>NC_053154.1:261749592-262357092 GCF_016835505.1 Polypterus senegalus
TGCTTATGCAAATTCCGAGAGACTTTGTGGGGGGGATTGACAGTTAAGGCGGGTGGGGGAGTCACTTCATCATCTCTTCTCCCATTCACCTCATTTCGCTCTGAGCTGAGCTCCGCAGCTAACGCAGTCTTGCGGAAGCAACTTTGTGATGCTGCCACCAAATACTCACAGAAACATCCACAAGTTAATACACACGCTGTCTCTAGAGTTTCTCCACACTCTGAATCCTCCAGGCATTACTTACAAAAAGTTACATTGACAATTGGGTTACATTATTTTTAAAATGTTTCCTTTTCTTTGCACAAGCACAGCTGAGAAGCTTCGATGCATGTGCTCCATAACGTGTTAAAAATAACGCATTTAATCACACTTTGCATTCCAAGCAAAGGGGAACTTCTGTCAATGCATGATTTCCTGGTACACCAATTACATTGATGCACACATCAGAGCTACAAAAATGTAACAGTCAGAAGAAAGCGCGTTGCTATGACTGATTGGAGGAAAATTTCATTTCAAAAGACTACCCGACGGAAGCCTTGATAAAAGCATGGTTTTGTGCACATATATATATTGTAATAAATAACGAGTCCTCAAAATAGAAAAAGTTTTGGGGTTTTATCCCCGTACAGTATATTGTCGTCCAGACAAAATGAAAAGAATGATCCAAATATGACTTTTTTCCAGTACACAAATGAATCAAATGCTGTAACAAAATGGCGTTTATATAGAGATGGGATGATGGGAAGAAGTGGTTGGCAGGAAGTGACGTTTGGAGGCGGGACCACGGAACCAACGTCACCAGGAGCAGACTGAAGTAATCGAGTGGGAACCGGAAGTGACGTCATCAGATGGAAACCAGAAGTGACGTCATCGCGGCCATTTTGGATTTGTGATTTTGAGACTGTTTTACTTGTCTTCCGGTTTTCTGTAGATAGAAAGAGAGTCAGATAAGCACCACGTGATAAACCCTTGTCTCGTGAGATTTCACTCACCTTTAGGCTCTTTGACTGCCTCCAGCTCGCACGTGTGTGACAATATATATATATATATATATATATATATATATATATATGTGGATGTATATGTATATATACTGTATATATGTGTGTATATGTATATATATGTTTATGTGTGTGTGCATATATATATGTATATATATATGATAGCAACACTCATGACAATGACAATGTCAATCATGTTACGTTATTATTAAAATGTTTCCTTTTCTTTTTCATTACTTCTTTAACACACTATTTCTCCGCTGCGAAGCGTGGGTATTTTGCTAGTACATTAATAAAAAGATAAATCATTACATAAGGAAGTAAATTACATTTATAACATTTAACTTATATATTACATCATTAAGTAAAATATTACCTTTACTAGAGTATTTACTATGTTTGGTGAAATAATAATTTTTCCTTGTTTTCTTCAGAAGAAGTTTACTTGAGTATGTCATTGTTATAAACATAGTTTATGTCACACATTGTAGAGTAGTTAGAATCTTCAGGGGTTTCATGTTAATGATAGTACCACACCAAAATGTGTGTTGACACTGTCATTTACGCCTTTCATTCTGTTGCCCTCAGAATGGAAGAAAAGAAGCACGAGGAACATTGATGTCACTTCCACTTCCATAAGAAGTCCCGCCACTTCTGACCCCGAACAATATAAAAAGCAGCATCCCCAGAAGTCAGCAGTTATTCTATGGATTCCCATCTGAAAAGATACACGAGCACTTGATAAATTATTGTTGCAGAATAAACGGCAGAATCCAGATATTGTTGTGTCTGTCTTCTTTCAAATCATTTTAAAGCCGCTACACTAGCCAACACTCAAACCGCTCAACAATGAGCAAATAATTTTGACATTGGAGCCCCACATCATCTTATTTATCGGATTTGTTCTATTTTACAATAGTTGTAAGACAGAGAGTAAACTCTGCTTCACTAGTAGTTCAGGACCTACCTGTTCAAACATGCATTATGAAGAGTTTCCAGAAAAAGTTAAACTAGTGCAAATGGTGTTTTTAGTGGTCGTCAAAGAAAATTAGAAATGCATCAATATAGCCAAATGAAATTTCAAAATAAATGAAAAATGTGAACAAAATGAAAGATGTATTATATACTATAGATGTACTATATACAACAAAAACATACATACTCAATTATTAGGAGTAATTGCTTCAGACATTAGTGATGTCTGGTGGTTTTGCTGCCAAAACAAGTCTTTATACAGGATGACACGACTTCTTGTTTGTCTTGACATCTTGGTCCTTCTTGCAATGGGAGATGATAAAGACTGTCCCTAGGGAAAAATAAATGCTCTGACTGCCATCATGCTGGTCCACTTTACTGATATCAGAGTGGAAATTGCTGGTGTCAAGTAGTACTGCTGTTAGAATAAAAGCAGAGATGCACTCTCTTCACACCAGTGTTTTCTGACATGGTGATAAAATGTACAAATTGTTAGTCTTTCCAAAAGCTTAGTGAGGGATGATACAGTTACGTTTCTTCAAGAGTCTGGCCAGGCTGGTTTCATGAATTGAATGACACCACTTTGAAGATTGAATGGGCTCAGAAAATCCTCTTGAAATAGACAGACTAGTTTTTAAGTTAAATAGCATCTTCTGGCTGAGTCCTGTAAGACACTCAAGATTCCCCTTAAAGGTATACTCCACCCAAAAAGAATTTTTTAAATATATATTACTCACCCTTTGTACTCTGTATTGGTGACTGTGAAAAACGTATAATTTCATGTTTTTTTGGAGAATGCACTGTGGGGAACATCCTGGACACAGACAGGTAGACATCATTAGTTTAAACCCACACACGTTTATTTACAATATTTATATTACAAGTGCACACACAATCCAGTGCCACAGCACCAATCACCCTCAGTCCAGGCCCTTCCAATGTCTCTCTCTCTCTCTCTCTTCAGGTCTGCCTCCACTCCTCTCCTCCGAGCTCTGTCCTCTTCCACCTGACCCCAGCCATCGAATGGAGGGAAGCAGCCCCTTTTACGCTCATGTGCTCCAGGTGCCTCCCGATAACCTTCCGCTAGCCCTCCCAGGTGTGACAGAAGTGCCAGCTGTGCACCCAGAAGCACTCCGGGTGTCCCTGGTCTTCTTTCCCCCAGCACCTCCGGGTGTGGCGGAAGTGCTGAGGGTCAGGGCTCCACAGGCATCGGGGCGCCCTCTGGCGGTGACCACGGGCCCATATAGGGTTGAGCTTCTAAGCTCTGTTCCCATGGTCCCCAAAGCCACCAGGGTGGTCGCCCCTTCATGGTCTGGAGGAGGAGGCATCTAGACTGGGTACCACCCTCAGCCGCTTGCCACAGCACATACAAGAAATTCTTATAGAACTGGATTTACAGGTGACCAAAGTTGGACAGTGGCAAATGCTGGGAAAAAACGTACATGTAAAAAAGAAATGAAAAATGTTGTTGCTCGTATTGCAAGATCCACATGTCCTTTTTTAAGTTACTGTGGGCAAAACAAATGCTTTTTTGTTGTTAAATATATACTTCTTGAATTATAAGCAGCTATGCAATCAGTAAACTCAAAGACTTACCGCCTCTCCCCATCATTCGTTGGTCAAGATTGTTTTCTTCAAATCAAAAATTCCTTTGTGACAGCATCAGTTGCCAGACATGATTAGTTACTGTAACAAAGTGCAATGGCAGTATGTAAACATTATTTAAGACAGCACCTCAGTAATATGCTTTGAATTAAAACTGCAAAGCGACCTTTCATCCCTGTTTAGTCAAATAGGAAAAGAATAACTGATAGTCAATGACTTTGTTTGCTCTTTTTTTTACTTTGCTTTATCAAATGTATTGAACTGTGTTTATCTGTTTTCTTTCTGGCTTTGACCCCTTGCTAACATTTTAACTGTCCTTTTTGCTTTTGCCTTCTGGTTTTATTTTCCTTTTCCTGTTCTAACCTTAAAATAGTGTTTCTCCCTGGAGTGGACTTTGATTTTCTTGAGAATTTAAATAAAAACTAATATCCTCTTGCTGAAGCTGGACCTGTTCTCAGCATTGCATCCTCCAGAGAGACGATGAAGCCAGGTTAACAGAATTGCCCACTCTCTCCCCTGCTTTTTTATTTCCTGCATCTGGCTGACAAATAATATTATTATAAAATATCACACAGAATTTTGCGCAGTTTTTTGTCATTGTATATAATTTAATGGAGTGCTTAAACACAAAGCAAGTATTTACTTTATGCAGTATAAATGTTCATGGCTGTAAGGATTATGAAGAATAACTATTATTATAATGATAAAATAATATACATTTCATATTAGGTGGGGCACAGCACCACATGGATATTTCACTGTCTTTAACTGGGACTGTATTGAACTACTACAGAACCGTGCTGTTGATGACAATAAAACAAGCTTGGAAAATATTTTGCCCAACGGTGCTCAAGGAAACTCTCTTGAATATACATAAACAATTAATATGTATTATTCAGAAATTAAGGAATACTTTCAAACTTCCTAATGAGTGCATACTGACAAATATACTCCTTACAGGTATTGTGTTACAAGTTAAGACAGGGGTTAATAAAGTCAAGATTATCACACATACTGTATCAAGAGTAAGGTGTGCTAGGAAGTTGTGGATTACTAACTACAGAATTTGACCAGAATGGCACATACTGCTTTTCAAGAAGCGTTTGATTAAGTACATGATGAGAAGCCAGCGGTCATAAACGAGTAGGAATTTAAACTGAAGTATGCAGATGGGAAGAAAATTGACTTAAACATGAAAACTGTTACTGGTGGACAAGAATAGAATTTAGACTTGGGTAACAGATGAAGTTTTGATGGGAACAAAAGGTGAGGTGTGATTTTGGTTACTTGAAAGTCTGGGTGAGCTGAGCAGAACTGGAATCATCACCAAGACATAACTACCAACTGCCACTGCAGTTTGTATCTTGGAATCGGTGACAGGACAAAGTTGCATAATAACTTAAACCCTCTCATGAGCAAATGTAACCAATTTAGTGTGGCAGTGAATGTTAGACACTGCATACCTGCACACATCCTACCGGCTGTTTAAGACATGGAAACACAAAGACATATTATGCACCTCTTGGCGATGCTGAGTTTAATAATTTTATTAGAATATGCTGTTCTCATAATAGATGACAAGCATCAAAATTATCAAGGGCTTGGCCACTGGTTATTTTAACAGCTTTCTTTATCAAATCAAATTTTATTTGTCATATACAAATTCTACATATAGCACAGTATGCAGTGAAATGCCGTTTTGCTTAACTCCAATGACTGGACCTTTAAGACGAATTAAAGGACAGTAACAAAACACATGACTTTATAAATATCAAAAATCATTAATAGAATTTGAAATATGTGATACTTATAAATAATAACTGAATAAATAACCTAATAATGTAAGGGACTCATCATTAAGGCATCATGTAGGTCTATGAAATTATCTATGAAATCATCTATGAAATTAGAAAAAGAGTCAAAGTCAGCAGTACTGCTTAAGATGCCATTCTAGTAACGTGTAACTAACTATCCTAATTCGCATCAAGTTGTTACACTCTGCATATTCCTTTTTGTTTCTTTTAATTCCACGCTTTCTGAACATAGGATTTCCTCATTCAATGAAGCGATAATAAAAAAATTAGACTCACAATCTACTCATTAACATTACTGAAATTAAAGGGTTTACATACTGTCATGGATGCTAGGGGCAACGACCTGGCTGGGACGCCTTGAGGGACCGGAAGAGGGTCTACGCCCGCCCTGGATCACGTGGGGGCCACCACCCTGGTTGCTTTGGGGGCCACGGGTAGAGGGCTTGGAGGCCCAACCCTGTAGGGACCCGTGGTCACCGCCAGGGGGCACCCCAATGCCTTGGGAACCTGGACCTCAGCACTTCCGCCACACCAGGAAGTGCTGGGGGGAAGAGGAGCAGGGACACCCGGAGAGCTTCCGGGAGAACAGCCGGCACAGGGAGGAATGCCGGGAAACACCTGGAGCCCATCCGGGGTGGAATAAAAGGGGCCGTCTCCCTTCATTTGAGGCTGGAGTCGGGTGGAAGCAGGACAAAGCAGGAGAGAGAGTGGAGACGGCCTGAAGAGGAAGGCATTGAGTGGCCAGGACTTTGTGGGGGTTCGTGTGTGCACTGACTTTATTTTGTAAATAGTGTAAATAAACTTGTGGGAGTGATTTAAAAACATGTCTGCCTGTCTGTGTCCGGGCCGCGTCCACAATACTAATATGGGATTAAACTCCTGATTCAAGATTTTCCAGGTGATGTTTTACAGTGAAGTGTACTGATATGAGAATTTAAAGACGTTTTCATAACCACTGAAGGTAATATTTACAATAATCCAACAGATGTTTGATTTGATTAATGTGGTATTTCCAAGTGTGTCTCATAGGATTCAAAACAAGTTTCCCCTTTTTCCCTGTGCTCTGTCCCCTTAATTGTTGGGGAATGCCTAACAGCACGTCATTAATTACTGGCGCACTACTGTGAACAAACAATTCGAACACAACTGGAGTTTGCTGAAGGTTAGTGACACTTAGTCTTGATCTTCTTCAGTTGTTCACTGCAACAACACTTAGACCTGAGGAGCATCCTTTGCTACTATGAAGTCTGGTCATGATACGATGCTAGCACGGTACTATCACAGGTACACTGCAGCTGACCTGCTAAATCTGTTACTCCAAGTATTTTGTAATTTCCTTTCCATTTTCATGTAATGTTGTTATTGTTATTTTTATTAGTATTTTGTACCACCATTTTGTGTTTTACTTTTGTTCCAGGACACTGGCATTTTGTGTGTGTTCCTTTATGGACACAGGCATGATATTGCAGGCCATTTCTGTTATGATTCAGACATTAATTAAAAATTGTTCTGTCTTAAATGCATTATTTCTCTATGTCTGATTTTAAAACGAGTGCAGTGTTATTGAGGAATTGACACTTTTCTTCCATCTCATCTTTTTTTGTGTCTTGTGTATCTAAAATTTATGACCACATTCATGTCCAATTCTTCTGTAAACTGTAAAACTTGGGTTTTGATATATACAAAGCGTCCTTTATAACAGATATGCTGACAACAACACCAGAAGACCTACTGATGTTTAAATATAAGTAAAAGATACAACCTAAAGTTATTAGCTACTACAACAATTGTTTCATTGTAACTTTAAAATTAACCAAAATGTCTGCTATGCAAATCTCAAAGAATGGGTGTCTGGTGTACTATATCACAGCTAAAGGTCTTTAGGAAGTGCCATAATTGTATTTGGGCACAAAGAGACAAATCCAGTAAATCTGTATTTTCTATGGAAAGGTGCACAGTTTTAGCATGGAGATCCTTGCAGAAAAAAGGAGATTTGTTATCAGGTATAACAGCATGTCAGTGCATCTTCACTGACTTAAAAATACTTAAAATCTATTTTTGTTTGACATTTTTTATCCTCTTTCAATGCCTTCATTTTATTATATAGTAGAAAACAGTGCTGAGTAATCTGATAAACTTTTTTTTCTAGGTTTTTTTCTCATAAACTGTATTTCTAAGTATACTTAATAGTTACAAGACTGCTAAAGCAGTGATAAACATCTTATTTTTTCTTTTTGAAAATTTTCACATGACATCTTGAATCCTCACAAAATTCTTTTACAATTTGCGATATGTGGAAGGAAATGTTTGGGACTAAAACATTGCATTACTATATTAAAAAAGTCGGTAATGACAAATAGTGGGAGTGTATTAGTTTTACAATTTACCTAACATAAACAGAATATACTTTATCCCCCTTCAAACAGCTTATTAGGAGCATAATGGATGATGTTGTAACAACCATACTTAGTGATAGCAGCACCATCTCTATTAAGGATCATGTAAAATTAAGAATAATGTTTTATATGTAGTTCTGCAGACCTAGATTTCATCATTTTATTCCTTTCTTCCTGGCAGACTGTCTTAAGTTCTGTTAGATGAAAGTGAACATGAATGCCACAGATTCTAATTCTTGGTATTATTATTCATGCTAGTGCAGACCCATTCCATAGCTAAAGGCTCATTTAGAGCATCATCTTTATCATTTTCCTTTCCATTTTTCCTGTTGAGAGTAGCGGTAGCAATATGCTAAGCTGAGCTGACCAGGCTTGGCCTGCTTATCTCCAGCATTTTTCAGCAAATGTTCTTCAGGAAAACCCAGATACTCCCAGGAGAGTTGAGAGATATAGTCCCTCCAATGTGTCCTAGGCCTGCCCCCTGCTCATGTCTTGTGTACCTCTTCATGGGAGGTGTCTAGGAGCATCCCAAACCACCAGAACAGAGTCCTCCATTATTGTGAAGCTCCTCACCCCGTCACAACATATGCCAAGCAAACCTGCACGGGAATCTCATTCCAGTGCCTAGCCTCACAATTCTATTCTTTCAGCCACTGCCCAGAGCTCATAAGCATAGGTGAGGATAGAGCGGTTGACGAGTTTACAGCTTTGTCAGCTGACTGAGCTCCCACTTCACTGCCACGTTGGTAAAACTGTCGCTGTACCAATTTGTTGGTGCATAACAATCATTTCCATGCTCACTTGTGAATAAGACCTCAAGGTACTTGAACTCTTACACTTACCTCCAGGGAACGTGCCACTCTTTTCCTGGGAGAGGACCATGACCTCAGATTAGGAGGTGTTAATTGTAATCCCAGCGGAATCGCACTCAGCTGAACACCTTTCCAGTGTGTACCACAGATCACAGCCTCATTCTGACTTGTTAAAGTCTGAAGCATTCTCTTTTCATGGCTTCTCTACCAGTAAACCTTATACACTGTAAAGGTAAATGAGGATTTTAGCCAAATTAAAGTCTGCTTGGAGATTGTACACCAGTGTTTATGTGAGTTTTTCGTCCATATTCTCCAGTTTCCCTTCCACTTGCCCATGATATGTAAATTGAGTTAATCATCTCAGTAGAAGTGGAGGTGTGTGTGACTGAGTCTATGATGGACTGGAACCTTTGTCTGGAGTTGGCCCCTGCCTTGAGCTCAGTTGGGCTATAGTACCTACATGTTATGCAACAATTGAATTGGTTAAGAAAATGGATTGATGTATCATATTAATCACAGATCTAGTAAAGTAAACTTTATAATGTTTGCAGTTAAGCAGTTGTATGGCTCATTTGCATAAAAATATACACCATAAAACATGTTTAATCCATTTTGGGGTCACAAGGGGCCAGAGCTTGTTCTGGCAGCATCAGAAAGGCAAGAACCAATGTCAGACAGGATTCCAGTCCATTACAGGGCCAGTTTAATGTCATCCATTGGATGTGGAATGAAAAAAAGAGTAGCCAAAGAAAACACTTGCACTATTACAAGCCCAAGAATTAAAACCTAGCATTGACTTTAGGCAGTGCTACACAGCTGCATCTCCTACTTTATATAGTGATGATTAATAATTCAATATGTTTAATATTCAGCAATACCATAACCAAATTAACCAGATTATATTAAGAAGCAAGTGATTAATGTAAGGTTAATGTAAATCACTATAGGAATATTGATTAAATTATACTGATGTGTCTTTTGATAAATATTTCTCATGTTTCACAAAGCAACACTTTTATGTGTGAAGTGTGAATTTCATTTTTAGCAGTAAGTAGTTTTTATGTCTGAGTGTGGCAGTAGGGGGCACTAGTGCTCCCCTGAACCCTCAGGTACGACTCCAGACACCGGATACAAGTCCAAGACTTTTTATTGTTTAATAATAATGTGCACAAAGCACCCTCCACACTACTCATAAACTAACCCAACAACACCAACACTATTCTCTCCTCCTCGCCCAGACACTTCGCCCCTCTACCTCCCAGCTCAGCTCAGTGTCTGGACTGGCCCATAGTCCTTTTATACACCCTGACCCGGAGGTGTTCCTGCCCAATCAGACCACAGTTCCTTATTCTTTCCGGGTCAGGGTAAACAGTCCTTTTCTTCACCCCGGGAGCATGTCGTTCCTTCCTGTCACGTGATCGTGACGTACTCCCGGGTTATAGGGCACACAAGAGCCCACGAGCCCCCCTACAGTGACTCCCGGTGGCCCCCAAGGTATCCAGCAGGGCTGTGTATAAATACTACATAGTCCATGAGGCCCTGCTGGAACTCTGGGCACAATCCTGCTGTCGGGAGAGCTCCTCCTGGGGGTGAGGGAAGGAGCACGAAGCAGCCGGCAGTCCTCCACATGAGTTACTGAATGGTTTCACAGTCTTTAGCTCACAGATTTAGTTTTAGTATTTTAATGTATTGGTTAAGGGAAATCAATTCTTACATAAAGTTAATATTAGTATTTAATTTTATCCCGAAGAGCTGTAACCTTCAAGATTATTATTTATTAATACTGAACTGTAGAATTTTTCACAAGAAGAAAATATCTACTTGGTAACTTTTTTGTACATTTAGATTTTAAATCACAGATCTTATTAGTGTACACAAAAAAATTTACAAATAACTTTTTTAGTTTGTATCTTCTGTGGTGGGATGGCACACTGCCGGGGTTTGTTTCCTGCCTTGCACCGTGTGTTGGCTGGGATTGGCTCCAGCAGACCCCCATGACCCTGTAGTTAATATAGCGGAATGGATGGATGGATGTTTGTATCTTAAATCCAAACTCCCTTTTGGGTACCTAGATTTTCATCAATTACATTAATAACTTTGTAAAAAATAGTTTTCTTTCATGGGTTTATGAAATAGCAATTAATTTTATTATGTTTTTGTCTATATAATAATATGACATTCATTATATGAGGGGGAGTCAAGCTAAAGTTACAAAATAGGAGTTATTAGAAAATGGAACGAACCTTAACAAAACTCATAATGTCATTTCTCAGTATAGTCTCCACCCTTCTCAATGCACTTGTGCCACCTGCCTGGAATTGCCTGCATTCCAGCAGAATAAAAAGTTTTGTCAACTCGTGCACTGCTTTCTTAAAGTCATTGTCTCTCTTGAATCAACGACCAACCAGATGTTTTTTTTAGCAGCGCAAAAAGGTGGAAATAACATGGTGACAAATCTGGTGAATAATGAGGATGTGGCAATACCTCAACCTTCAGTTTCTCCAGACAAGCCTTGGTGTTCTGAGGTGTTGTCACACACGTGCGCATGGGAGACGGCTAAAGGGCTTGAGTAAGGGCAGTTCCAAGACATACCGGGATGTGGCAGAGTGCACTGACTCTTTTTCTCCCTTGCCTGCAGACCATTCACAAGAGATTCCACCTGGTCATCGTGACATCACTTCCGGGACCGAGCCTATGGAAGGAGACCTTGATGGCTCCGGCCCCTGTGATGTCACGTCCAGGCTTGAACTGATGGCTGAAGACCTTAATGAACCCGACCCCTTTGACTTCACTTCCTGTCTTCCCCTTTAAAAGCCTCCACCTTTTCCCTATTCCCTCAGTTCTGTTTTGAACTCGGTTTTGTACACATCAGTGCTGTATCCATTTAAGTAACTTTGCAGCCAGGAAACCAATTATACGGGTGGCTGCCCCAAACCTTTGTATGACTCTGTGTCGAGTTTGTGGCAGTGTGTGTCTACGGGCAAGGTCTTACAGCAAAAGGACTCCTTGAGATAGCAGTTCCCGCCATTTGGATTGAATAGCAGGTTTCACATCGATCTCCAGTAAGTCTCAGTAACTTGCACTAGTGACTGTAGAACCGCTCAATATTTAGTGTTCAACAATAACTCGGGTGCACGAGTGGCTGCAAGAACAAGACAAAACCTTTTATTCTGCTGGAATCCAGACACTACCAGGCAGGTGGCACAAGCGCATTGAGAAGGGTGGAGACTACATTGAGAAATGACATAATCAGTTTTGTTAAAGTTCATTCAATTTTCTGATAAATCCCATTTTCTAACTTTAGCTTGACTCCCCCTAGTAAATATACTGTATGTTAACAGATATATTTTGCTATTTCAACTGCAAAAATGAGAAGGAATTTTGCTATATTTAAATGATATAAAATGTTTATTTGATTACAATATAACTTTTTCATTACAAATATTACATTTTACGGAAATTTAAATTATTATATATTACAAGATTTTTGCTCTTGATCCAATACAAACTTTTTGAGCAGAACTAGAGAAATCCTACTCATCCTGTTAGTTATTTCTGAATTTGGAGATTATCAATTACTGTAATTCTTAAAGTTCTTTTTGTTAATTATGCTCTGTCCATGTTATTTGTGTAATAAGCAGCTCAGTAGGCAAGATACTGCCAGACAGGTGAGTGCCAAATTTCAAGGTGAGAAAGAAAACCTGAGTTGTTTTGGCTCTGTACCTATGCTGGGTACAAGATGAGGCACCATAATAGAAGACGCAGAAAAGTAATCTTAGAGGAATCATGCATGAGGATTCTACAGGATAAGCCCTGTTAGACTAGACAACTTTTCCTGTAATTTTCACTTGTTGTTTTAATTTACATAATGTTAGTGAGTTATAGTGACTACATCAGAGCCAGAGCAGTCTACGATGACAAAATAAAAGAAAGTTTTATACTTTTGAGCAGTACATCCATTGACTGTCTAATGCAGCAAGCTTGTGATACTTTAGAAATTTTAAACTGTGCTGAGAAGTCATGAAGCAGTTGTTTAGTGTGCCATCCCCTGCAAATTCTAGCCAGGCAATACGACACCCTTAATGTGATCAGATTCAGCAAATGACCTTAGACATTTAGCAGGTAGTGTCCACAAAAGTGGAGTTAAAGCCACCTCACGGCAGTTATCAATTTGTGCACAGAGCTCAAAATGAACTGAATATTAGAACTAGAGAGATTGTGAGTGAGAGAGATGCTCAGTAGGTTAAAAAGTGAATGATAATTGTGGTAGATGAGAGTTGGGCAAGTGGGTAAGTCATACCACCCTGTAGGGAAACTTCAAGCCCTGTGTGTTAAGACCTGGAAAGACATTGGTGTTTAATTTTCCTTTTGTTTACTTGCACTTTGTTTCCTTGCTCGATTTTATGCTTTGCATTTGAAAAACACAACTTCTAATTTTGATTATGTAGGGTAACTATAAGAGTGTCTCCTCCTATTGCACTGGAAATCATTTATTAATTACAGAAAACATTTTTGTTATTATAAGTAAAAAGCAATCTGTTGAATGCCCATCATGCCATTCACTGATTTTCTAACATGCTTATCCAGTTCAGGCAGCCTGTCCCAAAAGCGCTGCAGTCAAGACAGGAACAAGCCATGGAAGAGGCACCATACCATTACAAGGGTACAACCACAATGCACAGACTCTCACTCAGTAAAAGTAAATTAATTACCTAACCTAAAACTTTCCTTTACGAACTGTCAGGAAAACTGTGGTGCCCAGAGAAGAACACATGCAGACAAAGGGAAAATATGCAAACTCCATATAGGTGTTAACCTGCCCTGGATTCAAAACTAGAAAGAACTCAAGAATTTTGATGTAACAGCACTAGACACGCCACCACCATGACACCCTGTTGAAATATAAAGTACATTAAATTTTACAAAAAACATAAAATGTTAAAATATGTTTGCTTTTGAACAAGGGCATGTAATAAAGTACAAACAAAGACCATGAAGGGTTCAGGCAGCACCAGGGCATCCCCGTATAAATCAAGGATTTTGAAAAGAAACAAAGCAGACAGTAATCGCAGAGATGTCTTCACAGATGGGAGTCTTGCACTAGACTGCTGGAGGGGGCTGATGGAACTGGTTATCAGGAGGTCAGAAGCCGGAGGTGACATCGCAGGTCTTGGTCTCTCAATCTTTGCTCAGCAGAGGGATGAGAGGAGAAGCATTAAGTGACAGCACTAACCCATGACTCAAGGTGAAAATACTATTTGACGATCCCTAAAGTTGTCTCCCAGGGGCACGTGTGTGACAGGCATTATTATACAGCTGTTAATAGAACCAGCTTATTACAATTGAAAGTCAAAGAGAGGTTCAGCCTAACTTGGGAGTGATGCAAGAAAATGGAACGGAGTGACCAAAACCACAAACATTCAGTCATACTGTGACAGTTGAGAGCCAACAGTCAGCCTAACCAACCCCTCTCAAGCGTCCATCAGAAACCCTGTCTCAAAAAAATTATGCAAACTGATCACAGATAATGACCAGCGTGAGACATGAATACAGGACTGTAAAGCTGTGATACAGCAGCACTAACCAATGTGCCATTGTGCTACCAGAAGGCACAATTTACAAACAATGAAAATCTGGAGAACATGAAGTATATCATACAACGATATGTCACTGTTTATTACATGTTTCATAGCGTCTACTTTTGTTGACTGTTTCATAAATCACATGCTTAATATACGAGAGTGAGTCAAAAACTATCCGCACTCCGACTGTAGAATTTATTTTATTCATTTATTTTTAATAAATTGCAAAAATTTGCAAAAACTTTATTCACGTTGTCATTATGGGGTGTTGTGTGTAGAATTCTGAGGAAAAAAATTAATTTAATCCATTTTGGAATAAGGCTGTAACATAACAAAATGTGGAAAAAGTGATGCGCTGTGAATACTGTCCGGATGCACTGTATATTCGCAGATAAGTTCTCCCGCAGAGAAGTCGGGATTTGATTTTACCATATAATTTCTGGTATTTTATAATGTTGGTCGTATAAGTTGAATGCGGAAAAACTAACGCTATTGAGTTTTACAGATTATTACATGCTAAAGACCACCAAAGAGAGTAACCACGGAGCACACTGCCTTTTTTTCTATGTATTGTGCCTACGTGATCACACGGTAATACCCAAACTATTCCAAGCAACGTTTGCACTGATTTGTGATTTTTGTATCTCACACCCTCATACACCTTTATCGTAAGAGCCTCCCTTATCTATGATGGAGTGTTTGATTAGAAGAAAATATGAAGCTGGTTTTAAATTAAACAAGTACTGTACAAGTGCATTGATGATGTGAACTACATGTGTTCAAAGGTTGGTGTTAAGAATAGGCAAACTTGAGTAGTGACAGAGAATTAAATGTTATATTGTTAATTCACATTAAAAAGAATTTCCATTTGATACTGGGGATTTATGCTTTAAGAAGATCCTAGCAGCATCAAGCACAAAGCAGAAAACAAGTAGAGTGGTATCACAAAAGCCACAATGAGACAAAGCAAGGTTTGGGGTAGCCACCCGTATAATTTGTTTTCCTGGCTGCAAAGTGTTCTTTTCAAATGATAGCATTGCTGTGCACAAAACCGAGTCCAATACAGAACTGAGGGCATAGGGAAAAGGAGGAGGTTTTTAAAGGAGAAGACAGGAAGTGAGATCATAGGGGTCGGGCTCATTGAGGTCTTCAGCCATTGGTTCGAGCCCGGACGTGACATCACAGGGGCCGGAGCCAGCAAGGTCTCCTTCGATAGGCTCGGTCCCGGAAGTGATGTCAGGAGAGCCAGGCGGAATCCCCCAGGAATGGCCTGCAGGCAAGGAAGAAAAAGAGTCAGTGCACTCTGCCACATCCTGGTATGTCTCAGAACTGTCCTTCCCCGAGCCCTTTAGCTGCCTCCCATGCGCACGTGTGTGACAGTGGTTAACGTCTCCACAAATCAATACTGGCCAATTTGTTAGGATGTTAGGAGTCTCCAATTAACGCCACTCACATGGCTCTAGAATGAGGGGAGTAGCTGTTACATACCCAGAGAAAGCACCCAAAAATACAGACAAAAAGATACTATTCATCCAGATTGTGATTGAGCTGGTCTTGAGCTTTTTGTTGCAAGGAATATGTGGTATATTATGTCATGTATTACTTTTGTTGTTTTTCATATGTCAATTATTTTTAACTCTCACATTGCTATTAATGAGTCCCTTGTGAGTCTTTTACTGCTACATTAAAGTGGTATTGTTCTGGTCTGATTCATTCCACTATATGTTTTGAAGCTCCGTGAAATCATATATTGTAAAGTTTCTGTGATTTAAAATTTATTTATCTTGATTAAAATATGCATCCTTATACTGCCATTTTATTTTCAATAGGTGCTATTGTTTTATTTATGATTATCCTGAAGTTACTAAGGAAATGAGACAGAAGTACACTACCTGTGACATCAGCACTACAACAGGATTAAAAGTCAGCACTGGGCATTTACTACCCATCCACAATTAGTGAATGATTGAAAAGACTGTGTGTGGCTGTTAATTGTTTCTCTAATTACAGAACCTTTTTCTTTGAATAGAGACTAAGATTTGTGACCTGGCTGCGTTTTTTGGTTAGGTAATAGTTAAGATTTATTACGTGGTTATAGATTTGGCATAAACCTTTGACTATGTCTCATCTTCTGGTCCCTTTTCATTTAGTACTGTTTCACCTTCTGACACAGCACAATTGCAATTATGTCTGCACACCTTCATTTTGTGGGATGTTTCTTGCTTGCCTACTGTCACTTTGTATTGCAGATAACTGCCATATTGTTTGTAGAAAATACCCTGTTGCTGATTACATAATTTGTAATTTGACCAGTTGTTACAATCTGCAGGCTCTCTAAACTTAAAGGGCTTTAATACAAAGACTTCATTACTCCTATGAGGCCTAGCAATAAAGTTAGCTTGGGCCCAGACCTGAGAAGCAGGCTTCACAGTCTGCAGAGGCCAAAATGAAGGTAAGACTGAAAAGGGGAGAACTACAGCAACATTTATTTATACAGCACATTTTCATACAATAGTGTAGGTCAAAGTATTTAACAAGATAGCAGAAAATGTTACAAGGAAGTAAAACAATTAAGATTAGGTAATAATGGTAAAGAATTAGTAACAACAAATAAACAAAGTAAAGTCAGATATCTGGGAGGACAGAAAAAGCATAAAAAATCTCCAGTTAGGCTGGAGGAAAAAATAAAATCTGCAGGGTATCCAAGGCCAAAAGACCACCCAACTCCACTTGGCATTCCGCCTAACATAAAAGTTTCTAAATCAGCTTTGTTTTTATGCTTCACATGATGAAATTTGTCTTGTCGACAACTAAGACACCTGCCCTTCATGACATCATTTCAGGGGGCTTCATGGTGCTTTGATCAGGTGGTGGGTGGTGGTGGCACAGATCGCCACCACAGAAGAACGGGAAAAGAGCAAAGAATAGTAGAGATTAGTACAAATTACAGATCCCTGAACAATATGATAATTCTATACTTATAAAGTCTATAAGGAAGACAACTAAAATGTAATTACGAGAAAGACAAATTAAAATGATGGGTCTTCAGCAGTTTTTTAAAAGATGTTCCACAGTATTAGCCTTCTGAAATTCTATCTAAAGTATTCCACCTTTTAGGTGCATAACAGCAAAAGGTCACCTCACCTCTTCATTTAAGTTTGGCTCCTGAAATTATAAGCAGACCATCATTAGAAGATCAGAGGTTACGACTAGGTGTGTAGGGGGACAGGCATTCCACAATATAGGATGGAACAAGATTATTTAAAGCTTTATAACCATTAGTAGTATTTTAAAGTCAGTTCTGAATGACACGGGTAACCAATATAACTAATTAAAACTGGTGAGATGTGCTCAGATGTCCTTTTTCTAGTTAAGGTTCAGGCTGCAGCATTCTGCACTAATTGCAGTCGATTGACGTCTTTCATAGGTAGTCCTGTAAGGAGTGCATTACAGTAATCTAGTCAACTTTAAACAAAAGCGAGAATTAATTTTTAAGCATCTTCTAAAGTTATAAGAAGTCTAACTTTTGCTGTATTCCTCACGTGAAAAAATGCAATCCTCATAATCTGGTTAATATACAATTCAAAGTTTAGGTCAGAGTTGATGATTATCCCTACAATCTTAACCTCCACCTTGATTTTTAAATCTAAGGGATAAAGTTTATTTTTAATTCCCTTGCTATATCCATGTTTTCCAACCACTGCGATTTCTGTTTTTTCCTTATTTAATTTGAGAACGTTTCTACTCATCCAATCCACTGCTTAGACATTGGATCAGAGAGCCAAGAGCATCAGGGTCATCAGGCACAATCAGTCAATAAAGCGGTGTATCGTCTGCATTGCTGTGGTAGCTCATCTGGTGCTTTGAGATAATCTGACCTAATGGAAACATGTAGATTGAAAGAAGCCGCAAACCCAGAATAGATCCTCTTGGCACACCATATACAATATTATGGGTCTCTGAAGTACAATCACAACAACTAACAAATAATTTTCTGGCCTGGATGTGAACCCAGTTGTCTGGAGCTGTGAGGCCACCTAGCAAAAAATACTGTGCCACCCTTCTTTCCTGACTAAAAATCTAAATCCACAAACTTAGGCAATTACAAAGCATTTTGGCGGTATTCAGACATTGAGTGCTTTGTAATAAAAGTACATTCACAAAAGATAAACTAGTGATGGGATGGCATTGAACAGGTTTAACAGCAACTGTAGTACTACATGGCTACAATTCAATGGATTCAGCTTCATTACACCACACATGAGACAAGGTGAAGCTTAGTTAAATAATACTCGTATTTCAATTATAAAAACCTATTTTCTGTGTTTAAATCAGATTTTTTTTATAATTGTGCAATTATGTTTGCAATTGTTACACTTGAAACACAGTATAAGATGAAATAGAATGTGCAAATCTGAGGATAGATGCTATTGAAATTACACATTTTCTTTCAGTTAATATTTGAGATTTATTTTTTATCCTTAATGTATTATCAGGGAAAAGAAACAACTTAAAATCGTGCAGAGCACAGCCATCAAAAAACAACAGACCAGTCAAATGTTGCTATCTGCCTAAAACTCCCTGTTAGCCAACTAAGGTTTACTAAACAGCAGGTTTCTCTTCAGTGTCCAAGGGAGGCTGGTCACTTGCAAAACAAATTTTTTTGAACATCTGGCTACAACTCAAAAAGATTTTCTTCACAAAGAGGATCAAATACAACCTAGTGACCTTTATCATGTATCTATCTGTTAGTATGTAAAAATGATATATTTTATATTGGTGAATAGATCTTGACAAATTTAATAGAGGCTAAGTAGCTTGACCTCAACAGAATGTTCTTACATTTTTGGCTCCACTGACGGTGAATCTACCTGTTGATTTGCTTCAAAACACTACAGGCAGTCCCCGGGTTACGTACGAGAAAGGGACTGTAGGTTTGTACTTAAGTTAAATTTGTATGTAAGTCAGAACAGGTACAGTACATAAATTTAATAAATGCTATTGTTGACCAACTGTAACCAAGTGCTCTTGCAATGAATGACGGAGTTTCACCTCTCTCTGACCTTTTTATTATTTCTACTTTATTTTCAGTGGTGATGGTTTTTCTCTTCTTTACTGTATCACCAGCACTTGCATCAGATTTGTCTTTCAGAGACATTCTTGAAGGGTGAAGACAAAACATTAACATGAGCTCTTCTGCACAGCACTGTACACGCTATAACAGCAGGAAGGCACCCGTCAACACGTCTGATGTACTGACAAGAGGCAACTTCCTGCTATGTGTGTAACAGTACAAGCAGGCTTACTATTGAGAATGAATGGGGGCATTGAGGGGTGGTTCATTATCAGCCCACTTCACAGTCACCTCCACTACAGTATGCTGCCTGCAGTGTCCACCCACCGAGAATGAACACGGTGCGGCCAAAGGCAGGTAGTAAATCGCTCCCATTCAATAGGCAGCCATCCGATGCACACTTCAATGCTACCCCCCTGCTGCGCTGTTCACCTTCAATGGCCTCCATTCAGCCACAACAGGGTCACCGCTTGCAGCATCAGGAGTGGGCAGGAGGAGGAGTACAGGAAGCTAATCAAAGACTTAAATGGTGCGACTCAAACCACTTACACCTGAACACCAGCAAGACCAAGGAACTGGTGGTGGATTTTAGGAGGCCCAGGCCCCTCATGGACCCCGTGATCATCAGAGGAGACTGTGTGCAGAGCGTGCAGACCTATAAATACCTGTGAGTGCAGCTGGATGATAAATTGGACTGGACTGCCAATACTGATGCTCTGTGTAAGAAAGGTCAGAGTTGACTATATTTTCTTAGAAGGTTGGCGTTCTTCAACATCTGCAATAAGATGCTGCAGATGTTCTACCAGGCGGTTGTGGCGAGTGCCCTCTTCTACGCGGTGGTGTGCTGGGGAGGCAGCATAAAGATGAAGGACGCCTCACGCCTAGACAAACTTGTTAAGAAGGCAGGCTCTATTGTAGGAGTAAAGTTGGACAGTTTAACATCTGTGGCAGAGCGACGGGCATTAAACAAAATCCTGTCAATCATGAAGAATCCACTGCATCCACTGAACAGTGTCATCTCCAGGCAGAGGAGTAGCTTCAGTGACAGACTTTTGTCACTGTCCTGCTCCACTGTCAGACTGAGGAGATCGTTCCTCCCCCACACTATGCGACTCTTCAGTTTCACCCGGGGGAGTAAATGCTAACATTACTCAAAGTTATTGTCTGCTTTTACATGCATTTTTATTACTCTATAACTACATTTTTTTTTTTTTTGTATCAGTATACTGCTGCTGGAGTATGTGAATTTCCCCTTGGGATTAATAAAGTATCTATCTATCTATCTATCTATCTATCTATCTATCTATCTATCTATCTATCTATCTATCATTACCAGCTGCCCATGAAGAATGGGGCAGCCGTGTGTAGTGGGCGGGCAGTGAAACCGCTTGCCGCCGGGACCCGCCCAAGGGACACTACACTGCAGCGAAATAGCCCCCCTCCAGCCTCCATCCAGCCACCACTTGCAGCGTCCCCAGGCCGAAGATGACAGTGCGGCAGTTACTTAGGCGAATGTGTCGCAGCTGTGGCCCCGCTCGTAGGTCGGATGTCCGTAACCTGGGGACTACCTGCACTCACTAAATTATTGCAAATGACTTATTCTTTTAGTTAGAAAGGCAAATTTCCCACTCTGGCTTAGCGGTGAGAATCAAGTTTGAACAAAAGGGCAAAATTTATAAAACAATCATACAAATAGATGTCATTTAAAATTTCTAAGCAATAAAATTAAAAACGCTCTTATACAAATACAAATTGAAAAGCATGAATATAAACTTTTGTTTGTGGACTAGCTACTGCTCACCCACTTTTCTTTTTCTAGACGGGATATAAGATTGATACAAAAGAAATAACAAACAAAAAAAGAAAATATGTTTAGCTGATATCAACAGTGAAAAACTTAATACCTAATGAGAAAAGAAACCACCAAAATAAGAATGTGTTTACATTTTGATATAGAAGATTAATAGCTTTCAATAAAATAACTGCATAATTCCTTTAAATAAAATCATATGCAATACTAAAATGTGTTATATTGATTTTGCTGTGGACTGTAATGAAAAAAAAACCCTTATGTCTCTTGTATAAGTTTATGTCTCATTATTTCAAATATCACTTAATTAACCTCTTTGGCATTAACCCTGAACGTAACGGTGTCAGAATTCTACGCAAATACAGTTAACCACGTATTATACTCGGGGTAATGTGTCATGATCTGCTTTGCATTTTTGTGCCCAAATATCAATCAAGTCACTATTTTGCTACCATCTAGAGAAATGAAATAACATCATGTTGAAGAATATTTCTATGCATCTTGCCACATATTTTTTGATATAAATGTGGATGCGAGCATGAATGGGCCCTGTGATGGATTGGCACCTCATTCAGGTTTGATTACTGCTTTCACTTGATGCTGTTTGGATAAACATCAGATAACTAAGAGTATGAATTAAATGAAAGGTTTTGAGAATATTATATTAATTATCTAAACTCATGTGTTGCTTTTCCATAACTTTCTTACTCTACTCCATCCTTCTTTTTTCCACTTTAAACTCTTGACAAAGAGACAGAATGCCAGTACATTGTAATAATAATGTGCATACTTTCACACTTACCCAATTCTGGGTCACTAATTAACCTAAAAATGGTATGATCTGACATGAACATGAAAGAGACCTGTAGATGAACATCAACGGTTAACCCAGATCACTGGGGCTGTGAAGCAGCAGTTCCATAGTTTTATGATTTTCATACATTTACATTTACTTATTTGGCTGATGCCTTTATCCAAGGCGACTTACAACATTTATGAAACAATTGGTTACATTTCTTTTGCTTTTTCAATTGAAGCACAGGCAGGTCAAGTGACTTGCTCATGGTCACACAGTGTCACTAATGGGATTTGAACCCATACCCTCAGGGTTTGAAGTCCGAATCCATAACCACTATGCCACACTGTCTGCAGTGTTCATTCATACTGTGTGATACTTTATGTTCATATTTCCAAAATGTTTAGCACAGGTGAGTTATATATGGGTGGCACAATGGTAGTACTGCTGCCTAGTGTCACAAACTTGACAAAAAAAGAAGCCACAAAAAGGTTTGGGGCAGCCTCCCGTATATTATTTTCCTTGCTGCAAAATAATGTAGAGTTGTGATACATTTGGCGTCCAGAACAAACCTGATTTGAAATTAACAAAATGGCGGTTTTAACGACAGGTTAAGGAAGTGACATTATTAAAGGTGGGGCCGGAAGTATCAAAGAATCAAAAGACTTTTCAAAGAAGTATCAGGCGTGCTAATTGATAATGTTCTGGACATAGTAAATTCGTCACTAGATACTGGGGTCTTCCCAGACTGTCTTAAGCCTGCTGTAGTTAAACCCCTACTTAAGAAACATAATCTTGACCCTTCTGCTTTTGAAAATTTTAGACCCATCTCTAACCTGCCTTTCTTAAGTAAAGTTCTGGAGAAGGCAGTCATTATGCAGTTAAATGACCACCTAAATAAACATGCTATTCTTGATAAATTTCAGTCAGGTTTTAGAACAAATCACAGCACAGAAACTGCACTCGTTAAAGTAGTAAATGACTTGCGGGTAAATGCAGACAGAGGCCATTTATCTGTTCTCATCCTCTTAGATCTGAGTGCTGCATTTGACACCATTGATCACAACATTCTTAGAAATCGCCTTAGTCAATGGGTGGGCCTCTCTGGCAGTGTCTTAAATTGGTTTGAATCCTACCTGACAGGGAGAAAATTTTTGTTAGTTGTGGGAATTACAACTCGAAGACACATGATATCCGATATGGTGTTCCACAAGGCTCTATCCTGGGTCCGCTGTTATTCTCAATCTACATGCTTCCGTTAGGTCAGATTATCTCAGGGCACAACGTGAGCTACCACAGCTATGCTGATGACACACAGCTGTACTTATCAATAGCTCCTGATGACCCTGATTCTATTGATTCACTAACAGAATGTCTGACTAGTATCTCAGAATGGATGAATAGTAATTTTCTCAAGTTAAATAAAGAGAAAACTGAAATTTTAGTGATCAGCAATAATGGATACAATGAGGCTATTAGAAATAAACTGGATACATTAGGATTAAAAGTCAAGACGGAGGTAAAAAGCTTAGGGGTGATTGTTGACTGTAATCTGAATTTTAAATCACATATTAATCAGATCATTAGGACAGCATTTTTCACTTAAGAAACATAAGTAAAGTTAGACCTCTTATATCACTGAAAGATGCTGAGAAATTAGTTCACGCGTTTGTTTTCAGTCGACTAGATTACTGTAATGCACTCCTCTCTGGACTACCCAAAAAAGACATAAATCATTTGCAACGAGTGCAGAATGCAGCTGCTAGAATCCTAACTAGGAAAAGAAAATCCGAACACATCACACCAGTCTTAGCGTCACTACACTGGTTACCTGTGTCATTCAGGATTGACTTTAAAATTCTGCTTATGGTTTATAAAGCCTTAAATAATCTCGCCCATCTTATATATCGGAATGTCTGACACCTTATATTCCAAATTGTAACCTCAGATCCTCAAATGAGTGTCTCCTTAAAATTCCAAGAACAAAACTTAAAAGAAGTGGTGAGGCGGCCTTCTGCTGCTATGCACCTAAAATCTGGAATAGCCTGCCAATAGGAATTCGCCAGGCTGATACAGTAGAGCAGTTTAAAACACTGCTGAAAACACATTACTTTAACATGGCCTTTTTATAACTTCATTTTAATCTTAATTTAACTTAATCCTGATACTCTATATGTTCAATCTCCTCAAAATAACTATTCATGGTGGCTCTAAAATCGGTACTGACCCCTACTCTCTTTTCTGTTTCTTTTTCCGGTTTCTTTGTGGTGGTGGCCTGCGCCACCACCACCTACTCAAAGCTTCATGAAGCTCCAACAATGATGGACGGATTAAAAGGCAGAAGTCTACGTGACCATCATCATCATCAAGCCCTTCCGTGAGAACCCTAAATCCAAAGAGGACTGTTTCATTTATATTAGGTAGAATGCCCAGAGGAGACTGGGCGGTCTAATGGTCTGGAATCCCTACAGATTTTATTTTTCTCCAGCCGTCTGGAGTTTTTTTTTTGTTTTTCTGTCCCCTGGCCATTGAACCTTACTCTTATTCGATGTTAATGTTGATTTATTTTGTTTTATAATTGTGTCTTTCATTTTTCTATTCTTTAATATGTAAAGCACTTTGAGCTACTGTTTGTATGAAAATGTGCTATATAAATAAATGTTGTTGTTCTTGTTGGAAGTGAGGTCATAAAAGTGCCCGGAACCGAAAGTGATGTCATCGTGGTTAGAACCGGAAAGTGATGTCGTCAGGACCAGACAGAATTTCCCATAACTAGTCTGCAGAGAAGTGAGAAAAAGAGTCAGTGCACTCTGCCACCTCCCGGTCTGGCTCAGAATTACTATCATTCAGGCCCTTTAGCTGCCTCCCATGCGCACTACCAGAGAGACCAGAGTGTTCCCAGTGTGAGGTTTGCATGTTCTCTCCATCCCAGCGTGGGTTTTCTCTGGGTACTCCAGTTTCTGTCCAAAGACGTGCAGCTTAGGTAAATTTGTCAATGGTAATTTGGCCCTTTTGAGCGGGTGTGTGTTCACCTTGCGATGGACTGGTGCCCTGTCCAGGAATTGTTCCTGCCTTGTGCTCTGTGTTTTCTTGGGATTGGCTTCAGATTCCCAGTAACCCTGACTATGATAAGCGGGAAAGGAAGATGGATGGATGAGTTATTTATTTTTTTTTTAAGATCCATGGAGCGTTGTTCAAATTTGCTTACAACTTTCTAAATAAAATTCACAGGCAGCAGTGATCCTAAATCTGCATCACATAAAACCATAAAACAAAACTGGAAATGTTCGGGTCAATTCAACACACTCTAGGTAGAACATATTCTTTTAAAGGAAGATATTGTCATATTGGTAATGTACTTGAAAGGAAGAAAGAAGGTTTCAACAAGGAAGTATGGTTTTGCAGATGCTAAGAAACTGTTTGGATTAGATGATGTGGTAAATTATCAATGGTTTCTTTGCATAGCATTCTGTATACACATAAAATGTTGTTGTTAACTGAGGCTACTCATCACAACCAGCATCTGAGGATGATTGAAATCTATGTAAAAATCTGGGCGACAGAGCTTCAACATTATAACACTGAAATTTAAAGCAGAAGGCACATTTTATCAGGACACGGACAGCAGCCATGAGTTAAATAGTACATGACTTGTTAGACTTCAAGTTCAGCCATTACTTTAATGGTGCATCCACAGTAAAGTCAAAACAAAATGCAAGAAACTAAAACAATATCATCCTGCTAGAAAAACTAAAAGCAAAAGGTTTTATTTTTTGTAATAGTTTGTTTGTTCAAGCGTATTTGCTTCAGGTGGACCACTTTTTTCAAAAATCAGGCAACTGGGTTCACAGGCACTGAATTATGGAGGAATGTGCCTTTTCAGTGGTCCATATAAGTTATAGTATGACATTACTCATATGGATGTGGCAATAGTTACTCCCTCGAACTCATGTAAGAAAAGATTCTTAGGATACGGGTTTAAAAAAATAAAGCTATAAAAATTAACATCCTCCCTCTGTCCTCATTTACAAATTATACACATTACTAACATGGAGAATTATGACAGGGCTGAATGACAGATGGCCGGGAATGGTCTAATGGTTATATGAGAGTAAGGAGCCTGCAGCATAATGAAAGAAGAAATAACAGAATCAAAAATGCACATGCTTTGGACTTTACAGATTACAACACGCCTCAGTCAACATGCCACTGCTTCAAGATAATAAAGGTCAGGGTGAACCCTGCAAAATAGCTGTACAAGATAAAAACAAGACAACATGGTACAAAGTGAGCTATCTGCTGGCATCTAACTGTAAAATGAACTAGATTGCAGTGAAAATTGTTTTTCTTTAAAGCACTACTACTGACTACAAGAAAAGACGAAATGCATGTTTAATTCAATTTAAAATAATGTATGAGCATGTTTATGTTGCTTACATTTTCATTTTGTTTTTTTTTTGATATTCTGTAAATGTTTTGCTGTTTTGTTCCTGACTATTTAAATTTTAATCAGTTAAAATGCTTTCGTTCATTACATTTATTTCAAATTAGTTCTTCTTGGCATCCTTGCAAAACAGAATGAAAGAAACTTCAGTGTGAAATGTGTTGCAATTCAAACACGACTAGACTTGGACCCTCAGCAGAAGATTCAACAGCAGTTTGAGTGAAAGTTTCACCTTATTAGAATGTGTGCATTTTGATTTTTAATGTGGATCCTAATTTTCTGAATGTTAAAAGACCCCAATTTATTACCGATCTTCTTTATTTTTTAAATACATGTCAGGCCCTGGTAACACAAAGATGAATTGCAGATTCAAAGTACAATGGCATGGATTTCATTACACCAGAATTAGGCTTCCATTGAAGCTGATCTACATATAATTAAAAATTCAATTTTACACAATGAAAGAATTAGATAATTTTCCTAAGTCTTTTTACTATGCGTTTCCTATTTATTACAGTGTCAGATGTCACCATTTTGTCTTCTTAATGCCCAAGCATAATTTTCAGTTATTAGTGTATATGAGATGGTTAGTGGCTTGGCCAATCAATATTCAGCCAGCTGCATTAACATCTGTAATGGGCACTTGACATATGGACATCAAGCTACATGAAGCAAATTATGTAAGGATTTAGGTGTTTACTTTTACATTAGTATCTTGAATACTAGATACAGCAGACTTGTAGTGAAAAAAGTCTTAAAACTGGGCTGTAACATTGAAGAGTACAGTATAAATCAAAGAAGGTTCAAAGTTTACTAATAAAGCAGCATTAATATTACTGTATGCAGTTCTGGCCAGAGTTTTTTTAAAAATGTTACACTGCACTAGAATTCAGTTCAGTTTAATTGAATCTACTAAGACAAAGTGCATACTGAGAACAAATGTGATAAACCTATGGTATAAAGCTATATAGACTCTAGAAATATAGCACAATTAAAAGACCTATAACACAAACATAACATTGAAACTCAACCATTTAAATCCACCCATTTGTCCATTTTCAAGACTTGATTGATCTGATTTTATGGCTGCAGGGCACCTCGGACTATCCCAGAGACACAGAGTTCCCAGTTGTAGATGAACTGCCACAGCCACATCCACTCCTCTGAGACCAAATCCAGAGTCACCAATCAAACTAATCTGCTGGATTTTCAAACAGCCAGAGAAAGGTCCTTTTGTCACAGGGAGAGTTGTAAACAACACGGACGGGGAGCCAAATCCAGTTTCTGAGAGCAGTGAGGCAGCAGCATTAAGTACAGTAGCACCACAATTTAATTTCAGTTTCAGCTTATTCTGTTATGGCACCCATCCCAGAGTACAGTATGCAGCACATGCACAGATTTATAAGTATATGTGTATGTCATATATACTTCATATACACACTAGCTGGTCACCGAAGGGCAAAAATAAATAATGCCCAATTTTCTAGAGTTTAATTTGCTAAATCTGGTTCCAGGAAGTGCCTAGCTGTGTCTGTGCTACACCAAACTTTTTGGAATTCCGACTAGCACACCATGACTGCCAGACCTAACTTTGGCCATCTCATTATTAGGAAGGATCTTTAGATTCTGCTGGGAAAATTTAATGTACAGTTCCCATTAAAGGTAACAGAATTGGGTCTGTGAAATGGAATAACATCTTGTATTTTCTGCTTTCATTAATCTCTTGGTAGGATAAGGTATTCCATTGATGTCAATATTACTACTTTGTTTCATGCGCTCTTCTTAGCTTATTTCTCTTTACTACTACCTTCTCTCTGAAATAAGACACACCTATAATACACACATACTACTGCACAAACATATCTGCACAAATTCATATCAAAATGATTCTACACTTTTATGCTCCAAAAAGATGGATCAGTTTGAATGAGAAGTAAAACAAAACAATTCACTGACATAACTCTGAGAAAAAAATAAATCTCAGCAGGACCATGATCCTTTAGAACAGTTAAAGTCAAAATGTAGCTAATTTAGGTGAACTAGCAAACCCTTAGGTATCTCTTAAATTAAATGTCTTCAGTGATGATCAGAGAAGACTCAGTCTATGGTATTAACAATATCAGTAACACATTGTGTTGTATTAAAGGATAAATAGATAAAGTATTGCTTATTCTACTATAAGTGGAGGAGTTCAAGTATCTCGGGGTCTTGTTCACGAGTGAGGGAAGAATGGAGCGTGAGATCGACAGGCGGATCGGTGCGGCGTCCACAGTGATGCGGGCTCTGCATCGGTCTGTCGTGGTGAAAAAGGAGCTGAGCCGTAAGGCAAAGCTCTCAATTTACCAGTCGATCTACGCTCCTACCCTCACCTATGGTCATGAGCTATGGGTAGTGACCGAAAGAACGAGATCGTGAATACAAGAGGCTGAAATGAGTTTCCTCCGCAGGGTGTCTGGGCTTTCCCTTAAAGATAGGGTGAGAAGCTCAGTCATCCGGAAGGGGATCAGAGTAGAGCCGCTGCTCCTCCGCATCGAGAGGAGTCAGATGAGGTGGCTCAGGCATCTGATCAGGATGCCTCCTGGACGCCTCCCTGGTGAGGTGTTCCGGGCACGTCCAACCGGGAGGAGGCCCCGGGGAAGACCCAGGACATGCTGGAGGGACTATGTCTCCGGCTGGCCTGGGAACGCTTGGGATTCTCCCGGAAGAGCTGGAAGAAGTGGCGGGAGAGGGAAGTCTGGGCCTCTCTGCTTAAGCTGCTGCCCCCGCGACCCGACCTCGGATAAGCGGAAGAGAATGGATGGATGGATGGATGGATTATTCTACTATGGAATAAACGGGAGCCTTCCCGTTCCCCGAACCCGAACACAGACAGGTGGACCACACAAGTACGAAAGCAACACACTTTTATTTCCTTACTTGCCTTTTCAGCACACAGTGCCCTATCCCTAGCAACAGTCCTTCTCCCTCTTTTCGTTTTCTCTCTGTTCTTCTGCCGCCTCCACTCCTATTTCACAAGCTTTGACCTCCTCCTCCTCCTCCTCCCAACTTTACCGACAGCACTTCCAGGTGTGGTGGAAGAGCTGCCGAGAAGGGCTCAACAACTGATGAAGCACCCCCTGGCGGCACCCACGGATCCCAACAGGGCTGTGTCCAACTCCAATTCCCATGGATCCCTGTAGGAGACCAAGGCACTGTTGCAACCAAGGGGGGCTGCCACCTAACATTCTTGGGGAGGTAATGTTCTGACCATGCTTCATCCCCCGGTCCTTCCATTGTGGAGGTATCCTGGCCAGGCAAGGGCTCCAGCAACCTGCCACACTACAGAGAGATTCTAAAATGGCCTGGACCCATTTGTTGGTACTCCTAGATAAGATCATAAATAATCGGATTATAGTGATTTTCAAAATAGCTTATTTCTTTCATTAGTATCACACATGTCTTCAATTGTGCAATCACTTATTCAGCCTATTTAAATGAAATAAAACAGTCACTATGCTGTTTGGTATCATCAGGTGTCCTACACTGAACATGGACCAGAGAAAACAAAGGAGAGAGTTGTCAGAGGCAATCGTAAGGAAAAGTATAAATAAGCATGTCAAAGGCAAACGCTAGAAGACCATCTCCAAGCAGCTTGATGTTCCTGTGACAACGGTTGCAAATACAGTATTATTAAGAAGTTTGAGGTCCATAAGACTGTTGCTTATTTGCAGTGATTGCTTCTAAAGTTTGTGCAAGAAAACATTAGGTTTAGAGCCTAATCGTTTTCGTCCATGCCATTTTTATTTGTGTTAATATTTTTAATATTCTATTGAATCAAAATTCTAAAGCAAATTCTAATTTTTTGTTATTGTTGGAATTAACAATGATGGTTGACAATTACTTTTGTCAGTTTCAAGTAATTTCTGAGATAACTGAGGATTTTTTTTTCTGGAGGAATACTAATATATTTGTCCATGTCTGTAGATTAATTTGCAATGAGGAATTGTTTTCTATTATAGTAAAACTATCTGTGTAAGCAGGTGCTGTAAAAAGCCCAGGCTCCTAGAAACCATGGATTCTGGCACTTCAATCAATCAATCGCCTCACTTGTGTAAGCGAGGTTCTCTTTTCTCGGCGGTTTCACTTTGGCGACAGAGTTGCTTTCTTTGAGCTTCATGCTGTAGCCTTGCACTTCCGGGCTGGACAGACACACACACACACCTCTATACGTAGATGTTTATATATAAGATGTGTAAGCCCAAAAAACTGAAATGTAGAGATGTCAGGTAATTGAAAGGTACTCTGGGTATCTCTCTTCTAGGAGGATTTGTTTTGCCGACGTGCTCGCCTCGCTTGTGTATTAGCAGCAGGAGAAAAAGTAAAAGGGATAATGTTTAGCCGATGTTAGTGCCTAAGCAACTTTGTCTTTCTTCTGAGGTTTCATTTTGCTGACGTGCTGGCCTCTCTTGTGTTATCAGCGGCTAAGCGAGTTTTCTGTTTCCTCAGAGATGGAGCCCTGACCCCGACTCCACCTCTCACTTCCAGACCAGACAGACACACACACACTTCCACGTGTAGATGTTTATATATAGGATAAAGGCTTTGTCTGTTCCAACTTAAAATGGGTCCCAAGGGGCACCAATCTAGACATGAAACCAAATGTCTAAAAAATCACTAAATATGTCCTCTTTAAAGCGACAAAGGTGCATTCTTTATTTTCGGAAATATATTAATTTGAAATAATGCATTTTAACCCAAATTCAGAAATAAGGGAAGCACACATTTAATTTCCTGTTCACAGCGACCATCATGGGTGGTGTTTTCATATAAATAAGGAAGCAAAAAGCCATTAAGTGGTTAAGCACAATATTGAATTTCTTTTTTTTCATAATCAGACTAACTGATAGGTTGGGCAGCCAATTTGTCCAAATCTAGAAACACTCTAACTTTAAATGCTTAGATCACTCTCAAAATGTCAATAGTTACTTCAAGCAGTAAAAATAAGTAAAAAAATAACTCAAGGAAGCTACAATCCCTGGGGGTGAAAGGCCACCATGAAGGAAGACGAGCAATGAGGTGAGTAGCACAGACAAACTTTTAAAGTGACATCATCATGAAGACCATGGAGTGGCTGCTACTTCACCACCTGAGGCCACAGGTCCACCGCGCCCTCAACCCTCTGTAGTTCGCATACCACGAGAAGGTGGGAGCGGAGGATGCAATCATCTATATGCTACACCAATCCCTCTCCTACTTGGACAGAGGCATTGGTGCTGTAAGAATTATGTTTTTGGACTTCTCCAGCACCTTCAGCACCATCCAACCTCTGCTCCTTAGGGACAAGCTGACTGAGATGGGAGTAGATTCACACCTGGTGGCATGGATCATGGACTATCTTACAGACAGACCTCAGTATGTGCGTCTTGGGAACTGCAGGTCTGACATTGTGGTCAGCAACACAGGAGCGCCACAGGGGACTGTATTTTCTCCGGTCCTGTTCAGCCTATATATATCGGACTTCCAATACAACTTGGAGTCCTGCCACGTGCAAAAGTTCGCTGACGACACTGCTATTGTGGGCTGCATCAGGAGTGGGCAGGAGGAAGAGTATAGGAACCTAATCAAGGACTTTGTTAAATGGTGCGACTCAAACCACTTACACCTGAACACCAGCAAGACCAAGGAACTGGTGGTGGATTTTAGGACGCCCAGGCCCCTCGTGGACCCCGTGATCATCAGAGGAGACTGTGTGCAGAGGGTACAGACCTATAAATACCTGGGAGTGCAGCTGGATGATAAATTGGACTGGACTGCCAATACTGATGCTCTGTGTAAGAAAGGTCAGAGCCGACTATACTTCCTTAGAAGGTTGGCGTCCTTCAACATCTGCAATAAGATGCTGCAGATGTTCTACCAGATGGTTGTGGCGAGTGCCCTCTTCTACACGGTGGTGTCCTGGGGAGGCAGCATAAGGAAGAAGGACCCAGAGGGGAATGGGCGGTCTCTTGGTCTGGAACCCCTACAGATTTTATTTTTTTTCTCCAGCCTTTGGAGTTTTTTTTTGTTTTTTCTGTCCACCCTGGCCATCGGACCTTACTTATTCTATGTTAATTAATGTAGACTTATGTTTATTTTTTATTGTGTCTTCTATTTTTCTATTCTTCATTTTGTAAAGCACTTTGAGCTACATTTTTTTGTATGAAAATGTGTTATATAAATAAATGTTGATTGATTGATTGATAAGGAAGAAGGACGTCTCACTCCTGGACAAACTGGTGAGGAAGGCAGGCTCTATTGTAGGCACGGAGCTGGACAGTTTGACATCCGTGGCAGAGCGACAGGCGCTGAGCAGGCTCCTATCAATTATGGAGAATCCACTGCATCCACTGAACAGTGTCATCTCCAGGCAGAGGAGTAGCTTCAGTGACAGACTTTTGTCACTGTCTTGCTCCACTGACAGACTGAGGAGATCGTTCCTCCCCCACACTATGCGACTCTTCAATTCCACCCGGGGGGTAAACGTTAACATTATTCAAAGTTATTGTCTGTTTTTACCTGCATTTTTATTACTCTTTAATTTACTATTGTTTCTCTGTATCAGTATACTGCTGCTGGATTATGTGACTTTCCCCTTGGGATTAATAAAGTATCTATCTATCTATCTATCTATCTATCTATCTATCTATCTATCTATCTATCTATCTCAGAAAAATATTTTTCCTTTACAAAAATGACATAAATTTGCTGTTTACAATATGCCTGTAATTTCAAGACAGAAGTCGATACATGTGAACATACTGGGCTTTAAAATTAACATGTTCATTGAGTTTTGTTTTCAAGTTTTGATCAGTGTGCTATAGACACCACTTTAGATGGCAGTGACAATAACAGAGCCAACCTTGGCAGCATCAGATTGCAAACACTCACACACTCTTACACTTGGTCAATGAAGAACCACCATAAAATTAAATGGCTATGTTTTTGGAGTTTCAAAGGGAGCCAGAGTGACTGGGGAAGACCCAATTGGACAGAAGTGTGGCAAACACATAGAATGCATGCCAGCTAGGAATGTACTGTACAGACAAAAATAATTAAAAGCTCAAGTAAAAGGTTTCCCTGGTTTCGCTTCACATGTCATGTTTTTTCTAAGATAATCTCCCTCTTATCTGTTCTCCCTACTCTCCATTACTGAGCTGGTATCTTGTGTCTTTTCTAAATTAACTAGAACACCATACTCTATAGGGCTCTTATAAATGGATTAGCTTTGGCCACATGGTAATTGGTTTATAACGTGTTTTTGCTGTCCATCCCTGGTACCTGCTATACATCATCAAAATTAAAAATCTGAAAGGACTGGCACCAGTTACTTTCAAGAACATCCCATTCATCAGAAACAACCTCAATAATATGACATGCTATAACCCTGTGCCATTCACAAAACAGGCAGACTTAAACATAATCCAACAGCTCCCTAATTAATTAACTCAAGTTTGGTTTCCTGCCTTTAAGCATGCCACCATTGTCCATTATGTTTGAGGGAAATGTTCCAGTTTCAGTGGAAAGCTTGAAAAGATATTTGATATTGTATTTGCAATTATTGGAGATTACCTATAGAAAGAAATCTTTTACCTTGTACTATGTGTGGTTATACACAAGATACAACCAACAATCTGTGCCAATGCAAATGATCGTGGGGATGTTAGTACTGGCACAACTCCTGCTGCTTTCTTATGTTCAAATTTCCGTAGACATGACATAGGAATTATTGATGCATGACAGCCAGATCCTCAATTTCCTCAGAAAGCCTTTGTGTTATGCCATACATTTTAGTGACAGAAGAAATATTGTGTGACCTGGAGAAAATCATGTACCTGTTCTTCAGCAAAAATACATGTAAATAGTTGCACTATGCATCTGCATTTGTAAAGTATCTTGGAATGAGGTTGGCTTTCCACAGCCAAAAAATGGCTCAAGTACCCTATATTCTGGAACGATGCATCCTAAAATAAAATAATGTTTGTTTGTCGAACCAAAAAACAGCACCCGGGACACACCCATAAAGGGCCAACAAATGTTCCAGGAGGTTAGTGCCAACCAAAACAAAAACTACATGCAAGGAACAATTTCTTCCATTTACAAGCTCAAAAGAAGGCATATAATGGCAAGTCCATCAGGATCAAGAGATGTTTGCTACTTTCCTCAGAACTCTACCATAAATTCTACTCAAGTACTTCAGCAGGAAATAAAAAACTGCCAGAGAGAGAGAGAAAGCTAGCCCTCAAAAACCTGTTGTAATGTGGACCAATATGACACCACAAAACTCTATATTAAAACATAAAATAAAATTATCCAGAAAATAATATGAATTTCTTCTTCTTCTTCTTCTTCATCCATGTCTTTGTCTTCTTTTACCTTTATGTGGCCTAAGATGGGTGCCTTCCCAGTCCCCTGAACCCAAAGAATGTCAAGAAAAACAAAAATACAAAGAAAAGAAAGAATGCACTTTATTTTAGTCAAAAGGAAACAGTAGAGAAGGATTGATGGATTTGGAGGCAAAGTGAATATAAGGGAACAAATAAAAAAAGAATTACAAAAACTTTTTCACATCTCCGCTGTTGATTCCTTTCTTCCTTCTTGGACCTGTCTTCCTCCTGCCAGCTGAACTCTTGTCTATTGTCCAACCAACCCAAATTCTCTCACTGTCATGTGGTTGGGATGGTCTTTTAAGCCTTTGCCTGAAACTACCCCACCACTCCTTCCGGGGTCAGAAAAGAGCAACAGAGTCTGGCATCATCTTGGCAGACCCCCAAGTATCACTCAAGTATAGAGCCAAGCAAACCCTGGACACTTGTTCATCATACAGGAGAGGAGAGAGATGGACATTAGATAATAAGTTTCCCTGCTGCCACCCAATGGCATGGTGAAATTCAGGCACTACAAATGATATCAATCAATCTATTTTCCAATTCTCTCATCCAATTCAGTTTTACGTATATGGAGCCAGTGCCAATCCTCCAGCTGGGTACATGGCAGGAAGCTACCTTGAACAGAACATAGGACCACTGCAAATCAGATTAGGCCACATAGTTAATGCAATGTACAAATCTTTAGGATGGCAGCCCACAAAACCACAGTGAAAACATCCAACTCCACACCTGCAGTGCCCATGCTGGGACTCAAACCCATAACTGTATTTTGGCAAGGTAACGGTGCTAAACATTTTCACCTTGTATCACCAGGATAGAAGATGTCTACTGATTAATGACTTCACACAATGCATACAAACAATTAATGTCACTGTATGCTGTGAGATACTGTTGATACATCTGTGAGCATCAGAAAAATAAGTTGTATACTATATAAAACTCTGTAAATCCTTAACTGAACCTATTAGAAGCTTCATGAAGCTTCTTAAATAAATGTCCATGACCTTTCATATTGACACAGGTACTATCATTACTCAATAATATAGAATGGGGGTCAGTTTGTACTGCCTCTTCCTTAGAGAAAGACCTTACCATGATGTGCCCCTGAAAGTGTTAGCTAAGACTGTGAGGGACAAGAGGTGGAGTTTTAGTAAGTCCAAGTATTTCTTGCAGTTTTGTGACTTCTAAGGTTGCAAATCCTGTTGCCTCTTTAGCTCCTACAGATTCTGCTTCTGAAGTGAGAATGTTATGTTTTATTTGCATTTATCTGTAAAAATTCACTCAACTTATCTGAAGGAGGACTGGACTGTAAGTCAGCATTCACAGCCACACATAGGTTCAAAATGCAGCTGCTAGAGTCCTGACTCAGACTAAACACAGTTATCACATTACATCTCAAATAACTGAAATATTAACTGATGAAAACTCACTTGAGAATACTTGTCTTCACTGCACTCCCTGTGTAAACCCATGAGACAACCATACAGAACTATTTGTGAATATTTATTTAGTCGTGACATTCTTTTTTGCCATAGTCTACTGTTGAACATCTACTTTAAAACACATAAGCTTCATCTCCATTCACAATTCACCAAATGCTGATTCCTCTGCTTGTAACACGAGTTGCTTCACAACCTGTAAGTATGTCTCCAGCAACAGCCACATCTGGTCCCTCTGCATGTTTTACTTTGAAAGTGAGCCATCTGTTCGTCATTGTGTTTCTTGACTAATGTCATGTCTTGTCCAATTTATGTAGGCAAAACAAGGAGAGGTCTTGTAGATTCTTTCAAGGAACATGGCTAATTAATCAAGATTGAAACATACTGTAGAACATTTCACGTGCCTTGATCATGGCCCAAGTGATCTGTCAAATTCAAAGACACATATCAAAGGCAAAAAGCCAAGGCTACTGTATATTTCTTTTAAAGCACATTTCACAAAGTCCTCCAACTGATTAAGGTTCTAAACTTTTTTGTCTTGCATTGCTGTCTCTTATAGTCACTGTAGCTCTTGATTTTTTCATCTTGTTTACTGTTTCTTTGGTCCTCCCCTTTACCAACTTTTTCACTTTAAGATCTTCTCTGCATTGTCTACTTCTTATACACATATTGTGATTGTAAAATGGCTAAAACGTGGCATTTTTAACTCTCGTTTTTTATGGTTCATCATGGAGTTTAGTTTCACATTGCTGTTGCAGTCGTAGTCACACTTCAATACATAGTGATAAAAAAACGCAAAATTTTCTGCATTAAGGAAATTTTAGTTATAGCTTGTGTACTTTCATAATAGTGGTCAAATTGTTTTAGACTTTTTGCCCAGCAATACCATAAGAATTTGTACAATGCAAGAAATGTGGTTGTTTTAACTACTGTATGAGATATCCATGCATTGTCACACATGCACGTCAGAGGATCTCCTCACAAACTCAATCAAGGTATGTGATAACCTTCTGGGGTGAAAGGAGGTACTGTCGCTAACATTCTCTGCTCCTTCTCTCCCAGCTGCACTCAGAAACCGTCAAGTGAGGGCACCTAACCCCAGCCCTTCCACTTCTTGCATTATAAGAAGCTGCTCAAAAGGAAGCGTGATTTCCACCAAGAGTGTTCTTCCAGATGGAGCTCCAGTGAACGACTATTATTTCAATGGGCAAGAGCCTGTTACTTTGTATTAGTTGCCCGAGAGACTATTTACTTTATCACCAAATGGCATGATTTTGTATTGGACTGTAGTATTAAATTTGACGACCCGGTTGGTATCCCATCTTTTCCTTGGTGCTATGACCTGTAATTACTGCACCCAGCCACAACAGCAATATACTTTTTAACTCATTTAGCCCAGTTTAGGGTCGTGGGAAGCTGAAGCACACTCTAGCAGCCTAGGGTGCAAGGCAGGAACTAACAATGAATACAACATCAGTGCAATGCAGTTCACAAACACACACACGTCTTTGAAATGTGTGCGGAAGCCCATTACTACCCAGAGAAAACCCCTAGGCAGACACAATGTAGAATATATTGCTTTATAAAAACATTTAAATCCTGTGCTAAAGATACGTTTATAGTAAATATTTTTGAATTACTCCTTCTTTGCTTGGCCTCCTGCTGTATGTAAAGTACAATACAGTGCCATCCTGTCAACCAGCAGTTTAATGACAGGAAATCCCATCAAACAGCGCTCTCTTTTTGGTAGAGTGAATGCTTCCTGTGCCACAACACATTTCTCACAGTTCCTTTAGCTTTGTGTACTGAGAATCTTTTAAAGATTGAACTACCCTGGCTTTGTTTTTTTTTTTTCACCAGGATACTAGCTGATCACTGTCTATTGTGTGCAAGATTTGAATTGTGTGAAACTTCAACTTTATCCTCAGTGCTAAATCAAAATTGAGTTATGAAGCATAAACTGAAACAAAGGAGCTAGATAAAGTTTACATAAAAATCACTGGCCTTTACTCAGGAAAATATCTCATAATGGAATTAATTGTAATTTAAAAAGCCCTCTAGCATATAAAGGCCTAAGCTTCTCAAATAGCCTTATTTGCTAATGAATTGTGACAAGCAGACAGAGCACACCCACCAATCAAATGCATTTTGAACAACAGCAGGGAGTCACTTCTCTTAGCTGCAAATAAAAAACTCCAAGATAAAACAAAACATCTACCCGATTTCTCATCCTTCCTCCAAGCAACTAGAAAATAAAAAAGAAAGGAAAATGATAAATAAAGAAAACCAGAATGAATTAAACAATTGATAGTCTGTTTTTAACCTTGGCCTTGACAGATTTCAGTTCAAAAATCTGATGTTTGGTAAATGTAGGAATAATGAATTACACTGCAATGGAGACAAAGGCCAGTATTTATAGACTAACAAGTGTTGTTCTTTTTACAGACAGCAAATAGGGTTCTTCATGCTTATTTTCAATAGTATTTTTCATGGTAAAGAATCTCACAAACAGTTTAATTAAAAAAAATGATTGTTTTAGGCTGAGTGGTACTGGGGTGGGTGCTGCCTCCTTACATCTTCAGAATCCTGGGTTCAGTCCCCAGCTTGGGTACTGTCAGTGCCGAGTTTGCAGTTTCTTCCTATGTGTGTGTGTGTGTGTGTTTTCCTACAAAATTAATTAAATTTAATTCAAAAGATTTGCAGATTACTGTAGCTTGACTGACAACTCTAAATTTGTGATGAGCAGGTGTACACAATGTCACTGCCTGAAGTGCAAATAAGTGCAAATCATCATCCCTTTTTTAACTGAAGAGGTGCTTTGGGAACACTATGACTTAAATGAATGGCACATTGCTGATTACAAGCTTCTTGAAAAATAAATACCTGTCTGTTATGGAGTGGTGCCCGGAAAAGGATCTCGAAAGAACAGCCATGGAAATACAAATCTTCTTGCCCAATACACACTCAATCATTTGACTGGTGGGTGAAGATATTGAAACATTTAAGACGAAGTGTCTGATTTTTTGCTTCATGCACTCCCAGACTGTCCTGCTAGGTCCTTCCAGCAGCATCCAGAGTCACTCTGGTTGAACTGATAGATCTTATTGATAACTATTTTTGATGCTCCAGGTGTAGGACAAGGAAACAAAGAATGAGGTAAACAGAAAAAAAGTATGATCTTCAAAGCCAGCATAGATAGAACAAGTCATGAGCAGCATTTAAAAAGAGGCCTCATTGTTATAAATGTGACATGCCAGAACACATTGTGCCCAAGCCTAGACGAGGCCATGGACCCCCTGGGTGATATGGTTGTTTGTTTCTCAATCTTCTAACCCCTGATGTGAATCAGTGAAAATAAATGAACACTCTGTAAATGCACTTTTGGGGGCTGTCCAGTATATTACACCACAACAATATCTCAAAAAACAGTCCAAACTGTCTAATATTCACACCAATATTCTTTTGCTTGAGGTCACTCTTTCATATTAAGATGTAAACAAAAAGGTGATGGTAGTGCTACTTAAACACCCATTGTATGAGGGAATAATAGGTCATGACTTGACTTGCTGTCTAGGAAACTATCCCAAAGGATCCTTGAATTAGTCAAGAATGGATGGGTGGCGCAAACTGATAGCCAAAACAATGTTTTAGAATATATCGCCAAATTATGAAACAGTGAACAACAATTATGGAACCATTCTCTGTGCTATCCAGTAGGGGGGATGTAGTCATGGTACTCTTGCCCACCTCACACTCCAAACTGTTAGCACACTGGCAGCAGCAATGCACAGTCAAAGAAAGAAAAAAGTGGCTGGTAAATTACATAGTAAAACCTAACAGGTGGTCCTCTAAGCAGAACAATCACATTAATTTGATGAAACCCTGGAAAGCATATGGTTCCAGGAACACATCCTTGGCCTTATTTTTCCAGTCAGATGCCTTCAATTTATGAGAACAACGTTCTCCCCAATGACAAATGATAGTTTCTAGATACCAAACTGGGTATATCTCATTTAGAGACACATCCAGCCACCAACCCCAAAGGCAAAGTGTGTGGAAGTTGAAATGAAGGTTAGAAAAATGTTTGTCTTTGGAACCATTGACGAGAGTACTGACCCTTGGTCCAATCCCTTTGTGCTGGTACCTAAACCAAACAGCATTTTTTTAAAATGACTTCAGATGACTCAATCAGATATGTCAATTTAATGTCTACCCAATATCCAGGTTTGAGGATATTATTGAAAGGCCTAGAAATGTGTGATTCCCAAATAACTATAAACATGATAAAAGGATATTGGTGAATACCATTGACACTAACTGCTAAGGAAACAATATGTATAGGTCCCTCCAATGTGGACACCTTGTTGTTCCCTGTGGGCTCCATGAGACTGTCAACAATGGATGGACTGGTTAAAATACACAGAGTCTTTAATGCTGCCTATCTCAGTTGTGACATAGTATTCAGCATCTGGGAAGAACACCTATGTCATTTGGAAGTTGTTCTGCCAACCTTAAAAGAAGCTAGCTTGCACATTAACTTAAACAAATAATGTTACTTCAGGCTGACTGAGGCCAGCTATCTAGGGTATGTTGTTGGCCAAGGGTCAAGTCCCCTGGTCAAGTTGACCAGGAGTAGATTAAGCCCCAGACACCCCAAATTACAGCCATCATGTATTAGCTCCAACCAAAAAAATACAAAAGGCAGTTACAAGCAATACTAGAGTTGGCAGGATACTACTAGCAGTTTTTACATCCTTTCTACAGAAGAGAGATGCCTTTAATCAAACTAATACCATAACTGACGCTAAATCTTGCAGAATGGAATTCCAGTATAGGATATGCATTTCATGACCTCAAGGAAGCTCTTACTACTGCAGCTATTTTAAAATTACCAAATGTTGTCTGTTCTTTTCTTCTCCAGATGGATGCATCTGAAACTGACCTGGAAGCTATGTTAAGCCAGATAGTAGATGGTGCAGAATCAGAATCTTCTGGAATGGGGAAGAAAATGTTCATTAAAGTAAAGCGAATCCTTTACTATCAACTCAGCTATTACTCAATACTGTCTGCTTAGGCAGGAATTCATCCCAGTCTCAAAACATGTACCTTTACAGTGGATGCCAGTGTAGAAAGAAGTGAACCCCTAAGTCACCAGATTTTTTTTTTAAAAATTGTAACCATACAAATCCAAGGCATTTCATCATAAAAGATCTCTTCATGTTAATGCTGATCCCCTCTCCCAGGTCTACAACCTCAAGGCCAGAACTTGTCTGTAAGAGCGTCAAACATGAAAGTGAGGTTAGTCTTTTATAGGGATCAGTCTGAGGTTATACTGGGGTAATGAAAGTGATAGGTGATGTGGAACGATTGTTCACACACTCTCTGTTTCCTTCTGTAGTACGAAGGACAACTGCCTGGAAAGAGGAAATTGGTAGCTCTTCCATCCCTCATCTGACTCTTCTGTTACAGGATGTGGCCATTATTTGACAGCTGAAAGGAACAATCACTACATCTATGACTGTTATTTTTTCTTTTATAAAACTTTTCTTTTTGCCTAAATATTGTGGTGATCTAATGGAGTTTCCTTTTGGTGAGCAAATTATTTGTTGCATAATTTATGTGGTTTATTAACACTTTCAGCTTTGACCCCTTAGCATTTAGGTTTGGCTGCTGCATATTCATATAGTTTGGAGTGAACTGTAAAGAGGTGTCCTCCTTTAACATGTGTCTTGATATATTGAAAATGTTTGCGTATAATACTATTCAGGCTTCCAATTCTTAAATTTATTGTCTTTATATATACAACTGATTTGGAAAATGTTCACCATTTACATTGACTGGAGGAGCTACAGTAGGTGGTTTCTCTTTACATTTCCAGCCTCTGTTCATACTGCTGACTCTTTAGTGAACTGTTCCAGTGAAAAGTCAAGCAAAATGACACATTTTATTGGCTAACTAAAAAGATTACAACATGCAAGCTTTCGAGGCAACTCAGGCCCCTTCTTCAGGTAAGATGTAATACAGAAACTGGAGTTCCCTGTGTTTATATACACTCTAGGACACGAAACAACATTGGTAAATCTTTAAGTGAGAAACCTTAATACAATACAATACAGTTTATTTTTGTATAGCCCAAAATCACACAGGAAGTGCCGCAATGGGCTTTAACAGGCCCTGCCTTTGACAGTCCCCAGCTTTGACTCTCTGAGAAGACAAGGAAAAACTCCCAATAAAAACCTTGTAGGGAAAAATGGAAGAAACCTCGGGAAAGGCAGTTCAAAGAGAGACCCCTTTCCAGGTAGGTTGGGCGTGCAGTGGGTGTCAAAAGTAGGGGGTCAATACAATACAATACACAGAACAGAACAATTCCTCAATACAGCATAATAATAAAAATTTTAGAAGTACGGTTTAACAGTAGATGATATGACATAATTAGGTTTGGATATTTTTAGAGTCCTGGAGACCTCATCCATCTAGCTGCCTCCCCATTTGGCCATGCCACGGCTGAAACGTTGTTCATGAAAGGACCCTCTTTCCCATGATTCCTGTGATCCTCCATCAGGGATGACTTTACCATAGGCAGGCAAACAACTTGGCAGGTGGGCCGTGGCACCAATTGCCACATTTGGGTACCGAGAAAAGAAACAGAATAGGTGAGGGTTAGTATTCAAATATAATTATCATGTTACTTATGTTATAGTGCTAATGACTAACAACAGAGATGCAGTATGTACTGTTAATCAGCAGCTCTAGTCAGGATATGCTAAACTGAAGTAGTGAGTCTTCAGCCGGGATTTAAAGGCTGAGACTGAAGGGGCATCTCTTATGGAAGCAGGAAGACCATTCCACAGTTTAGGGGCCCTGTAACTAAAAGCTCGACCTCCCACTGTTATTTTATTAATCCTTGGAATCCTAAGCAGACCGGCATCTTGAGATCTTAATGTGCGCTCAGGTTTGTAAGTCATGATAAGTTCAGACAAGTAAGCCGGACCTTGGCCATTTAATGCTTTATATGTTAAAAGGAGGATATTGAAATCTACCCTAAACTTAACTGGGAGCCAGTGTAAAGATTTAAGAACTGGGGTTATGTGTTCATATTTTCTTGTTCTTGTAATAATTCTTGCAGCGGCATTTTGGATTAACTGGAGGCTGTATAGAGAACAGTTTGAACAGCCAGTGAACACCGCATTGCAGTAGTCAATCCTACTAGAGATAAATGCATGAATTAATTTCTCACAATCCTGTAAATCCTGTCCTTAAATGGCTAGGGTTCATTTAACAAGAGAGAAGAACAATGTATGGTCAAGATCTTTGGATAAGATAACTGTCCAATAAAGTCTTTTGAAGTTTCTAATGAGTTTTTTTAATACAATGTGGATCTGTAGTCAGGTTGTCTGTGTCAGTCTGAGAGAAGCAAACAATCCTCATATCTGGCCATAAAACTCTTGTACCTATTCAAACCATGAGTTTAACTTCCCATTCTTTTCTCTCTTGCTGTGTTTTGAAGTTGCCCATAAGCACTGTGACTTTAAAGTAGCTCTCACATCGTCCATGGCTGTTGAAGTTGGCTGCTACAGGAGCATCTCTTTGCCATGCTTGATGTGGAACCTGTGTAAATTCATTCAATGGCAGAGTGTTTGTCCAGTTTTTCCCACATAGAGTGCAGTGTCAGGACATTTCATGCTGAGAATTAGGTAGACCACATTAGATGATCTGCAGGAAAATGATCCCTTTATGTGATGTTCTAGTCGGCAGTGTGGTATAACTATACGGTCTGTATTATAAATGTGGGCACATGTTTTACATCTTTTCTGTAGGCAGGAAGATGTGCCATTTTCTGTTGGTTCGCTTAGGAAGCTTCGGACAATTAGTTGCTGAAGGTTTGGTGGTTGTCTGTATGCCAGGAGGGGAGGTTCAAGAAATACATTTTTCAGTTTTTGGTCAATGTTTAGCATTGGCTGAAGTTCTTTTATAATTTTTCGAAGTGGGTTGTAGGTGACAACAAGGGGGATGCGGTTCTTGTTGTCTTTGTTTTTATATTCCAGAAGGTTGTCTCTGAGTATGGCAGTAGCTCTTCTTATTTGAGTGTCTGTTGTTTTGGGGGTATATCCTTGTCTAATGAAATCTTGTTTGAGCTCCTGCAGTTGTTTATCTCAGTCTGTCGGGTCTGAGCAAATACGATTGTACCGTATTGCTTGGCTGAAAATAAGAGAGCACCTTATATGCATATCTTTGTAAAAATTAGTACTTTAATATATTTACACATGGCATCTGTTGAGGATCCAAATAAAATTGACTCAGTTTGTGCTAGATCATATTCAAAAGTGGATCTACTGCACCTTACCTTTTAAAACTCCTGCTTCATTAACAGGTGTAAACATGTTCACATATAATAAATACAGGGAATGCCCGTGCTCTTGATTACAGTCTAAGGCTAAAACCTTGTAAATTCATGCAGTTTACGCAGATCAACAACCATTTATACTGGATTTGCACTTCATTGTTGCTTTCAACTTAAAAAATTATCTGAAACTCTAAACAAGTCTGAATTTGTTCTGGCATCCTATTTTGCATTACAGCATCCATCAATTGATTGGAGATAAAGATCTTTGTAAAGGAAAGAAGCACATTCATAAATATGCTGTAATGGAAGCTGGTGGCTACTCAAATACCTTTCTATCCAGCTGATACTGGGGCATTCAAAAAAAGAGAAAGCCCATTCAATTTCAAACAACTATACCCATATGAAAAAACAGCAACAAAAAAAAGAAAAGTGGAGAGAAGGGAAATGAAAAATATCACAAAATAGCCCGTCAAAGAAAGTGGAAAGGGTAAAAAGTTAATAAAATAAAAGGGTGCCATATAATAAGAAATAAGGAAGTTATTCTTCATTGAATATATTTGTCTGTATGGCAGAACTAAATATATAATCAGTCAATAGCATAGGAGTTGGGTGTACTGTAGTTATGAAATATACTGGCAGGTATTGTATGCGTAAAAGTCTGCTTAATCAGTCCTCGAGTGGCATTGTGCTGAGTTGATCAAATGCATGGCTGTTTATTCTACAGTTACATAGGAAACATCAGCGATATTTCCTTTTTCTTCAAGCTGCCAGGGCAGATTTTCAAGAGATAATAATGATCACATTTTTCAACATTGACAGAGGTTGATCCCGTGTGCAGACTGTTAAACAGTACTATAACACTGAAGTGCTGAATCATCTCTGGGAAAGCAACAAGCAAAAACATCTGGGCATGTCAACACACCTGCACATACCGCATTGTCAGTCAAAGAGTTGTTCATCAAAAACTATGTGGTTGTTATTTCACACTCCCCATATTCACCAGAACTCATTCCATGTGACTTCATTTTTGTTCCCGAAATTAAAATTGAAGCTGAAGGGAAGAAGATTTGATACTGTGGAAGAAATTCATTAAAAACCACATGAGGCTAAAGACAAAAGATGAGTACAGGAAATATTAACAGGAATGGGAGAAATACTGGGAAAAATGTATTGCATGTCAAGGAGAGTATTTTGAAGGCAACTAAAAAGGAACTGTGTTAAGTTTAAGACTAGCTCTCCTCTGTTCTGTTTCTCTTCTCACTGTCCAGCTGTGTGTCACATGGTGCTCTATTTCTAAGTTGTTTTTCTACTGGAAGGCTTGCAATGCACAGATGTAAAGATTCTGTCATTAGATTGGATGGCCCAGTACAGACTTTACTGTAAAATGCCCTGGTGGTACCTAGCCTAGGTATCCAGGACTGTGACTGTGTTTGGCATTGTCTTTGAATTTCTTTCTGACAAGAACGGCTGTCTTAATGCATGGGCATGCTGGGCAGTTGCCCGAGGGCCCCATGCTAATCTATGTATGTTGTGACGTGCTGAGTGGTTGTGTAGGTAGGTGCTCCAGAAGCAGAAAAGGGTGGAATGTTGTACGTGACGGGACCCGGTGAAGGGTTTCTGTTCTGGAAGAGGAGGACACACCAATTGATGAAGAATCTGTGTCAAAAGAAGGAGAGAAAGGAAGGTGCAGCTTAAGGAAATTTTGTTTAGGGAGTCAGGAGACAATAAGTAGGAGTATTTGTGGTATAGAGAAAGACAGAACATGAGTGGTAAGAGATAAACTGACTGGTAGGGAAAGCTTTCTTTTATTAAACAGAACGCTGTTTGTTGTAGAAAATTCCAGTACCTCCGAGTTGTGTTTGCTTATTATGCTGGCTGTTACAACCTTATATGAATTAATTAGTTTTGTTAATACTATATATTTTGTTAATATAGATTTGTTTTGTAAATAAATACAACTATTTGCTAAACTAGTAAATCTATTGTATATACTTTTTAAAGTAGCTCTTCTGTTCTCCGTCTTTTCTCTTATCTGTCACGGCCTCAGTCCAAACCCCGAGGTTTTACTATGCTTTGTTTTCCTGTATGTTTAAACAAATCCATGTCTTTATGTGTACTTATTATATAATTAGTCATTTGTAAAGTTGGTATTTGAATCTAACATGTCAAAAGTCTGTGCACATGCATCAAGTGAAGAGCGCTACACAAAAATAAACTGAATTGAGTTTGGACATTTGATGTGCTGTCTCCACCAACAGAATTTATTTTTATCTTATTTCTCTGGAAATTCATCAATTAAATACTTTTAAGAAAGGTTTCTGTAGTACAGACCACATAATGTCTCCTAAACGAGTAATTACTTCAGTTTGTGTTGTTATTTAATCTACGAGGATTGGCCATTCAGAAAACTCATTTGAGGTGGATTCCAAAGGAGCAGCAGCAGCAAGCATTGACAAGTTTGACACCCCAGTCAGGCAGATGTGTCACACCAACCTCTAGTCAGGCTGCAAGCTCAGCTAGCAGTCGTGGTGTGGTCTTCAGTTTTAACAATTTATATTTTCATGAAGCCTTCCTATACAACTGAATTTAAAACTCCACCAGAACATAAAACAAAAGGTAATGCAAAATACAGTTTGAAGTATGCTACAGATTTTACAAACTTTTTAATCATCGAGCTCTGGCTGTTTAGAGGGTTTTGAGAGGGAATGGGTGAAATCATGAACGATCTCTACAGTATTGCCTGTTGGATTACACGCCATGTAAAATGAATACAATAAATACCCAGCTGAAAAACTATTATCTTGTATTATAAAACTAGAGCAAACTTTACTATTGAAAATAATATTAAAGGAATACTCCATCCAAAATTATATTTTTGTGTTACTTACCCCACCTGTGTAGTTTGTAGTGATGACTGAGAGAAAAATTAACTTCATGCTTTCATGGAGAACAAAGATAACAAAGTTTCTGACTGAAGTGGCGCTTATGGTGACTAACACTAGACTACAACAAACAAGATAAAAACATCCATTTAAAAATTTCGCATTGCTTGTGTCACATAATCAATAAATCAAAGCATCCAGTCATATACTCACAACAGAAAAATGCATCTAGTTTTTGCTAAAATATTATGAAATAAATATCGCTGTAAAATCGGAGCGATGCATGTGGAGGAAACACATTTACACAGCATGGAGTGTTTGAACTTAAGCCCCGCTGCTTTCCCTTATTGCCCATGAGTCCTGTTTATGTCCCACAAATCTCCCCTCTCTTCTCATCACCTCCTCCATTCTTTTTTTATATTCATCCTCTTCATTGCTTCTTCACTGGTCCTCTTTTCTGTCCAGCTAATTTTCATTATCCTTTTATAGCTCCTGTTAGTACACTTATTACTTTGTAATAACTTCCTATTTTCTGTTTGCATTTAAATATGAGAAAGTTTGTAATTAGTGTTGTGAGTTTTACTTATTTTATTGTTATTGTTATTAGTAATGCTGCTGTTACATGCCTTAAACTATATTTGTATTTTTAATAATGCGCCACAGGCCTGGTTCTAGAGGCGAAGCCGCCATCATGCCATTTAATTTACGCCACCCTATAATACCTTCACTCGTTTTCTAAACCAGTGTATTTAAAATTTTAATTTTAATTTATTAAATCCTTAATGTCAAAAAAATAAAAGAAAATTTCTTCACAGGTAGAAGAAAACTTGACTTACACATTTAACAAATCAGCGACAAGTTTAATTAATTCATCAGTAAAATTCCAATTAACACTACAAAAACTTTTGATTGATGTGCTGCGTACTTGAGCTGCCACAATTCACGTGTTGTGACTTGCCCGTTTTTCTTTGAAGTAAGTTACCGACATTTGACAGGAAAAGATGAGCCCCACACCGAGCCGGCGTTTTGTTGAGGGCAGCCTCCCTCTATGTTTGGCCACCTTCGTGCAGAACCGGGCCTGTCCACACTAATGCTTAAGCATAATTATATACATGAACTGAGCAGTGGATAATCATTGCCCACCCAAAAGGGTTGTCTACTCACTCAATGAAAAATCAGTAAAATAAAGTTTTATCTTATTTTGGCATTTAGTTGTTATGCCCAGCAGGCACGAGAATTGAGAGGACAAATAGAAGACAGGGATGTAGTCAGAATACCACAGCAAGTGTATGAATAACTATCAGAAACTTAAGCCAATAACCGTGAGACAAAGCCAAATTCAGAAAGGAGTACAGATAGATAAAAAAAAACAAAAAAAAACAAAGAAATGTTTTTCAAAAAAAAGTTTAAAGAATTTTGGAATTCATTTAGTCAAATGCTGCAGTGGGTTGGCACCCTGCCATGGATTGGATTCCTGCCTTGTGCCCTGTGTTGGCTGGGATTGGCTCCAGTAGACCCCCCGTGACCCTGTGTTTGGATTCAGCGGGTTGGAAAATGGATGGATGAATTTAGTCAAATGTGGAGGCATACCCCTTGATGATATTTTATCCTGTCACGACCGTTGAGGACATGCCCACTTCAGGATGGTTATACCAGTGGTAATCAGCAAGAGTGCCGTCTGAATGGCAGCGATATAATGTTTCACAAATCAAAATAAACCTATAACTATATTTCAAAAATAAAGGAACCTGATGGATACCCTGGGGTGTAAACAGAAGAAAATGACATCCAAAATTGGAATCCCTGACATTAGTTGCTCTTCCCACATATTAAAACACCCACCCCAGGATGTCATTCTAGTAATGTCACTGGGAAATGTGTCGCAGCAGGAATTTACAAATATAAAACGTTATTTACACATAGAAGAAATGCGACAAGACACACAATTTCAATTTTACAAAATTGTAAAACTATTTTACATACAAAAATATTTACTACTAACAGTGTACTGTTACATCAGTAGCCCCAACAGCACCACAATTCAAAATTCTCGTAGCACCTAAGAACAAGATTAAGAGGTGACATGAATGAAGTGCCACCGGAAGGTCATCAACGAGCACCTGGAGCACATCCAGGTGAATTTAAAAGGGGCCGCCTTCCTACAGTCGGGGAGCTAGAAGTGGATGAAGCTCCAGAGACAAATGGATGAAAGGCGGCCCACAGACACGGAGAGAGGCCCGTGTTGGGGGTGTTTGGTGCGGGAGTGCTGTGTGATATTACTAATAAAAGTGTGTTTAATAGAGTGGCGGTGTTTGTCTGATGGTGTTTGGACCAGCTCTCACAACACATATTGCTTTTGATTCCTCTGCATCCAAACTCTAGCCAGATGATGTCAAATGAAAACCTTGGAAATAATGAATGGCTAATACCTTAAAAATTCCAGTTAATCTTTCTTCTAACCTCTTTATAATTCAGATCTTGTGAGAGAGAACTGCTGAAGACCAACAATTGTGCTTCTAAATTTGACAACATTGTTTAGCTGTTTTTCTTCATTATTCTTGGATTTCGTAAGTCAACATGCAATTCCTTACAGAAGTCCTTGGCCCTTTGATCAGCTCACTAAGTTTGTATATAAGAGATTTACATTGACATTTAGTTTTCTGTGATATTTTTTTATTTCAAAGTCCGACAATTCAAATTTACACTTTTAATGCAACATTGTTTTATGTTAGAAAAAAAGCTTAATAGGAAAAAAGGAAATATGCTTATTGCATACAGGAAAAGAATTCACTCCCCACCCTTTAATATTTTTTGGAACCTCCTTTGGCAGCAATAGCAGCTTTTAGTTTTTCACATCCAGTCATTTGCTTGTGTGGTTCATTCTGCCAGGCAGATTTGCTCGAGGTTGCTCAGGTTAACTGGATGACAAGTGCCACAGACTCTCAATCAGACTGAAATCAGGTCTTTGAGTCATTGTAGGACATTCACCCTTGTGTTCTTGAGGCCGTCCAAGGTTATTTTGATCTTTTGGTGCTGCTGAAAGATGAACTTTTCACTGTTGTTTTCTTTTTAACAGACTGAACATATTCATTTGCAGCATTTGCTTGTAGTTTCCCAATCCATTCCTCCGTCTATTTAAACCAGGTGCCAGGTCCCTACTGCTGAATAACTACTTCACAGCACCATACTTTACTGTTGGTGTGATGTATTTTTGAGATGTGTGGAATGCTACATTTGTGCCACACATATAACTTTACCCAAAAAAGAATCAGTCTTTTGTATTATGAACTTGAAGTTCCAAAGTACGCTGTCCCAAAAACACTTCCAAAAATGTCCACTACAGGGGGAGTGCACTATCAAACCCCAACTAGTAATAAGGGCAAGCACAGATTCTTTATAAATAAAAAGGGTTAATATTCACAATTAATGCTCTTCCACAAGAGTGATGCTCCATAGGAGCACAAAAGGCAAAAAGGTATTGCCTATAATATAAAAGGCAATCAAAAGCAAACGTGTCCCAATACAGATATTCAAAGAATTGTAAAAAATAGAGCAATCCAAAGAATCATATAAGCACAGAACTATAAAGATAAATGCTCACAAAACTCTCAAACATATTTGAAATGAACCTTCAGAAACTTTGGTAGACCCTCCAGATTTAGAGGCAGACGGCAGCTCCTGGCTGTGGTTGGCAGGTAGCTCTGCCTCTTGGGAGACCACCCACAACATCCACCGAACATCACAGAGGCTTTGAAACATAAGCACAATCAAAAGCAAATCAACATAAATAAAATTAATACAAACAAGAGAATCAAAAATGATGACATAAAGCATGATTTTCTTATAATATTTTGTGCTCTCAGAGCTCTTATTATGGTTTACTTGTGCACCTTTACTCCGGCCTCAGCCACTGAACTCTGTGGAACCATCAAAGGGATTGTTGGACTCTGTGTGGCTTCTGTCTTTTGTGTTGAGACTTTTGAGGGACATTGTTTTCTAGGTACTGTAGCATCTGGATGTTTTGACACAGCTTCCACTCCCTAATAATGTAACAGTTGCCACTATGACATCCAAATACTATTTTATTTTGGAAGAGTGTTTAGTCTTCATGTTTACATCTGTCCATCAGATTCACAACCTAATTAATTATCCATTAAATGTAGGGTTTTGATCCAAAAGATGTGGCAGTTATTTTAAGTATTTACTATTTGTGAGTGACTATAAGGTAATGGTGTCCTTGTTAAGTAATTGCTTTTCATTCATATCAATATGAAGCTTCTACAATACAGCATTAGACTATGTGTATAAACTACATATTTTCCTTGTTCTCTTTCTTAAGATATAAAAAAGAAGTCAGTAAAAAAGAAAAAATAGACTCATTTTTAGTGCTTTGAAAATAAAATTAAAGAATAGGTCAAGGGGCAGAGCACTTTGTAAGCCACTCCATAACAACAGATATAATGAAAGATTAAAAGAGTGACATTGTATCTCTGCCTACTTTAAAGCAGGTCTATTTCTAGGCAAAGAATTGTTATTTTTGCTTCTCCTGGCTGATTTTTTCTACATTTAGATGAAATGTCAGCCTGTTATCAATGGTTGCCTCTACATATCTGTAGTGTTTCACCATGTCTACAGTGCACCCCTTTAATATTGTTGATGAAGGGAAAAAAAATCCATCCATCCATCCATCCTCTTCCACTTATCCGAGATTGGGTCGCAGGAGCAGCAGCTTGAGCAGAGATGCCCAGACTTCCTTGTCCTCGGCCACTTCTTCTAGCTCCTCCGGCGGAATCCCAAGATGTTCCCAGGCCAGCCGAGAGACATAGTCCCTCCAGCGTGTCCTGGGTCTTCCCCGGGGCCTCCTCCCGGTTAGACGTGCCTGGAACACCTCACCAGGGAGGCGTCCAGGAGGCATCCTAATCAGATGCCTGAGCCACCTCATCTGACTCCTCTTGATGCGGAGGAGCAGTGGCTCTACTTTGAGCCCCTCCCGGATGACTGAGCTTCTCACCCTATCTTTAAGGGAAAGCCCAGACACCCTGCGGAGGAAATTCATTTCAGCTACTTGTATTCGCGCTCTCGTTCTTTCGGTCTCTACCCATAGCATCATGACCATAGGTGAGGGTAGGAACATAGATTGACTGGTAAATTGAGATCTTTGTCTTACAGCTTAGCTCCTTCTTCACCACGACAGACCGATGCAGAGCCCGCATCACTGTGAATGCCGCGCCGATCCACCTGTTGATCTCATGCTCCATTCTTCCCTCACTCATGAACAAGACCCCAAGATACTTGAACTCCTCTGCTTGGGGCAGGATCTTGCTCCCAACCCTGAGAGGGCACTCAACCCTTTTTCGGCTTAGGACCATGGTCTCGGATTTGGAGGTGCTGATTCCCATCCCAGCCGGTTCACACTCAGCTGCAAACCGATCCAGAGAGAGCTGAAGATCACGGCCTGATGAAGCAAAGAGGACAACATTATCTGCAAAAAGCAGTGACCCAGTCCTGAGTCCACCAATTCGGAACCCCTCAACGCCCTGGCTGCGCCTAGAAATTCTGTCCATAAAAGTTATGAACAGAATCGGTGACAAAGGGTAGCACTGGCGGAGTCCAACTCTCACTGGAAATGGGGTAAAAAAATTACATTGAAAAATCTAGAGTAATAGCCTTGCTTTTAGGGATAGTTGTGAAATTAGTCTTTTAAATGATAATGAAATGAAATGAAAACAAAGACAGGATGACCTGAAGATTTTAAGGTGTGCCTGTCTTTGTGTGAACTCTACCAGACATTTGCATATAAACTGGAGAGAAACAGACAGCAGTCAGATGACCCAGTGGATGATGGGAGCTCATCATCAGTTATCCATGCACACTCTTCCTGTTCTTTTAGTTACAGAATCCAGGATCCAGCCAAACAAGTTAAACTCCAAACAGAAATGATCAATTAGTCTGTTACTAAAATGTGAGGCTGGATAAAATCCAATTAAAAGAAAATGAAAAAAATCAAAAAATTGCATTTCAACATCAGTTTTGGAACCTGTCAGTTGCTTATGTAGCATTTCCTAAAGTGTAGCTGTTGCTCTTTCAACTTGCAAATTAATAATGCAGTACCGATTAGTAATGCCCCAGACTGGTCTCAGTTTTGCTTACCGACTCCCTCTTAATCAGTTTATGAAAAGAATTTCATCACACAAGGAATTAAAGCAACTGTTCTAAAGTCATTAAGGGTGTTTCATTGCATGGTTTTGGTAAACAGAATAATATCGGCCGGTTTCCAGAGTTTGTTGTACATTCAGAGTCGTCTTCACTATGTAGTGGAACATTGAGCAGAGTTGTTCTGCACAGGACTGAATCAGATGTCCCAAGTCTAGTTTGCTGGAGAACCTTTTTGACATCATCTTGATCAAAGAAAGTCCGTCGTGCAGTCTTTTCCCCATAAACTCTGAAGTATGTACAATTATGTGTGTCAGATCGCAGGTAGAATTCATCGAATTTTTTTGCCTTTTTCTGAAAATCAGTTCTAATTCCTGCCAATTCTACCGAATTACTGTTAGTCAATCATTTTCATATCTTTCTATAATGTGCCCACGTTGTCATTTTGTAGGTCTCCTTTAATTGTGTTCTTACAGTATACCTCCTCTTTGCGCAAAACAAACCTCACGTTTCAGCTCATTCTATAATTCTTTTTGTTCTTTGCTGAAATATTTTGTTGCTCTTTTTTCATGATGTCTTTATATCTTTACTAAACCGTGAGTTGATGTTAGGTATATCATCATATGTTTGAGCAGCTTGACCTCAGAAAATGAGAAATAACTACTAACAGTGTCAGTCAGCTCATTAATATCCGCATGTCTCGTCAAAGACAGTCTTACAGGAACTCAACAGACTTGTCATATCAGACTGTGATTTGCTTAATTGCTGGAATTTCACTCTAAAAGTCTACTTGAAATTCAGGAGGTGGACACTGTTGGGGTTTGGCTCTAGATTAACTTGTTATTTTGTTACACCTGGAGTACTGCTCAAACATTCTCTTAAAAAATGAGATAAACAAATTTGGAAACAATTTCTTCAGTTAACACTGCTTAAAATTTCCAGAATAAAGTTGGGGTGTCCGGAGACAGTGATTCAAGTTTTGGTATCACACTGGAAATACTGCCGACTGCTTCCCTTACCACTCCTCTCAGGTAAATATACTCTACAGGGCTGTCTTTCTTGGGAAGAAATTACAGTGCAACAACCAACAGTTTAACATTCTTAGTGCACAATGTTTTTTCTAACCATCACAATTTACACTATTGTTAATTTATATAAAGACGTACACCACAGCCATTTCATTAATTTACATTAAAGCATACACCACCATCATATGTAATGGTGAATATAATGAGGAGAACAGGGTTAAGAACTGCTAAAAATGCAGTCTTTTTGTGCAATATTGTCTGTATAATGTCTTTGAAGTCTGAACTGGCTGCTGAAGTTTTTACAGATGGAATGCTTTCACTGATAAGACCTGTTGTTACATTTTATGGCTTTACAAGAATGCTTTGCTTTAACTCCCGACACACTGAGTGAGAGGTCTGCTTCTGACCAATTTCACAAGGTTATTAGAAACGAGTACATTAGAGGGTCAGCTCAAGTTGGACGGTTGGGAGACAAAGTCAGAGAGGCAGGATTGCGTTGGTTTGGACATGTGCAGAGGAGAGATGCTGGGTATATTGGGAGAAGGATGCTAAGGATAGAGCTGCCAGGGAAGAGGAAAAGAGGAAGGCCCAAGAGAAGGTTTATGGATCTGGTGAGAGAGGACATGCAGGTAATGGGTGTAACAGAACAAGATGCAGAGGACAGAAAGATATGGAAGAAGATGATCTGCTGTGGCAACCCCTAACAAGAGCAGCCGAAAGAAGAAGATTTGGCTACAGCCCTCCTTAGCTATTATCCTCCCTGTGCAGATATGTTTCTCACGTGTCCCCCAGGGAACAGGCAGGTAAGATTTATGAGCCCCAGATCAATGAAAAGAGATTGTCCTCCAGGAGAGAAACATAAGGAATAAAGCTGTATAAAAGTCTGTTGTGTTTCAGCAAATAGTCCTCCCCTGTCTCTTTTATGTCTTTCTTGTTCATTGTTTATGTTTACATTATTCCAAAGTCCCTTGCAGTTCATTCTTGTGGTTTCTGTGAGTTTTTTTTTCTAGGGATTATTATTTCTGTGCTTTTGATGAATTTCTAAATTTTTTAACCTCTGTGCATTGTTTCTTGATTACTATTTCGGAATCATATGTGACCGTGTTTGCTTTGGATTGCCTATTTTGAAGGCTCTACCTTCAATGTTTTTTATGCGCTTTTAGCTTCATGTTAAACAGAGATTTTTTGAAAAATAAATATTTTTATTTATAAAGATGCTACTTTGCCATTTGTGTGATTAGCTAGGTTTTTAACAGCTTTTCTGCCTCTAGGTGTTATTTTGAGCAATTATTGGGACTTTTGTGCTTGGCAACTCTCAAGTATACAACAAAGTCAGATGACATAGGTAGGGGGTAGAAGACAGCTGACTAGACAGATGACTACAGAAGAGCTGACCAGTCTAAGTTTTAGATAGTTAAAAATCAGGCAAGAACGGCTGTCTGTGGAAAGAAGAAGAGGAATAAATAAAGATGCTGAAAAGACAAAATCCAAAAAGCATGCAAAAGGTCAAAATCTTAACATATATCTGCATAAATTCAATTGTTATTCTGAAGCCTAGAAACTTTACGATGTGTAAATAACTCATATTATGATTTCTTCATTTCAGAGCACAAACCCAAGTGGAAATGTCCTTAATCACCTGTTTTATTTGCCATTTCTATTAAACCTCTCACCGTCTACTTTTATAAACCTTTAGGTTGTGAAACGTGGGAGAACTTCAACAAAAACTGTCCATTTATGAAGATGACATGGTAGTCTACTGTATATTACTGACTGACACTCATTACATCCATTTCTAGTAAATTCATTAAAGACGTTCCTCAGAATTTCAGAGTTAAAGTTAATCTGATACAGAACATATTATTTCACTGCATGTCATCTTAAATTACATCAGTTTTCTCTTACTGTCTCTGAGCAGTACAGATAAATCATAGCTCACAGGAATGATGTCTTCACAAAGATTTAAAGAGCTACTCAAATTTAACTTTAGAAACATGTAGGAATGTGTTATACATGACTTTATCAAACTGGCCATGTTGTCATTTCACACTACCTCAAAGAATTAATAATGCTACAATGATCATCCTCCCAAAATCTTTTTCAGTGAATTCCGATATATATTAACAAATCCTTTTTAAAAAAATTGGGTACAATTGTAATTTTGTTCATTTGAAATGCATAGAAGCCACAGATAAAAAAAAAAATGAATCCTTCAGAGATTAAAAGCAGAGTGGGGGGGGTGCGGAGGGCATAGCGTTACCTAACTTTCAACTCTGGGCTGCAAATATGCAGTATGTATTATGGGATTATGGAAGGAATCAGACAGAAATGAATTTTAACCACTCAGTTAGTCACAGAAAAGAAATCCTGCAGTAAATCCTTCCTATATGCTTCATTCTGCACACCAGCTACCATTAATTGCTGCCTACAAAGTAGAAATCCAGTGGTTCATCTCTCCCTCTAAATATAGTACTTGTGCATTAGATACTTTAAAAGGCTAAGATATAACATTACAGCTGTAATCTTAGAAGACAGCCATTTCCACCATCCCTTAAACATACAATATTTAAAATATGAGATACACTTGGAATGTTTTACAAATCTGTACACTGACAATGTATTTGAATCCTTTGAACATCTGTGCCTCAAGTATAAACTTTCATCAAAACATTTTCTTAGCTATAAGTAAGTAAGAGATTGTACTAAAAGAACTTAGGCCAGCTTACCTAACCTTCCCTTACTGTATACTGTAGACATTATGTTTTGTGGCTTTGATAAAAATATAACTACTATTTCCAAATTGTACCATTGATGGGAATGAGACCTTTCAAATATATTTTCAGATAACAATTGCAAGTCGGCTCTAGATAAAATGCAGTCTTCCTCAATTTATGTTAAACATGGTCTAACTCAGCTAAGAATCACACATTACACACATCTGTCCTGATTTAGATTATCCAAAATGTATCCATTTAAAGACCCTACTTGTGAGAGATACCTTTAGCAACCTTTTCACTGGGTCAGATGTTTTGAGAGTGACCTCTGATTGGAACCCTGTTGGAATAAAATTTTTGTTTAATTCTCAGACAGATGTAGAATCTTAGCAATCCCTAATACTCTGACTGTTATGGTCAAGACTGGGTTCCTTCCCCGGCTCCTGTTTAAAATGCTTCTTTTTGTGTTATTTTCATTATTGTTCAGTGTTTTCCATTATTGTTTATAATATTGTTTTGTCAAAGTATTATTTGCTTAATTATGTTGTGTCAGGGGTGGCACGGTGGCTCAGTGGTAGTGCTGCTGCCTCGCAGTTAGGAGACCCAGGTTCACTTCCCGGGTTCTCCCTGCATGAGTTTGCATGTTCTCCCCGTGTCTGCGTAGGTTTCCTCCGGGCGCTCCGGTTTCCTCCCACAGTCCAAAGATTAGGAGGATTGGCAATTCTAAAAATTGACCCGGGTGTGTGTGTGTCCTGTGGTGGGTTGGCACCTTGCCTGGGATTGATTCCTGCCTTGTGCCCTATGTTGGCTGGGATTGGCTCCAGCAGATCCCCATGACCCTGTGTTCGAATTCAGCGAGTTGGAAAATGGAAGAATGGATGGATGTTATGTCAGTTAATTTCTATTTAGTTATTATGGCAGTTTCTATGTATGAGACTATGTTCTGTCATGTTCCTTGGACTTTGTGTAGGGATCTCCAAGAGATGGGACCACCTATCCATTATAGTATAGCCTACAAAGGCTGCTGGGAACTGATGTCCAGGCTGGTTCATTCCATTATGATTGCAGCAGCACACAAATGTCAAAGGTGTGAGGCCTCAAAAATTGAGCTGAAAGCAGGCACTCCAAGGCAGTCTAAGCTCCCTCTCTAAGGGATGGCTTTGATCTACCCAGGACTGAATGAGGCTTTGGCTTCAAAAGTTTAAAATATTCTTGAAAGTCCCAAAATCAGAATAAATATACTTTGCAAGAGGGAGAAACAATAAAACTATGGCTTACAGAAACAATGCACACAAAAAGTATTTTTAAATAAAGGATTTATTCACAAGAATGTAGAAAAATGACAAAATATTCCAAAAGAGATAAAAAAGGAGACAAAAGGAATTCCCTATGAAACAATCCCAAACAAACCAGTTCCAATTATTATGCTTTTCAGCTTTTATAACTATTTGTGTACATTCCAGAAAAGTTCCTATCAATCTGTATATGGATTACAAGCTTTTGAAACTCAACAAATTTGAGTTTTTAGTTTAAATTTGTCTAGAATCTATTCTGAAAAAGTTAATTATTTAATCACATTATATCAAAATGATGTTTTGTTTCCAATTTAGGAGCTGATGTGTTAGATTTCTATTTCGGCCCTCTACATCAGTGTTTCCCAATCTCTGTCCTGGAGGCACACTGTGGCTGCAGGTTTTTGTTCCAGCCAGATTCCCAATCAGTGAGAACACCTGATAGCACTGATCTCATTTAATTAGCTGGTATTATTTTTCTTTTATTCTACATTCAGAAAAGCACAGCAGCATGATTTTTACATTTATAAGACATTTAGAAATACTTCTGCTTTTGCTATAGATTTAAATGTTTAACTCTCTTTTGATTTCATTATATTTTGCCCTTTCTCTGAGCAGTTTTTTTCCCTATGTTGTATCTTGTTAACGATAATTAAAAATGAGCAGAGCAGACACCCAGGCAAACAACACGGAATAATCAAAGGCTGCAACTACTTTAGCATTAGACCCACTAATTCGTAAATAATGGATTAATTAAACAATTAGAACACCTAGAAAAGTAGAATGAAAATCAAGATGAAAATATTGTTAAAAAGAAAATAATACATTACTCCCATATAACTGCTTGGTATATATGTTGTGGTAGATATCCATTATTCCTCCCTGCAACGTCTCCTGATGGCCCCCATGGCATCCAGCAGGGCTGTGCATAAAAACTACATTGTCCATGATGCCCTGCTGGTCTTCTGGGGACCTCCATACTGCAAGGAGGGCTCCACCTGGCGGCTTGGGGATATTGGCCGGGATAAACGGCCGGCCATCCATCACAATGTGTATATATATATATTGTGGTCCCTGGCCGGGACGCCCAGGAGGACCGGAGGAGGGCTTATGCCTCCTCCAGACCACGAGGGGGCGTCCGTCCTGGTTATGTTGGGGGTCTCGGGTAAAGGGCTTGAAAGCCCAGCCCTGTAGGGACCCATGGCCACTGCCAGGTGGCGCCCCAGTGCCTGAATATCCCAGGAGCCCAGCACTTCCGCCACTCCAGGAAGTGCTGGGGGGAAGACGACTGGGGACACCCGGACGGCTTCCGGGTGCGCAGCCAGCACTTCCGCCACACAGGGGCGTGGCTACAGGGGAATGCCGGGAAGCAGCTGGAGCCCATCCGGGTTCCTATTTAAGGGGCCGCCTCCTCCAGTCATCGGCAGAAGTCGGGTGGAAGAGGACGGAGCTGGAGGGAGGACTAGAGGCGGCCAGGAGAAAGGCACGGGAACTGTGTGGCCTGGACATTGGGGGAATCGGTGCTGGAGGCACTGGGGTTCGTGAGTGCACAAAAACTTGTACATAGTTGTAAATAAACAGTGTGTTGGGAGTAACAACGATGTCCGCCTGTGTGTGTCCGGGCCAGCGTCCACAATATATATATAAATAATTCTTTTCGCATTTGAAACGGAAATTATGTATGACCACGTGATATGGAAATTACGTATTACGTAGTTCGGCCCGTGTCGCCCCAAAACTGCTACATTGTAACTTTTTTTTAATTCCCAGTACTTGATAGTAGAAGAGATGAAGAAAACAGCTTTGTGTCTTTCCACTTTTTAACTGCGCCGAGCTGTAAACCACCTTCAGCGGCAACTGTTCGTAACAACAAAGTGGACGCTGAGAGGCGCGGTTTACTAATCACTTAGTGAAAACAAGTACACAGAAACACGCCGATCTATCACATAGAAGTGTGCCCCGACTAACTGATATTGAAAAGAAGTAAACAGAAACACTTACTGATATTGAAAAGTTAACAGAAACACACCGATGTATCCCATAGAAATGCACCCCGCGTCGTCCTCTCCCAGCCCTCCTCTCTGGACTTCAGCACTTAGAAACAGACAAAACTGCCACATTGTAACTTTTTTTAATTCCCGGTACAGTGGAACCTTAGTTCTCGAACGTGTCGAAACACATACAAATCAGTTTATGACCAAAAAGTTCCCCAAACTTTTGCATCTGTTCACGACCACACACTCGGTATACGAACAAGCCAGTTTCCCTTTCGGTTTGTGCGCGCCGATGATTTCCGCACGTGTTCAGTCTCTCCCTGTGCATTCCCTGTGCAGCAAGCAAGAGAGAGAGACACACATAGGCGCGTGTGCGAGAGACACACACACACGCGTGCATTGTTGCAATGTTATTTTTCTTGGTTGTTTATTAAATTATGGATTTTTCAAATGTTCATTTTTTTCCCTGTGCTTAAAACTCATTAAAAAAAGTACTTTTAGCGAGTGGTTCATAGCCCTATAGTGCGAACTCTTGCAGTGTTAGTTTTCTCTGTTGTTCAAGGTTTTCTCAGTGTTATTCAATGTTTTTACATTTAGTTTACTATTATGCTGTGCATTCTATGGTATTATTAAATATATTTGTGCTTAAAAACTTAAAAAAATATATATTTACATACAGTTTGTGCGGTCTGGAACGGATTAATTGTATTTACTTACAGTCCTATGGGGGAAATTACTTCGGTTCACGACCAAATCGGGTTACGACCAGAGTTTTGGAATGAATTATGGTTGTGAACCGAGGTTCCACTGTATTTGATAGTAGAAGACATGAAGAAAACAGCTTTTCTTCTTTCCACTTTTTAACTGCGCCGAGCTGTAAACCGCCTTCAGTGGCAACGTGTCGTAAGAACAAAGTGGACGCTGGGAGGCGCAGATTAAATTTGAATCACGTGGGATGTGTTGTTTAGACGGCAATGTGAAATTAACACCTTTAAGCCATCCACCTGTACCGTTGTTGTCTCTTATTTCTGGCACAAATCCACATTCAACTCATTTTCTACAGAACATTACAAAATACAATTCGTGTTTTCAGATGACATCGTTTGGCAGCACGGCTCATACCGAACAGTCTAGGTTTATGCCGACATTTAAAATACCGGGGCAAATCCCCCAAAAAAATGTATTGGGGATCTTCAGGAACCGTCAACATCAACAAAAAGAGTCAGGTTACACAGAGAAAGTGAGACAGAAGCAAATAGAGAGAGAAGGCTCGCTGATCAGCGTATACAACAATCACAATTGACGGCCTCACAAACACCCGAACAACGTGCTGAACAGAATCGGATTTGACGAATGCAGTATTTACAGGCTACCACGTCACACAGGCGTCAGTTGCCTGATGCGAGCCACAAATTCCTCCAGATTCTGCATTTTATTTTTTTCCCTTCCGCTCAGTAAGCAAAGCCACTGGGTAATCTGCTAGTATATATATATATATATATATTTACCAAACTTAGTTTTCTAATTTCTATATTGTTCCCAAAACACAGAACTTAGGAAATAACACATCACTAAATTAGCCCAGGAGTCCAATTAAAAACAGAAGCTTGTTGGAATAAAAACCTGCAGCCACAGTGTGCCCCAGGACCGATGTTGGGGAACACTGCTCTACATAGAGATCTTTCCCAGAATTCTCCAGGGTACATTTGTTTGCAATATTAATTTTTTGACGATATAGAGATCATCCTGGGCATTTATGGAGTATCTGAGCTTGATGGACTAACCTTATTTTATTGTATTAAAAGATTTTTATTTAGTCTTTCTTGTTTTTTTTTGAATTCCTGTTATTGACTGTTGCTTTCATGAAAGCCCACCGCAGCAATAAAAAATCCACAAAAGCAATCCTAAGAAGAACAGCAAAATATTAAAAAAAAAAACACAACTAAAGAAAATGCAATACTCATAAAATCATTAGACACTAAAGAGCATTTGAATGAACATCCCCAGACATCAATTCCCAGCAGTCTTAGTAGGGTTGGGGCTGTCTGTTAAGTGTGATAGATGTGTGGCCCCATCTCTTGGGGATTTACCCACGAAATACAAAGAATATGACAGAGCATTGTCTCACACCATAGAAACTGCATAACTAAATAGAACAAAGTTAACATATCTTATATATAAACGTCTATGCGTGAAAGTGTGTGTGTGTGTCTGTCTGGCCCAGAAGTGAGAGGTGGAGTCGGGGTAAGGGCTCCACCTCCGAGGAAACAGAAAACTTGCTTAGACGCTAATAACACAAGTGAGGCCAGCACGTCGGCAAAATGAAACCTTAGAAGAAAGACAAAGTCACTTAGCCGCTAATTTCGGCAAACCGGTATTCCTTTTACCTTTCCTCCCCCTGCTAATGCACAAGAGATGCAAACATGTCGGCAAATTGAATCCTCCTAGGAGAGCAATAGTTTCTAGGACCCTGGGATCTTAACAGCACAGGCTTACACGGCTAGTATGATATAATCAGATAAACAGTACATGAACAGGACAATATTATAAAAAAGTTGAAAATTAAATGAAAGCGACACAAATATGATAGAAGAGCTAGAGCAGGAACCTTGACTCAACCGTAACACTAACAAGTTTAGGGTAATACCCAAAGGAATATTACTGTGTAATGAATAATTTTACTGAAATGGAAATATCCTAACCCACCAATAATAAAGTGGCAGCTGACAGACGGAAGCACTTTTTAATCAGGTGTAGCCAGGCACCTGTTAGACAGAGAACTCTCTAGAAGCATCCTGTGTTTTTCACAGCTCTCTAGAGAGCACTATCCAGGAGCTAGGCAACCCATGGTTTGGTTGCTTTAAAAAAGTAACCCCACAGTTATTTGGTGTCCTGCAGCAGAAGGATAATTTGAGAAGCAGCCTGCCTTCAGAGGTCTCTTGGGTGGATGAGCTGAAGTAGTGGTATGAGAAATGAGGAGAACTTGCACAGGTGGAAAGAGTTATAGGAGAGTGTGTCTATCAGAGCAGTTAAGGAGGCAGGAGTTAGGAGCCCTGAAAATTCACAGGATCCCAAAGTAGGCCACTGTTTGGCAGGTGTGCAACAAAGTATGTCCCGTCATCATTACAAGCGTGCTTGGGAAGTGAACGAGGAGAGAAGAGTAGCAATCTATCCCGGTGTTTGTGCATATTGTTGTTTTGAAGGAACCTCTTGTGCAATCTATAAACAGTGGAGCTTGCTTGTCAAGCTAGAGTTCCGGCATTGTCTCTTCTGTAATGAGGTATAACAATAAATACGCCTGGTTGTCCAGGGCTCCAGGGCTGGGTGTTTTTTCAGTGTCTCTCCAGTCTCAGTTTTTGCTACAATAATAAGAAGGGAAAATAAGCTCCTCAATGTTGCAATTAAATTTACTTTAAAAGGAGCCATTCAGACGTTGTTTAGAATCTGGATAGCATTTACCCATATTATCTTCAAAGAAACATACTCAATTTCTGCCAACATATTTGTATATTTCATTATCTTTAATTAATTGCTTCATATGTTATATTTTTCTTTCTATGCTCTTTTAAAGGGGCTATCTTAAAATGTAGTACCGTCTGTCTTACTGATCTGTAATGTATTCATTGTAATGAAATTTTGAAATCAATAGAATAATTTAAGTAAAAAAGATAATTTGATAAGTAGGTGAAAATAGTGGTCAAGCATGTTGAAAGTCAAGGGAGAAATCCCAAACACATGGCCAATACACAAAAGATTTTTGATAATCTAAGTTAAAAAGATCTGTTCAATGTGAAAATTTGAACTGAACTAACCCATGTTTCTGACAGATTGAGAAAGAATTAATAGTCTGAAAGCTTCATTGTAAGGTCCTGTTACCAAGACTGTCTCAGATTATCTAAGAGAAATATTAGTTTCTGTAGCAGATAATAGAGAAAGTGAAGGGAAACAAACTACAGTATGTTCCTTGCAGCAATGTCTCTAACTTGCATGTAATAAAAGAGATGTTTTTAATTAGAGGCTTAAAATAAATATTTGTATGAAAGCTTTGAACAAAGTTATTCAAACAAACACCCTATCAACATACAAGTGTTTCAAGATCTCAGTGCTCTGCATGTACCACATATTAAATGATTATTTTTTGTGGGTGTGAAATATGTATTATCTTAATGTATTATCTTGTCAATATGCATTTCTCTTAAGATATTTCTTGCACTGCAGTGAGATCTCAACCCCTGGATTGCTCCTATGTATATCAGATGTGTATAACAAATGTGAGTTCAGAGCCACACTTCAGAGTCTCAAACTACAAGCATTCATCACCCAGAAATAATACGGAAAATATGGGAAGTCTAGAGCTGTAGTATTCCTGAGGAGGTATTTTTTAAGCAGGGATCACTTCCTATTCTGTGCATGATAATTTTTTTAACCACATCCAATTTTTAAAACTTGTACTACTATTTATATAAACAGGTATATTAATTTTGCTAGAATATTCATTTAATTGGATTGGTTCTATCAAACAATATCAAGGATTCAGAGTTCAGTTTTGTACAGTGCTCTTCACTGAGTGCAGGCTCAAACAGCTGTAACAAGTTCATAGGTTCTGTAAATGCAATTACAAAATGTTACTTACATAATGAATACACATAAAAACACAGATTTGTTTAAAGAGATGGGTAAATAAGCAGTTGCAAAGTGGTTAAAATAAATGGAACCAAACAATATCCATCTATTAACATTATCATTTTACTATGGCCAGTAGACAATGGAGAAAAGGAAAACATGAACTCTAGTCAGCAGCATCACTGGAGAATATAAACCTCTGGGCAGGACCATGGTCAGTTATACCAGACACAGATTCCTGGAGACCGAGACCAACTGGCTGCCCGCTCCCTATGGCTCTGCTGGGTCATCTAATATGACAAAGGAATCTTTACATCTGTTAATTGCAAGGCTCCCAGTATCACAGATATCTATCTTATGGCAGGAAAACAATCAGGAGGGAGAGCAGTGGCACCAAGTGCCACAGCAGAACACTGAGAAGCGAAGCAGAATACAAAGTAAAACATAATGATTTAACCAGCTACGTAGATATTACCTAACAAATACATTTAATATGAAAACGTCTTCAGATCAATATGTGATTGCAGCTTTTCATTATGCAAACTGATAAGAATAAATGGAAGGTACAAAACAGGAATAACATACTCTTGGCTAATTCTATCATTTGCATTTTTTATTTTGGCTGATGCCTTTACCCACGGTAACTCTGAACATTTATGATACAATTGGCTACATCTCTTTTTGGTTTTCCTGTTGGAGCAGAGGCAGGTCAAGTGACTTGCTCATTGCCACACAGTGCCAGTAGTGGGATTTGAACCCACAATCTCAGTGTTTGAAGTCCACTACACCACACTGGATATTATCACAATAGACGGTCCATTCTATAATAGCAAAATGAAATTAGACAAGAGACAGCATTATAAGAGCTCTTTATTAAATCCTGAATATCATTGCATTTGGAATGTATAGCGTCTGATCTCTCCTAAATGTATTTATTTTTATTTTTAATTTCTTTTAAAGCCTTCAGGAGTTTACAGTATTTATCTCATCGATAATATCTGAGATTTAGCAGCACATCTCATATACAAAAATCTTTTTTGCTTTTACTTTATATTTACTCTTTATCTACAAATTAATATTGATTCAGTCTCTTTTATGGAAAACTGATAGAACTCTCTTTGGAAAGCTATTCTAGATGGTAGATTGTAGGGAGCAGATTTACTGAGGGTCTCACAGGGCTTGAACCCAGTGTGTGTTCACTGATACCATAATATCTTCATTGTATCAATACCATGTTGTGTCACCATTTTAAATTGTGTTTCGATCCTGGGTGCCATTATTTTGTGCTTGTTTCGCATGGCCATGGCCATGTTGTGGATAGCAATGTTGCCTGTAATCCCTACTGTGGGATCACATGGTTGTTATAAAAATGGTGCCATGGTAAAACAGCTATCTAAAGTTTTAAATGAATATAAAAATTCTTCTTGCCATGCTTCGATCCTTGTCTTTGATTAGAGTTTGTTTTGGTTGGTTCTGGTCTACTGACTCTTTGATTGCTGATTTTGTTACTACATTTATGTTTGTTTGCTGCTCTCTTGCATTTCAGGTAGACTGTAGTTGTTAAGATTAATCTGGCTCCACAAAATACCTAAGGGTGAGGCCATCCAAAACAGGTCTCACCACAAGAGAAGCCTTACCCCCCAAAAATGATCACCAACCTTGAAATAGGCCTCACCAGAGGGAGAACCAGGAAAAGTCCACAAAAAAAAACTTTACAAAAAATGTTTATTAACAAAAAAGCAAAATACACAAAAGCTTTTAAAGAGAAAAAAAAAAAGTTATCATAGGCAATCCAGGTAAACAAAATTCTAAAAAACATAAACCAAAAGAATCTTCATAATTCAGAACCACAAGAATACAAAAAAATAAGAAAATAATTATAAACCACAAAGAGCACAATACTCAGAATTTCACCCAAAAAAATGGAGCATATTTGAAATGAACCGTCCTGGACTTCAATTCCCAGCAGGCTTTAAAGGACTGAGGGTGATTCCTTAACTACATCTGCAAAATACATGGAACATGAAAGAATTGCAAAACACACATTGATACTAAATAATAACATATAAAATGATAAAAAGAACAAATAATCATTAAACAAATAATAATTTAACAGGGCAGCATTATAACAATAGAAAACAATGAATAATAGCGAAAAGAGTACAAAGAAGAGCATAAGATATACTTTAAACAAGAGCCAGGGGAGCAACCTAATGTGACCATAGCAGAAGTTTTGCCTTCCTGTCAGGACAGATGGCTACAGCAGGTTGCATGAGATCCTTCCAAGATGGGCACATAGTAAATGTGAGACAAAGGGCTAGCAGTGAAGGAAGGCAGCTAACAAGTGAGATAATAAGGTAACTTCATTTTAATCAACGACCACAATACAGCGAACTTCACATATTATCTAAATTCACACTACACTCAGACCTGTCTTGTTCTCGTTGTTTTTCACATGCAGTAATATGCCTCAGGTTTCTACACTTCTTTTTCTTGCTGTGTATCAATGCAGCAGTCTTGCCAGCGCAAAGAATAAAAACTGTAGGCAAATATAAGTGTAGAGATTTATACAGCATCAACAAGTGTTCTGTTTTCAGGTAGGCTTTGATTCATACTTGGAATTATATAATGTGTTATTCAAATTGATTTCCTAGCAAGTTTCACGACAAGAGCTTTCAACATCGTGACAGAACTACACTTTAAAAATGAAGAAAGAAATATGCAGAAGTCAAACCCATATACAAACAACAGGGTGGCTGTACACTTAAGTGAACTGGCCCCGCAGAAAGCAAAATATCTGTAAAAAGACTGGCAGTGAATATACATTATGCATACGAACAGATATGAATGGATGTGAAAATGTTCAGCAGACTTGAAGTTCTTCCTTAATGTTTACAATTGCTTTTTATTCACTACTAACTCTTTGAAAAGAAAAGCTTTGCCGACTCTTGGTGATTAATGAATCTGAACTCCAATCTCCTTGTTTCCCTCTTCGATATTTCTGTTTATGGGTATATATTTCAACTGCTCATCTGCTGTCTTTTGTTGCTAAAGTCCCAAGATATTTCACAAAAGTGAACATTTGAAGGCAATTGCAATAGGACTTGGCATATTTGTCTCAATTTGAAATGGAGAGCTGCTGATTTCCCGTTAGGCCTTGCAAACTAATAAGATAATGAGTCTAAGGCTGCAACTCTCAAGTCTCCAGCTTCACTCTAATGTGCATCCAAATTATGACAAATGGAAGGAACAAAAAAATTCTCTGATGATATCAAAATAAATAAAACAATTTTATAGTTAGGCATTTTCCTAAACAAAAAGACCTGCTTTGACTGTGCAAAGTAACTTATGCTCCTGCAAAGAAGAGAAATCTGTTTGGTGTGCTGTAGGTGTCCTTAAATTTGATGTTTTAAACTCGTGTAGACACCAATCTTTATGATCCCTCAACTAATTTTTGCCTTTTTAAGTACATTGATGACTTACTAGCAGGAATTGAAAACTGGGGATGGATGTGCACCTTAATGAAAGGAGCTTGACTGAAAAAGCAGGGTGGGGATTGGTGAAAAGAGTGTGATTGAAAGAGCGAAGCGGAGGTGTCCAACTTCATGAAACAAGCTCAGTTACAAATGAGGAGACGTATCACGCAGCGCTGTCGATCACTTCCCACAGCTAACCACTTGTGATCCACCATGGCCCACTCGTGAACCAATGACGGCAACCTGCAACTCACTGTCTGCAAGCTGCGACCCAAAAGTAAGTTGTGAGCCAGTGGTGACAAAACACTGTTTCAAATAGCTGTCTGCCTTCAGAACTGATGACTATAAAAGTAACTCCAAGATTCCTTCAGTTGTCTTAAAGAGTATGGAAGGATATGTAGCCATATAGAGCCATATAACAGGACAGTAAATTGTTAATAAAGGCTACTGCACTGTTTGTCAAGTTCTGATTAAATAAGTAGATTTTCACAAAATCCTACTGTATCATTAATTTAAGCTGAAAAAGGCACAAATGATCAGATATGAAATATAGAATCATAAATATTATTGTCTCTTCCACATGCGTTAAATGTATGGGAGGTGTCCATATTCTTAAAATAGCAAACTGGGAAACCATAAAATGTTAGGGTTTACAGTTAGATACTGTATATCGCCCCTAAAATAACCATGTAGTGCAGGGGTCTCCAACTCCAGTCCTGGGGAGCTACTGTGGCTGCAGGTTTTCATTCTAACCCTTATCTTAATTAGTGACTAGTTTTTCCTGCTAATTAACTCTTTGCCTTAATTTCAATTGATGCACAACTTAAGACTCAGGCCCCTTAATTATTTCTTTTTACCTTAATTAGCAAACAAACAATATTAAGACACAAAATGAACCAATACATAAACAACAACCTGCGTCCATCACACAATAATTGAAAATAAAGAAAGCTGAAGGCCTCAGTAATGTCGATCTGCTCAGGTCCACAAAACATTTTGACAGCGCTCTTAAAAAAGAAAATCAACAGTTTTGGAAATGTCTGCCATGGCAGGATGAGCGCCATGGAATTAAATAACGGGTTTAATTAGCAACGAGAATTGGCATCAAATTAAGAAACTGAATGAAGTGAAGTTTATTGGAGTTTGAGACCCCAACTTAGTTGGTCATCTGTTGGCTCACTTCACATCAAATTTATGTTTAGGCGTCGTTTAAAGTTAAAAGAATCAATTCAGTGGTCAGAGTCTCAAGAAAAGTCAATTAAAATAATAGTTAATTAGCAGCAAAAACTGGTCACTAATTAAGAAAAGAGTTAGAATGAAAACTTGCAGCCACAGAAGGACAGGAGTTAGAGTCCCCTGGTGTAGTGGGTTGGCATAAAAATTCTGATGGATTGTCCGGGCCTGCTGTTAAGAAAATGACATCCAGCTTTTCAAAATGTGAAGATGTTTGATTGCAAGTCTATTGATTTTGATGTACTGTTAAATGTGAACTTCAAGTAGGGATATTTCAATTTATTTACTATTATTTTACTTATATCAAATTTATTTTGCAGAAAAAAATTGTTTATTTTATTATTTAATTTTGTTTTCTGTTCACCATAAAACTCCAGTGTTGCAAAATGTTTCCAGAAATCTAGTTTTAAATGTTAGACTATGCTACTGCATTTCATTTAAATTCCATCTAATTTCACTAAATGTCATTTGTCATCTCTATATCCTTCAAGTTCCCAAACCAACATTTTCGTGGCCTAGTCATAGGCAGCTAAAGCCTTTTCTTGCTCCTAAAAGTGAAAGGCAGAGTCCATGCCATTATGGAATGCAAGCACATTAGATGCATCCACTCTGACATTACACAGTATGAGGGGATTTGGATGTGCAAGTGAGTGTTCCCTGTTGTCTAAGGTCATATTTTGTTTTTTCTCCGAATGTTGTTTGGATAACAAATGGTATCCCGGAAGCCAGAAATGGCTAAGTGGTATAGAAAATTAAGAGATGGACCGGAAGAATATTTTAAAATACACGCCATCTGGGCAATCGAAAAACAGAATTTCCAAAGACTGTGTCACATTATGTGACTTTTCTAGTGATTTTCAGCTGTAGCCTTTATTTCCATAATCTTAGCGAGTCAGAGGTAGTCGGTGACACAGTCCCATGAATCCAGTCACATAATATGACATGCTCAGCAATGCACTCTAAGTAGCCTATGACTTCCCCCAAGATTTTGTCTTAAGTCCTAGGGGGTAGGCTTGTGTGTATGAGAGCTGTCAATCAATAAATGATCATCTGGAAGAACAATTCATATAATGCAGCGAAGAGGAATAAGAAACACAGGTGTTTTGGACCTCACAAACAGAAGAGAAGCTCATCTGTTTGATATCCCGTGTTTTACAAACATTGCTAAAAGAACAAAAGGGATAGAGACTGTGGCTAAACCTGTGTAATAATAATACGCCAAAGACATCATAAAGGTTTGGGGCAGCCAGCCATATATTGTTTTCCCCATCTGCAAAAGGGTTTGTTGTATCATAAATCTCAAGTGCATTTCACAGAGTCCAAACTAGAGCTGGCTATAGTAGCCCAAGATGGAGGCTTTAAAGGCCTGGAGAAGAACTGATGTCATCAAAATGGCCGGAACCGGAAGTGACATCAGCAAAGGGGCTGGCTTCGGAGGTGACGTCAGCAAAGGGGCCGGCTTCGGAGGTGACGTCTTCTGAGGCGCGGGAACCTTGCAGGATTTCCCGGGAATGGTCTGTAGGGATCTGAGAAAGACAGTCAGCACACTCCGCCACCCCCTGGTCAGATGTTTCATTACACTTACTCAGACCCTTTAGCTGCCTCCTACTCGCACGTGTATGACATCTGCCATCGCTGTTAACTCTTTGTTCAGCGCCGGTTCCATCAGGCAGCAAGCTATTGGCTGTCACAAAAGAACGATGGCCCTGATTTGATAAATTAGACATGTCTAGTGATATTCTGTCCTTTAAACTGACGTGGTCTGGCCATGGGATCAGCAACTTAGTAAGTCTGACAATGCCCCAAGACTATATTTCAAGAGTGCAAAATCAGCTTAAGTTGTGCATTTATAAAAAGAATATTTAAAACATGTATGTGATATTCCACTATGTACAGTATGTATATCATACCACCTCAGTTTTGGCATTCAAATAATGTTATTTTTTTTAAATAAATATACAGTACATTTGACAACATATTCTCTTTGCGAGTGGCAGTTAAAAGGCAAAGAGATGTCAGCATGAAGTTTAAATGTTCCTGTGCACCACACAACCATAGGGATACGCAAGATAAAAGGCAGTCTTGTCTCTTTGAAAACCCTATTTGAATCTCTATATTACTGCTTTATAAATGCATATGAGCCGAGGCCACATTTACTAACAATCCCCATTCAAATACAAGGAACAGATATCTAGTCAAACCAAAATGTCACACAAATAAATTCTATTCTGTTTCACCCTTGTCATTTTTTTATTCATATTTAGATCTAATACATTTTGAAAAATTGAGATTTCAAAGTACCAAACGGTTCTTAGAAAAAAAAATGCTTTTAATTGCTTAATGGCCAGGCAGGATCCAGCACTCACCCCCCTGCCCCCTGCATCGGAATGTCGGAGTGTAACGTGAAACTGGCTTTATCACACATGCCAGATACTTGAGTTGAAACACTTGCAGCTAAAAGAATGCAAATGTCCAGAAAAGCCTTTGAAAGAGTCCTGATTTTTTGAAACCCCCACTGATTCCGTCTAAGTCACAATGCTCTCCCACATCCTTCTTTAGGAACAAGATTTACATCCCTGCTGCAAATTTTCTAAAACATGAAATAAGAATGCTATAAAAATAATTTGACAGAAATTGTACTCGAAACATTCAGGTGCCTTTTCTAAGAGGAATTAGAAAAAATATTGTTTAGTTTTTCATCTTAAAAACACAAACTAAAATAAATATTCATCCTTTATGATCAAACAGTAGAAGCAGCATTCATTTCTCAGGTCCTCTTTGCCTCATTGGTTGGCGTCCTAATTGCCTCCCTTTCCTTTTACTTTGAGGTATTTTTAATATTTTCTTTTTATTCTTTAATTCCCTCAGCCTAATATATAGCATACAATATAACATAATCACGACATCTTTATGCACTGTCTATGTTTTTGCCAGTGTGTGTATTCTTTGACTAACTTTTTCTTATCTATGAAAAAGAAAATGCATCTTTTTCCAAAATGCTGTTTTTTTCCTTAATAGTTATTGATTGTAGGCTTTCCAATTCACAGTGAATCTTTCATGTATAAAATGAATGACCTCATCTCAGCTTCTTGGAGCACATTACTGAATACATGGCCATTGGTCCCATTACAAGTCACAGAGGTATGACCATTTTCAGGCACAGTTATAACAGGGGAGAATGCTGCTATCTGTTTCAAAATATTTCAATGAAATCTGAGAATATTCTCATTCTGGTTTAGTTAGAGCACAAAGTGTGGCCTTTGATTAAGATAACAAGAAATGAGATAGATAGATAGATAGATAGATAGATAGATAGATAGATAGATAGATAGATAGATAGATAGATAGATAGATAGATAGATAGATAGATAGATAGATACTTTATTAATGCCAAAGGTAAATTCACATTTTGTTTGACTTACTTAAACTACACTAGAAAAAACTAGACAATTACATCTGTCATTTATTTTATGGGATGTTCCCATTTATCATTCATCCATCCATCCATTATTCAACCCACTATATCCTGACTACAGGGTCACGGGGGTCTGCTGGAGCCAATCTAAGCCAACACAGGGCGCAAGGCAGGAAACAAACCCCGGGCAGGGCGCCAGCCCACCGTAGCCATTTATCTCCAATGATTCATTTATCCTGTGATTTTGGAGAAAGTACAGTAAATGCACCAAGATACCATGATCAATGGTCCATCTCTACCATAGAATTTGGGCGTCAAAAAACAAGGCATTAAAATCATTAAACTGGTAGCACTAGTCTACTAAGGTTACAATAACAAGATACATGCAAGCTGATGCAAGACAGGGTAACTGTGATTATTGTGAGTGACTGAAAAGATCAGGAGATAAAAACGTTAACCAGAATCACAGTCAGAGCCAGGGAAAAGTTCATAACCGGGAGAACAAAATTAATCAAGCAAAAAAGCACAGGGGCAAAACCAAAAATCAAAGACAAAAAGAGAATCATAAAACCCAAAACCAATCTAATAACCGGCCTACCTGAAAACCAAACTAAGTGATGCTAAGATACAGTATGTGAGTTTTTTATTCAACTGATGGATATTTTCTATTTGTGCCTCTACTTTATACTTCTTACTCTTACTAATACTGCATCTGAAGATGTCAATGATGCAATGAATCGATGTCATGTAACCCGTCAATCATAGTGCATAAATAAAGAAACTGAAAAAAAAAATACACAAAAACAACATGTACTGTAACACAAGCAAGGTTCACTGAGACAACGCAATGTAAAATCACACAAGGCTTTAATATGTAAAACAATAAAATATACAAAAATTAGTTGCACAAAAAAAACTTGCCTATTCTAATATGGGTTCATGGGATGCCAGAGGGGATCCCCGTTACATCAGACACAAGGCAAGAATTCGAGTTATGGTTTCATCTGGGTCTTGCCCTGAAATTTCGTATTTTGTTCTCTTCGTATTGTGTTTCTTTTCTTGTGGCTGAAATGTTCCGTTTGCATTTTGCTTTTGTTAATCGCATTATTGCTGTTAACTCTTTTTAGTTTCTTTAGTTTAATTATGTCCCCACTGTTTCTTGTTAATTGTCTACAAACAGGAATCAGCAAGAGTGAAAGAGAAGGTCTACAGGATGGTAGTGAGACCAGCTATGTTATATGGGTTGGAGACGGTGGCACTGACCAGAAAGCATGAGACAGAGCTTGAGGTGGCAGAGTTAAAGATGCTAAGATTTGCATTGGGTGTGACGAGGATGGACAGGATTAGAAATGAGTACATTAGAGGGTCGGCTCGGGTGGCACAGTTGGGAGACAAAGTCAGAGAGGTGAGATTGCGTTGATTTGGACATGTGCAGGGGAGAGATGCTGGGTATATTAGGAGAAGGATACTAAGGATGGAGCTGCCAGGCAAGAGGAAAAGAGGAAAACCTAAGAGAAGGTTTATGGATGTGGTGTGAGAGGACATGCAGGTGATGGGTATGACAGAGAGAGATGTAGAGGACAGGAAGATATGGAAGAAGATGATCCGCTGTGGCAACCCCTAACGGGAGCAGTTGAAAGAAGAAGAAGAAGAAAATGTATTTGGTGAACCTTTTGTGAGACCCCTGGTACATTAATCAGTATTACTTAATCCCTTGGTAACTATTTAAGGGTCATACAACTGTCTCAAGTTCAATGGGGTTAACCTTGGTTAGTGTCCTTCTACTCCCCTTCCTCCTATTTAGTTTTTTGTTCATTGATGCTTTTTTGATATATAAAAGTTTGGTTTTTGAATTAAGATTTTTAATTTTTGACTTAGATTTTGTTGATTCATTAGTAGTAATTATTTGCTTTGCTTTATATTTTGTGTTTTGGAATTTTGTGTTTCTTTTGAATTGTTTTTTAATACTTTTCAATTCTTATATTTTGTCTGTTTTTGAAATGTGTAATTTTTCTGTTTTTGGATCTGTTTCTTTGTGTACATCTTTAATTTACCACATCTCTATATAATTTGTTGCTGGTACTTTATGACAAACATGTTCTGAGATTTTTCAGGTAAGGAAGACAGAGATTTCAAGGTAAGGTATTGCGTGTTGACTAGCACATGCAAATACGAATTTTACTGCACTCAATACATGTCATAAAAGTGTCTTTATAAAGTTATTAATACTATAAACCAATAATTTAACTAATACATTACATATATAGTTTTGTTCGGGATAGTGTTTTGATGTCTTTCCACAGTGGCATAACAAACAATCAAGTACCACAGGGCAGAGTCACACATATAAGGCCAACTGAGAGTCACAAAATGAAATCTTGCCGATCTTAGGCTATATCCACACTAGTTTTCATTTTAAAAGCTCAGGCATTAGATTCCATTTTTAATTTCGACCACAATACCCTGGCATTTTCAACCCCTGAAAATTTAGACTTTTGAAAACACTCTCCAGAGGTGTATAGTTCTAAAAACACTGGCTCTGCGGTGCAATGTGGACTGGTGAAAACACAGACCTGAAAAAGCCTGGCCTCTAAACGTACTCTGATTTGTTTCTGCTCATTACAATGTCTCATTCCCTGATTGGTCCCCCTTCACAGAAGAAAATGATACTTCCACCAAGTGGACATAGAATGGCTGCTTTCTGTGGTGGTTGTTGTGCTGCATATATTTATGTATCTAAATTGTGCTTTGTACAGTTGCATACGTGCAGCAAACAACTGTATAAATTTTGCATACATACACAAAAGGCATATAATTTACCGCTCAGGATAAATCACTTGGCCATTGGCGTTAACATACCTTCAAGGATTTCCCACCAATGTGCACATGCCCTGTGCAGTTAAATGACTATGTCCAGTGCATTTTGGGTAGTTTTAGTGTGGTCAGACATATTTTGGTAAACAATGTAAAAATCCTAGTGTGGACTGAGATCTTTTCCATTTAAAAAAAAAATTTTATATGAAAATGTACTAGTGTTGCTGTAGCCTGTAGGACCTTTGGAGGAAACGTGTCGTATACAAAGCAAGCCAATGCAGACACAGGCCCATTGTGGAGATTACAATGCCAGAGCAGGGTCTGAATCCTGGACTTGTGTTGCGTAGCAACTCTCCAATGCTCTGTCCATGTTCTGCACTATTCTACTGTATAGTGTTCTGCACACAGCATTAAAATATAGTACTGCATTTTGTCTATTTGTGTAATAAGCATGATAATAAAGTGCTTATTGTCAATTAATTCAATAATATTCTTAAAGTATAATTTTTACCTTATTAGAGGGACAGACATGTGGTCTGCAATTTCTTGCTTTTCAGCCTTTTATACTTTCTGCGAGAATTAAAATTAGGATTAATTAAGCCTATAGGCTTTTGTCACAGGACTTAGAAATTAGTTTACTGGAGGTCCCCCAAGACTCACAAACAACTTGAAAGCATAGTAACTGCTTGGCCAACTATAAGTCCAAGAAAATAAAAAAAAATGGTTAAGCTTAGCCAACATTCACATTATTATACTACATTAATAAGAAACATGAAATAATTACATGTGAGTGGACCATCATCAATATAGAGCACAGGTTGAAATTAAAAGTATCATTAGTAAACTGCCATGACATATCATGTGTTTATGGGATATGGGTATGTGTGATGGTGCAGGTTAGCTTCACACTCTCTGTTGCCTTTGGGAGCCTCCCCAACCCATTACTGTCGATAACATAACCAAGAATGAGTCAGGCAAATGAGGACACATACATAAAGTAAGGGGTAAATGTAGAAATGCTCAGTGCTTTTATTTTTAAAACAAAGTGTCTAAAACAGTGCAGTGCAATATTTCCAGTCTTAATAAATAAATAATTCCATAAAAACAGTGAAGGTGAAGAGTAAAGAAGGTTCCAATGAACTGTTACAACAGTAAAGGGTAAAATCCAGAGAGAGTCCACCAAAAGTATGAGCCCCAATGCTGCCCTTTTAAACCTGGTGCCTCCTTCCCTTATCCCATTTAAGCCTTTCAGAAGGAGGAGACTCAGGTGCAGTCCACCATCACATCCTGGCTCAGATCCCCGTTGCCAGGCCTTTGGGAGACACCCTATGTCGGGCCACTCCTACTCCCCAGCTGCAGTCGCTCAGCAGGATCACCCTTTTCTCCAGCATCAGGATCCTGCAGCATTGAAGCTCACTCATGAACACCTGCCTCTTGGTCCTTGCTGCACTGGCACTCTCACTCCCTCACTCTCACTCGCTCTCCCTCCATCAATTTCTCTTTTCTTCTCTCCATTTAACTGGCCAGCCTATTTTCTTTCCACCTCTCTTCTATGCAGGGTCCTTTTAAACTATCCTCTCTAATTGGGTGCAGGTATCACAAGCCACTTCATCCAAGGCACAATTGAGGCGCCCGAATGATCAGCCCACTTCCACGCACGTATGCGGCACAATTGGCCCAGTGCCCCAATTAGCCACGAAGCGAAGCATGTCTGAACACACTCACGCCCGATTGGCGCCCCACACATATTTTTTAAAAGTGCCTAACACCACAGACTGTATATCACAGTATGCCACAGTATGGCGGACTAAATCATTGCCAAGAGGAAAGCCGTCAAACTATTCAGACCTTTTCCCTAACCACGCTCCCTGGACACAACCAAAGAGCCAAAAATTCAACGACAGACAAGAAACTTGTCCATGTTGCTGTTGGACTGGAGACTGTTGTTCATGTGCTCTTTGTCTTGACAGCCGCTTGTACGTTTGAAATAAATTAGCATTAAAACCTAAGCTGTTTTTTTAATTCCCTAATGCTCACGTGTTGTCATCTTCCACTTATTTTGAAGTAGCTTGGGACAGAAAGTTTCAAGATAAACTGTTTTTCATGGAGTTTTACATCTACTGAAAAATGCACAGACTTTAACAGAATTAACACAATGAGAAAAATGAGGCTAAATCGTTTGAAATGTGCTCTAACATTTTGCTGCTAGCAAATATGACAGGACTTTGATGAATGGTGCCTTGTAACGAGTGTCTCTCTTTGTGTAAAACTCATTTAATTGCAATTTTTGATTTTGAACTTAATTTCTCTCACCTTGAAAGAATGTTTGAGAAAAATATGCATGGGAGTGAATCTTCTTTGAATCAATCTGTCACTGAAAGAACCCCAGAACTGAAGGCATCAAATCACCAAACTTCAGATGGAGAGAATGATTCAGGTACTTAAGTATCAGAGCAGAACTTGAGTTATTTTATAGGGCATTACTTCCTTTGTGCTACTAGATGTTTATACAAAAATGAAGCATAGTTTTTTTTTTTTTTTTGGACAATTATGGTTGTAAAAATGTAATAAACTTTGTACGATAATTAAACCAAATAAATGTGGAACTTAAGTTAGTGAAGTGGAAACTGTTAATTTTTTGTTTAACCATTTAGCAGATGTAGGTGAGAAATTTTTAATTCCAAAAGGAAATGAAGGACACTTTTGCATGATTCACTGTTTTTCTTTAATGCACCTTCCATATGTTTTTTGCATTATTTGAAATAATACAATGAATTATATCTAATTCCAGAAGTAACAGCATATGCATCAACATTTCAGTATGTGACAGCCTGAAAAAACTTTATATACATTGGCTATTTGGAAATTCTCAGATGACTCCTCCATCAAATTTGGAGTACAGGAGGCTTGTGAAGGACTGTGTCTTGTGGTGAAGGAAGAACCGCCTGCAACTCAACATCAGCAATGCAAGAGTTGGTGGTGGACCTCCAACATACCAAAGAGTCTCTGAGATCAGTCACCATTCTGATTGAGGATATGGATGTAGTGCAGAGCTACAAGTACTTGGGGGTACACATAAACAGCAAACTGGACTGGTCTAACAAAACAGTGTCACTGTATGGGAAGGTCCAGGACAGACTGTACTTCTTGAGGAGACTCCGGTATTTTGATCTGTGCAGCAACCACCTGGAGATGTTTTTACCAGTTCATAGTAGCCAGTGTGTTGTCATGAGAAGCAACTTGAGTTGAAACAATGCAAAATGCCTGAACAAAGTTATCAGGAAAACCTGCTCCATCATAAGTGCTGACCCTCGCCACACTGAAAGCTGTAATGGAAAAAAGAAAAGGGGACAAAATGGGATGGCAATACGAAAAATTCCCTTTAGGAGTTGGTGTCTTTGAATCACTTTTAACTTTGGGCTTATTCCACTACAGAGTGCTAAAATGTGACTCTGGGGGTCTTCTCTGCCTGCTGCTATCAGGAAATTCAATGCTTCCTCCTGACATGTGAGACTAAATACTTAAACTCTTTAATTTGCTGTTTCTGCACAATACACATTTATTATTTATTTACCTATCTATTGATTGATTGTATTATTTGTCCTGTCAGTGTGTATCTTTGTTTTTATGTTTCTGCTGCTGTATTCATCTAAATTTCCCCATAAGATGAATCTAAGTTTATCTAATTGAATCTGATTTAATAAGGAAATTTTCATAATACATTTATTCATAACTCACCCAACCATTTTGTATTCCAATTGTCCCGTTCAAAGTCAAAGAGAGATGACATCTGTCCTAAGTAGCAGAATTTACACTGAACAAGGTGTCAGTTCATGATGTCTAACATTTACATGGCTGCTCCTTCCCATATGGAACCAATCCCTGCACCTCTGGGCTAATAACAGGAACCAGTATTAGGTGAGGCAGTGGTCCATGGCAGGGACTCATTCATTTGCCAACATTCACTTATACATACTGTACTTCACTTTGAGTATGCATTTAACTTAAACTGTGCATTTCTGGAATGTTGAGTATCTGGAGAAAAAAACACAAAAAGTGGCTGGTTTAGGGATTCACATCTTGTCTTTGAAGTTATGCGGTGGCAATGCATAACACTATGTAATTCTATAAACCCTGAATTTTAGATATTAAATTTGTATCTGAGCCAAACTGAGCTCACTGTTATAGACTAGGACTTGGCAGAGTTTCTGAATAGTTTCCCTCCTTCCTCATTTTAAGGACATAACTTCCTCATGTAGAATGCCCAAAGTTACAGTCATTTAAGCAATCTTATTCCACACCTACATAGTGAAGTAGCTTATTCTCCATGGCATGTAGTCTTCTAGAAGCTATGCAGTTAATTAAATATTGAATTCTGTTGATAAGGAAATGAGTATAAAATTTCATAAGTCTATTGTCTTTAAAAAATGGTATTGTATTATTTACATTTTCTCTACTGAATGATAAAATTATGTGCACCAGATGATTTAAACAGCATTAATCAATTAGCCTCATATATCACTTAATGATCTTTGTTGCCCTTTCTCAACAGCTTTGGAAAGTTTGCACTGCACTGTCTTATTTACCACAGTATTAATAAAGACATGAGGACAAGATGGTCATTTGCACCCAGTTGCAAAGCTACATTTGGCTTGAAGCTTAATGCTCGCACTGCTTTTGTCTAAGAATGCACGGCTAGAAAAGCGGGTCTCCTTTTGCAGTATAAGATATTCTGCTGGATTTTATATTTTAAGTATGACATTAAACTGCATATGGCACTGCAAATGGTCTTCCATGTTGCAGAGAAACCTTGGGGGTTGGTGGCAGGATTGCCACTTCAGCTACTGTAAAAAAATTCACACAGCTCCAAAACAGAGTAGCTCTGCTGCAACTGCCTACAGGAAGGCTGCTCACATTATGAAGGGGATGGGGGGAAAGCCCTCAGAAGACTCATCCCTGGAAACCTCCAGAGATCCAATGGGGTTAGGCATGTTGGGGATCAAAACTGGTGTGGTGCTGAGGCGTCACCCACTGTAAGGCAGAACTTGGGTTCCAATTTGAAGTAGGCGTGTGGAACATCTCGTATCTCTGGCATGATGATCACTTACTAGGAAAATGAGGCAGGACTTGGCCAGACTCCAAGATCAGGCTGTTTCTAATGTGTTTGCATGAATTTTGTGGGAGGAACTTGCAGACTTACAACTGATGATCCTAATGTGATATGGAAGACAAGACCCTGAAGGTTGCGTTGGTATTGTGAATGTTCCCAGATGGAGGTATTTCTTCTCGCAGGGCACCCTGGATATCATCGAGAGGAGTTGCAGTATACAGCTTGATGGCAACTCCAATCTGTACCAGAAACCAAGAAGGATGCCTGTGAGGGCTCTAACGGCAGATGAGCAAGTGACACACCATCTATGGTCTAGTGATCTACGTCCTGCTTCCAGAGGAATTAAAGCATTATGCACATCCAAATCTGCTCCTTGGAGAGTCGCAGTCAGAGCAGGTGATCAAACAGTCCTTACAGATGACGCTGCAGTTGTGACCTGCTGGGCTGGCTACTTTGAGCACCTGTTTAAAGCTGATCTTCCAGCTAGGACATTGGATTTAACTTGGTCCATGGTTCTTGAAGCTAATCCTCCAATTACCTCTGACCCACACACTCTTAGTGAGATTGCAAACGTGGTAAACCAGCTGAGGGTAGGGAAGGCTGAAGGGATCTGTGGTATCCAGGGTGAACTTCTCCAGGCTGGTGGTAAGGCTGTCCTCCTGCATTACAAGCAATCTTTGCTTTCATTTGGGAGACGGGCACCATCCTAACTGACTGGAAAACTGGACTTGTCGTTTCTATCTGGAAATGGAAGAGTGATTGCCTGAATTACGGCAACTACAGGGGGATAACACTGCTCTTGGTGCCTGGTAAAGTCCTTGCTAGGGACATCCTCAGTAGGATCTGTGATCACTTGCTCACCTACCAGTGACATGATCTGTCTTTTTGTCTGGTTTTATGCCTAAGAAGACTACCATCGACCACATCCTGCCACTGAGGTTCTCATTGAGCGCAAATGAAAATATCAGTAGAGTTCCTTTGCAGCCTTTGTCAATTTTCGTAAAGCATTTAACTCATTTGAGCTGCCTTGTGGGACATCCGGAGACTTTATGGAATCTCCCCAAAGTTGCTGGATATCATGGTCAACCTGTACTCTGGTACTGTGTGTGCTGTGCTGAATGGAGGCAGTACCTCTGTGTCTTTCCCAGTTGATTCTGGGTGTTTGTCAGGGGTGTATTCTTACTCATACCCTGTTCATTGCTTGCATGGACTGGGTGTTCGGCAGGGTTATGGGGTCCAGCAGCTGTGGGGCATCTGTTGGTGAAGAGTCACTGATCTTGACTTTGCTTAAGATGCTGTGATCTTTGAATAGTCAATGGAAGCTGTGATCGGAGCTCTCAAGAGACTGAGTGAGGAGTCTGAGTGTCTGGACTTGTAAGTGTCCTGGATAAAAACCAAGATCCAGGCCTTTAATGACCTCAGCAAAGCCATCAGCAGTGTGTCTGTCTGCTGAGGGAATGTCAACCTCAACGCGAGGTTTACTGACCTCGGCAGTGACATTCATGTCTCTGATGCCTCTTCCTATGAAGTCAGAAGACAGATTGGGAGAGCATAGGGGGATCATGAGGTTGCTGGAAAGGGTGTGAGGCGCTCTAGATATCTTTGAAAAAGAACAAAGGTACAAGTCTTTAGAATCCTGTTGCTCCCTTTTTTGCTATATGATTGCAAGACATGGACACTATCCAGTAACCTTAGATGAAGAGTAGACTCCTTTGGTACTGTATCTCTTCAGAGAATCCATGGGTACCTCTGGGTTGATTTTATGTCGAACAAGTGATTGCTCATGAAGTCCCAAATGATGTACATTACCTACAGTGTAAAGGAGCATCAGCTACGGCATTACAGCCATGTGATGCGGTTCCATGAGGGTGATCCGGCTTGCAGGATACTCATTGTTGAGGACCTGAGCGGCTGGACCAGGTCAAAGGGATTCCCATGTAACACCTGGCTGCAGCAGTTAGATGGTAATTTCTGAAAGAACTGGACCCCGTGTGTGTCTGGGGGGGTTGCCAACCATGATCCTGAGGTGTTTCATCGTGTGGTGAGTGTAGCAATGCACTGTACCAGTGCATGCTCCTCAACCTGATGTGACCTGACCTTATATGCTGCCACTTTAATTCTACAGGGTAGTCATATGTTGATGGAAAGTAATAAGGAGAGAAAACAGAATAGTGGCAGATATAAAGTCAAGCAAGTTAGCTTAGGCTTAGATATAGCTTATATTTATTTCATATTTTCCACAATATATCTTTGCATTCACTCAGCTTGATTAGATTATACTTAAAAAGAAAAACTAGTGGAATACAAAATGTGCCTCTTATTTAATGTTAGCCTCCAATAATCAAGGGGTGGGATGATGCCTTTTCAAGACACAGTCTAATAAATAACATGGCACATTTAAAGTGCTGTGTAACTGATGACCTGAACAATGCCCAGAATGGATGCCCTCTTGACTTGTTTCTGGGAGTATAAAGCAAGAAAAGGACACAAAAAGTGCAGTTTATTTCTAGATTTTTGGTCTTTGTGCAGTTTATCCCATCTTTTATTTACAGAAGTGACACTAAGGATCTCTCTTTGTGTGCAGTGTCACAATTTACTTTGTCTCCTCATGCAGAATGAGACAGGGGAGGTCACTATAAAGAGGACTAAGAATTACAGACACCTTAGGGCTTCTCTGCTTCTGTTCACAGGAAAGCACAGGAAGTGTGAACAACCAGACTGTCCCATGAATGGAAACTGAAAAAAGTTGACTTAACACAGCACTCTAAGCTGCTTACTCCAGACCTGATTCACAGAGGGGGCTGGAGAGTATCCCAGCAAGTATAGGGTGCAAGGCAGGAAAAAAAACGTGAACAGGATGCCAGTCCATAGCAGGACAAACACACAGAAACCAAACACCACTAAGGTCAATTTAGCTTTGCCAATTCCAATTAATCTTGCATGTCTTTGTACCCATGCAGACACAGGGGGAACATGCAAACTTCATGCAGGAAAGGGATGTGACGCAAACCAGTCCTTATTGCTACACAGCCTCACTACCACTGCCCCAGCAAGATCATCTATTTGTGAAGAAGATTTCAAACAACTGCCAAATTGTCCAGGCTAGGCTGCCCCAGCAAATTCAGCCCCCCAGGGTAGAAAGAAATATGCTAAATGAAGTCTCTGAGAACCCCAGAATTTCATCACAGGATCTGCAGGTAGCTCTCGCCACTGTAGATGTCAAAGAGCATAAGTCTATTATAAGAAAGGGATTGCATAAATTAGATCTACATGGGAGGTGTTCCAGAAGGAAGCCTGAAAGTCTACCAGGGGAAGACTAATACTTGCCCATGAGCATCTATACCAGTACTACTGAAACACTGTGCTCTGGACAGACAAGGCAAAGATAGAGTTATTGGGCAACATACCAGGAGACATGTCTGATGAAAACCAAAGACAACTTTTGAAGAACGGGTGAAGTATTGTGGTGGAAATGTTATTGTTTGAAGCTATTAGCTGCTTTGGGGGCTGGGCAGCTCACCACCACACTCTGAAATCCACTATGAATTCTTCATTGGGCCAGAGGGTTCATGATGATAATTTAAGACCATCTTTTCACCAGATTGAAACTCAGCCAAAAGTATACTTTAAAACATGACAAAGGCCCCAAATATACCACTAAATGCATCTAGAAATGGCTGAAAGAAAGAGGTTTCTGGAATGGCCAAGCCAATGCCCACATCTGAATTCCATCGAGATGCTGGGTCAGGGGGGTTCGATTGCATGCAAAACAGCCCTCTAACATCTGACAGCTGAAAGACTTCTGGATGAAGGAGTGGGAAAACTCTCTACTAGTTGATGTCAGAAACTGCTAGACAGTTATGAGAAATGCCTACTTCAGGAGACAATACCAGCTATGAGAGCCAAGGGTGGACTTACTTTTTTCACCAATGAAAATGGAATATCTGTTCATTTTTTGTTGAAAAAATTATTACAAAGTCATATTTTCACCACCTTTTCCTAGATATACTGTTTAAATGAAGATCAAATCTTGACATGTCCACTTTTCACTGGACTGTATAGTAATAATTAGTTTTCATCATAGTCTCTTTGTGATTGCACCGGGCACTTCGTTAGGATTTGCAGAGATCAGGGTCTTAGTCCCCGGGGTCTCACGTAGATTAAAAGCTGAAAAGCATTTGGGTTGGACACCTCCTTCTATAAAGAGTAGGGAAAATATCAATATATCTGCTTGAGTAGATACTTATCATTAGGGTTTCTCCTTATACTTTTTTATCTAAGGAAATTTTCAGATTTGTCTTCTATTTAATATTTCAGGCTGTTTTTTTATAACATTTTTTATAGACAGGTGTCCAGAAAACCCTGGGTATTTAAGAATTAGAATGTTAAAGCTAATTCAGCAAATAACGTCAAAAGGCATATCAGTGGTGTTTTTTCAGCTATGACTCAGTACTTTTCATAATATGCCTGTCAAGGACAATTGCTTGCTTTTGTTTCATAATGGTTTAAGGAAATATTAATATATCATATCAGTTACATAATCATTTGAAGAATGCCAAGATAACCTGGAAATATGTCATTTAGTCTAGCAATTGTTCTGTAGCTCTGATGTTATCAAGAAAATACACCAGTAGAGCTGAGCCATTTATCTCCACATGTCACACCCAAGTTGACATGCTTTTTCCCTCCCTTTTAATATCAGTTATTGAGTCATTCAAAGCCATTAAAGTATGTCCTAATGTCCTGATCAAATGCAGTACTGCTATAAATACATTTATCCATCCATTATCGAACATGCTTAATCCATTACAGGATAGTAGGCAACTAAAATGTTTTTGCATTACTCAAACATTTTAGAACTAATCCATCTAACATTACAGGAATGGAATATCTATAATGAAATCAATGCTTCGTAAAGCTTTTTCTTACGATTGAATATATAACTTCTTTAAATCTTACTATTAAAAATCCTCAGTATCCATCTCTTGTGAACGCTGGCCCGGACACACACAGACGGACAACATATTTTCAACCCACACACTGTTTATTTACACTTATTTACAATATAAAAGTCCAGTGCACACTCACACGACCCCAGTGCCTCTGCACCGATTTCCCCAAAGTCCAGGGCCCACAGTCCTTGTGCCTTCCTGGCCGCCTCCCGTCCTCTCTCCAGCTCAGTCCTGCTGCCTCCCGACTTCCACCGCTGACTGGAGGGAGGCGGCCCCTTTTATGGGGAGCCGGATGGGCTCCAGCTGCTTCCCGGCACTTAACGGTGGCCACACCCCTGTGTGGCGGAAGTGCCGGCTGCGCACCCGGAAGCCGTCCGTGTCTCCCCAGTCGTCTTCCCCCCGGCACTTCCTGGTGTGGCGGAAGTGCCGGGCTCCCGGAATAAACAGGCACTGGGGTGCCGCCTGGCGGTGGCCACGGGTCCCTACAGGGCTGGGCTTCCAAGCCCTGTACCCGAGGCCCCCTGTCTAACCAGGACGGACGCCCCCACTCGGTCTGGAGGAGGCATACGCCCTCCTCCGGTCCTCTAAGGCGTCCCGGCCGGGCTCCATCCCCGGCCGAGGGCCACACAGGATGAACCGGCATCGGGGCGCCGCCTGGCGGTAACCACGGGCCCCTACAGGGTAGGGCTTCCATGCCCTCGACCCGTGGCTCCCAATAGAACCAGGACGGACGCCCCCTCACGGTCTGGAGGAGGCACAAGCCCTCCTCACGTCCTCCTGGGCGGAGCCCGGCCGGGGACCACACTCTCCATCCACCAGTCCTTTCACCTGTCAATTTTGAGCCTGCTTTTTCTTGGTTATGGTTGTGGACATAAAAGATATGCAGTAATGAGTCGAATAAAGGCTCCAGACAAGAATGGAACAACAGTCTACTGCAGGGCACACTCGTGTATTTATATGTTGGGACAAAATCCACAGTTAAGACATGTCACTTCTGTACAGAAGGCACCTAAGCCAGGAATCAAGTAGAGGACCAAGTGAAGCGAGCAAGTAATTCTTAATTCTTAGCCACCAAAATAACTGAGTACGCTTGTTAAGACGTAACCTTCAGAAACTAAAAATCTACAAGGAGGACATCAGAGTTGTCCATATTTCCCAGCCAGTTATTTTTTGTTGGTTTTTTTCTGTATTTCAGAAATAAGGCCTCTCAGTTTAGACATTGCTTCCAGTTCTTGCTTGAAAGGAACATCCATTTCGGTGATCTCCCTGCACAATGAAGTGCTCAGCTGCAGGTTCCTGAGCTTGGTGAGGAGCTTAAAGGGGATTACTGTGTTAAATGCAGAATTATAGTTAACCATGTTAACTATAACCAATAACCATTTCTGCCCCCTCCTGCCTGATCAATACGACCAGCTCTGCAAATACACTTTGAAACGTGACTTCACATGATTACAGTACAGAAACACCTAATGTATATACTAATAAACACAGCCTATTTGATCTGTGAAGTTTGTTGGATGCAGTAATGTCACAATTATTTTAATAAATATACACTGATTTAATTGTAATTTTCATATTGGAGAGTACTAAAAATAATAGGAGACACAATACATTTTTCAATAAAACACATAGGGAAGCTGCTTTTTAATTTATATTTTAATCTAATTTTATATTTTAATTTTAGATATAATAAACATAATAAAAGTTATAAAGTTGGTAAAAGGGAAGTGGAGAAGACAATGGGACACCTTATGCTTTAGAGACTAACCAGAGTTGGGTAAAGAAAAAGGAAGAAGAAGGAGAAACAGAGAACATGGATGGCAGTGACTAAAATTGCTGTAGATATAACAATAATTATTATTTACATTTATATAGAGCTTTTCTCACTATTTAAATGAAGGGAGGACCCAGGACGTGAATCCGTGAACTCTTTATTACAAGGCAACATTGATACCACTGCTGTCACTAAGTATCTTAATATCTTTATCTCTGCAGAGCCATAAAAATATTGGTCTGCCACTGACACAAACAGCATCATTTTAGAACAAAAGGGCGTGTTTGTGCCAGACTGGGGGAGGGCCAATAGGAATCTCCTCCCTTCGCCATATTTAGAGAAGATCGGAAAGTTAAATTACAGGAGTGCAATTTTATTTTCTGCAAGGTGTATGAAAGTACAGAAAGGCATCTGGGATAGAGCATATTACATTCAGTAGGAAACCTGGATGGTGGACTGATGGGAGATTTTAAGTAATTCCATAAATGGCAAATTATATAGTTTTATATAAGATAAGGATACACCCTTACAGCTGTGTTCCTCGCCCCGGACACAGACAGGCAGACACGTTAATGTCACCCACAATCACTGGTTTATTTTCCATCTCTTTTACAAATCAGCTCACCAAACCCCCCTTCAGTCCAGGCCACTCCAATGCCTTTCTTTTTTCCTTTTCTCTTTTCCTCTCTCTCTTTCTCTCTTCTTCTGACCGCCTCCTTCCTCCTCCAGACGTTGCCACTCTTCCACCCGACTCTTGTCCATGACTGGAGGGAGGCAGCCCCTTTTATAGGAACCCGGATGGGCTCCAGCTGCTTCCCGGCAATCTCCCACGGACACACCCCCGTGTGGCAGAAGTGCCGGCTGCGCACCCGGAAGCTGTCTGGGTGTCCCCTGTCGTCTTCCCCCCGGCACTTCCTGGTGCGGCGGAAGTCCCGGCCTCCTGGGATAATCAGGCACTGGGGCGCCGCCTGGCGGTGGACACGGGTCCCTACAGGGCTGGGCTTCCAAGCCCTCTACCCGAGGCCTCCAGTATAACTAGGACGGACGCCCCCTCTCGGTCTGGAGGAGGCACAAGCCCTCCTCTGCCCGGCCGGGGACCACACGGGATATACCGGCATCGGGGCGCCGCCTGGCGGTGGCCACGGGTCCCTTCAGGGCTGGGCTTCCCAGCGCTGTACCCGAGGCTCCCAGCATAACCTGGATGGATGCCCCCTCTCGGTCTGGAGGAGGCACAAGTCCTCCTCTGGTCCTCCTGGGCGTCCCGGCCGGACCACACAGCCTATAATGAACCAGACTGGAATGCTTAATGGATGGTCTTCCAACCAATGTTTTTCTTGGTGGGGAAACGGGATTGGGTTTAGTATGGAGCTGGTAAAATTAAACTGCAGAACCATGCTCATTTTAATAGTTGACCATCTGTAATGAAATGATAGAGGAAGAGTAAAACTCAAGGAAAAAAAAAAACTTGGTGCGCTCAGTTATAAGTAAATGTTTCAATTTTCTTCAAGAGTGGAGAGCTATGGATTCCTAAGTACTGTATTTAACAAACTTGCCAAGACAATGTGTGGTGGAAAAATAGATTGATGGCATAGAGAAGTTAAAGTGGGAAAAAGGTTTAGAGCAATTAATTTAATAACTAGACAGAAACTCAAAAGAGTTTAACAAACTCAAGACATGAGGAAAATCAGAGGCAGCATACAGAGTGAAATATCCATTGGACATAGTCAGACTTGATGGCGTGCTTTGTAATCAATCAACAGAGTAATTGAATCAAAACTGCAAACAGAAATGGCAAAAAGTATGATATTAAAAAGTGTGTGTGTGTTGTGGGAATAAAGGACAACTCTTGTCCTACACCTTTCCTTTCTCAAAAATTAATGAATGGGTGGATAAATGACATCACTTCCTTCCTTGACCCCCCCACAGATCTACAGATAAGTGTCTTTTCACTTCTGCTTAAATTTAAAGAAACCAAACACTTTTTATTTTATCCTAACGTCACTTCATACAACCAAAGATCACAATAATAGAACAAAGGAAAGGACACACAGGTAGAAGCTTCCATGAAATGCAGGGAAAACAAAATAAAGAGTTTTTATTTGTAGCAGTGTTTCTTGAATCTGTTTCTCACCAGTCAACAAATGGCCCAAAGAAGAAATGATTCTGAACAGATTTCTCTGTGGATTTATAATTAATTTACAGTATGTGTAGGATTTTGGTAAATGCTGATATTCTTTTGGCTATCATTTATTATTTGATAATTACACACAGAAATGACTGCACTTTCTTTAGGCATTAAATACAAGATGCTCACTGTTCATTACTATGTTTGGAAAAGTGTGTAGGAGTGTTGGAATTAATTATTTTGAAGTAAAGATAGTTTCTGTTGACCATTTGGACATTAGAGAGAAAACAGTGTTAAGCTGTTAAAAACACCATTCATTTTAAAGAAGTACAGTATGTAATATCTTTATATAGCTTTTTTCCACAGGAAAGATAGCCAGAGCTTATTTTTGTTAAAGGTAAAAATCAGTGCATTGTGCTATTATTCATCTAAACATTCTACTATAGTAGTCCTAATACATATTTCAGAATAATTTGGGTATATTAAAAAGGCTGAAGACAGAATGAACCCTGCTTGACATGGAATGCACTGGAAATCTAAGCCCCATCCATTATCCAACCCGCTATATCCTAACTACAGGGTCACGGGGGTCTACCGGAGCCAATCTCAGCCAACACAGGGCGCAAGGCAGGAAGCCAGCCCACCGCAGGAAGTACACACACAAACACACACACCAAGCACATACTAAGGACAATTTAGAATCGCCAATGCACCTAACCTGCATGTCTTTGGACTGTGGGAGGAAACCGGAGTACCTGGAGGAAACCCACGCAGACACGAGGAGAACATGCAAACTCCACGTAGGGAGGACCAGGGAAGCAAACCCGGGTCTCCTAACTGCGAGGCAACAGCGCTACCCACTGTGCCACCGTGCCGCCCTATGCTAAGAACATTGTAAACTTCATCTTGAGAATGATAGTTTACAAGGGTTTCCTGAAACTCATCATACCTAAAGTAAAATGTTAAATCCTTTGTAATCTATGTACTCCCTGGCCCACTCAGTAATTCTTAAATGCCTCTTAAACCGACTACTTCTTGTGCTGACCATAGAGACAGATAGACGTCACCAAGAACATTGAGATCACTGCATTAGGATTAATACTTGAAATGATATGAGTTCAATGATGAAATGCATTAATGCATTTCTTATATATAAATGTCTACACGTGGAAGTGTGTGTGTCTGTCCGGCTTGGAAGTGAGAGGTGGATTCGGGGTAAGGGCTCCACCTTTGAGGAAACAGAAAACTTGCTTAGCTGCAGTAACAAAGGCGCTATGTATGCGCCCGACCCAACACAGATTGGACATGGAGGCACACGTATAATATAAATAAACTTTTATTTTTCTTCAGCTGGAGGGCACGTCATCCCCGTGCCCCCCAGCCACAACACAGTCCCAAAGCACCAACACACCAAAATAAAACACTCTTCCTCTGCATCACCACTCCTCCCAGGCAACCTTGTCCTCCTCCACCCAAAACCTGGCCTCTGAGCTGTGGTTGCTGGCTGCTTCTATTGGGCACCCGGAAGTGCTGCAGTTGCTTGATTGACAACATCCGGCTGCACTTCCGGGTGTGGCGAATATGCTGCCCAGACGGCCTCAGGAGTCCCAGCTGCAGCACCCCCTGGCCGCACCTGTGGGACCCAACAGGGCTGCACCCAACTCCAATTCCCATGGGGCTCTGCGGGAAATCGAGGCACCGCTCCAACCCAGGGGGGTGGCCATCCATCATCCAGGGGAGGTATTGCACCATCCAGGGCTGCTCCCCCTGAGTATACAGTGAAGGGTGTCCGCCACACCGCTATTAACACAAGCAAGGCCAGTATGTCAACAAAACAAAACCTCAGAAGAAAGACAGTTGCTTAGCTAAAAATGTCGGCAAAATGGTATCCCTTTTACTTTTCCTCCCTCCGCTAATGCACAAGCGATGCAAGCACATCGGCAAAACGAATCCTGACATCTCTACATTTCAGTTTTTTTTCTGACAATTTCAACAGTTTCTAGGACCCCGGGCTTTTTGCAGCACGGGCTTACACAGCTAGTGTATTATAATATTACATGGATAAATTATTAAGTACAGTAAATGTGTAAATTATTAGTACTGCAAATTATTACAGATTTATAAGTTAATAATATTTCAATTGTTTTTTAAAAGTTTTAGAAAGTTTGAACGTTGTAGCTAGCTTTACTTTCACTGAAGCATTTTCTATGTTGCAGTTGGTTATAGAGAGAAGAAAAGGGAAGAACAAAACTTGGGGGCTGTTGTGTTTAATTAGAGTATAGTATGGCTGCAACAAAAAAAAATCCTTTAGAAAAATGGCCATTGAATTCTGTGTCTGTCTCACCGATCACCACGTCCTCAACCCAACACTCTCATGTTATTTAAGCTAAATCATTTTGCTGTCGCTGATATCCATTGATACTGCCAGCCTCTTGGTGCCTAGTCAAACATGCCTTAAAAGTTCACCTGCATTAAGTCGACATGTGATTTGCAAACAAACTTCTTATCGATAATATTGCAAAGTGGTCCAAGAATACCCACAATGTCTTCATCTGTATGCCAATTTGTTAATGTGTGAAAATGCAACATGTGCCGAGTTTTGTGGCAGATACGTTCTGGGTTATAGTGATTATCCCCTTTGCACATACCTGTTCACATTTGTGACAAACCCCTAGACAGGCGCTGAAGAACAATACCACTTCACACATCATCAGACCTGCGGTACAGGCATAGCTTCAAGGAAAATATGCTGTAGTTGTCTTCATGAATCATAGGGTGGCATTCAATTTTCACCAAACCCTTGCTGCTATAAATACAATGCGGCACAGCATTGCTGTTACAGCAGACATACTCCTTCCAATGACAAAGAGGAAGGATGAGATGGAGCTTAGAAATGTCAAATTTTCTGACCTCAGGGCAGGGAATGTATACCACGCTAGTTTAGAGACTAGGCAAATCATCAACACTATCATTTTTATATTATCATTTTCTTTTGCTTATTGGTTTTCAATTCAAACACCTTGTTTGCATGTCTGTATTATAGAAGTTTTTTTTCTATATATATTTTTGTTGGATACAGTAAAGGCGTGAGGATTAGTAATTGGTCGTGTCTGAGAGTGTCATGTTGCTGCGAAAATTGCATCGCAAATAAAGGTGACTATGTAGAAAAGTGATGTCATTTGTTTTTGAAATTCTTAATAAATAGGGTAAAAAAAAAGTGTGGAAACTTTTTGAACGTCCCTCGTATTTGAGAATAAAATGCATAGTTTGAAATGTGAGAGAATAAATATTAGCTTTATTTAAGGATTGTGGAATAATTACAGGTTATATAAATTAAATTTGGGTGGCACGGTGGCACAGTGGGTAGTGCTGCTGCCTCACAGTTAGGAGACCTGGGTTCGCTTCCCAGGTCCTCCCTGCGTGGAGTTTGCATGTTCTCGCCGTGTCTGCATGGGTTTCCTCCGGGTGCTCCGGTTTCCTCCCACAGTCCAAAGACATGCAGATTTGGTGCATTGGCGATCCTAAATTGTGCTTTGTGCGTGCCCTGTGGTGGGTTGGCACCCTGCCCAGGGTTTGTTTCCTGCCTTGTGCCCTATGTTGGCTGGGATTGGCTCCAGCAGACCTCCGTGACCCTGTAGTTAGGATATAGCAGGTCGGATAATGGATGGATAAATTAAATTTATAAACAAACAATTTACTGATTACCATCAGGCTGCTCAATGTTTCTGAAACAAGAGTAAAGTTAGATTGTGATGTGAAGGCTAATACACTTCACTATTTCATCCAACTTTTCTCACTTTTGTTATTGAGCAAAAAATGTGAACAAATTACATACACTTTAAGAATCTTTATATTAATTTTATAACAACATATTTTTTTCCCTAGTCAATGTAGGTGGCAGTAGGTATATTGTATATTGTCAGCCTTGCAATGTGTTGACTATCTATTATAACACAAATTGCATTGTGCCATTTATCTTTATTGTTGTTTTATTGAAAGCAATAGGATATTGATCAAGTATACCTGAGGAATTAGTGTTAAATTTGAAAAATATGACACATTAAAAATTATCTCATTTTTTTAACCTGTATCAGCCACTTCAAAAAGGCTCTCAGTTGTAGAACCATAGCTTTATTCAGCCACCCCTCTCACATGTAACTGCAAGTATATGTATTCAACATTAAAAGTGTCTACATTGTATACTGCCTTACATGGGTAGGTATAATTTTTTGTGTGTTCAGTATAGAATTTAACACTAACATTTACATTATAAATAGACAGACTTGCTGAGTATGGCAGTTAATTTAAAGTTGATGAGACAGATGCTCAAATTAAAAGACCCTAGCAATGTCATCGATTCAGGGATGGCGCAGAATACTTTTTATTGTGAATTTAACTTACGGAAATATCAGTATGCCCGGCTAAGAAAACTCATCAGTATAAATAAAATACTTTACTGAAGCCAAACAATTCAATTAAATTGTTCTGCAAGTCAACGCTAACAACATTCATTTCTCACAATCAAGAAGTCGGAAAGAGAAGCTTCATGTAAAAGAGTAATAAAGCAAAAAGAAAATGTTACAAGAAAATTGTTACTGGCTCCTCTTCGAGATTATATAGAGAGGACGTAATCTATAGTTGGCTGTTCTCTTTGTACTGCTAGCCTGAGACGTAGCAATCATCTGAAGGCATAAAACTTTCTGAATAATAGGGACAGGTTTTGGGAACCACCTGAAGTTTTAGAAGACCTGATGTCCGGTCTGTGTTATCATAGTCTGTGGGGAAATAACTGGATGGATCACCATTCACAACATCATACTCGTGGAGACTCTGCAGTCCTAAAATGAAGGATGACTATTAAGTAACTTATGGAGTTGATTTTATCCATAATTCATGTGAGCTTTAAAATACTCAAAACTGTCTACAAATAAGAATTGCATCTCAATTAGGGTGACTATAGTACAATATTGAATTAAAACCAGATCTTCTGTTCTTGCTCTTTTGTGGTTGTGTTGTCATATTTTTGTATGAACTACATTTCCTTTTAGTAATATTTATCATTTTGTTGTGAGATCTTTTATATAATTGCCACCATTTTGCATGTTTGACTCTTGGCTATAGCCATGTTGTAGATAGCAATATCTATCTTAAATAGCGGTGTGCATCAGTCTGCGTCCAACATTTTCTATTCTTCCCATGGAAAGATCAATACCTTAAAGAATTTTATTGTAGTTTGGGAGATAAATTCCTAATTAGTGTTAGGACTTTTGACTTTGCCTCGAAATCTTACTTTCATCCTTGATTTAAAAAGAATTCCTGTGCTGAGATGCCACTTTGTTATTTGACTTCTCTTTACTCTGCTCCCTTTATAGTCTGTTATCCTGTTACTTTAGTTTGTAAATTAAGAAATATTCCTATCTGTGGACTATCCTTTTATCATTTCTGGCCATAATAATAATATTACGTGCATGAAAACCATTAGATATAAAGCCATCGTCTTCACTTTCTAAAATTTAATATCTACCTTGTGACTTTCTATACTCAGATGGACACAAATCATTCAAGCATATACCAAAGTAACTGTGTTTATATTTTTGAAACACCCAAGAAAGACATAGACAAAGTAAAGCAAAAATTAAAGCATGATTATAACTCTGATTCTCCTCTAAGGTACTTATACAGGTATTGCCTCATCTGGATGACAGGGTGGCTTGCCCTCCTCTTAAGTGCAATTAGGCTGCTCTTACTCTCTCTGTCTTTCTCCCTCCACTCCTGGGCTTTTTTCTTCACTAGTCATTGTTTGGCTAATACTCACTGTGGCTTGTGGTAGGTTTAAACTCCTTCTTGGTTATTGTGCAATTCAAAAAGACTTGGTCAAGCTTCAGAATTGGGCAAACAGTTGCAAAATACTGTAAATACTATAGAAAAATGCAAAGTTATACATGTGGGCAAAAGGAATGCCAATTATAAATACAAGATGGGGAGATCTTGTCTTACATGAAGTAACCTCTGAAAAAGACTTAGGGTTTATGTTGACACAACAGTTTCATCATCTAAGCAATGCGCAGAAGCTATTAAAAAGGCAAATAAAATGTTAGGTAATATTTACTTGAATATAAATCAAGAGATGTTATGCTTAGACTATATAATGCACTAGTAAGGCAGCATTTGGCATATTGTGTGTAATTCTGGTCACCACCTGCAAGAAAGAAACTAAAAGCTGTGCAGAGGAGAGCAACCAGGTTCATCCCAGGACTTAAGGACATGACATGCCATGACAGGCACAAAGAATTATACTCTTTTAGCATCAAGTAGAGGAGACTAAGTCAGGACCTCATTCAGGTCTTCAAAAATCTCAAAGGCATTCATAAAGTTGATCCATCAGAATTCTTTCAACTTAACAGTGAATCATGTAATCATGGACAAGAGTGAAAAAAAGAGAAATGCATTAGGATTGTAATCAGAAAACACTTCTTTACTCAAAATGTTGTGAGAAACTGGAACAAACTACCAAGACATTTAGTTGCATTGACATCCTTTAAGAAGTTTCTGGATGATTTTGAGACAGCTTAGCTATTTGCTAAACAACTGAACTTGATTCATTCAATTGACTCGTCTCGTTTGCCAAATTTCTTGTGCTTATTTACTTTTAGGCCAAGCTAAGAAATAACTTCCATTATCAGGGATTTGTCAACTTAAAGTGTTCTTTCAAACCTCTATGACAATCTCCTTACTATGAATATACACAAACTGCTAACACAGTAAGTTTTGTAAGATAAGAACCCTGCACATCGTCTATTAAAGTGGCTAGTGAGTACTGGTCTCCATCTACTCCCTTCACAGCTTTATATGAAAATAGGCAACCTGATATCAGCTTTCCAAGCTCGAAACCCTGTGTTGCCACATGTCATCTAAAATAGCTAAACTCAAAATAAAGTAGTTGAAGGAAAAAGGAATTCCCTGTGGTTAATTTATGCCGCCCCCATCTTAAATTAGAATGCCAAAAAACAGAGAAAGACTGGAAAACAACAAGCCTGCAAGTTTGCCAGTATCCACATAAACAGGTTTTATACAGCCAAAAATTAAATGTATTTTGGATTTAGAGTAAGTCATTACTGTTACTTCATAAAGCAGTAAACAAAGTATCTATACACTTGAATAACACATAGAGTTGCCCAAAATAATGTTCTTTTCTAAGATCTGAGCAATTATTTGGACTGAAAAAGGCCCACTTATGAACAGATGGCGACTGGATCCACTCCAAAATTAGTGTAAGCTTTAAAAGGATATGTTCTGGATGGAGATGATTCTGTTGTTAATTAGTTTTACTCTAATTGAACACTTAACCTAAAGGAGGATAAAGTCAGAATTTCTGTTTTGTTTCTGCTCTGTATTCTATTCAGGCTGCTGTCTTATTTCTCTAAAAGCTTGTTATGTTTCAGCCTGGGTGTGTTCCCAGGCTTATGGTCATTTTGTGCCGTCTTTGTTTGTATGGATTCATTATTTTTCAAATGCCTATTATAATTTTGTATTTTTGTTAATTTTGCCTATGAACTATTTACCTTTTATTCATTTTTTTCATGGTACTTTGTGGGTGGAAACCAAAGAGGCGGGGCCTCCCTGAGGCCACCGCTGAAGGACCGCCCTCAGCCTTTACATTCTGAAGCTGAAAACGCTTCACTTCCGTGGTTCACTGAATTTCATAGTGTGAGGATCAAAATGTAGTTAATATGTTGTTTCGACGGCATATTAAAGTTTTGACGGCCACCACTATAAACCAAATGAAATACCTAACATATAAAAAATAGTATTTTTTGAGTGGATTATTCATTTAGGAAAAAGGAGGTACCTGACAGTAGCGAACTAGTCATTTATTTATCACTTTGTTTATTTATTGCTGGATTTGCGGATCTTTCTTTCCATATCCAGTTTTCCTGCCTTACTCCAGTGTGTCAGGGCAAGTTGTAATGATAAGCTGACCCAGTGTGAATGTCTGTTGCGTACATTAGTGTGCCCTGTCATGGACAGGCACCCGATTTAGGTGTAAATGTGATGCTCAATTAATACACCTCAACAATAACATATGTAGAACAGCTATTCAATGGGATTGGCACATGGAAATATCCCGTTGTGAAACCTTTTATCTGGATGCCAGCCCTGACTATCAAGTGGTTAACTCATGTCAACAAAGAAGTGTTAAAAAGTACACATTGAAAGCTTTAGTGGTGCAACAGCCTAACAGATTACTATGCTACAATTGCATAGTAGATGTAATTCAAGAAGACATTTATTTAAGTTAGTCTGTGAAACTTCAGTATTTCTAATGCTAGGTCTAACCTTAGGCATTGTAACAAAACATTTCATGGTAATATAAAGTTCAACAGAGTATGACTTTTAAAATTGCTATGCTTATATTTAGATACCTTTTTTTTTTTTTTTTTTGAGCATGGAAAAACAAAGAAGCAAGATGGCATATGATGAGCTCACTAGTCCAGTGGCAGCAACCTGTGTAGGTGGTACTGCATCTTGAAAACATTCAACAAGAATATGACAAATCAACAAGGCAGAAAAATACCAATAATTAATTTTGTGTATGTAGGCTTTTAGTGTCATTGATGATATATTTAAAGTGCTTATAAAATGAGAGAAAAAATGTCTAAAAAAACAGAAATAAATACTACTTGATATTTTGAATGTTTGTTGTTGTTGCTTGAGCAGTATACTGTATGAGCTGGCTTTTTTTAATTTTGTGCTCTGTAGAATATTTTTTAAAGTTGTGAGGTATACATTATATGCTTAGGAGGGTTATCAGCACTGGAAACAAGTTTCAACTGATAAAGGGCTTGAGGTCAGCCTTTGCTGGCTTGTGCCTGCGACTGAAGTCATTCCCTGAGCTTTGATCTGCAGAGAGTGGTGCATTTGTTCTAAAGGATTAAGTCATTAGAGAAGACTTCGCGCTTTTCCATTGAAATGTCATTTATCTCCGAAACACCTTCAAAGCTGCAAACTGGCGCTCATGCTGGAATCCTGCTTGACAATAATGCTGCCTACCTTTGTCTGTTTAATACATGTTACAGTTCAATTAGTTTTACCTCAAATCTGAAGGTTTTTTTGACACATGGCTACATTCTGGTTGCAGGATTGTGTAGCTAATAAAACTTTGTGTCATTTTATTTAACCCCATAAATAAGAAGCTACTTCCCAGGAGCAAACAAGTTTATTTTTTTCAAATATAATAGCTTGCAGTCTAGCTGTGCATTAAAATTAATGTATCCAAGGAGGAGAAATTGTCAAGAATATGGCAGTCCATTATCAAAAGCATGGCCATGCTGGCATTTCTTAAAGTAGTCCCAGGCTACACTGCATTGCTGTAAGCATTGTTGTCATCTTGAAATTTGTGTGCCTATGTCTTTCTCTTTTTGCTTCATTTATTCAGGCAATGGGAATTTCAATGTTACATCTTGATAAAAATTCTAAATATAATTACTTCTAATTTATTTTTGTATCTAAAATTAACATCTGTATAAAATATTAATTGTTATATGCTTTATATGGTAAAATCTGAAATAATGTACTAATTCTCTATTAGGTTTCTAACAGTTTTCTCCTCCAGTTGTGTAAAACATGTTGGGTTGCAGTTATTTTTAATAATGGAATCATGACATAGAGTGAAACTGGGGAAAGCAAGCTAAAGTCGTAACCAGGTGAGTAAAAATCTAATAAATTAAGCTTATAACATGCTACCAAAAATCTTAAAAAGAGATGAGAGTGAGAAGATTAAAAGCCAGAATAATGCACATGACTTGGACCAAACGAGAGATGTATATTGTGGTCAAATTGTGTATTCAAAAAGCAACTAGGAAGTCCAAAGGCTAAACCTTTATGCCCCTTGACCTATGATGTTATGTTATCCATGATCCCAATGTCACTGCTAACAACCACGTAGCAACTGTTGACATTAAGTCCCAAAATGGCAGCATCCATAGAAAAAACAAATGACGCTGCAGAGTAGCTACAAAAAAATAACTTGCATAAGAAAATATGCATTGAAACAAAAAATATTTTAAATCCTGGGTCTCAGAAAAACAACCTAAATAATACATAAATTATATTTAGAGCCCCATGAACCATTAAGAAAAAGAAACTATTAAGAGTCGAATCATGGTGTAGTTAAAAGGGGGACTGAGAATTATTTCAGGAAGGAACCAGAAGCATGTTGCGGTGGACACACCCCAGAAGGGAAATCAAATGTTCTTAGGATCTACATCAGGACAAAAAGGTCACATGACTTCAAGGAGGTATGAAGGAGAACCAGAAGAAGAGAAGAACAGTTTGTCCATGGCAGGTGTAAAGCAAAGAGCACTGGGTGGAAGAGCTGCTAGAGCTCTGCATTTGTAGTGAATTGTCTCCTTACAAAACTAATTTCTTGTTATTCTATTAAGAAGCCTTATGTGGGAATTTTTCATTTCATGCTGGGTTTGATCAATTTTCCTTTATTAGTACAAATGTTTACTGTTTTGCTATCATTGTTCTGTGACACCATTTCATGAAGGCTGAGTCATGCGATGTCATTAGCTCTATACATTAGCTACTAGCACAGCACTCTTCTCATTCATCATTTGGATAAACCTGTATACAAAACAAACTGTTTCTTCATGCTCTATTTTCTTTTTGTTTTTCTGGATCTTGAAAATATTGCTTTCCTTTCTTGACTATGAGTTGATTTTGTATTTCAGGCTTTGGCAATTTTGATTTCTTTGTCTTCTCAGTAATGTTCCCCTTTTGAACTTGACCTTATTTCATTTCCTAGCCATTTTATCACAGATAGCATTATGAAGGACCTCAAAATGAAAATAGTGTTCCATGAATTACAGCATATTCACAGGGAGGTGATTGAAATAAAGACACAACTTAATGTAGTAGTTTAAACAAATACAGGATTTAACTACTTTGCTTCAATGTTTGGTTGCTGAAATAAGCAAGTGTGAAGAACAGGGGACGCAAGGTAGGGCACAGGCTGCTCCAAGTATATTACTCTTGCTTTTCATTATGTTATGTAGTGAGTTCTTAAATGAGTATGATTTTTGATTTACAACCTCAGATATTCAGCACAGACAAAGCCAAGGTGGTGTGCAGTATATTATTACTTTATTAGATACTAGCGACTGGGAGCCCGATCAAATCGGGCTACAAATTCTACATTTGTGAAATCTATACTTTCTCTGCAAAGAATTATTTGTTTTTATAAGTCCTTGAAATGATTTTGCTATCATGGCACTGATTTGTGCTTAAAATAGACTGATGAAGAGCTTCCTGTTTAAACGGAGCTGCGAGATGTGAACTCAGCTCTTCGGCGCCCCTCATTTGATTTTTTCCGGCAAACAAATTTTCAAAACAAACCGTATTTTACGACTCTAATCAGAGTCGGAGTAATAATTATGTTGGTTTGGTCATTTTAGATCTGAGATCGACTAAAATTTAAACAATGACCGTTGTTAATACCCAGTCGTCATTACTCAGTTTGCCAATAGATGTCAGAAGGACGGATGCCAAAACCAAACTGCCCAAAGATAGATTTCGATGTACCAAGCAAATGGTGATACGTTCTAAATTACTTACGGTTCTGGAGCTGTCGAAGGGTTTAAGTTGGTTGACGATGTTAGTCCTGGACAGTACACCCCACCAAACCAACATTCCAAAAACCAACCGAACTTACTGTTATCTGCTCGAACCAACACCGACTTACTATACTCAGCCATCCAGCGGCATCACTGAAGCATTCGAACATTCTTAGCCAATAATGCAATACTGCGTCCGCGTTTGCCACGTTATGTTCAAACTACAGAGAAAGGGTCCCATTGTATGGTTCTAACTTGTATTGAGTCAAGGTATTGACATGAACACCATGCATATGGAGAGTATCAAATTATATATAAGGATAAGCCTTACAATAGCCATCTGCAGACACAAGGCCAGTCATCCAAGTGTTTATTCCTTTGAATCTTCTATAAAGTATGAAGTAGCCATAAACAGACTTGCAGAGTTAAAAAGGGATAAAAAAGTATGTGATTAATGTAGATGCAGTAGACTTGGGATTGGCCAGAGAGTGCCTTCATCTCCCACTTTAAAAGAGGCTTAGTTAGTAAAGAAATAAAAGATGAACTCACTAGTCATGATGTGGGAGATACCTTAGGTGTGGTTGTCAATTTAATGTTAAAAATAAGTACATGAATCAAAGAAAAAATCTTGAAAGAAAACTAAAACAACATGATGCACCCAGACATTTTGTGGAAAATGAACACCCCATGGAACTGGGTAAAACTGTTTTAACAGCAAACATGAGGCAGAGAAGACAAACAGAATGACTCTGCTTCTGTTAAGGTAATTCGGTCCACAGAGTTATCCAGCTGCCCAAATCTTCCTAAGAAACGGGGAAACCAGAAATTCCATCGTCTTTTAGGGTTGGGGAGGATAGGCTCTTATAGTAAAACCTTGCTTAAAAATTCATCATTAATGACACTACATGTATAAGTTTATCAGATGTAGGCTCTCACTGATTTGGGGGCAGCTACAAACTTCATAAGTTCAGGTTTGGTTAATGCGTTGAAGTCCTTGATCTTAAAACTAAACCCTGAATTGTGGCAGTAGATGGGAATCCTTTGGGGTGGAGAATATTGGAGTTCTTGACAAATACTCTTAAGTGTTGAAATACATTTTTTTACTTCAGGAGCTAACTACGTTTTTTTGCTATTCTGAGCTCTCAAGTTTTTGTTATTTTAGGTTTTCCTTGGTTAAGCATAATCCTGTTATAAATTGGCAACTGAAAGACATGATTAAGTGGAGCTCTAGTTGTCAATTTACCTGTTTAAAAAAGATTAAACAAACCTAAAGTTTATCTTAACTTGGACTCTGTGTTACCTTCGTTTTATGAAGAATTTCACTATGTTTAACAAGCAAGGGTAAGATATATTACGTCCACATCGCCTGTATGATTTTACAATTGAATTACAACCCAGAGCGCCCCTGACAAATTGGAAAAATTAAGCATTATCTAGACCAAAGACCATAACTAGAAATTAATATATTTAAGAAAACATACCTAATGGTTTTATTCAGTGGTTTTGTATTCCTCTGGGAGCTGCTTTTTCATTGCTGAAAAAAGGATGGGGGAATGCAATTTGGTATTGATTATAGAGAATTAAATGAAATTACCCCTTATTTCCTCTCTATTTAACCAAGTCTTGTGTTCAGCCATATTCACTAAACTCAATAGAGGAAGGTGGTAAATGGCAGACATGTTTCAATACCCCTACTGGACATTAAAGTATTGCCACATAGATTAACAAACACTCCAGGAGCCTCATGTATAATGACTTATACTAAAACATGGTGTACAGACAAAACTAAAAATGTGCATGCACACCAAAAAATTCAGAGGCATAAAGCTGTACGTAAGCAAAGTTCTATGCACTTTCCCTTTATAAAACCCAATCAATGTTAATTATAACATAGAAGCCTACAGCCCCACCCAACTCCTCCCCAAAGTTTGCCTATTTGAATATGTAAATCAGTATAAATAGCTCCTTCTGTTCATTGTTTTGTTAAGAGATAATGGCAAAAGAATGTGCAAGAAAGAAGAATTTCAGTGAATGCAAAATAGAGGTCCTTCTCAGTGAAGTGGAGGCAAGGAAAAATGTACTATTTGGTGGCTTAAGCAGTGGTATAAGCAACAAAAGAAAACTGAGGGAGTGGCACAGTGTGGCAGAGGCATTCATAAGTTCAAGTTTAGAAAGTTGCATAAAAAGTTCAGAATGATGCCCGAAATAAAAAAGAAGTGGTCAGGTATCAAAGTTGACTTGATAAGGCAAGTTGCAGCCCACTATCTAAGTGTCATAACCACTGGAGGAGGTAGCGGAATTCGGTTCACACCTTTTGAGCAGCAAAAGCTTCTGCAATTATATATCTTGTCACAAAATTAATAAGATGCATTTTCGCATCACAGATAATTTTCACATTAATAGAGTGAAAATGCTTCCTATTTACATAAGCAAATTAATTCTCTGAAGGCGCCTTTATAGCAATGTGCATGCAGTCGAACGCTCCAATCACATTTGGAATAGCAGACAATGCTGTAAATTGCATTTTGATGTTTGACCGTTAAACCACAGTGTAAGGAAATCTTCTATATCTGGAATGACAAGCGGATAATTCCATCCTATACAGCTGGCATGGCGCAACTCAGTGATGATTGTGAAATACCTGATCGGTCAGCAAGTTCATGTTGAAAAGCTCCTGTGGCTAAAAATCAGAGAGTGGACAGAACTTGCAAAGGAGCAGGTAGAGCACAACTCCTCAACGTGTGCCTTTGTCAAGTTCGACCCAGTTTAGGACACAGCCCCAAGAGGATAGCTCTTGTAAATGTAAACTGACTTAGAAGCCAGTTATCATCAGGGGACAATAAATCAGTATGATCTTTAAATGCATGCTCTCTTCTAATTCTTCCATTTGCAATGTATTCTAACAAAGCTAAAACAGCCATGGAAGTTGGAATAGTTTGGCCATTCTGTGCACCATTATATTGTTATAGATTGATTAGAATCAAGTGCTTTAAACTTTATAAACGATATGCAATTAATTCTGGTGTATTTAATAAAGCCTACATCATGGATGTGAATCTAAAAAAGAAAGGGAAACCATACAGAACCATACAGAAACCATACAGAAATAGTAGCACTGCTTTGACTCGGGGGTGCCGCCCGTTTACGAAAACAAGGAGAAACGTGTACACATGGTCTGAGGCTGCTGTGAAAATGTGCATGGAGTTATAACAAGTTTAGTTTTTATACATCTTGATGTGTGTGTAGAGATGGGCATATGCAACATTTTTGTGCACATGCACCATTTATACATGAGGCCCCAGATATTTTCACAAGACCTTGTTAATAATATTTTTGAGACTTATAAGGTGGTATACATCAATGATTTTCTAATATTTTCCAGTAATTTAAATGATCATATTAAACATGTAATGAAAATCTTATCTCATCTATGACAAAATCATCTTTACGGTAAGTTGGAAATTCGATTTTGTCCCAGTATGCCTTTTATTTTCGAAAACGTATCCCTGATCAGCAAAATTACGACATAGGTAACTAAAAGCTATCAAAATATTTTAAAATATTTTTTACTTTTTAGAGTTTTCCTGTACAGCCCTGCTGGATAACGTCGGGGTCACCAGGGGACGCTGCAGGGAGGCTCGGAGACCTCTATGTCACCTCTAACCCGGAAGTACGTGTCCGGGATAAAAAGAAAAATTTGGATTTGGATTCCGGGTCACGGACTATAAAGGACTCTGGGAAATCCCAGACAGACAAGCTGAGCTGGTTGGAAGGGTGGCAACGCATCTGGGAGTGGAGGATTGGTTATTGATTAGTGTTATTGTAATTTATTGTGGAGATGAGGGTGCTTTGTGCACTGTTTATTAATAAAAAGGTCAATATTTTGGCTTATACCTGGTGTCTGGCGTTTGATCTGAGGGTTCAAGGGGACAACAGTACCCCCTATCTGTCACTATATATGTATATATATATATATATATATATATATATTAGCCACCCTAATGCCACACAGACCGCTGCCTGTTACAAAAACCTTGTCTTAGGTGAGAAGGTGATTTGACAGAAATGACGTTAGCAACAGAGAATTGAACCTACGATCTTAAAGAGAACCGTAAAATTCATTCATATACATTTCTCATTTCTGAAAACCCTAACCATGGTGAAACCTTACAAAATGTAAATTTGTCTAATGGAGAATCAAACCTTCATTCTTTCATAGAAAACCCCAACACTTTATCAAGCCAATATTGACAAATTACTGAAAAGAGTATTTCACCAAATTTGTATATAAATGATCAAAATTTGGTAAAATTTACAAATAAAAATTTGTTTGTGTATATAGGTCTTGAACCTTCAACCATTTGATTGAACATACTAACCACTTGACCAATGCTGTTTAATTGTCATATTGATGTAATCTGACAAAATTTCAATATCAATTAATCGATTTTTTAAATTTCATTTGCCTACATTGATCTTGAAACTTTGACCGTTTGATTGAAAGTTCAAAATGCTAACCACTTGACCAGCACTGCTAATTTTTCATTTATATGTGTGTTGACTAAAAGCACTATATATATGTTGTAGGTGCGCCTGAGGACAGATAGGTGTCCCGCCCAGGACAGAAGAGGACTCCTCACCTGGCTGTGATGCCATAACAGAAGGACAGAATAAGTTGGGGCAATACCAGGCCGGGATGCCTTACTATTCCCGTCCTGATCAGGATGCCCAAAGACTGCAGAAACCTGCAATGGAGTAGTTCATTCCCCACCATTCTAGGTGGCAGTGTTCCTCATGTAGAGTCCAGGTCTGGACACCCACAGAGATATATGGGAGTTGGACTCAGGAAGCACAGCCCTGTAGGGATCCCAGGGGTACAATAGAGGGTGATCGCGGGTGGTCCCTTGTTTTTGCATAACCCTGAAGTACTTCCATCCGACCACATCACATTAATGGAAGTGCTCCCAGGCCCACTTTTAAAAAGAGCCCACTCCCAAACCTCTATGATTCAGTCGAGAGTCAGTGAAAAAATTGTTATATAATAGCAGAATAGATGATTCTAGCAGTAACAATAATATCTGCTATTTTCTTTTTTTATTTTTCCTCAGTAATAAGTAGAATGTACAACTGTAACCCAATTGTCACATTAGAATGGGCTTTATTTCCCTTTATTATTATATTATTTTAATGGCTCTGATTGTAGTACAGTGATTAGTGCTTCTGCCTTACAGCTCCAGACTGGGTTAGAATTCTGCTCTGGTCACTGTTCTGTGTGGAATCTGCTCATTCTCCTCATAGCCTTGTAGATTGTTTTTCATATATTCTAGTCTTCCACCCACATCTCAAAGTCCTACAATACTAGAGATTCTGAGTGAATGGGCCTATATGTATGAGTGACTGATGCTGCATTATAATTAGTTATTGTGGATTAAGGATGCTAGGAAACGGATGAATGGTAAGCTGCTGTATTTTTAGGTCTGCATTTGTCATCGAAAAAAGTTGACATGTATTGTTGGTTGTCTCACATATTTTTGATATGAGTCAAACACTTTCCTCACAATCAGCAGTAATTATGATTATACTTGAGAGTTCACTTAAAATAATGAAAACAGCTTTATGTTCAGAAACAAACAATTTGCATTTTTAACACTTACTTTTTGAAATAAGATAAAACATTGCTGCACTATTTTTGAACAGACAATTTCCACTTGAAAGTCTCAGAAAACAAAAAGAAACATGTTTCAAGAACTGCTGCTGCAGGCTTGTCATCAACTAATGCAAACTCGGTTACAAGTTCAGTAGGAGGTAAGTTTCATTCTTCTCTCCCAGGACTGCATGGATGCAACTTTTTGAAGAATAAAATGGGTAATTGCAGGCACTGAGGCCCAGCATTTTTAGAAAGTTCTTTTGATAATGAAGTAATTATGGTTTCTGAGACATTAAGGAAGTGCCTGTCTGCAGTAAGAATCCTGTTTCTCATGAGAGGGAAGCTTTTGTGCACAGAGACGGAACTTGTTGTGCCTGTTTACCAGATAGCAAAGAAAGGCTTTAAAATGAAGTGTTTTCAATTCCTAACTGCGGCCCTTTCAAAGAGAACTTTGTAGAGCAGAACAGATAAGCACCTCCAAGGACTGAGGATGGTAACATTGCTGCCATGTTATGCATTTCTAGCCAGTTACTGCAACTAGATACTTAGCATCTCCTGTACTTTATAATGAGAGGTCAGAGCATGAGCTGATAGCGCCTCGCTGCACCCACCACACACCGAACCACCTGGATGGGGACCTGAGTGCAGCGGGTGACATCTCAGCACCACACTGGAACAGTATGAGTTCTTTTTACGGTGCCTGGAGTGCCAATCCTGCCCCCAAGTTATCCCTTTAATTTGGAGAACCTGCTTGCAGGGCTGGATGCAGATTAACGTCATACCCAGGACGAAGCAATTGCAGGTTAAGGACCTTGCTCAAGTGCTCAACAGAGTGAGTTCACTTCCGACTGCCAGCGCAGATCCCTAGCCTCAGAGCTTATAATTACGAATGTAAGAAAATATTTTGGGTTCCTGACACAATGAGTTGACTTTTCTGCCAGTGCATTTTTTGTGGTATTGTCCTAATATTAATAATCCATCATTTATACACTGACTGTTCTATCGCAGTCAAGGCTGTGGCACATCTGCTTTCTGTCTTGACAAACAGGACAGAAATAGTATTCATCTTGTTTTATTTGCTGAGAATATAAAACCAAAATCTTTTCTTAAAATTTGTGGAATAATTAAAAAAAGAAAGCACCATGTAGGATGGCAGTACAGCACAGCTAGCATGTGTGTTGCTCCCACACATCTTGAATATTGAGCTGATTACTGTTGAGAGCGTGCATGTTCCCCGTGTGTCTGCATGATGTGTTCTCCAGTTCCTCCTGTTTTCTTTCTGAAAACATCCTTGTTGAAGTACTTAGTCACTTTAAATTGGCCCCATAGGAGTGAACAAGAGTGTGGCATCTGATGGACTGGCTCCCTGTCTTTGGATGGCTCCTGGCACTCTTTTGACCCTGAAGTGGGTTTACAAATGGATGGATATAATTACAGTGTTCTTTCAGTGATATTAATGTTACATTTCACTGTAGTAAAATTAGTTTTAGATTCATGTGCAACTTTCCAAAATTGTTCATACAACAGCCATATGGTTAGTACTGTTTCCTCATACCTCAAGGGACCTGGCTACTTATGAACCTGGCTACTGTCTACTGCATGTTCAATGTTTTCTCCTGTGTTCATGCGACTTTTTCTATGAGAACTGCAGTTTTTCTATTGCATGATGTTTGCAAAATGGGCCTATTTTGTATACTACTACTGTATACTTAAATGGAACCACACGTTTGTTGTGGCTTTGAACCCTCAGCTGCTGAGACAGGCTTCACGCCCTGTTAACTCTGTAATAAAAAAGTTCAGAAGAAGGGATAGCTTTTCTAATCTCTCAAATAATGCAGTATAGATCTGTGACTTCCATCTTTGCCCTGGATGGTAATGTGGTGGCAGACTTTTTATTACAATCAAACTCAGCCTAAATGTCTACATTGTGTCTCTGTAGTGTCTTGGGTTGCTCTAAAAAGAGTGCTGGCCATGAGTACTGTAGAATGTAACTTTCATGATCCAGTCAACCAACATAATACAAGCTAAACGTAGAATTAAATTAGATTATGTTATTAAAAGTAGGACAGACTACAGAATCTTGAAGATGAACACTGAAACTTTAGTTTATAACCGTACAACAATTTTGGTAACAGATTTTTTTTGAAGGAAGAACCAGAATTTCTCAACATAGCAAAGAAAAGGTCAGATTATGTAAGATCTTCAACTAAGGGATATCCAAAAAAGCTCTAAATAAATATATTATTTTTATTATTATTACTAACGCCTTCATGGAGACAGACAATGGCACAAATCTGTCAATAAGAACCAAAGGATTCTTTCTTACTTGGTGTGTTTGTGTAAAAGGAAGCTCTTCAGGGAAAAAAGTCGGGAACAAATACATAAAGAAAAGAGCAAAGTGAAAGCCTTGTGCTTACTCGTATGAGCCTTCATCAGCTCTTGATCAAAATTTCAAGAAACCTCTTATGAGATTAACTTGTTATTTAACAGACCTGAACAAACTATGTGTGGCACAGACCTGCCTCACTGTGTCTGACATATATAACTATCCATGTACTTCATGCCACAGGGGACTTCCTCTATTGTATACTTGTGCCTCTCAATTAAGCAACAGTGGGATTGTACTTTCATTATTTTACCTAAACATATAACTTTTCTTTGCCTCATTTTTCATTACAAGTAAACCCTTTTTATATATTTTTCCACTAAACACAACTGATACTCTTTATTATTTGCTTGTTTCCTTTACTAAACAAGTTCCCCAAGTTTTTTTACCATCTTGATCCTGGACTTTGTCATATTCGTCTTGTCCACTATTTGCAAATGTTTCTGAGTAGCTTAAGGCCCAAAACAATTGAGATTGAGTAAGATCACCAGGGGCCTCATGTATAGATAGATAGATAGATTCTTTATTAATCCCAAGAGGAAATTCACATAATCCAGCAGCAGTATACTGATTCAAAAATCGCTGTGCGCCGTATAACGCAGTGCGTAGAATTCACACTATAACATGGAGTCTGGACAAAAGCGGAAATGTGCTTACAAAGAAAAATATCCAGATGCATAAATCTTTGCATACGCCAACTTCCACGTTCTTCCGCTACATAAATCCTGGTCAGCGTGAAAAGTAACACACGTGCACGTGCCTACTGTCTTGCCCCAACTCCTCCCAGAATTATGCCTCTTTGAATATGTAAATCAATATAAATAGCCCTTAAGCTCAGCCTTCTGTGAAAAGGCAATGGCAAAAGCAAGAGGGAAAATAGAAGAATTTCAGTGAAAACCAAGTGGAGGCAAAGAAAAGCGTACTATTTGTTAGTTTAAACAGTGGTATAAACAACAAAAGCAAGTTGATCAAGTGACATAGCGTGTCGGAGAAACGCAAAAGCTCACGTTCGCAAAGTCGCACAGAGCCCGAAATAAAAAAGAAGTCAGATATCAAAGTCGCCTTGAAAAGGCGAGTCATAGCCAACCGTCTGAGTGTCATATGAAAGCTTATTAGGGTAGAGAGAAAAAATAGGCACACAGTGGGAAAAAAGGACGAAATGTCAACTTTAATCTCAAAATTTCGACTTTAATCATGTAGTTTACTTTGTCATTAAAGTAGAACATCATAAGCTTCATCTTAAAATTGTTTAATTTACTAGTTTCTCAATCCCATCGTACTGAAGTAGCACGTTAAATGCTTCGTTTTGTATGTGTTCTTCTATGTGCTCTATGTGTGTGAATCACTACGTGCTTCTTAAACCGGCTTTCTCTTCCTCCAACAGGACAAAGAATCCATTACATTCGTGATATTACAGTTCTCTGAATAATTAAAATACTGAGATGTATACTTGATATCATTTTCATAATAATAGGAGTTAAAGCATGTTATTAAACATGGGAACACGGTGTTGCAGTGATTGTTCATGTCTCACGCAAGATGCTTGCTGCACTGTGTGCTACCTTCGATGAAATACTTTATTGTAGCAGTACTGTCTCTTTCAAATGTACTAACTCTACTTACTTACTTGCTTACCTTGTCCTTACTTTTCTTTCTCCAAATACCCAATCGCCACACAATCAGCTCTGTAATAGACAATAAGCCATCTGTAAGCTTAGAAAGCTGATTCTTCAAAACTTTTAAGGAACATCGAAATATCTTCGTAGTACGTGTTTAATTATTCTGTCCATCTATCCTTCCAGTGTCGCGTCAACACCAGCAAGAATACAGCGCGAGGGAGGAACAATCCGTGAATGGAGCGCCAGTGGCTCGCTAGCGCTGTGCCACCGTGTAGTTAAACTTTATGCTTTATCTGTATAATATAATAAACATATTTTGCTGCATTTCATCTTAAAAATGATATCGTCATTTATAAAGTGGCTCAGGTTGTGCAATATTATAACTGTAGTGCAGGTTTACACTGAGGCAATTGTACTTATAAGTACAAACAGTTCTACAAGGAGCACTTGATGGACAGTGTGTGTATAGTTATTGGGATGAAACTGTTTCTGAACCGCGAGGTCCTTACAGGAAAGGCTCTGAAGTGTTTGTCATATGACAGCAGTTCAATAGACAGAATGGCTGAGGCAGCGTGTGCTTGAAGCTGTATACCGATAATTCTCTTTCCGATCAGCTGCTGTACAGCTGTGATTCACACTCAGATATAGTGATATAAATACTCTGAGTGGTGAAGTGAGAGTAATATAGAAAATGATGATCAAATGTGGGATCCAAGGTGCAGTGAGAGTAACAACGCTAAAGCAGTTATGGTATTTAGAATAGTTTGACCATTCTGTGGACCATTATATTGTTACAGGTTAATTACAATCAGATGCATTAAACTAATAAACAATATGCGGTTAATTTCAGTGTATTTATAAAGCCGTGTCAGGGATCTGGATCTAAAAAAGAAAGGAAAACCACGCTGGAACAGTAGCACTGCTTTGACGCTGGGTGCCGCCAGTCTGCAAAACCGAGAACTTCCGAACAACAGGGTATGAGCTACCGTGGAAATGTACATGGCTTTACGCCAAATTTAGGTTTTATACATCGCGATTTGAATGTGGAAACGTTCTTACGCAATATTTTTGTGTGTGCGCACCATTTATACATGAGGCGCACTTTTGAATCCTGTAAAGCATAGGTTCTTAAACTATGGGTCGTGTTACACTTAGGGTTGCATGTTGTCTTAATTTGCTTCCAGCATAGTCTTGATTCACATTCGTACTCAATGACAAAGGGCCGTATATGGTTTGCAGCATGAATTGCGATGGGTCGACACAGAAGGTTTAAGAAAACTCCAATGTTCCTCTATAACATTGTTTCCCCCTGCAAGGGATGACTGTCAGCAGATATTCTAGGTCTTGAAGACACAAAAAAGGTAAAGTTATCTTGTATGTAAAGAAAAAAAAAAAAGAACCACTGCACTAAAGTTTACCGTAAGCAAAACCAAAATTCTGCCTTTTGTCTTCACCTTTTTTCCTTCACATTTCTAAAACACAAAATGTACTTCTGATGAGCAGTCAGTCACCCAGTTACCAATGGCAAATGTCTGACAAGAGTGATCTGTTTGGTGATTATGTTATGTAAAATGACATTTATGACTTCCTATACATAACAATGCCGAACATAACAAAAAAAAAAGAGACATGACATAATTATAACATTTTATAAGTGGGGACTGGACTGCGGAAAGCATTTGCAGTAGGGTGGGATGGAGGCTTGAGGGAAGGGGGGTCACAAACAATGCTATGAGAGTCTGTATTATTACAGAAGCCATCACCAGTGGCAGTATTCAAAAATTCTATAATGATGATTCAAAGCTGATTTAAAATATTTACAAATTATGACATTATTGGCATCAAAGCTTAATATTATAAACACCTAATCATAAAATTGACTTCTAAATAAACATCTAATTTCAGGAAAAATGCCATAGCTGCAGTCTTTGATAAGATTCCTTTTTTGCCAGTGTTGTTTAAACTTTGTGCTTGAGAAGCAAGGCATCTTCCTATCAGCCCCAGCAAACTGCTGTCACTGATGAGATGCAAATATAGGGGAAAAGTGTATTTTATATATACCTTTCTTCTTGTATTAAATCCATACATTTCACACAGTTTTCATTGTTTCGTGGTATTTTTTATGAAGCGAAAGTTTCAATTTTGCTCAAATTGCTGCCTTTTCAATACTAATAAGATAAAAGTAGACCAGGTTACTGGCAGATCCCCAGTTCCAAAGACTATACATGGAGGTTTCTGTATTGATATTTTTACTTTTCACTAAGAGAACTTCCATCCATCCATTTTCTAACCCGCTGAATCCGAATAAAGGGTCACGGGGGTCTGCTGGAGCCAATCCCAGCCAACACAGGGCACAAGGCAGGAACCAATCCTGGGCAGGGTGCCAACCCACCGCAGGACACACACAAACACACTCACACACCAAGCACACACTAGGGCCAATTTAGAATCGCCAATCCACCTAACCTGCATGTCTTTGGATTGTGGGAGGAAACCGGAGCGCCCGGAGGAAACCCACGCAGACATGGGGAGAACATGCAAACTCCACGCAGGGAGGACCCGGGAAGCGAACCCGGGTCTCCTAACTGCGAGGCAGCAGCGCTACCACTGCGCCACCGTGCCGCCCCCCTAAGAGAACTTTGTCTCAGTTAAGCCACTCAGACAACTCAAAAGTGAAAAGTGTTGGTAGGTCACACTACAGAGATGAATACACATTTTACTGATGCTTTGTAAATATTATGAAGACCCAAAGTGTTTGTTAAGGGCTTGTTACATGATAGTAAATGAATTTTTGCATTTTCTAAACTTAAGTGTTATCTATTTTTTAATAAAATATAATATAATATATTTTTCACCTGTTCTAACAAAAAATACAAAGATATTCAAAAAAGGTGATGGTTTTCAGTGCTTCCAGGCTGATTAATTGCATTGGCAATATACAGTAGATGGTTGCATCACCTTTAATATAGGATTGCTCCATGACACAGGATTTTACATTGTAGGTATGTGCTGAATTAATCTTGAAAAATCTAGAGAAGGGATCCCAACCACTTCAATGTACAGGGAGATTGTCATTATACATCCTTGGTACCATAAAACCTAGGTGTGCTGTTGGATAGCACTAGCTTTAATAGATCTGCTACTGGATTTGTGGTATCTTTATGCCTGTCTAGGAAATGTTCAGTGTGCATTATACCAGCTAAGAGCATCACCCTGAAAGGCAGGTCTCATTTTAATTTTGAGACATGTCCCTCCTGCTCACTTTTAGGGCAGGTACTACTTCAAACAAACAAATTACACCCTGGAATCCTATCCAATAGGATAGGATTCCAGCTGGGATTAATTGAACCTCCCAGGCATTCTGAGTTAAGTGACACAAAAATGGACTGATGAAATAATATATATAAATATTCAGCAATCAGTACTCATAATATATAAACTGTTCAAAGAATTAAAGGAACACCTTGAAAACCTATCAGATCTCAATGGGAAAAAAAGTCATGCCGGATATCTGTACTGATACAGACTGGTTAATATGTTAGGAACGAAAGGATGACACATCGTTTGATGGAAATGAAAATTATTAACCTACAAAAGGCCGAATTCAAAGGCACCCCAAAAATCAAAGTGAAAAAATGATGCGGCCGGCTAGTCCACTTTGCCAAAATTTAACTGCAGCAACTCCAAATTGTACTCAGTAGTTTGTATGGCCACCACGTGCTTGTATGCATGCCTGACAACGGTGGGACATGCTCCAAATGAGACAGCAGGTGGTGTCCTGGGGGATCTCCTCCCAGATCTGGACCACGGCATCGCTGAGCTCCTGGACAGTCCAAGGTGCAATTTGGCCGTGTCGGATTGACTGAAACATAATGTCCCACAGGTGTTCTATTGGATTTAGGTCAGGTGAGCGTGGGGGCAGTCAATTGTATCAATTCCTTCATCCTCAAGGAACTGCCTGCATACTCTCGCCACATGAGGCCGGGCATTGCAGTGCACCAGGAGGAACCTAGGACCCACTGCACGAGCATAGGGTCTGACAATGGGTCCAAGGATTTCATCCCGATACCTAATGGTAGTCAAGGTGCCGTTGTCTAGCCTGTAGAGGTCTGTGCGTCCCCCCATGAATATGCCTCCCCAGACCATTACTGACCCACCACCAAACCGGTCATGCTGAACAATGTTACAGGCAGCATGACTGTTCTCCATGGCTTCTCAAGACCCTTTCATGTCTGTCACATGTGCTCAGGGTGAACCTGCTCTCATTTGTGAAAAGCACAGGGCGCCAGTGGATGAAAAATGCCAAACGAGCTCCATGGTGCAGGGCAGTAAGCACAGGGCCCACTAGAGCATGCCAGGCCCTCAGGCCACCCGCATGAAGTCTGTTTCTGATTGTTTGGTTGGAGACATTCACACTAGCTGCCTGCTGGAGATCATTTTGTAGGGCTCTGGCAGTGCTCATCCTATTCCTCCTTGCCCAGTTACCAGTCCTTCTGATGGGTTAAGGACCTTCTACTTCCCTGTCCAGCTCTCCTAGAGTACCTGCCTATCTCCTGGAATCTCCACCATGCCCTTGAGACTGTGCAGGGAGACACAGCAAACCTTCTGGCAATGGCACGTATTGATGTGCCATTCTGGAGAAGCTGGACTACCTGTGCAACCTCTGTAGGGTCCAGGTATCGCCTCATGCTACCAGTAGTGACACTGACTGTAGCCAAATGCAAAACTAGTGAAGAAACAGTCAGAAAAGGTGAGGAGGGAAAAATGTCAGTGGCCTCCACCTGTTAAACCCATTCCTGTTTTGGGGGTCATCTCATTGTTGCCCCTCTAGTGCATCTGTTGTTAATTTCATTAACACCACAGCAGCTGAAACTGATGAACAACCCCATCTGCTACTTAACTGACCAGATCAGTAGCCCAGAAGATTCAGTGACTTGATGCTAAAAAGTGTTCCTTTAATTTTTTTGAGCAGTATATATATATACTAGACATTAAGCCCGTTACAATATTTTTGCAAGAAGCCTAAAGTAAAATAATAATAAAAATAAAATAGAAACGTATATGACAATAAAGTAAGTATAATTAATATTGTCTTAGTATAAAACTTTGTAACAATCTGTAAGACACAATATCTGAAGAAGATATTTAGGTAAAAATTTCTATTTTTTACCTCATGAAATGTTTCTATACAATTTCATTACAGACAACATTTCTTGTAAATATTCTGTCTGAGTTTGGCAACAGTTTCCCTTGTTCAGGAATCTCTACAACCTTGACAACAACATCTGGAAAACTTCTAACTCTTGATAATGCAATATATAACTGACCGTGGCTGAATACTGGTTGTGGCAAGTAAATGGCAACTTTTTGTAAGGTTTGCTCTTCTGAGTCTTTCTCTTTTAGCGTTTTTCTGACGCTCATTTTCTTTTTCTTCAGTCGATCTATTTGTTCGTATTTTTCTTTGTCTTTCAGCCTTTCTTTTGTTAATGTTTACTTGTTGAGCTGACCATTCTTCCAGGAGATGTTGCTTATATAGGATTTGATTGTCTGTGTCTTTTGTCCTACTTGACGTGTTCTTTTTTTTGGGTGACATATTGTTAGTAGATACATCCGTAATAGTTTCTATTACAGTAATACTGGCTTGTATGTGGCTGTAATATGCATCACTATATTGTGTGTCATTAATTTTCTCTGACAGTAATACTGGCTTTGATGTCCGCAATATGACTTTAATTTTCTGTCACAACAGTGATCAATCAGCAGAGTGTCCCCAGCAACTGATGTAATGTGTGGCGTGCAGTTAATAATCGTGACTGTGTCGTCTCCCCAGCAAGTATTTTAATCTGTGGGGACGAGCAGCTGATTACTGTAATGTGTGGTGTCTCCCCAGCAACGGATTTTATGTGCGCGGCTGCGACTACCCAATCAGCACTCTCCCCAGCAATGTTGTCCTTTATTTCTTATCATGCCCGGCCGTGGCATCCAGTGTGTGTGCGTCCATGGTGCCGAGCGCATGGGCGGGGCGTGGTACGATGTGCGGCACGGCCCGCGCATGCGCACTTCACCAGAAGACACACACACACGAACACCTGGACGCACATAGGGGTTTTATTAAAGAGGATATATATATATATATATCCCTGTGTCTGTGTGGGTTTCCACCGGGTGCTCCGGTTTCCACCCACAGTCCAAAGACATGCAAGTTAGGTACATTGGTGATCCTAAATTATCCCTAGTGTGTGCTGTGCTTGGTGTGTGGGTGTTTGTGTGCACGCACTGTGGTGGGCTGGCGCCCTGCCTGGGGTTTGTTTCCTGCTTTGCGCCTTGTGTTGGCTAGGATTTGCTCCAGTAGACCCCCTGTGACCCTGTAGTTAGGATACAGCGGGTTGGATAATGGATGGATATCCATATATAAATATATATAAATAAGTTAAACAAGTGAGACCATCTTTTTCCCCTCATTATAACAACATCCTGAAAAAATGCTACACCATATGACACTTTCAAGGTCTGTACTGAAATAATCCTTGAAATGTTTCTTCTTGCCCCTGAGGCTTTCTTCAAGGGCAGGAATCATTGGATGTTCAATTCTTCCGTGTGACTACAAGGTTTAATTTCCAAAATCCTTCACTTTGATTTTGGGTTGAAGCAGTCTGAGTTTATAACTTGGGCCTTTTTTTCGTGATCCTCAATTTAACTGGCTTTTAACTCTGCATTACATTTAAATGTAAAAAGCTACCTCGGGGAGTCCTACCAGTGCTTTACAACATTTAATGATTTCTAAAGGATGATTCTTTTTCTTTGGGTAAATATTTCCTTTTTTTAAAAAACTGATTAAAGCTGAACTTGATTTGCTCAAGAGAAAATACCAGCATTTCTTACATGCCTCTAAAACACCAAAACACTTTGATCTTCAAATGATTGCTTTGCCTAGTTTAAATATTTTGCAAGCCTCTACAGAGCAAGGACCGCTCCGCAGCTGTTTTCATGTTTCACAGTACAAGACAGGGCATTGTTGAAGATGACGCTCTGAACTTTCTCTGGAAAGATTGTCAGAATTAGATAACTCACTTTCAGCACACGATGCAATTTAACAATTCATTAAGTCTCACTATGTATAATTAATGAATGTGTGCCTTGAATACCTTTTAATTAAAATCCAAGTACAAATTTTAGTATTTTGCTGTCAGGTGGATTCATTGTTAACTGAAAAGTGCATTCTATGACTGGAATGCATATATTTAAAATGTCATATTTAGAATGACCTGTAACTTTTAAAAACGAGACTTGAAGAGTAATAGGATAATTCAAGTTATTTCTACAAAGAATGATCCAAAAAGGTGGTCACAGGAAGTGAGATCTTACGTCTAGACAAGGATGAATTCTGAACAGCAGCAGATCAGTGAGGGTTGAATTAAGCAGCATTGTCTGGATTATCGGTAACAGGGGCTAAAAGAAGGGGTAATGTGGGCAATAGATTAAGGGGACAATAAATCAATCTTTATTTTATATAGTGCCATTAACAGCATGCATCATCGCAGGATGTTTTGCAGGGCTATAGATCTTATACTGTAGATGTCAATAAGGATAGTGAGAAAAGGCAAAAAATGTATGTGTGTGTAAATGGGTCCAAATGAGCAAGACACAGGAATGAGCCTAGGAGGTTTATTTGATAGGGCCATTGGACACAAGAAGGGAATCTAATGTTACCAATGATCCCAGAAAACAGCAAAGCAATATGGCCAGAAAAACAAAGCAGATATGCAAGGCAAAATATACATTGCTGGGTATGCAAGTAAACTGCATCTTTATATAGAAAAGAAATAAAATCTACAATGTACATTATAGTGTAATATTATTATGTTGTCTTATGATGTGTCCCTTTTGCCAAAACAGAAATACATCTTGCTGTTTTATTTGGCACAATATCATCTTGTCCAAGGACTTGAGATGTGTTAAGGGGTGACACTGTGACACATAATGACACAATTGAGAATGTTGGCTCATCTGAGCATTCCAGTGGCTGCCAAGTTTTCGGATTTAGTGCCTTCAAGTATTTATAGCAAAACATGCCAGTATAATTGAAAGTTTGACATTGTATGTGGGGGCACCTGGCTGACAGTGAGTTCCTAGGTGCAGAAATAGTACATTATGATGGCATTTGAATTGCATAGGTTATCAGGTATTTGCAGAAAGAAAAAGGAACCCACACTGGTTATCACAGTTCATCAGTGAACATCAGGATGGAGAAGCAACGTCTACAAGTGAAAGTACAATCAACATCGAGATGCATGTGAAGAATGAGTCTTAGGGAGATGGCAGAAAGTCCATTAAATGACTTAAGATGACAAGAAGCAGAGTAGCTACTGTTATAGTTCAGTCTTTTTTAGGTCCAAATATAGTTCACGAAGGAATGGTCTACAGGGCCACCAGGGGGCAATATGAGTTAATGGCTCTGAGGTTTAATAGAGCCTTATTTAACCCTAGAAGTGATTCTAGGACAAGGCCTAAAAGTTGTCCCAATATGAAGTTTAAGTGGTGCTTCCAACAAGAAGAAAAGTGAAAATTAGGAGACCTTGGAGGTGAGCTGGGCAAAGGGTTACTGGTAGGAGAAAAAGAAGCCATGGTCATGCATTCCCAAAAGCATAATCTTTAAGAAGCTGACCATTATAGTAGGAACAGGAAAATTGACTTCATATTATACTCACAAAGTTCTTTACTTATTCATTTTCACACATGGATGAGATGCCCCATGCATTGTCACTTTGCACATAGCTCAGACTATGGGCATCTGCAGTTGTAACAGAGGGACCAGAGTGAGTGAGAAGAGAGATGCTGTTCTCTGGACCACAAGGGGTCAACCGCCCTGGATTACATGGGGGCCACAGAGCTTGGGAGCTCAACCCTATGGAGGGATGTGGCCACTGCCAGGGGATGTCTGGACAGCTCCGGAACTACCAGAAGAGGAGCTGAACTCGCTTGCAGCAGCCGGGTGTTAATTAGGGAGTACCTGGAGCACTTCCGGGTGCTGTATAAAAGAGGCTGCCTCACTCCACTCAACAGCTGGAAGTCAGGTGGAAGTGGGCGTAGCTTGGAAGAGAGGAGTGGAGGTGACAGAGAGAGAGAGAGAGAGAGAAGGAAAGAAGTCTGAAGGATTGATTGATGGTGATTGGTGCACTGCATTCGTGTGTGGTGCAATAAACGTGTGTGTTAAGGACATTCTGTGTCTGCCTGTTAGTGTCCAGGTCCGAATATTTCCACACCATGTTCTTTGTGAGTGTTGTCACCGTGTCTGTGGCCTCCCTTTGGCTATTTAGGTCAAGACCAGAGGAGAGTTTCTGAGAGGCTCCTTTGTGCTTCTTATTTGCTCCTGTGAGTTTTTCTTTATATTTTTGATTTTTTCAAAATAAGCCTTTCAAGATTCTTCATTGCCCTTTTATGCACAAACCAAGGTTTTTTGTTATCTCCTGTTTTGGAACTTTTGATATTTTCTTTTGGGGGTTTAAATCCCTTTTACGCCTACAAGAACGGAGTCAGGCCAATAGAGTTGGGATTAGGCCCATGGAGATGAAGCCTTTTCTAGGCAGACATAGGAGGCCTAGCGTGTTCAGTCAAGCCTCTTGGTGGCCTTAAAACCCATTCTCATCATGGTTCTAACTCCAATTTATAACACATACAGAAGCTGTTTATTATATGTGTGCCAAGCAATAAATTATCAATAAGTTCAACCCTTACACACTGGTATGATCTAAAAGCAAAATGTAAATGTAAGTAAATAAAGGCTAATAAACAGGTCTCAACTTCTTTCTCTCTTTACCCTTCCAAAAATTATTCAGAGCAAAGGGCCTTCACAGAACACCTTAACAGGATACTGACTAGCTCAGGCCACCAATCCACAACACTACCTCTTCTTCTCAGGACTTTCAGAAGACTTCAATTAGTAGGTACTGCCATACCTTCTTTCCCATCCAGGGACTGTCAGCAGAATATTAGCAAAACCAAGTAATTCCCTGTACCACCCGTAGTGTCTTTCCTTCCCAGGTTCTTACCTCCACCTAAATAATCAGTTGGGGGACTTAACCTCAGGCACTGCATTACCTTCTTCCCCTTGAAAAGAACTTGCAGAAAGCCTCTACATAGGGTTTTTATATACTTTCACAGGACGTCTGCAGCCAATCCCGAATGGACAACTTTCCAAACCCACCCACAGGCTTGAATGCCACTAAGTTCAAACTTCTGCATTCAATCTTCTGACTACAGCTCCCATAAGAATGGGGTAACAAACTCGTACATCCATGCACATGATCTTGCATGAAACAAATCCACAGTCCAGTCTCCTTTACCGAACTATTCCCAGGTAAAACATCTTGTGATCTCTTTGGGCCCTCGCATGGCTTCATACTAACCGGCACCGAACCTGTCACTCTTCTTCTGCAGGTGATAGAGCACTTCCAGGGTGTCAGCACCACATATCGATGTGTGAACAATCCAATAAGCCTCTTGCACTCACACACACTTGTCTACCACCACCACCCGCAGAGCACTCCCATGGTCTCCAACCACTTGCGCTGGCACCTCATACTGCACCTGTGCAGCTGTCCAGCATCCTTCCCGCATTGCACCGTACCTGTTCTTCTATTTGAGGTAAGTATAAAACTTTTCTTGCTTTTCATCACACAAAAGGGTAAACCAATATACCAGATCTTGCTCCCAGGGCACAACCTTACAACTACAGGCAGCATTGTAGTGCAGTGTTTTGTGCTCCTTCTAAGAGACTGCCTTTGAGGATCTTGCACATCCTACTCCATAACATAATTGTTAAGTTAATGGGCAACTGCACATTGGCCAGGTTTGATTGAATTTGAGTTTTATGACTGGGTGTGTTCTTCATCAAACTTTCACCTTGTCCAGGATAAGCTCCTGCCTTGTGCCCCATGCTATTGGTATTATCTACAGTTTCCCACAACACAAGATTAGATGAGGATGGTCTAATAAATGGTTCAATGGATAGATTTTAACACATGCCAATATATATAATAAATTAACCTATGAAAAAAATTAAGGTTTTAAAAAGTCCTTAATATTTTAAAATATAACAAAGTCATCTTCAGCCATTTTTATGGCGTACCCTTAGCTCAAAACTGTACAATGCCCCATAATTGTCTTTAGAGGTTATTTATTAATCGTTTTAGCATAATGCGTGTCATTAAGGGACTCAATTTCTCATGCAACTACTATAAAAAAGCAACAAATCAAGTCTCTTAGTGAGCAGCTTTGCTGTAAATCAAAATATTATTTGGTTCATTAGCAAATGGCTCAGAACTCTTCTCCATCTTTAGAAAAGGTCATTACTGGTCGACCTATACAATTCTGAGTACAGGGGCTCTAAGGACTGAACTTGTGAAAGCCTGCAGTAAACTAAATGTTTGACTCCAATTATTTACTCTGCTGAGCCAATTTGTTTTCACCACTAGTGCAGTCAGACTCATCTGCCTGTATATTGCAGGCAGTAATGAAATATTCATTATGGCTTATGCTACACTTAGTAGCATAAGTCATATAACTTAGAAAAACTCCCAGTGTGCCTTTTCAAATTTCAAGCCCAAATTTAAATTGTTAAAGATAATTTGTTCTCATTTAGTATTCTGTTTCATGTAGCTGAAAGCAAGTTTATTTGCTAGGTATGTATTTTGAAGCATGAGGTCTCAGAATGAAAGAGTACCAGCTGGAAAAGAAATGGGTGTTCCTATATGGTAAAAAATCCTCTTAATGCTGACACATTAAATTTTCAATCCAGCTGAAGAATGAACACCATTCCATAGCGGATTACACTGCACTGTATATATACAGTATATTGTGTAACACGGCCCAGACACAGACAGACATTCATCTTTTAAGCACCACAACACGTTTATTTACAACACTAATATTTACAAGGTGAAGCACACAGCCCAATACTCCCCCAAAGTCCAGGCCTCACAATGCCTCTTTCACTAGGCCCGCCTCCACTTCTTTCCTCCCGAGCTCTGCCTCTCTTCTCCCCGACTCCAACCCTCGAATGGAGGGAGGCCGCCTCTTTTATACACACCCGGACGAGTTCCAGGTGCCTCCCGATTAGCTTCCGCAGGCACTCCCTAATGTGGCGGAAGTACCGGCTGTGCACCCGGAAGCACTCCGGGTGTCCCTGGTCTTCTTCCCCCAGCACTGTGGCGGAAGTGCGGAGGGCCAGGGCTCCTCAGGCATTGGGGTGGTTGCCTCCTCGTGGTCTGGATAAGCCCTCCTCCGTTCCTCCTGGGCGTCCCAGCTGGGTACCACCCCCAGACCCCCAACCACTATATATATATATATATATATATATATATATATACAGTGGAACCTCTAGATACGATCACCTCTGTATACGAGAAATTCAAGATAAGAGGAAAGTATGAGCGAAAAATTTGGATCTAAATACGAGCATTGGCTTGCGTAACGAGCCACGAGCCAGGCTGTGGTTATGCGTGACGCTTTTCCCGATCCGCCTCGACTCGGGGATGCACCCAAGCTGACGCTGCCAGCCCGTCAGCTCACTCAGTGTTCCTTGTTCTCCCGTAGCGTGAGGATCTAAGCGTTTGTGCGCTTGTGATTTCATTGTTTCGCTGTAGCAGTTTGCTGTATAAGCGTATCCAAAAATATCGCAGACATGCAGACGGAAAATAGGAGACGATTGCCCTGAAGAGAGAGAGAGAGAGAGAGAGGCGCATGCGAACAAGCGAGATAAGGAGAGAGAGAGGCGCTCGCGAGCGAGAGAGATAAGGAGAAAGAGAGATGCGTGTGCGAGCGAGAGAGATAAGGAAAGAGAGAGAGAGAGAGACGTGTGCGCTAGCGAGCGAGAGAGATAAGGAGAGAGAGAGAGAGAGACGCGTGTGCGAGCGAGAGAGATAAGGAGAGAGAGATGCGCACAATGGAGAAGAACCATCAGCTCAGTTATGCTCACATGACGCTCAGCAGACAAAGTGTATCCATACTACTTGTATTGCAAGACATCGCTCATTTTATCAAGTCAAAATTAATTAAAAAATTTAGCTTGTCTTGCAAAACACTCGTAAACCAAGTTACTTGCAAACTGAGGTTCCACTTGTATATATTATTTATCAGTGTTATTTGTTAGGAAAATTGATTTTTATGTTGATATTTTTGGGGTTGCGGAACGGATTAACTGGATTTCCATTATTTTCAATGGGGAAGTTTGTTCTAGATACGAGAAATTCGCTATACAAGCTCAGTGCTGGAACGAATTAAACTCGTATCTCGAGGTTCTACTGTATATATACAGTACAGGCCAAAAGTTTGGACACACCTCCTCATTCAATGTGTTTTCTTTACTTTCATGACCATTGGTAGATTTTTCAGGTGACTACCTGAGAGAGAATGCCAAGAGTGTGCAAAGCAGTAATCAGAGCAAAGGGTGACTATTTTGAAGAAACTAGAATATAAAACATGTTTTCAGTTATTTCACCTTTTTTTGTTAAGTACATAACTCCACATGTGTTCATTCATAGATTTGATGCCTTCAGTGAGGAAGGGGCAAGTCCAAGCGGGCAGATAACGGAAGTGCAATCAGTGGTGGAACTGCAGTCAATCTTCTCTTCTGCAGAGGGAAGATTAAAGAAGACATTAGAACACAGTGCCAAGCCTTGGTCTTGCTGGTAATAAATATCACCAGAGTACTTAAGCTGTTGACCTAATATATGACATAAGGAACCCGGTGGGTTCCCAGTAGAAAGCCATTAGCACAAACTGAGAAAATGTACTGTAAGGAAATAATAATAGTAAATTTGTAAACTTAAAAAAGACCATCTAAATTATAAACATATAATGGTTTATTTGCATCGTATGCTTTTCACTCATACACTCTTATTAACATATAGAAATGTTAAAAAAGAGAAAAAAATACATAAAATGGAAAGTCATTGAACGATATCGCTTAACCTGCCTGTGCTCCAATGGTGAAACAGGTATATGGTAACAAGTGCAACATATCCATGAAGTTTACCCTAAAATGGTGTTTACAACTGAAAGATCTCACCTTCCTACTCCCCAAGCTGATGTTACCTCTCTAGCTGTTGACAGCATAAAACAGTATGCTAGCCACTATGGACTAATAAACCATCCCCAGCAGCTAATGCACCTTGAAAGACTCTCTTTGTGCAGCAGACCCTGGCCGTTTCACCCAATTCAGAGTACTATTCAAATACCACCTTGGTATTTTAAAGTTTGCATTTCCTTCATATTCTCCTCTGTGATTGTGACTGATCTCAGTTCACCACCATCTCATTTGTCTTTGTAATGTGCAATGCTAGGTTGTTGCCCCTGCACCACATGATAAAGTTCTTCAAGACCTTTCTATATTTCCTCTTATCTCCAACATTGGTGGGACATGTGATTTTCTTACATAACCCAAAATTGTGTTGGTTGGTGACTCTGAATACAGCACCAGCAATCCCCCAGACTCTCCTCCTCCACAAGATACTGGTGTAACCACCTATTTTTGTATTTTATTGTAAATTATTTAAATGATTAGTTAATCAATTACATTTATATAGTGTTTTTGTAAGTAGACAGAGGGGAACCACTTCACCACCACCAATGTGTAGCACCCACCTTGATGAAGCAACAACAGCCATTCTCGCACCAGTACACTCACCAAACATTAGCTGTTAGGTGATAAAGGGCTGAGAGAGACAGTCAATTAGAGACAGGGCATCAGAATGGACAAGACTTTTTGAAAAATCACAAGGAATCTTTAATGACCACATAGAGTAGCTGCCTCAGTTTTACATCTCATTCCAAGGATGGCACCATATTTACGGTACAATGTCCCCATACCCACAGGGTAAGCACCCTCCGCTGGTCTCACCATCACCTCTTCCAGCAGAAACCCAAGCTTTTCCTAGATGTTCTCCTATCCAAGCACTGGCCAGGCCTGAACATGCTTAGCTTGAGGTGGATGACCTGTTCTGAAGCACAGGTGGTATGGCTGCTGGATAATAATCAGATAAATGACTTACTGGCATATCCTTAACTTTAATGATGGTTTCATCTTAATGTTATTAGAACTTTATAGGGTACCACCAAAGCAAAAGGTAGGAAAGACATACCAGTATATCTTTGCATATTACGTTTTGTAAAAAGGAAGAGACTCGACACACGTATAAAGATTTAGGGTAGCCACCCGTATATTATTCCTAGTTGCAAAGGTTTGGTTTTCCAATCAAGAGAGTAGTTGATTGTGCAGAGTCCAAAACAAAACTGGTGAAGGTTTGAAAAGATGGCAGTTTTAAATGGTCAGACAGGAAGTGATGTATGTTAACTGGAAGTGATGTTTGTTGACCGGAAGTGATGTTTCTCTGACATCAGCCTGGGAGCCGGGACCGGAAGTGACAATCTTCTGGGCGTCGGAACTGGAAGTGACGTTCTTGACTCAGATAGGTTTTCCCACGGCTGGTCTGTAGTGATAGCAGGAGAAGGATCAATGCACCCCGCCCTCCCCTGGCCTGGCGTGGAATTACCTTTACTTGGTCCACACAGCGTCCTCCTATTCGCACATGTGTGACAGTTTATAATAAACACTTAAATAAATATCGCACTATACAAATTAGAATAGGGCACTGAAATAGGTTGGCATCATTATCTGGTTTAGTTCCTGTATTATGCCAATGCTGCCAGGCACTGGACCCTCTTGACCCTGAAGTGGATTAGGTGGGTTTAGAATATTATGCTATTTTATATATAAAAATAAAAAAGGCAGATCTCTCATATGAGAGTGAAATCACTAATCTACAGTTTAGGATTTAATCGTTTGTCTGGGCACCACAGGGATTACCTCTCACCTGCTGGAAAATGTGAGTGAAATAAACCATAATACGCAAGAATTCTCATCTCAATTTTAGCTGCATGGGACAGCAAGGGAATTTGGAGCCGATGGGAGGTAGGTTTTGAACCGGCAAATTATAAGTAACTGTGAAAAGACAGCTGTCTTTATGTGTATCATTTCGACGGTGGCACCTGTTCATTTGCTTGAAAAGTGTTCCTACTCCCTGGAAGTGTTCAGCTCCTGGGGTTTATTTTTAGGGCACGTAAAAGAAAATGTCTATCCTTTTCCACGAATTTGTAACAAGCAATGCAGTACAGGATGATTTGTATTCTACATTCAGTTTGTTTGAATGAAGTAGTTTCTAGGCGAAATATTTGCATCTTCTGCCTAAATGACACTTGGTGTATGGTTTCTTTTGCTTGGAAATAGAACTGCAAAGTTTGAAAAGCCTTAAGTGTTTTGCAGGATGAAGGATGAGACTGGAGGTGAAGAGGACATTTGATTTAATTTTCTATCAAGCCAGTAGCTTGCGCCTCCAAGGTCAGGTGTTGCACTGAATAACAATGTAGACATTTTTTTTCCAATCACCACCCCCCCCGCCATTGATTTTGCACTTTCTGATGTCTTATGCTTTATTATAACAGACAATTCTGGCAGTATACACAAAAAAGGTTATTATTTTGCTTCTTTTTACCAAATGCAGAATAAACGCAAACACATATATTTCCACAAAGACATAATTATTCAGTTATTTTGTAGTGACCAATAGACGTGGGACACTGTGAGATACTGTGCTCTTAGCATAAGTAGAATTTTGAAAAACCATCATGAGTTTAACACATACATGTAAGAAAAATGTTATGAAACTGCTACAGATCAGGTGGTATAACATTCAGCCGCTGTTCTTTCCACGATGAGGAGTTCCACCACCAAACACTTCAACACTATGAGTTGGGAGAGGTGGTTGCATTGGATGTTTGTCATTAATTAACAGCAGAATAAACTTAATTCTTCATTCCCACCAGGCATAAAGCTGTGGAAAGCTTGGCTCACCTATTCATGCAGGATTATTTTGCAGCTTCTTTTTTCCTTATTAGATGTTTTTTCTTCTGTCAAGAGAATTCTGAAAGTCTGTAAGCGAATAATTGAAAAAAAAATGGTGTTACAGTTACTCAAGGGGTTTTATTAGCCTTATGCCCATCCCTTTCTAATGATGTTCATAAGGACATTTTGGCAGTTGTTGGTTTTGAGGTAACTTGCTATGGTGAGGCAAAGCTAAGTTAACAAATATTTTAGTAAGAATCCCTGATTCCAACAAGAAAGAGCTAACATGTCTCATGAGAACAAGATTTTGGATTTAAAAAAAAAAAAAGTTCACACTTTTTCTTCAAAATGGCCACAGAAATGGCAAAACACAAAGTACTTTCTCTGTCACCAGAATTATCCATGTTGGAAGACCAAACTACCCCCCTTAAGATGTTCCAAACAAGTACAATCATTCCATGTTATCCCACTCTGGTATGCAAAGCCTTGCAGATTTGAAGACAGAACACTAAGAGAGCAGACGCTTCCCCAAAACACACAACATGTAAGCAAATCGTGTTCATGAGATGTACACCATCACGATATACAGGCAGAGTTGCCAGATGTGTGGTTTTCACACCAAACTGGTTAATTTTTGAAAGTGTTGTACAGGGAAAAATTTTGATCTGTTGGTGTGCAGGTGGGCGGCATGGTGGTGCAGTGGGTAGGGCTGCTGCCTTGCAGTTAGGAGACCCTTGTTCGCTTCCTTGCGTGGAGTTTGCATATTCTCCCCGTGTCTGCATGGATTTCCTCCAGGTGCTTCAGTTTCCTCCCACAGTCCAAAGACATGCAGGTTAGGTGCATTGGCGATTCTAAATTGTACCTAGTGTGTGTGTGTGCCCTGTGGTGGGCTGGTGCCCTGTCCAGGGTTTGTTTCCTGCCTTGCACCCTGTGTTGGCTGGGATTGGCTCCAGCAGACCCCGTGACCCTGTAGTTAGGATATACCAGGTTGGATAATGGATGGCTGGTTGCAGGTTTTGGTGCTATTTTTAAAGGTTATGTGAAGCAACCCAAAACTTCAAGGAGGATATGATGTTGATAGCTCCACAGCTCCACTTGGACATCAGCAGTGTCATTCATTTATGGGGAGGCCCACAGAGCCATTAGTTGGGTTTTCAGCTGTCATTGGGCTGGTAACCCTGTATACAGGTCACCAGAGTATTTAAAAAGAGTCCCACTGTTTCTCTGACCTGAGTATCTTATTATCCTTAGCTGTTGCAGGCAACGTATAATAAAAATGTCCAAAGAATAACAACTAAAAAAAACTTGATTATGTTTAGTGTGATGGTGTGGGTCCTCGTCCATTGTCCCTCGTCTTGAACCCAACACTGTCGATAACATAACCGAATGAGCTGACAGATGGGGACAAAACACATGCTAAGCAACAGGATGGTGCAAAAGTGTTAGTGTGCTTTTATTAACAACTAGCCGTCCCCCGCGGCTCCACCCGTGTTTTAGTGGGCTCGGCTCCCCAGTCCTGACACCATGTTTCCTCCTCCCCTCGGCCTCCAGCCTCTGTCTTGGATTAGCGCAAATATATCGCTCCTGCAAGCGAACTATGATTCTTAGCGCAATGAGAGAAGTCGCAAAATCAACCGAAATGTTCAAGCAAATTATAGAAAAAAACCCAATCTAAATCCGTTAAGTAGTTCTGTCTTGAAAAGCAGACAGACATACAGACAGAGAGACAGACGCTGGATTTTATATATAGAGAGATAAAAAAAAATCAAAACAGTTTGTGTTCAAAAGTGCAGATCCCAAAGTTCATAAATAATCCATAAAAGCAGATGAAGTGCAGAAATTACAAAAATTTAAAATAAATTAATTCATTAAAAGCAGAGGTGAAACAACTACAATGTGAGGTAATGGAAAGCTGAAGGGCCATAGTTGTGCTGGAGTTGCTATGAATCAAAATGAACGTTTTTGCTAAACAAAGTGGAACAGCGATTAGTAACACTTTTGCTGTTAGTTAGCCTTTGATGCATCTCAATAGTAATTATTTGAACATATAATTAACTCCTTATATTTGAGTTCCTACAAATATAGTCAATGCCTTATATATCCATTTACAAATGTCCCAGTCTTTCCCTCTTAAATGATGCTTAAAATGCATTTACAGTCAATTGTTTTTGGATTGGTAATGGCTTTACAGTCATAAATACCTTAAGCAAACATGGAACTTATTTAGTAAAAGCTACTGAATAGTAACTGCTGCCTAACTGCCTTTTTTTGATGGAATGTCAACCCAGTGTGTCATTCATTGCATGTATCACAATGGATTTTTGCCTTGGCTTCTTTCCCTTTAGGCAAAAAAAAAAGAAAATAACAAAATGTTTTCAGTAAGGTAGATGTTGTTAAAGGGGTGTTTCTGTCAAGCACATTTTGGTGGGCTTGAAAACTTGTGAAAAGCTGACAAAGAGAGAGATTTCTATTACGTAGAAAGCTTTGGTATTGTGAAAAGAAATGTATTCAGGAATTTCTTCTGTGCAGCGGCATACTTTTTCTGAAGGTATCTATGTGATAACATCATTATCAGTCATAAAATGACATGCAGTAAGTCATCTTTCCTACACTACTCAGAGACTCTATCTGAATGATAGTCACATCTGTGTCACTGAGAGCTAGGCACTTTTCAGCTATTAGTGTGGAGATAACAATTAAATACATTTGTATCAAAACCTAGGGTATAAAATTGGAGCATTTTTGAAAGTACAAGATATTATATATTGTAATAAGATGTCACCTTGAATGCTGGATAATGTCCAGAGTGAAATAGAAAATGATTAAGGAACGAACGGGAACAGGCTGATTTTGAAGTCAAAAAATAGGCAGGGGTAAGATTAACAAGAGACTAGCCTTCCTGAAGCCAGACGTGTAATATATGAGTCTGGAGACAACCCTGAGTGAATTCTGCTTAAAACTGGGTGTTAACAATTAGACTCCTCACTGACGGTCACATTTCTAAACTAATCCAACGCTCATTAAGGCGGCGCTCAAAGTAGTGGTGGTGATTTTGAACTGCAAACATCAGAGGTGCTCTCATTAATTTGGCCCAATGGAAAGCAATCCATTGATTACGATGAACCATCTACAGTCAAAAGCTCCCCTAAAAAAAAAGTTAGACATGTTGTGTGTGTAGAGAACCCATTGTATGTTTTAAAAAAAAAAACACACATAACCTGATGCAAGGGAAAAAGCTTTCTGTAACATAGATTACATATTGTCATTTGACAGCATCATGGGGACAAATGGTAAATGTGAACGATATGTCGTCACAGGCGCTGAATGTGCTCTCAGTTGTTCAGCAGTACAACAATAATGAAGGAGCCATTGTAAGCCTGAAAGAATTGTCAGCTATGCTTGTCAAAATATGAATTTAAAGTAAACGGTGTTTCACACTCTATCAAAAGGACTGCTGTTAAGAGCGATGATAACAAAAAGATACAGGAGATGCAGATTTCAGTACTCAAAACACCCAAATCGACAAATCATTCTAATGGCACCACTAATGCATTGACAAGGCTGCACAACACTCGCCTTCTGACTGTGTGTCTAAATAAATAACTAAAAGAATTTAACATTACTGTCTATTTTGGAAATGCAAACTTGCTATGACAAAATAGCTGCAGTATTATAACATGTATATTCAACGAACCACAGTGCTTATCTAAACTCTTTTTGCTGTTGTCATGTTAAATATGGATGCAATTGTTAAAATGACAGAAAGATATTGTAGCAGACAGAAGCATTTCTCAAACGTGTGGAGCCCAGTAGCTCTGGTGGTCTGTGTGTGTGTGTGTCTGTCTGTCTGTCTCCACTGTCGCAGTTCTCACTATAACGTTTAAATGAATTATTAAGCTTCAGTTCCCTATTTTTTTCTCCAGCCTTTGGAGTTTTTTTTGCTTTTTCTGTCCACCCTGGCCATCGGACCTTACTCTTATTCTATGTTAATTAATGTTGACTTATGTTTATTTTTTATTGTGTCTTCTATTTTTCTATTCATTTTGTAAAGTACTTTGAGCTACATTTTTTTGTATGAATATGTGCTATATAAATAAATGTTGATTGATTGATTGATTGTGCTACTGAACTCCTGAATGGATAATAGCAATTCTAACTTTTTGTTTTCCCTCAGGGTCAAGTCTTTTGTCCAGTATATTTTTCTCTCTCCCTGAAACCCCAGCAGTGCTTTCAAATGCACAGACTACAAAAAACTGAAGATGGGCATTTTAGAAAGGGGCCATCTGCGTGTAAGCATTTGCAGCACAAGATATGAAAGCTATCCACTGCACACTTTTTAACAGGCTGACCCCTCGAGATTAGCAACAGATATTCAGACCAAAGTGATTATCAAATCCAGAAACACAAAACTTGAATTGAAAGCCAGAAGTAAGTTGTCAAGGTCCTAATACTAACTTTATTAGGTTGTGTAGGTTTAATAGCCCATTAACTATCTTTTTACAAAGTTATTTTAGTGTGGATTTGAAAGCTTGGATTGCCAGAACGTGTGTGCTACCGCCATTTATAGGTGGAGCATAATGACATAATTCAACATGTGAACTTTCTGCTACATGAAGAGGAACACACATAGAGACAACCACAATATGGTTGCAGCCATCCATAAATTGGCCTTTTGTTTACTGTATATATGAATATAATGCAAACAACCACAAAAACAAATGAAAATATTCCAAAAATGCAACAGACTGTATCCCAGAATGCCAAAATTTATATTCATGACAAATATATTCATGAGATTCTCATGGCACTAAACTTAAAAACAAAAGTGGCATGTGTACATTTTGAATATTTGTTCAACAATTTATTTTCTTTTATTTCTTGCATATTTACTACTATATTGCACCAAAGCAAACATGCATTAATATTTGAGGCTCATCAATAAGTAAAATAACGCATACATACAGGTTCATTAAATGCAATATTAAGAAAAAAAGATTTAATTTAAATAAACAGAAATCAAATGATTGATTCTGCAATTCACTTCACACTCAATAGGTATTCAAGCCTTTCACTACTCCAAATCCACTAACCAAATTTGCCCTACATTCCCTATGACACTAAGCATAAATTTATTATTACCTGCTTGTGTTTGCCATGTGTATATCTATCAAATTAAATTATTCAATGGATTTTTAGAAATTACTTTAGCAGACAGTAAGTCATTTAAGGACACACTGGCTTTAAAAAGTTCAACAAGTCTTGGAAAAAGTCAGATCATCTTGTAGATATGTAACACGCCTTTACTTTATTTTCCAATTTCTTAGTCCATTAAGTATGTGGCACAGATTTCAGCAATTTTGGGAGGCAAATTATAATGTGAGTAACAAAAAATACAAAGTCTGTGAACATGTTATTTATTTTAGATTTTAAGACAACGTTTCTAGAGGGAGGTTGAAAGAAAAACTCAAACTGTCAAAAATACCATACACCAAGAGTAGCTGGACATGAGAATAATTAAGATTTTGCTGTGCTGTATGAGCCTAATTGCTTTACATGAATACTCAATATGTCTGATTTATATACTGTACATATATATATGTTTTGTTATAGTAAAAAACATATTAGTTAAAGTCAAACATTATTTAAGATAAAGGTATAATGGGGTTAAGCAACAGGAATAAAAATGAGCTCATGTGGTTGTAATTGACCTAGGACAATTAAAATTTGGACTTAAAATCTCCCTACATATAGTATATTTTAACTTAATACTGATACTCTGTATGTTCAATTCTTCATAATAATTATTCACAGTGGCTCTAAAATCCATACTGACCCCTACTCTCTCTTCTGTTACTTTTTCCGGTTTCTTTGTGGTGGAGGCCTGCGCCACCACCACCTACTCAAAGCATCATGATGCACCAACATTGATGGACTGAAAGCCAGAAGTCTACGTAATCATCATCATCAGGTCCGTCCATGAAAACCCTAAATACAAAGAGGACTGTTTGACTTATGTTAGGTAGATTGCCCAGAGGGAAATCTCTTGGTCTGGAACCCCTACAGATTTTATTTTTTTCTCCAGCCTTTGGAGTTTTTTTGTTTTTTCTGTCCACCCTGGCCATCGGACCTTACTCTTATTCTATGTTAATTAATGTTGACTTATGTTTATCTTTTATTGTGTCTTCTATTTCTCTATTCATTTTGTAAAGCACTTTGAGCTACATTTTTTTTGTATGAATATGTGCTATATAAATAGATGTTGATTGATTGATTGATTGATTGATTGATTGATTGATTGATATTTTAGGAGAATGGTTATTTGCATGTTGTAGCATTCAACATTTCATACATGTTATTCTGTATATTTTGGGGTTTTGACTTTTGAGAATTCTAATTTTGGCATTTGAAAATTAAAAGTTTTTAACATATTTATTTACGCAACATCTTCTAGTATATCATAAGTCCTACGTGAGTCATGCTGTTGACATTACAGGAATGACTTGTAATAGTGACGATCACACTGCAGGTTATCCCTCAGTGAATAAAACAACCTCACAGATCTTTAGTGTTAGCTAGCTTACTGTTAAGTGGGACCTAGTAGTAGGCTTGTGTTGTTGGCTTCAACCTCACTTTGCCTTTGTCTCTCTATTATTATCTTGTCCTATTGTTTCTGCATCGATTGGTTATAGTCTTCAGTTCACAGACCCTTGATATTCCTGACCATGTCTTGCTCATGTTATTGTTATTTCCACCTGGTATTTTTTAGTGCCTACAATAATCTCTGGTCACTTGACTCAGATGCTGTGGAAATCGGAAGGGGACTGGTGCAATGTGACTTACTTGTTTGCATCCCTACTAGTCCAGAATTTTTCAAACCTAAAGAACTGTGACTTTAATTGGCATAACCAGATCCCCAGACTACACCTCAGACTTTCTTTTGACTACACAGAAGACAGTCCACTTCACTCCTCTCTTCAGTGTAATAGTGTAAAGCCCACATTGTGGCTGCACACACTCCAGAACTTCTTAAGGACTTTTTAGCTCTCTCTTTATAAATATATATCATAACTATATAAATGAAGACTAAAACCTGTACCTTAGATCCAATCCCAAGAAAACGAGTACAAAGCTCAATTACTGTCTGGGCAACACCTATTCTTAACATTTTCAATAGATTTCTATTAATTACCACAGATCCTCATGCTTTTAAAGTATAAACTGTCAGTACAGTGTTTGAAGCAATGACACACATATATTTATAAATTTACCTTTTTCTTTAACAGTACTTAAAAAAGAATAGCCACTAAGCTCCAGTTTCAAATCTTTACAGCCTGGCTCTGTTATTACATTCTGAAGTTAAATATTGTGTCCCTCAGGACTTTTCACTTTAAATATTGTCATTGGGAGATATCATTAGAAAATACAACATTCACTTTTACTCATTTGCAGATTATTTTCAGCTACACTTTTCCTTTACACCAAATGATGTTTCTCATATTGTGTCCTAAATTAATTGTGTCAACAAGTTAAAGGATGAATGAGTAGTAGCTGCTTGTCTTTGAATTACAGGAAAATCAAAAGTTTGTTAGTTGATTTGAAATGAAACAGATAGCGAGATCCTGTCACTCTTTAACTCAGTATACCTAAACATCATTTTTACTATATCAGCACACAGTTTATGTATAATCTATGATACCAGTCTATCTTTGGCCACACATATGAGAGGGGATCTGACGGTGTTAGTCCTGCCCCATGCTCCCACTTCTCAATTGGGACACACTCAAACTCAACACCATCGGTAATGTAACCGGATGAACTGGCAGATGGGGATAAATCAAACTGAGCAAGGGGATGGTGCAAAAGTTGCAAATGCTTTTATTAAAAAGAAATCCAAATAAATAGTGCAGTGACTCAAAACCAGTACATAAATAATCCATAAAAATGATAAAAGGTACAGGTTAAAATCCCAAATGAATAAATCCATTAAAACAAGGCTGGAAGCAGTTTCCTTTAAAAGCCCAGTGCCTTCTTTTAGCTGGCGGCTACCCTGCTTCTCCCATCCGGGCCCTGCAGCAGGGCAGTCACCCTACCTGCAGGTGCAGCTGCCTTCAACACTGGTCCAGTAGCCTTCCATCCCCTGGCTATGTACAGCTTCCACCGGACCGGGATTCAGCGACCAGGGCGCTCACTCTGGAGCTCACTCTCCCAAGCCTCACTCACTTCTACTACCTTCCATGGCCTTAGGCGACAAGCCAACCACCTTCTTCATCACTCCAGCTCCTGGAGATCACACAACTGGAATGACCACTTCCAGCTGCCCCCACCAAGTGTCGGCCATACACTTCTGCAGAGGGGCTGTACTCCCAGCTGTCTGCATCTACCACCGCTCGCTTCCACAATGGCTCTATGCACCTCCTGCCTCCTCCGCCTCCACACTTGTACTTCTCCTGTTTATAAAGGGGATGTGGCACAGGTGCGGCGATTAGCAGCTCCCAGCATCAATTACGAACATGGGCAATCATGCACCTGTGCACTTCAATGCAGAAATCGCCATGCCCGTATTGCGCCCGGGAAGCGTTCCGGCCACACTATCACGCCCCCTCCTTAAGTCGTTAGTGCGCCAATTATTTATTTAAAGAACTGACCATACGTTTTGAGCCATGGACCTGCTATATCATAGGATCCAAAAATTCCCAGAATTGTTAAAAAAAATATTGTAACACTTACAGCAATTCCCTTTTAGTTATCTTCGAAATATACTTCATGAAGTTCAACACGCTTGTACCAGCACTTCTCTCATTCCTGTTAACATTTCCTGTACTAGCAAGTCTTCGAGATAGTCTCCATTTTAATTTAGGGAACAAAAAGAAGTCACAAGGAACAAGATCTGGCAAATACAGGGGGTGTAAAGCAACAACCACATTGTTTTTGCCAAAAACTCAGCAGTTTGTGTGCAGGTATGTTTTCATGATGCAAAATGCAGTTTTGGGCATGTCATTTCTCATTTTCATTTTCCTCATGCTTTCTTGAAGATGTCTCAACAGTTCAATGTAACGGCACTGATAAACAGCCTGTTCACAGGGAGCAAATTCTTTCTGAGTAAGTCTGTAAATGTCAAAAAATACAATCTTCATTTTCTTTTGAAATTCTGCCATTGTGGCTTGGAGGAAGAAATTTTGTAAAAAGCAGCCTTTGTGATTGTAGAATAAATGTCAGAAATATGCACTCGTTCAACTCAGCACAATGTCTCTCAGCAGACTGATTGATCAGACTCGTAGGAATACGATACCTAGCAGCATATTTGATAACTATATGTTACATTCCTATGCTAATGACCAATTCCATGGCTTTTTGGGTCCCCCCTCATATTACAACTGTTGCAATTCCTTTTTTTAATTATTTTTATCAATGTTATTTGATGGTAATTTCATTTTTATTTGCCCCCTCAAAGGTTTTGGAACAATAAGGATTTAATTTTGTAATATCAGAATCAGACTATGAAGTATAATTAAAATTGTGAAATTATGCATATTTGTTTCATTTGTGTTGCTAGGCAGAGTTATCCGAAATTGTGGATAAAATCCCAGTGATTCATATATGTGAAATATTTACACTGCTATCTCTGTATTGGACTATGGCTAGCTTACATCTCATCTTGTGGTTCATCTCATTACAATCTGCCTTCCATATCACATGGCATTACAAGAACACTATCTTCCTTTTTTATGGTTGGATAAATACAGGGAAATAAACAAGTTTACTTAATCCAAACAGGATAATACCTGTATTAGTTTTAAGGCAATAAACTTAAAACCGTTAAGTTGCTAGTTTAGTTCCTCACTGTGACCCACTTTGTGGCCATGTATCAGTCGATTATCCTGCTTGTGGTCTAATTATCAAAAATCTCTGTAAACAGTTATAATTTTAAAGTTAAAGTGTCAACCAAATATACTGTGTAATAACATTACTACTACTAACATTAAAAACAGTAGAATTAACTGCTACAGTGTGATATTCACAAGCTGATCAATTCATTCTAATTTTAGCCTTCAGTTAATTCAAAATTCTGTTGCAGGGATCAATACTACATCTAAGAGGTATGACCACATAACTAATAATCTTAAATCTCCTCAATGGCTTACAGGTTAGTTTAAGACTGATTTAATAATCCTTCTTCTTATAAATGAACCTTTAAATGGCTTCAGCCCTATTTACTCAGCAGAACCTATCGATACATACATATCAGACTGTACTTTACCAAACTCAGGTTGCTGGTTTTCTAGTCACTCCAAGGACAAATAAACTGCTGTGGAGAGCCAAGTTTTTCTGCCCAGCCCCAAAGATGTGGAATGATCTTCCTGCTTAGGGATACCCCATTAGTCTCAACATTTAAATGCATGCTGAAAACTTGTTACTTAATTCTAGCATGTCCTGATTGGAGCTGCTGACTAGCTGTTCCTATTGCAGCTCCATTTTATTACTTATTTGCAAAATAATAAAAGCTCGGCAATTGTTACGAACTGTTACTGACCCTCCTTTATTCTGTTTCTGTAAAGAGTTGATCTGCCCTTGCAGAGTTTTGTACTTATTTTTAGTCAGAAATGACTGTGATTGAGGACACCTGCACTAACACAACAATTTATGTCCACAGGATCATTTTGTATTTTATAAATTTCTCAGTTCCCCTGTTTATGAAACACATTCTCTTGTAAACACATACAATAATCCAACAAAACTGGTACTGAAATATACTTTGCATTATGATAATTAAACAATGCACCATAATGTTGGTGAACTGTTGAGAAGATGTCGGCATAATGTAATTATTAGCTCTTCTAGTTACTACAGGGAAGAATTCCTATGTATCATTATTCAAAAATTGTAATCTCCAGTTGAGTACCATAGGTGAGTATGTTACTGTGCAATCAATGGAATGAAACATCACAACTTGGCCTTTACTAGAAATAGGCTAAAAATGCAAGTATAGAAGTAGAAGGTTAATATCCACAGTTAAATAAGGGTTTCAATGTTTGCAAGCTGACTAACAGTCCTTAGTTATAAGATGGGCGTTTGTTTTACTCATAAAACGCGTTGTTGGGTTTAGTTACCATGTTGAAATCCCTACTCTTATAAGGTTTACTGCCAAACTATCATACTGATTATGCTAGTTTTACCACTTCATTAAAAGATGTCCTGGTAACCATTTTCCTATGAAATTTTGTAGTGGACAGAGGGCTTTTCAGGAAGTCACAAGACTAGCAGACATTTCTAATGTTTTTGTTATTCCTCTGAAAACAGCCATCAGCAGTGTGTCTTTTTGCAGAGGGAGTGTTGACCTTGTTGAGAGGTTTACTTACCTTGGCAGTGACATTCGTGTCTCTGGTGACTATTCCCATGAAGTCAGTAGATGGATTGGGAGTGCATGGGGGGTCATGAGGTCACTGGAAAGGGGTGTGTGGCACTATCTATGCAAAAGGACGAATTTCCAAGTCTTTAGAGTCCTGGAGCTTCCTGTTTCACAATATGGTGGCAAGAGCTAAACGCTATCCAGTGACCTGAGATGAAGACTAGACTCCTTTGGTAGTGTCTCTCCGGAAAATCCTTGGGTACCATTTTTTTGACTTTGTGTTGAATGAGCGGTTGCTATTAGAGTTCCAAATGAGACACATTACCTGCATTGTGAGGGAGCGTCAGTTACGGCACTACGGCCATGAAGTGTGTTTCCCTGAGGGTGATCCAGCTCGTAAGATCCTCATTGTTAGGGACTTGAGTGGCTGGACCAGGCCAAGGGGTCGCCCATATAACACCTGGCTGTGACAGATAGAGGGTCATTTCCGGAGGGTGGGACTGGACCGTGTGTCTGCCTGGGGGGGTTACAAACCGGAATCCCTATTTGTTTCACCGTGTAGTGGGTGTGGCAATGCCCTGTACCAGTGCATGCTCCTCAACTTGACTTGACTTGAAAACAAAGATGTCAACCAAGAATTGCATGAGGAAGACCTATCTAAAGTGGAGAATTTCAAAATGTTAAAAAAGGCAGCAACATTTGGGTGCTATGATCTAAATGAGTGACTCTCAATTGTTAATACTTCCTCAACTAGGTGAGAATGAACAGTATGTTGTAGATACTTTTACACATTTAAAGAAGAGAAATTCCTGATAGTTAAACATCTAGAGCTGAAGGAAAAATGAAGCTATCTCTAAAAGTTCAATCAGATTGGCTATAAATGCTCAGTACACTATTTGCCATTGCCTTCCATGCTATGGAAGAATGCTGATTGAGTGAAACACAGTGGCTCTTAATGAACATGTTCATTGTGAATTCCCTTGGAATTTATCTACCTGCCTTCACTATCCTCCCTCTGAAGACTATGAAGTCTCATCGTCTTGCTATATGGCTTAAAACCTGTTGTATACTTTCTCCCACACCCTTGTGCATCATGTAGTGTGATCTGTATTAGCGAAGAAGGTTTATACCCCCAGTTGAAAGACCTCTGATAGCCATCCTTGTAACTGTCAGTGGTGAGACTGTGTTCAGCCACAGGACCCTAAAAGAAAACAGTATTCAAATCAGTCATAAACAACTGCTAAATAACATATCCTTTCTTGAGGGAAAGTTGTTTAAGTAATTTAGGAATGGATCATTGCAGAAGAGACACATTAGCCTGTAGCGTATTAGGTGCTAAAGCAAAACTCCGGAAAGGTACACTAAATTTTATATGACATGTTAAAATAAATATCCTTTAAGAGAATTATTCCATCCATCCATTCATCCATTTTATGAACCCCCTTCAGCAAATACAAGATTATGAGATACAGTAATCCCTCCTCGATTGCGGGGGTTGCGTTCCAGAACCTCCCGCGATAGATGAAAATCCGCGAAGTAGAAACCATATGTTTGTATGGTTATTTTTATATATTTTAAGCCCTTAGAAACTCTCCCACACTGTTTATAAATATTCTCCGCATAGTTATACAGTAAACCCTCATTTATCGCAGTTAATCTGCTTCAGACAGATAAATGAATTTCCACAAAGTAGGATACTTTATTTATAAATCTAATATTTTCACAGTTGGAGCATAGAAAACCTGTTTACAACCTTCTAAATACGTTTTTTAACATTATTAGACCCTCTAGACATGAAATAACACCCTTTAGTCAAAAGTTTAAACTGTACTCCATGACAAGACGGAGATGACAGTTCTTTCTCACAATTAAAAGAATGCAAACATATTTTGCTCTTCAAAGGAGTGCACAAAATGTCAGAGAGAGATCAAAAATCAATAGGGCTGTTGGGCTTTTAAGTGGAAGCACTGAGATAAAGCGGCCGCAAGGAAGGGATCAATGTGAAGGTAGTCTTTCAGCATTTTGTAGAGGAACGTTCGTATCTTCTAAGCAAACGGCCACTGGGCAAACAGCCCCTCTGCTCACACCCCCTCCGTCCGGAGCAGAGAATGTCAGAGAGAGTGAGAGAGACAGAGAAAAGCAAACAATCAAAAATCAATACGTGCTAATAGAGCTGTCAAAAGGGTGAAGCACCGCTCAGGAAGCACATCGTATATCATTGAGGAGTTTTATTTAATACGTAATACGTGCTCTGATTGGGTAGCTTCTCAGCCATCCGCCAATAGTGTCCCTTGTATGACATCAACTGGGCAAACAAACTGAGGAAGCATGTACCATAAATTAAAAGACCCATTGTCCGCAGAAATCCGCGAACCAGTGAAAAATCCGTGATATATATTTAGATATGCTTACATAAAATCCGCGATAGAGTGAAGCCGCGAAAGTCGAAGCGCGATATAGCGAGGGATCACTGTACTTATAATCCCATAGTGGCACCATCAAATTCAAGACAACAATCTTGGGAGGAGTGCCAGAGTACGACTCTCACAGACGCACACAAAGCAAATGCATTATGAGAGGACAATTCAATATTTATGTTTGCAATCACATAGTTAAGTATATCTTAGCATCGTGAATAAAACAAAACAAAAAAAAAATTTAAGTTCACCCTACATGTGTACCACTTGAAGAAGTGATTTTGGCATTGCATCTTAAGGAGTATATGGATGATGACAGGGTGGAAAATTTTAGAAGTAAATATGATCTATAGCATAACTATTGCCATAGACACAATAGAAACAAGCTTTTAATTTACTGTAAGTTCTTCAACTGCAACATAAGGGTACAGATCAAAGTTGGCACCTTTGTACAGTATCAGACCCCAGGCACCTAAAGCCTTAGCCGAGTGACCAGTATATGAGAGAATTGAGACACAGACAACAATTACTGTTCAAAAACAGAAATTCTGGCTTATTCCAAATGTGCCAAAAACTATATACAACATTGTATTACAAATATATACCGAAGACCACTCAAAAAGATGACCCCTAATAGTCTGGACTACAGTTTTTTACTACTAGCCCTTTTGTCTACCCAATCCCTGCTAGAGCCTTGCGGGGTTCTCCAATAAAAAGCAACTTTTAGTCACGCACTACGTGTCACCTTCTGCTTAGGTGTAGTGTCACTATTTGAAACTCTCTGACCACAAGCATGTTTGCAATACAATGTGCCAGCTGCTCATTCATCAGTGAGTTTCACTATGAACTTTGATTTTGTTGTTTCTGTGTGTATGATTCTCTCAACAATCTCTTAAACTCGCCATATTGTTGACTTTTTTCCCCTTAATGCACTGCTCTTTTCCTCCCACCGTGCATTTTGTGTGAAGGAGCACTTCCTAAAATTTGCCTTTAACTGGGACCTTGTGTTCCTTTTGAACTCATTTTAAAGTATCAGCTGAGAACTACTGTACTATTTCCTTTCATAACTTTAAACACTTTAATGATGTTACCTCTTAAACTCCGTTTGCTTAATCTGAAAAGGTTCAACTCCTGCAATCTCTTCTCATAGTTTATACTCTTCAGTCCTGGTATTAGCCTAATCTTTCCTCTCTGGAATTTCTGAAATAGTACTGTCTTTTGTTATATGGAGACCAAAACTGTAAATAATATACAAGTGTGGTCCCAGCATAAAGTATCTTAAGCATAACCTCCCTTGACTTGCACGCCACACATCATGCTACATAACCTAACATCCTCATAGTCTTTTTGACGTCTTCTGTAAATTATTTGGATGTAGATAGTGATGTGTCTAATACGTCTGCTAGATCCTTCTCACAAGGTATTTTTTCAAGTTTCATGCCTACCATTGAAACCTAACATGTCTCTGTCTTATAATACCTTACTTTTACTTACATTAAATTTCATCTGCCAGAAATGTGTATGCTGATCAGGTCCCTTTGTGACAATTTAGCTGATTCTGGATTACCTTCTCTTCCACCTAGTTTGGTATCATCTACAAACTTATCCAGATTGATGCGTATTTTTATCTACAGTAGATCATTTATGTATATTAAAAAGAACAGTGGCCCTAGCACTGATCCCCAAGGAACACCATTTTTATCGTCACATCCTGAAAATTGTGATGATAAAACCAATTCATTAACCCTACCTCACCCATCCATAGCCCTTTTCCTACTGTCAATCAGTCATTTTTTAACCCACTTAGTCCAGGACAGGGTTGTGGAGGGTACTGGAGCCTATCCCAGCCAGCATAGGATGCAAGGCAGGAACAAATCCTGGACAGGGTGCCAGTCCATCACACGATGAACACACATACACACAATAGGGTCAATTTAGTACCTTTGAACTGTGGGAGGAAACCGGAGCACCCGGATGAAACCCACCAAGACACAGGGAGAACATGCAAACTGCACGCAGGGGGGAACTGGTACGTGAACACTGGTCTCCTTACTGTGAGGCTTAACTACTGTGTTTGAGAAAACATTGTACCTGCCATTAAATTACAATTTGAACTACCACTTCTATTAGTTTGACTACTAACCTTCTATGTGGTATCTTATCACGAAATTTCTGAATATTAAGAGTACCTCTCTTATCCTATGCTTTTATTGCTACCTCACAGAATTCTTCATATAACTAAAACATGACATCTCTGGTCTGAACTCATATGGAGTATTTGTTAATACACTTGGCCTATAGTTATTTGGATCAACCTGATCCCCTACTTTATACAACAAGATAATATCTGCTAGCTTCCAATCTTTAGGAAATTGCCAAGGTCGCAAAGGTTTTTGAGAGCAATGATTAGGGTTCATATACTGTAGGGTTTAAATAGGGATTATATGTGTAGTTCCCAACTTCCTTACACACACGAGGATAAATGTTATCTCGTTCTGGTAATGTGTTACATTTTATCCAATTTAATGTAAGCTTTTCTTCTATGTCTACAGTTTCTAAATTACTGAGTACCTCATTAGTAGCCCCTGTTAATTTGGGGAGATTATCGACTTCTTCACATGTAAAGCATCCCTTATTTTACTGTCTATGTATATATTGTAGTTCATTCATCCCTAATACTCTTCACCTCTTCCTTGACTATTCTTTTACTACTAAAATATTAAAAGAATTCTCTTTGGGACATCTTTTCCTTTTCCTGTAATATTTCTCTCCAACTGCCTTTTAGCTTTCCTAATATGCTTTTTAACAGTTGCTGTCATGTACCTTATGGTTAGCTCTGGAGTTAGTCTTATATATCTTATACGGCTGTCTTTTTTTTTCATTTGCAACTTCTAAAGATGGAGTTCTCTTTAATTTCTTAATGTTTCTAAACTTTGGGATAAACTTGCCATTCATAACATGTAAAACATTTTTAAACCTGGAGCTTACTTTCTCAGCTGTCTTCACACTTAAGAGCCTATTTTATAATTTATCTTGCTGCATTAGCTCAAAACTTTCCCTGCTAAAATTAAACTTAACTGTTTTAATGGTTGAATGTGTGTTCTGCCAAAATACTTTGAAATATATTATATACTCAGCAAAAAAAGAAACGTTCCTTTTTCCAGGACTGTGTATTTCAACAATAATGTTTTAAAAATCCAAATAACTTTACAGATCTTCATTGTAAAGGGTTTAAACAATGTTTTCCATGCATGTTCAATTAACCATAATCAATTAATTAACATGCACCTGTGGAATGGTCGTTAAGACCTTAACAGCTTACAGAAAGTAGGCATTTAAGGTCACAGTTCTAAAAACGCAGGACACTAAAGAGACTTGTCTACCGACTGTGAAAAACACCCAAAGAAAGATGCCCAGGGTCCCTGCTCATCTGCGTGAACGTGCATTAGGCATGCTGCAGGGAGGCATGAGGACTGCTGATGTGGTTAGGGCAATAAATTGCCATGTCCGCACTGTGAGACGCCTAAAACAGCGCTACAGGGAGACAGGAAGGACAGCTGATCATCCTCGCAGTGGAAGAGCCCGGATCTCAATCCCATTGATCACGTCTGGGACCTGTTGGATCGCAGGGCGAGGGCTAGGGCCATTCCCCCCAGAAATGTCCAGGAACTTGCAGGTGCCTTGGTGGAAGAGTGGGGTAACATCTCACAGCAAGAACTGACAAATCTGGTCCAGTCCATGAGGAGGAGATGCACTGCAGTACTTCAAGCAGCTGGTGGCCACACCAGATACTGACTGGTACTTTTGATTTTGAGCCTCCCTTCATTCAGGGACACATTGTGAAACATTTTTAGTTTATGTCTTATGGTGTTGACTCTTTTAGTGCTCATACAAATATTTACAGATTAAGTTTACTGAAAGTAAAAACAGTTAAAAGTCAGAGGACGTTTCTTTGTTTGCTGAGTATATAATGGTCCCTAGAAGTAACAATCATGCCACATTATGCATAACACCACACTCTTCATAATTCCCACATGGAACACTGAGAATTTAAGTCACACTTGTTGTCATGTTCATTGTTACTGTGTGTTTATTTATTACATATATGATCACTAAATGCATAACTAATGTCTATTATTATCAGTTAGTCAGAGCTTAACCCACAGCACAAGTAATTTTTCTGCCATTTGAAATATGAATTTAAATCACAAAACTAAAGTCTGTAGACAGTCAGTAAACACACAAATTTATGGTAGGTTGTAAAACATTGACATTGTGTATTCTGCAGGAAAAGGTCTGCTTCTTATAATCAAACTTCATTAGAAGTTGGACTGCTAGTCTGGCTTTGAGGTTTTATGGTTAAGCCCGATCAAAGGTTAGACACTCGTTATTTTGAACAATAAGCGGAGCTAAGCTATTATATTCGGCCCTATCGCAGATGACTTCTACTTATGATAAAACCTGTAATATATTTTCTTTTGAATAATAATCACCTCATCACAATCTGCTACATTAACATTTTTAGAGAATATGTCAGTCACCTAGGTGTATGTTAGGTACACAGTGTTCTTCTTCTGCAGTCTAAAGCTTGTCATTTTAAGTTGAGATATAGCAGGAAGGTATCATGATTTGTCTGTCAGACTCACACATGACCCAAGCAATGCAACTTTATTAAATCAATTTATTATGCTTTCATGACTGGCTGATTCAATGAATGTTTGGCCAGTGAATATGGCTTGCAGCCTTCCTTTTGGTTTTAGAAAACAGTCTGTCTGACATAAGTAATGCTTGCTTACTTTGTTATTCTGTGTTTTTTCCTCTGACTTTAATTCAGCTAGACTGATCAAATAAGCTTATAAAAATGGGGTTTCATCCAAACGGTCAGTGATTATTAGTAGTTTATTGATATCTTTATCATGCATGCTGAACGGCAGACAGGAAAGGTTATGTAGGACAAGAGTAGCAGTAGGCAGTGCCCTCTGGAGCAAACAGGATCCTGGACTGACAGGAGCATCAAATGTCATATGAATATTACCAGAGGCCAGTAAGTTACACACTACTGATGAATGGGTGGAGGAGTAGTAGGTAAGAAATCCTACACATGGAAGATTGTGAATGCTCTGAGACAACAGAAAGCTTCTCCCAGTCACCAGATGGCAGGAAAGTCAATATTCAAGCAACATGCCTGGCCTTTAACCTTTAAAGAGGACAGAACAGGGGAGATACAACTGTAGATCAGAACAGAATAGTTATAGTTCTGTCAGAAATTATGTGATAGATTTTTAGATTGGAGAGTGGACCAGGAGATGGGACAGACATGAAAGATCAGGAAACAAACTTGTGTCAATTACCCAAACATCTGAAGGTTACCAAACGATGCATTACCCAAAATCATAGTTCCAATACCCAAGAATGATTTGATGAACACAGTCTAACATGTGAGAAAGGATCCAGTATCTTAAACAATGGGCAGAGGGCGACACCATTTCTTATGCGATTGACATGATAATGTTACATGCTGTGAATCAAGGAATCTCATAATAGCAACAAGGTATTCATTGTCAACAACCAAAAATGGCCACCCTGGATCAGAAATCAGGGCGGATTGGTGGCTCTGAGGCTAAGGATCTGCCCTGGTATCCCAAAGGTTGTCAGTTTGAATCCCTGTCACTGCCAAAAAAAGAGATCCTACTCTGCTGGGCCCTTGAGCAAGGCCCTTAACCTTCAATTGCTCCAGGGGCGCTGTACAATGGCTGACTCTGCGCTCTGACTCTAAGGGGTATGCGGAAACTAACAAATTCCTAATACAGTGGAACCTCGGTTCACGACCATAATTCGTTCCAAAACTCTGGTTGTAAACCGATTTGGTCATGAACCGAAGTAATTTCCCGCATAGGACTGTATGTAAATACAATTAATCCGTTCCAGACCGTACGAACTGTATGTAAATATATACAGTGGAACCTCGGTTTGCGAGCATAATTCGTTCCGGAAACGTGCTCGCAATCCAAAACACTCGTATATCAAAGCGAATTTCCCCATAAGAAATAATGGAAATTCAGATGATTCGTTCCACAACCCAAAACTATTCATATAAAAAGGATTAATACAAAATATAAAGTAAACTACATAATACAAATTAACCTGCAATTTACCTTTAAAAAGAATCATGGCTGGTGTGAGTTTCTAAACTCATGTGTAATTCCACCCAACGGGACGACACGCTGAAGAGTGTCCCAAAGCAATCGCAGTCTCGCCGTATAAGCGCATCCAAAAAGATCAAGGAACATTATAAAGATCCCGCTGCAATAAATAACAGCGCTGTTGCTGTTTCAAACTGAATAAACTGGTGTTTATTCAGCTGGTGTTAAAGTACTGAGACTCAGCTTCGTGTTTTGGGGAGCAAGATGAGGACTCGCACTTCACAGCGCACACACACAGTCACAATGCTGTACTAAACAGAGAGAAGCGCTGGGCGAGCAAGATAAGAAGAGAGAGAAAAAGACGACTGGGCGAGATAAGAGAGAGAGAAAGACGATGATGAGGGAGCGAGCGAGCAAGATAAGGAGAGAGAGAAAAAGACGCACTGGGCGAGCGAGATAAGGAGAGAGAGAAAAAGACGCGATGAGCGAGCGAGATAAGGAGAGAGAGAGAGAGAACCACCATCAGCTCAGTTGTGATCACATGACGCTCAGCAGACCAAGTGTATCCATACTACTTGTATTGCAAGACATCGCTCGTTTATCAAGTCAAAATTTATTAAAAATTTTTGCTCGACTTGCAAAACACTCGTAAACCAAGTTACTCGTAAACCGAGGTTCCACTGTATATTTTTTAAGATTTTAAAGCACAAATATAGTCAATTACACCATAGAATGAACAGCGTAATAGTAAACTAAATGTAAAAACATTGAATAACACTGAGAAACCCTTGAACAACAGAGAAAACTAACACTGCAAGAGTTTGCGCTATAGCGCTATCAACCGCTGGCTAAAAGCACTTTTTTTAACGAGTTTTAAGCACAGGCAAAAAAATGAACATCTGACAAATCTGTAATTTAATAAACCACCAAGAAAAGTAACATTGCAACAGTGTATGCTATGAACTGATCGCTGTAAACAGAAGTAAAATGGAGGTTAAAATCCAATAGAAAAAAGTCTTCATTAAATACAACAAGGTAAAACAATGCTCAGATCTGTCTCTTTAAAAACAAGCCTGGTGCATTCTTTAACTGCCTTCTCGGCCTTCTCTCTCGTGTGTGTCACTCTTTCTCTCTCTCGTGTGTGTGTGTGTGTCTCTCTCTCTCTCTCTCTCTCTCTTGCTCGCTGCACAGGGAATGCACAGGGAGAGACTGAACACGTGCAGAAATAATCAGAGCGCACAAACGAAAGGGAAACTGGCTTGTTCGTATACCGATTCTGTGATCGTGAACAGATGCAAACGTTTGGTGAACTTTGGTGAACGTAAACTGATTTGTACGAGTTCCAAGACGTTCGTGAACCGAGGTTCCACTGTACAAGAAATTGTATAAGGCGAAATAAAGAACAAAAAAAATGCTAAAACAAAATTTAGGGCACGAAATAATGGTAAAAGCTGACTATATTGCCAAAAACAAAATTAATACCAAACTAGAATAGAAAAATGAATATTGCAGAGAACAAAATTGCTGAATTGTAACAGTCATATAGTCTAGTCTGCAGACGTACATGCTTACTCGCTTACATGTCTTTTCACAGTGGTCTTATATCATATTTATGTCATAAAATCTTCATATTAATGTGGGCATCTCGATGGAGGTGAGGGTGGAACATAGATATTCTAGCCTATTAGAGTAGATAAGTGATAAACTGCCAATCACCAGGCATTTCTCTCTATCTGTCCCCTAATTTTGAATGTACTGTAATTGAAGGAATCCCTCCTTCCTATATAATAGATTGGGTCAAAGCTCAGACATTTTCTGTTTTAATTTTCATATCAATAATCAGATATAGGCATTTTACATTTTAGTAATGTATTCTATTTTTGATGTTTTGGAATTGTACAATGAGGCCATCATTTCATGGTTGAATCTAATGGTTTGCATTGTGAAAGGAATTTTATACTAGGAACATTATACAGGTGTCTACTACTGAAACCTCTAATATCTATCCATCCATCCATTATCCAACCCGCTACATTCTAAATACAGGGAGAAGGGGGTCTGCTGGAGCCAATCACAGCCAACACAGGGCGCAAGGCAGGAAACCCCGGGCAGGGTGCCAGCCCACCACAGGGCATGCATACATACCCACACACCAAGCGCACATTAGGGACAATTTAGGATCACCAATGCACCTAACCTGCATGTCTTTGGACTGTGGGAGGAAACCAGAGTACCCGGAGAAAACCCACGCAGACACGGGGAGAACATGCAAACTCCACCCAGGGAGGACCCGAGAAGTGAACCCAGGTCTCCTAACTGTGAGGCAGCAGCGCTACCCACTGTGCCACCATGCCACGGTGCCCCCCTCTCTAACATTTTAGTGTTTGATAAAAATGTTTAAATGGAAGATGTTTTTGTGACAGTTGTTTAAAGGTTGCAGAAATATTATTAATATTTACAAGCCAAAGCTGACAGTACCAGATGTTTTCCATTTTCCATACTGAATCCTTTAGAGAAGACAGCAAAATATGACTTATCTTGTAATGGTGTGATTGACAATAGCCCACCCAACAAGTTCCATGACAGAATAATTAGATTGAAAAATTAGAAATAAACAAAATCATTAGACAATTGATTAAAAAAAGTGTTATAATTTTAACTATAATTGGAAATCTAAAACACACTAAGTGTGGAAAAGAGATGTAGTTTAAATTTATAGAAATGATAGTAGTATTGTCACATATACTGAGTACAGCAGTGAATAGCATTTTAAAATTTTAAAAAATACATTCGTTTTAGTTATTTTCATATATATATAATTAATATACAGTATTAGGCTATCGTGAGACAGGTTGGTTTTACTCAAACAATCATTGTGTTGTCACCACAGCAATCCTATTCAGTAAAAAAGGAACTGCAGGTTCAGGCATTTAGTGTATGTGCTTGGCATAGTGGCCACTGGTGCAGAGTATGACTGAAGGCCTCTAAGTTACAATTCCTTTTAAATGTGGTAGTACCCTTAGCTTCGGTAGGCCAGAGATAGTCAGAAGCTGCCATTTGGTAGTGGACCGTTTCAAATTTACCTTATGAGTGATTACTTCAACTTGCATATTTTTTATATTTTTTGTTTTACTCATTTTGACAGCTGTTCCTGCCAGCATAGCAGTGAACCCACCTGAAGTCATGCATGCTGAATACACCTCAGTATGGGGCGGGTCAAGTGTAGGCGGGGTTGGATGGCTAAGTGATGCCATGTAAGGTATGATTTTAGATGTATATGCATTTATTCAATTTGCTAATAACAATACTTTATTTATTCTCTATATAGTAATTATATTTTTAAATGCATTAATTAATGCATAAGGTAAGTACTATGTGTTACTGTACCCAAATGCAGAGGTAGGTCTCGTTTTATACTAACAGTCTGGCTTCTTCCTCTGCTCCATTGCACTCTCATTTCTGCAACTGTGAGAACTTCAATCACGGCAGCTCACTTCTCCTCCTCCTTCAAATTAAAATGGCTAAGTGATATCCATAAAAGTAAAAACAAATTAACTTATGTTGAAATGTATGAAAGATGGCTTGGTGACACTTTATGTTACAGTTACTAAATGTATAGACAGTGTTTCCATTGTTTTACACTAAATACAATCCCATTTCTGAACGATTATAATAATCCAATATTTCTCTGATGCTACAATTTACCGGCAAAGTGCCACAACAATCTATCTTCAATGTTCTGATGCAGTCAACAATTTTACCTTGAGACTTCAGTACAGATTTTAAATCTCCATCAGGCACTTCTTTAAAAAATTTTATGTTTAAGAAATTTTAACTACAATTAACCACAGACTCTCCACGTCCAACAGCAGCTAGCAATAGCATGTGAATCTTTTCATCATTTGACCTGCAGTCATGCTAACTGAAGCAAATAGTACTTTGGATGGGGTGGGTTTGGATGGCTAAGTGTATCATGTGAGGAGGGTATAAACTTTAGATGGACATGCATTTTGACGCATGATTGGAAGGACACTTGTCACTTCTACAAAGTGTTGGGATGCCAGCCAGTTACCCCATTAATCCAGAACAATAGCAACAAACAACAAGAACACTCAGAAATCAAAGAAAACCGAAAAAGAGGTTTTAGTGTTCACATCACAGAAGTTAAACGGGTTGTCTTTGGGAGCTTCAGGTTGACCGTAACATGGGTCCAATTTGAGACAACATTCTCCTCAGTGTCTGTTCTTTTATAGCCCCCCCAACCCCTCCCACCCCCCACAGGGCATTAGGGGCAGTGGGCATCTTCTTGCAGCTGAGAATGACAGAAAAGACAAAGATGTTAGCTACAGCGCCCTATCTCTCTCTCTGGGGTGGCATTGCTTACCTCTGATAAACGTACAAGGTAATACTCTGACGTGTATGCATGGAAATGTATATGCATTTGTTTATTTATGCATATTTATTCAATATGGTAGTAATAATATTGTTTATTTATTCAACACTGTACCAGATAACCTGCAGGCTAGGAAAGTGATATTTTAAAATAGTATTAAAAACATATTTTATGTACACTACTAATACATATAATTAAATTCTATTATCACTACTGTTAATATGAATCACAGTTACAAAAAACGTAATGAAGAAAAGCTTTGACGAAGGTTCCAACATTCAAACCAGCCAACTAAGTCTATGAATGTACTTGACATTTTTGACTTGTGTAAATAATCCAGAATCCATATTATTTACTGTATCAGGAAAACTCTTCAGTTTTGTAGGTTAAGCTCAATTGTTGATGTGATTTCTCTTTTACTAATTTTACTATTATGTAATCAGCACTTCTTCAATTAGTTTGACTAGACTAGTAAATCATACACAACTGTGCCTTTACACCCAATTTCACTAATACATAGAAGAATGAGTAATTTACATGTGCAAGTAATGCTCTTTTTTTCAGGAGTTGGACAAATGTAAATGTTGAGCTATTTTAATGAATGAGCATAAGACTGCCACATTATTAATATAGTTTTCATTTCACCCCACAAATTGTTCCAAATGACTCTCCAAGATGTTCCACAGGCAGTTGTTATGGTAGTAGCTTTTTGTGCCAAAGATACAGGCACTGCAGATCATATTTTGTAGTTGAGCTCATATAGAAAATATCCTTCTGAAATGATTTATACAATTGGAATAGATTTAAGAACACTGTTTTCCCTATTCTAAGCAATGGAAATGTTGAGTTTGCTTTTATTTTGCAAAATAAAATGTACAGTATATGGTATGTACTGGTTTTAGTAAAATGTTCCATTCATAGCTACAAGTGGAAATGATAACATGCAACATAATAATATTAAACTATGCTTTGTTGGCAAAATTAGTAAAAGTTTCAGCATACTGTAAATGCTATCATTTAATTTGATCCTCAGATCACTACTTCAGAAGTAGATTGCGTTTAATTAGAATTACATCATATATTACATTACATTTACAGTACTAGGTTTTTGGAGACCAGCTTGGCCATACTTAGACATGTTGCACTTCTGTTCATATTCTGTCCTGCCTGTTCCAAATCAAGATTCCAGTCCACCCCTGTAGTATCAAGCCTAAGATAGGAACCAAGGTGCACAAATCCATTTCTAAATTATTTTAATTTGCAAAAATCTAAACAGTTATTTTTTTGTAAATGAGTTAATGTCCATTGTAGTCACATTCATGGAGAGTTTGTCGTATATATGCGAGCTGTGGCTAGTTAGCACCATAAAGAATATAAAGGGAAAAGGAGATGATCAGTAAGAGGCATACATGATTAAAAAGGCTGCTTCTAGTTTATTCCAACTGCACTGCATTAGGCTTTAAAATGTGGTATGAAGTTTTTAAATTAAAAAAATGTAAAACCAACTAGGCCAGTGTTTGAACCAAACTCTATTAATTACTAAAACAGCTTGCCATAGTCTTAAGCAATTCAGTAAATGGAACATATTCATATTAGGGGAGAGACCGACAGTGAGATGTTCTTTTTTGCTTGGCTAGTTAGCAAATGACCACTCTGATTGGCTGAAAATGATCTACCTAGCAGTATTAGAGAAGCCTCATTGGTCTCAGCACTTAACTAAAGGCTAAAAACACATTATTTTAGCTTAGCCTACTCTTGTTAGAGCTGCTGCTCTTGTTTCATATTCCTCTCTTAGATTGCTTTTTAATTGTAGTAATAGTTTTTGTTTCACCATTATCTAGTCTATTCAATTTTCTTTCTCTTCTCAGTGTTTGTGTGGGATTTTAGTCTGTGTTGGTGTAGATGTGTCATCACGTATGATGGACAAGGGCCTGTTTTCTTTTTTCATTTTCCTACAGAATGACCTGGGCTGACAGGATAGTATGAAGTTAAAAAGGACTCTTATGTGTGCATGCATAAATGTACTGCCATGGTTGTGTGCACAGGGGACAGCTTAAGGGCTCGGGTGATTGTAATTCTCCACCGCTCCATGGGTTGGCGCTGTGTCCTAATGTTTTTTCTCTTCCTCTCTCTCCAGACTAGATGATTAACAACTGTAATACCTCTGACATCACTTCCGGTATCTGGACCCACCTCTTCCTTCCAGAAGAATTTAAGACTGGAAGATCAGCCATCTTGAGACATTTCATTTGGGAACTCACATTTTGAAAGACTTTTTCACAATTATTGCATGTTTTCTTTTGATTTTGCTGCATTCCATTTATACAGGCTCATCAGGGTGGTACCCGAACTCCTTATCGTGGTCTGTCTGTTCGTTTAGAGCAGGGGTGGGTAGATTCAGTCCTGGAGGGCCGCAGTGGCTGCAGGTTTTTGCTCCAACCCAATTACTTAATAAGAAGCACTTATTGCCCAAGTAACACTTCTGCTTCGCTTTAGTTGTCTCGCTCATTAAGATTTTGAACCCTTATTGCTTATTTTAGTCTTAAACAGCTGTACTCTTGGTTTTTAATTGCTCCTAATTAGCAGTAACATGCAAATGACAAAAGAAACCAACATTTCTCCATTTAGCTTGTTTCCATTTACACCTGTGTCTATTTATCAAGCACTATAGGGTTTAAATAAATATTTGGAAGGAAAGTGAAGAGAACAAAGTGAAGCACGGAGAATTACTCATCTGTTTTAGACTTCAAATCATTTGGATGATATCCTTAGAAAGGGGAAGAAAATCTAGAATATGAGAATGACTTGACATGGCAGAGTTAAAGCACTAACAAGCCATGAAATTCAATTATTGGCAAGAATTGGTTTCTAATAAAGCAACTGGGTTAGAAGAAAAACTTGCAGCCACTGCGGCCCTCCAAGACTGAATCTTCCCACCCGTGACTTAGAGTGCACAGTGTCTGTAAAAAGTATTCAACGAATTTGATGTTTTTAAATTTTATTGCAATATAACATTAAAACACTATGTGGGTTTAATTAGGCTTTTTTGACTCTGATCAACAGCTAGTCTTTAATGTGAAAGGGAAAACAGATCCCTGCACAGTGGCTAAATCCATTACTAACATAAAACAAAATATATGATCACAAAGCTATTCACCCCTTTAATGTGACACACCTAAATCATCACTGGCGCGTAAAATGAATTTTAGAAGTCACATAATTAGTTCAGTGGAGATCACCTGTCCAGGGTTTCACTTGATTGAACTCTAAATACATCATATCTGCAAGGACCAACTTGTGGTGAGTCAGTACCGTGGTCTGCCCACCACAATGAAGAGAAAAGAAAACTTCATGTAACTCAAGCATAAGTCAGGGAATGGAGACAAGAAAATATCGAAATCACTGAATACCACTGAATCAGTCCAGGTAAACCAAACAGTAAGAAATGGAGAGTATGACACAGCTATAAATCTGCCTAAAGTAAGCCATCCACAAAAACAGAGTAAAGAGAAGACTAGTGAGGAAGGCACAAAGAGGTGTGATACAAGGTGTTATAAGCTGCAGTGGATGAGAATGAAGAAAATGTGGAGGCTGTTGCCCGAGAGCTTCATCAGTCACAGATTTATGGTAGAAGAGAAAGCTTACAGAGAGTTTGCCATAAAGCACATGGGAGACTCTGAAGTAAGCTGGAAGAAGGTTCTATGGTCTGATAAGACTAAAATTGAGCTTTTGAGCCATCAGATTGAATAGTGCACGCCATTCCCAATGTGAAGCATGGTGGTGGCAGCATCATGCTGCGGGGGTAAATCTCTACAGCAGGTCCTGCAAGGCTTGTGAGGGTAAAATAAATGCAGCAAAATATGATGAAATGCTGGAGGAAAACCTAATGCAGTCTACAAGAATTTTCAGGCAAGACAACAACCTCAAGCATAAACCAAAAGATAGCTGAGTCAGAGTCCACATCTCACTCCAGTGGACAATTTGTGGCTGGACTTGTGAAAGGCTCTTCACTCACAATCTCCATGCAGACTCACAGAACTTGAACAGAGACCTGTACACACAGACTCAAGGCTGTCATGGCTGCCAAAGGTACATCTACTAAATACTGACTTGAACGGGTAAATAGTTATATGATTAATTACTTTGCATTTTAAATGTATAATTAGACCACTTTCCAGAGGTCTGATTTCATTTTGTCATTAAAGGGGGGTTTTCTGTTTGTCTATATAAAAAGGCCAAATTAAATCTACTGATTCAATGTTATATTAAATAAAATGTGAAAGATTTCAAAGGGGTGAATACTTTTGATAGGTACTGTATATATAAGCTAACATTCTCCAATTTACTTATGCAACAACATTTATATCATAAAGCACATTTTCATACTTGAAAGTAGCTTAACAATAATAATAGCTTAAAAGAGTTACACAATAAAATAAAAACTAAAGTACAGTTATTTGTAACAGAAGAGAATCTTTATGTCCAGCTTAATTATCAGCTATGGTCAGGGAGGACAGGAGCTTGAAAAACTCCACTTGGTGGGATGTTGGAGAAGAAATGTATGTAAATAAAGCAGCTCATAGACCACTGACGATGTTCCAACAGAATATTTTGTGTTTATTTAGTATTTCTTTCTTTATACTTTATCTGAAATTATTGTATAGTGTGCTACATACTTATGTGGAAGGGCACTTGATCTGAAAAAATTAAACTTAAGTGAAAAAGGCAAGCACCTTCCTTCACCTCTCAGCATATCTCTGCTTTTGAACTCTCTGCATTGTGACCATAGAATGGTTTTAACATGAAATGGAAATATGGAAGCAGTAGGGGTGATTTGTATTTGGCAGTGTTCCCCTTTATACTCATTATTATGTAGACCTTAACAAAATATCTTCAATCCCATACTCTTAGCACCCTGTCAGGTACTGTAGTTCAGCATGTCCTCCCTACTTCTTTTTAATATCTATAACAACAGCCAATTAGATTAGAGTAAAAGAACAGGCAGGAGAAAGAGCTACACGTTTAGTTATTATGTATTATAGATAGTGTGCCCAAAATGTGACCAAAACAGCATTACAACCTAAGTAGCAGTTAGGTGGCTCTGTGTCTTTTAAACAGAGACCACTCTTTTAAATAGAGTGTCAGAAACAGACAGCATCTGTCTTCTCTTAGACAGAACTTCATTTCTCCCCAAGAAGAAATTTGGCTTTCTATAGAAGCTCTTTAAATAAATAAATACATAAAAAATGGATAAATAAATATATAGTATACACACACACATACAGTATGGTCTGAACATACACCAGAATGAAAAAAAGCAGGAAAAGTACAAAGAAAGGAAAACTTTCAGTGAGGCACTATACAGGCGTATTGCAGTTGGTATAAAGGAGTCCCCGCAGCATTTCTTGACACACTTTTGATCCGTTGGCGGAAAATCCTCAGTGTTATTATGTCAGAGAGAGGATGTGCAGCATTGTTCATAATGGCACTCAGTTTTGTTTAATTCTCTCCTTCAGGGGGTCCAGAGTGCATCCTATAACTGATTTTATTCTTTTAATTAGCTTGTTGATTAGTTTCTCTTCATGGAGATATGGCAAGAGAGAGCTAAAAAGGAGGTGTGACCAACTTATACCAATTCCTGTTACAAGTCCTGGACTAAATGGGGTTTTCGTGGTACAAAATGGCCCTTCAATCCTAAACAGTCACAAGGAGAGCACAAGCTGCCTATTCAAACCTGCCTTCATATCTAGGCTTTCTTCCCAAGGGGATGGGCTCACATAATGGCCGAACAGAGTTACAGCAAAGCATCGTTGCCAAACCAGCTCAATGCAAAGCCTCATCCCATCCCCTAGTTTAACAGGCCCCAGATCAACAAGTTTCTGCCCCAGAATATTAGCCCTTTAAACGGTAAAATAAAAGTGCACAACTAATTTTATAAATACAGACGTACATACCCATATGCAAGCTTTGTCTCATGGCTTGGCTCTGGTTATGTGAATTTTTGGTTACTGGTCCTCTAGCTCCACTTCTTGACCAAAATTATCGTTTCATGCCCTGGGCCTTGTTTATTAGATGCTTTGACTCCCGATTATAACGTTGGCATGTTTATTCTGACCCTGCTCTCTTTCCTGATTCCAATTCCTTTATTTAACTACTATCTTGTGCAGTTTAGATCAGAAACAAACTACCAAATTTTAGAATTACACTGGAAAAATAAACACTCTGGGATTTATTCAGACCTGTGCAGTTCTTGTTGGGGCTTTGATCTCCAGTGCTAACCACTCAGTAATTCTGTCATAGTAGAAGACGATGATGAAACTTCATAACATAATTTGATGAACTACAATTTGACAAAAAGGTAACAATTATTTGCCTGAATACACAAATATAAAATTTATAAAAAAAAAGAAGAAAAAACCTGTATGTAAAACAACAAGCTAGAAGGTTCTTTATGAGCGATCAAATGGAAAGACTGAAGTATCATGGGGGATATTTGTGGAAAAGCTCATTGGATAAAAATATGGATATAAAGCTGATAATGTGTACATTTTTGGAATATAATGCATAAAATACAAAAACCATTCTGTATCTATGTAGTATTTCAGTTTTTATTCTATATTTGAAATTATTGTATAGTGTGCTACACGCTAATGTGGAAGTTCACTTAATATGAACAACCTTCTTACATGTCTCCACCAACTCCCATTTACACTACAAATATTATATATGTTTATTATATATTTATTATATGATATTTATATCACATGATATTTTGTGGTATAGTCAACATGGAGGAAAACAAAATGCAACTGTTTTTTCACTTTATCAAAAACAAATACAACAAAGTCCTTTCACTGCCATTAAAAGCAGACAAGGAAGAAAAGCAGCTTTCTTAGTGCCTCGGCTGACTTGGTCAGTATGCAAGATTTATGATTATAATTTTATTAACTCAGAGTTCTACAAGGACCTTCTAAAATGATAATGCATTCTAAAAAGCATTCAATTTCTACAAGAACATGCCAAATCTGACTAATGACTAGCATTCCCTGTATTCTGCAGACGTTTGAAGAGTAACAGCAGCAGCCACCAAATGTGCCAATTTGCCATCAATCTTAAATTTTCCTAAATTGAAATGCTTTGCTGTTTACCACTTGCATTTGGGAAAATGTTTAGAGGCTTCGTTGTGCGTAACCATGTGACTGCAGTATGATGGAGACATTTTGTAATGTCTAATTGGCATCTCCCTTGAGAATAAACAAAGGTTTTCTACTGTGAAGATGTGTTTTATGCTTAGCCTTGTGATATTACTACTTAGCCACACTGAATGTACTGTAGTTTTTCTTTTCCATACATTCATCTATATGCTAAACCCAATTATGCAAATAGTCCAGACCCCATTCTCCTGACCTAGATTTGATGATTATCCAAATAGTTTATTAATTTAGTGGGCAACACTATAAATGTATGTACTTATGCAGACATAAATACAAGGTCTATCATGAAATTAATAAGATTGATTAAAAATACCTAAATTGCTATTAGGGATGTATAGATAGACCATACAGAAGACAAATTCCAAGAATACTACTAAAAGTAGGAGGACTGACAAGTAGCAACAAGTAAAACAATTTTTCAATAAAATGATCCGTAATATTAGCCTCATTATTTTCATGCACTATATACACTTTACACATCAACAACAACAACAACATTTATTTATATAGCACATTTTCATACAATAGAATAGAATAGAATGATAGAAAAATGAAAGACACAATTATAAAACAAAATAAATCAACATTAATTAACATCGAATAAGAGTAAGGTTCAATGGCCAGGGGGGACAGAAAAAACAAAACAACTCCAGACGGCTGGAGAAAAAATAAAATCTTTAGGGATTCCAGACCATGAGACCGCCCAGTCCCCTCTGGGCATTCTACCTAACATAAATGAAACAGTCCTCTTTGGATTTAGGATTCTCACGGAAGGGCTTGATGATGATGATGGTCACGTAGACTTCTGCCTTTTAATCCGTCCATCATTGTTGGAGCATCATAAAGCTTTGAGTAGGTGGTGGTGGCGCAGGCCACCGGAAAAAGAAACAGAAAAGAGAGTAGGGGTCAGTACCGATTTTAGAGCCACCATGAATAGTTATTTTGAGGAAATTGAACATATAGAGTATCAGGATTAAGTTAAATTACGATTAAAATGAAGTTATAAAAAGGCCATGTTAAAGTAATGTGTTTTCAGCAGTGTTTTAAAGTGCTCTACTGTATCAGCCTGGCGAATTCCTATTGGCAGGCAATTCCAGATTTTAGGTGCATAGCAGCAGAAGGCCGCCTCACCACTTCTTTTAAGTTTTGTTCATCTACTATATACTGTATGATAAAGTGCTAAGGTCTGTGTATGTGGCCACTTCCTCCGTAGAATCTGATTGGTCAGGTTAGGTTAGGTGTGATTGGTCAGTATGGAAAAGAGGTTTGCCCAAAATAGAAAGTGCGAGTGTTTAGACACATATGGAGGACTAACTTGTAGGAGGCATGCTGAGAGTCACCTTCAAAGACTGAGATCATTAAAGCAGATAGAAGCAAAGCAAGGTACCTTGAAAAGATAGAGTCTGAGAAGACATCTTTATGGTAACGTGCTCAACAGGGGGAGCGCCGGTCAAGAGATGCTCAGACACACAAGGATAAGGAGTAAAAGCACTGAATGTACGCATAGGGCAAGAGATTTCAAATATTTTTTAATTTATTCGATGCTTGCCTTCGACAGGTAATGTGACTAGTACATTTAATATACATGCACAAATAAACACTGTGTATTGAAGCAAAGCAAATTTGAATGATTGGGGTGCCAACCAGGCAAAACCCCATTTAATTCCAACAAAACAAACCAAAACTTTTTAGCAAAACATGCACTCGATAGCACTACATAGCATGGATAGTTGCCTTTTATATTAGTCAATTTTGGTGAGACACTCTTTTCTCTCTCTCTCTTTCTAGTGACAACAGGTCCAAAATGTGATGCCACACTCTGACTCTGAGCAGACTGGAATGGATGGGGCTTCCTTGGCTTTGTTGCCCTCATGGGATGGTTTCTCGAGGGAGAAAGGAGACAAAACTGTTACTGTTACTGATTTTGGGACTTTCATTAGTTGTCAGTTATAATCATCAAAATTAAAAGAAATAAACATTTGAAATACATCAGTCTGTAAGTAATAAATGAATCTAATATACAAGTTTCACTTTTTGAATGGAATTACTGAAATAAATCAACTTTGTCATGATATTCTAATTTTATGACCGGCTCCTGTATATATTTATATGTAGTTACAATCTGGGCTGTGTGTAGCACAAATAAAATTGATAAATAATCCTTTATTTCAAATTCATAAGAATGATTTTCAAGTGTTCTAATGAAGCTTAAAATTACACAAGCAAACTTTGTAAACTCTGTTTGTGTTTTGTCAGATTCAAAAAAATTCAAAGACAACTCCTAAGTTCAGAGCTGCTGACCAGCAGAGGGATGGGGATGTTACAGAAGTACTCCAGCCAAGTAAAGACTTCTTGTATTAGAGACAAAGTCACTTCTGAAAACTTTTATTATTGCGTGATTTGAAACTAGCGTGTTAAGGAAGTTGACCTTACATCTTGTGACTTGTTTGTAATAAAGTCTTCTTTAGTTTCTAACTAAAGCATCTCCTGATATACACTGCTAAAACATTAAGGGAACACTTAAATCACATGTTGGATCTCAATGAATGAAATATTCAAGTGGAAAATCTGTACTGAGTAATTCTGTGTCATTTGTTGAGAACAAAATGATGTAACAATAGTCATTCAAAACCAAAACCACCAACCCATTGGGGGCTGGATTCAGAATTAAATTCAGAATGACTTTATTGCTAGCATGTGAAACATACCAGAATTGACTTTGGTTAGGCGCAAAAAAATGGAATACAAAACAATACCAACTTAACAAAACACAATTTCAATCCACCATTAACCTGACACTGTGAAAACAACTATACATATACATTGCACTGCACCGTGTGCAAAGCTGGTACATATGTCTCGGTATCCAATAAAGGTGCTGGGGATCTGAAAGCCCACATGGACACCGAGGAACATAAAAAAGCTGTGCGAGGTGAGAGTTCATCTGCAAAGTTGACAGAGTTTTTTGTCAGACCAGGAAAAACAGAGGATGATGTAAATGCAGCAGAAGGTGCAATGGCTTTTCATACAGTGAAACATCACAACAGTTACAGATCCATGGATTGCACCAGTACTTTGCTTAAAAAGGCATTTCCTGACTCTGACATTGCAAAAAAGTTTAGTAGTGCTCGCACCAAGACCGAAGCCATCGTCAATGGTGCTATAGCCCCCGACTCTATTGAAATCACTCATGAAGCACTCAAAGAAATCCAGTACTGTGGTGTTTCCACAGACGGGAGTAACCACGAAGCAGTGAAAATATTCCCAGTCATAATCCAGTATTTTGACTGGAAGAAGGGTGGCATGCAAACAAAATTGATTGAAGTTAAAGACACACCCAATGAGACAGCAGAAACCATTGCAAAATATCTCACAGAAACCCTGGCAAAAAACAATCTGTCGGAAAAATGCATTGCATTTACTGGAGACAATTGCAACACAAACTTTGGAGGAATCCGATGTGATGAAGCTGGAAAGAATGTGTTTGCAAATTTGAAGAGTTTTCTGCAAAACAAGACTCTAATTGGTGTGGGTTGCCCAGCACACATATTGAATAATTGTGCACACCATGGGGCAGGCACAATAGAAATTGACATTGAGAATATCATATTCAAAATCTACCAGTACTTTCACATTTACACTGTGCGCACTGAGAGCCTGAAGGAGTATTGTGATTTTGTTGAGATTGATTACAGAAGGATGCTCTCTCACAGCAAGACAAGGTGGCTGTCATTGTTCCCAAGCATTGAGAGGATGTTACAGATGTTTCCAGCTTTAAAGGCATATTTTCTGTCTCAGCAAAAGCCACCCATAGCACTGAAGAGTTTTTTTGAAAATGATTTTGCTGAAATCTACCTTTGGCACATGCACACACTCATGTCTGTGTTCCACACCTACATTCAAGAAATGGAACAGGAGAACATGTCCATTATGGTAGTGAAGAAGATATTAAACAATATACATACCATTCTTCTTCAACGCAAGAGCAACAACTTCATGTCCCTTAAAGTTAAGGGACTACTGGCACAGAAGCGCAAAGATGGACTTGACAAAGGCTGTGACCAGTTCTGTGCAGATGTGCATGGCATGTACAGTGCATGTCTGGAGTATCTGGAGAAGTGGATGACTCCCATGGAACAGTTCTCAACGTTCATGTGGTTGGATCTAAGTGAGCCAACAAACTGGAATGATGTGGAGGCATGCATCAATTACCTTGGAGAGAAGGGGGTGGCAGTAGATGATGTTAAGTGTTTTGACCAGGTCACCAATCTGAGGAAATTCACAGAAAAGTGCACCCATGATGAGGAGTTCAGTGGCCTGCAGGTACACCAGAAGTGGACCAAATATTTTGAAAAGGCAAAAAGCATTGCATGTTACTCAGTTTGTCTTTGCACTTCCTTCTCACAATGCAAATGTTGAGAGGGTTTTTTCACTAATGCAAAGCCAGTGGACTAAGGAGAGGAACCAGCTCTCCGTAGAGTCACTAAAGGGGATTCTACTAGTTCAGTACAACTTCAAAGACATGTCTTGCAAAGACTTTCATGCTTATTTGTTAAGCTATCGAAAACTGCTAGGAAAGATCAGCTCTACAGCAAAATATGGATGGGCTGACAAGGAGGATGAAGATGAGAAGCAGGATGAAGAAGAAAACTAAAGATGAAAAGTCTAGATTCTTTTTGTTTAAGTTTTTTTGTCTTTGTGAGACTCTTCTGTTATTTATTTTATTACATTTAAGAGATATGTTATTGAAGCTGGAACAGAATAGTTCATATTTAGAACAATATTTAATTATTTATTTGAAGAGTCTAAGAGAGCTATTATTTTGTTATAAGTTTTTACAGATTTCATTTTATTTTATTAGAGAGGTTAATTCTGCACCATTGAAGTATAATAAATAATGTTCATCAACCACCAAGAAGCTTGTCTGAATTCGTCTGGAGGCTGTGCCGATCGTCCTCTTTTTTGGAAATCAAAATATGGTCACCCTAATATACAAGTTTCTTAAACAAAACTCATTATCACACAGATAATCAAAGTCAAAAATTGAAATCACAGGCTGATCCAACTTGCGTGAATTTCATCACGGCAACTCATAATGTTACTCAGTACTGTGTAGGAACCCCATATGCCTATACGCAATCCTGACAATGTCTGGACAGGCTCCTGATGAGAACGCAGATCTGGTGACCTGAGGGATCTTTTTATAGACCGGTATCAGGGCATCAGTGAGCTCCTCAACAGTCTGTACTGCTACTTGGTGGAGTTGGATGCACTGATACATAATGTCTCAGAAGTTCTCAATTGGATTCAGGTCTGGGGAAAACGAGGGTCAGTCAGTAGCATCAATACCTTCATCATCCAGGAACAGCCTACAGACTCTGGCCACAGTCTGGCATTGTCCTACACCAGGAGGAACCCATGGCCCACTGCACCAGCATAAGGTCTGACAATGGCTCTGAGAATTTCATCCCGGTACCTAACAGCAGTCAGGGTACTGTTGCCTAGCACATGGAGGATAGGCCTCCCTGGACCGTCACTGACCCATTGACAAACTGGTCATGCTGAATGATGTTGAAGGATTCATAAAATTCACTATGGCATCTCCAGACTCTTTCAAAGTCTGTCACATGTGCTCAGTGTGAGCCTGCTTTCTTCTCTGAAGAGAATGAGGTTACAATGGCCGAGATGCCAGTTGTGGTATTCTCTGGCAAATGCCAAATGAGCTGTACGGTGATGGACTGTAAGCTCAGGTCCCACTAGAAAATGTCAGGCCCTCATGTCATCCTTATGGAGTCTGTTTCTGACAGTTTGGCCAGCTGGATGTCATTTTGTAAGGCTCTGGCTGTGCTCCTCCTGTTCCTCCTTGTACAAAGGAGCAGATACCGGTCCTGCTGCTGGGCTGATGCCCTTCTATGGCCCTGTGCAGCTCTCCTCATGTAGTGATCCGTCTCCTGGTATCTCCTCCATGCTTTAAAACGGCATGTATGGATGTGCCATTCTGGAGGAGTTGGACTATCTGTGCAACCTGAGTCAACTGCAGGTACCACCTCATACTACCAGTAGTGACAAGGACACTAGCAAAACTAGAGAAGAATCAGTCAGGAAGGATGAGGAGAGAGCAATTGTCTGTGGCCACCACCTACAAAACCATCCCCTTTTTGGGGGTTGTTTTGCTGTTTCCTCTCTAGTACACCACTGTCACTTTCATTTGCACCAAAGCAGGTGAAGTTTTTTCACAATCGCTTATTATAGTCACTTACAACAACATGAATATTTACAATACAAAGTGTAACATGAACAGGTTAATACAACATATTGGATAAGAAGGGAAATGCAGGGCAGTCAGTATGTGTGAAGTGTGGCCATCAGGTAATATAGTATACCAACATTCTGTAACAATTGTTGGAAAACGCAATTTGTTGCATAAATGTAATTGTCAGTGAAAATATTCCCTTGTGTGTAACTTGTAAGTACCTGTACGTTTAACCCGAGTTTCGATGAAATTCTGGAAAATGTAGTGTACAACTAGCCATGGGTAAAAACAGAGCCTGGCAAATAAACTCCCAACGTTATTTACTGATAGTCATTCAATATGCTAAACGAATGAGAAGTTGCCTACACCGTAATATAAAGGCAATATCTTGTTTTGAGTTGTCAGTGTTATGGAATCCCTGTCGTTTTTCCATCATAATGTTTCTTGTTGTCTGGCAGTTTGCCACTGGTCTTCAGAAAGGTTGAGTGTGTAATTAGTTTTGCGTTCACTGTCTAGGTGCAAGACTTGCTGCAGCTGATCTTCAGATAATGTTGCTGTGTGGTTTGTCATACGTTGTCTTTTTTGTTCTAAGGCATCTTGCTTGTGCTGGTTGGTCTGGCATAACGTAGATGTTTCTGTTTCTGTGTATTGGTGTGAGTATGTAGGCCGGTGAGACCGTTTCTGTAGGTCGCAGCTAGGCTGTATGTGCCTTTTCATGTTATCGGGAGGCTTACATTGAAGTGAAGGAAAAAGGAGGTGTAAAATGGTAGTGTCATAATGCAGTTTTGGTCAGTAACAAAGTATGTACTGAATAAACAGTCAAATACCACTGTCGATAATTGCTCACATTGAAGAACTGAAGATGTGAAGATAAGCCTAAGACCAAAACTCTGCCAGGAACACGAATTCCTCACTGTTGTTGTGGAGGGATATAGTTGTTGTGGCAACCATTGTTTATATCGAACACATGCAAAATAATATAAGGATATGCAGTTGAATCACATTCTTAACCTTTAAACTAAATTTTATTAAGGTGACAGCCAAATATACAATAATAATAATAATCTTTAGCGTATGTAGTTAAGTCTTTTTTTCAAGAATGTACTAGATCATGATACATTGTAAATATTTAAAAATAATTTTTACATTTGGAGCACCAGGAGGTTAAGTGATTTGCTCAAGGTCAAACAGTGAAGTCAGGAACTTAAAGTTCAGTTCTACAAATGAGCCAATGGAGGGCAATGACAAGTTTACCACTGATGGCTAAACATCACCAGTAGGCCGCTCTGTCATCAACCACATTGTCAGATTGTTGTTAGTGACAGACAGTAGTGTGGAAGACATTGCAATTCACTGGCCTAGAAGTTAGCTAACGAGTGCCTCATTTCTTTGTTTTAGGATATTGTTAAAGAAGCAACAGACAACAAGGTGAAAAATACCTAGAAAACAATACTTTTAAGTGCCTTGACACACTAAAGGCCTTTCCTCAAAAAACAATGCATTCTGAAACATAGCTTCTTAGCTACAGTGGAAATTACTTCAGAGCCATTTTCATTACAGTACAGGAAGCAGATTTTCCTGCAGTGATATGACAAAGAGTCTGATTTGAATGTGCGTCTCCACCAGATATCAAGTCAGGGCCCTTATCTGTGTGAAGTGAAGGTGATGTCCCCTGCATGAAGAAAACTCCAATGACAACCACAAGTACAAATCTAATGGAGTGGGCCGCCAAAACACATATACTCACTTTTCCACTGCCATCTTCTTGCAACATCAAAGCTGCTAAAACAAACTCAGCCTAATTGTACCAGATCTGACGTGAAGGACTTTACTGATGAATTATTGTTAAACGTAAGCTTCACCCCAAGCCCTTTCAGTATGGAAGAGCCCAGTATTCTAGCCCAGTCTTCCAGAAGACATATATATGCTGTACATACAGTACACATGCACTGATTGCTACGTTACAAGGTTGCCTGTTCAGCAACCTTATGAATTATGGACAGGAACCGTCCCTGAATCTACTGGTGTGTGTTAATGGTCCTCTCCAGAAGGTGGGAAAGAAAAACAACTGTGCATTATGGCTGAAATCCTTAATTATCCTATTTGCCTTTCTAAGACAGTTAGGTGCAAGAAATATTTTGTACCACCTTCACCACCTTCTGCCATGCTTTACAATCTTGAGTCCTGATGATGGACTCCACTTTGCAGGTGTCTTGGAACACCTGAGGAAGCGAAGATGCTGGTGAGCCCTTTTGACAAGAACCATTTTGTGTCCAATTCATATGTCAGTGATAGTCACTCCCTCCAAGAACTTTACAGCTGTTCACCCTCTCTACAGCACTCCAGTTTAGACTGAAGTGTGCTGTGCCTTCTGCATTCTAATATTTATTTATGACCAGCTCCTTAGTTCTGCTGAGATTAGTGCTGAGATTGTCCTGGCACCTTTAAGCAAGCAGGTAAACCTCTTCTCTTTATCCTGTCTCATCATTGTTGGCATTCAGACCTATGATGGTGCTGTCATCATGCAAATTTTAGTATGGAAGTGGCTCAGCACACTTTCCTGCGTAGGGACTATGTTGAGGGTCAGCGTGGCCAATTTGCACATGCTGAGGTTTGTTGGTCAACAAGTCTAAAATCCAGTTGCTTTACTCTTGGTATTTACATTTACCTCCCATTTCTTTTTTTTGTTCTTGTGTCCTGCCAATTTTTTCATCATTTGCAAGTTAGATATGCCACCTTGCTTTACATTTCTGCTCAATGCTTAACACACACAAATGGGAGACAGTTTACGGGCTCAAGTAAGGGTAATTGCTCACCAGACCAGGGGTTGGCGCTGTGCTTCAACTTTCTTTTCTCTCTTCCTCATAGAACAACTGAAGAATCACCACAACATTAACCACTTCCGGTTCCTACCCTCCAAGTCCCACCTCCAGATGATTCCACTTCCGGTTCCCAGAATTCCACCTGCTTACATCATTTACTGTTATTTCACTATATAAATGTCCGCCATTATTGCTGTCATCAGTTCTGTTTGGACTCAAGTCTCTAAAGGCCAATCCAATATTTCAATGCCCTTCACTAAACAGGGACGATCCCCGAAACTTTGACTTTGTTCACAGCTGAAATAAAACAAATATTTCAAAACATCCGATGTTTTTTAAAACTATGAAGTGATTCTTGAGAAATGTAAACAGATCAAATACATTACTGATATTGAGTAATCCATTTGACTACAATGTTCATTAAAGTTTAAGTAAGTAATCTGTATTGCAATACATTTTGAAAATACCTTTCTCAACACTGTAAAACAGCAGTATCTACTGTTCCTCTGGTGTAATTAATGTGATGTCAATATCATAATGCAGAAGAACCCCACTCACACTTCAATTTTATAAATCTTTTTCACATCCACTGAGGATATAGCCATGCAGAATGTCTGTTTATATTCTGTGACTTTTCCTGTGTGTTGTCTGGCATCCATACAACATGAAATAACCTCCATTTTAACAAAATAAGTGACAGATGAGCAGAGTATTAATCCATGTATATGTAAAGAAAACTTGAAAAAACATTGATATCCTCTGTGCATTGGATAACCAAAACTATGTTAATATTTTATTCATGAATACTTTGCATTCATCATAAGATAAATGTATACTAATTCCCACAGAGTTACTGATTTTTCCATACCTAAATGTGGCTTTCTACTCAGGCAGGGAAAAACTTCACTTGGGACAAAGAGTGAAGAAGGCAGTAGCGAGAGCTTGTTGTTTTTGGAGATGTAACTGACAGAGACTGGCTTTACAGCTTGTGAATCAGCTGAAGCTCCTCCACTGCCAGTCAACACTGAAGAGTGTGGTGGTGCATGACGAGGCAACTTAAATATATTATTAGTCTGTCCAAAATGTTTTGAAGGTTTTACACTCAACCCACAATGCAATAAATAGCACTTTGCAATACATTCCCCAAATTGTATGCCAAATCACTTGTATAAAAAAAATTGGTGACGCTGCATTTGGGATTTTTTGTACAGTTCTGGTAACTACACTTAGAAAAGTATACTAGAACAAGAAGCTCTACAATAATTCTCTTACCAAAAACACTGCTGTATGAGGAAATGGCATAAAACATTTTCAGGACAATAAAGTTCTAGGCGGCACGGTGGCGCAGTGGTAGCGCTGCTGCCTCACAGTTAGGAGACCCGGGTTCGCTTCCCGGGTCCTCCCTGCGTGGAGTTGCATGTTCTCCCGTGTCTGCGTGGGTTTCCTCCGGGCACTCCGGTTTCCTCCCACGATCCAAAGACATGCAGGTTAGGTGGATTGGCGATTCTAATTTGGCCCTAGTGTGTGCTTGGTGTGTTTGTGTGTGTCCTGCGGTGGGTTGGCACCCTGCCCAGGATTGGTTCCTGCCTTGTGCCCTGTGTTGGCTGGGATTGGCTCCAGTAGACCCCCGTGACCCTATTCGGATTCAGCGGGTTAGAAAATGGATGGATGGATGGATAAAGTTCTATCAGAGCAGTGTGGGAAGCGGAGAGTAAATGTCCTCTGTTATGAAAACAACTCTTTTGACCCTGCGGTGCATTTTTCTTCTCAAAGTCATTGTCATTGGTGACTGAACATCACTTTCACTGAGGGCTTACTGTTTTCAAACTAGTTTAATCTTGATGAGGATTGCAGGGGGCGGGACTCTATCCTGATCATATCAGGTGTGCAAGGAAGGAAGGAATCAATCCTGAATGGGTGGCAGTCCATCAACGGGTACAGTAACCCGCATGCCAACAATTGGCCAATCTAGAAACCATTTTACCATAACTCACACATGTTTTAGAAGGAAAACTAGAGCACCTCGAGGGGTACAAAGGGAGGATTTGCAAATGCAACAAGACAGCAACCAGAAGGCCTCATTTATAAAACTTGTGTACGTACAAAAAAGAGGCTCAAAAATGTGCATACGCAGCTTCCCACGCCAATGTGGGGATTTTCTAAAAGAAAACTTGACATGAAGGCTTGATTATATTTATGGCAGCTATGAACCATGAGTACACAACATTTCTGAAAAAGTGCGATATGATGATATGTAGGGAAATGCTGCCAGATGATGACCCATATATATTATTATATTATAATATGATATGTTATAATAACAGCTTGGTGATATGAATTATAATAATATATACAGTATCACTACGGCATTATTATAAGGTGTGTTAACGTGACATATTAAACCTCAAAATGACATATTAATTATATATTAAACCTCAAAATTACATATTAATTACATATTAAACCTCAAAAGTTTTAAATATGATATACAGACTGCACTTCACTTCCCTTTTAAGGTGACCAATGCTGTGCATTTTCACTAAAGAACTTTTTTGGTTTCATGTCAGTTTGTATCTGCTACCTGTTATCATCCCTCAGGGAACTGCCCTACAGGTCGGGAATATCCCTGCCAATCTTCACTCTATCATTGCCGCTGTACTGAAAGCCATTAGCTGACATTCATTTATCATATGGTGTGGGTGGACATACTTAAGACAAAACCTATTTTTCCCCAACATAAAAAGGCAATTTGCATCATTTTCCAATTCTCCTAAAGCAATTGAATCACTTTACTGCACTTACTGTATATTGCAATAAGAGCATCTAGCGAGAAAGGAGCTGCTTTTGCTAAATATAATCTGTAACATTACATTAACGTCAAAGTCATATGTGATGCCAAGATGGGACTGACAAGCACCACGTCTCCATAGCCTGAGTTAACCCATGATTCATGAGGTTGAGGCAGAGTAGCTTTGGTAGACGTGATGGCGCAATACATGGTGCTTGGCTTGTTGGTGAGGTAACTGGCTAAATCCAGAATTTTTCATATGTTCTATTCATTGTATCAGTAACGTGTCATTACGTTTGCCAGGTAATAGAGGCTACCCAGTCAGACATCAGTGCCTTACACCTTTCCCAGACCCCCAGAAAGTAGAGGAACAGCTCTATAATGCAACACATTATCTTGCATGCTCAGTTGTGGAGTGCAGGTGGATGCTCTTGAATGCAGATGGCGAGGTCTCAGCCTGTCAGAAAGAAGGCTGTCCTAGAAGCCAATGAACATTAGCAGCATCGTGATTGCACATTTATGAGTTTGATTAAGACTGAGGCATGTTCACGAACACACATTTACAAGGTGATCGTCTTATATATAAATGTCTATGTGTGGAAGTGTGTGGGTCTGTCCAAGGAAACAGAAACTTGCTTAGCTGCTAATACATAAGTGAGGCCAGCATGTCGACACAAAAAAAAAATCCATTTTACTTTTCCTCCCGCTGCTAATATGCAAGCGAGGCAATCACATCAGCAAAACAAAACCTCTGAAGAAAGACAAAATCACTTAGCCACTTATGCACAAGCGATGTGAGCACATCAGCAAAACAAAACCTCCTAGCAGAGAGATGCCTAGAGTAGTTCCTTTTAATTACCTGACATCTCTACATTTCAAATTTTTTTTTCTGACAATTTCAATAGTTTCTAGGACCCCGGGCTTTTTACAGCACAGACTTACACAGCTAGTGATATATAAAGGGTAAGATAAAAATATGGCAACTATCACATGAAATCTCAAATGTTGATCCTCTAGATAGCATAAAATAAGTCAGCTGAGGATTATTGGTTAGTGTGCCCTTTGTGTCACAGTTTACTCTTCCCCCTTGTGACATCTGAATTAGAAGCACAGGGGAAAACCCTGGGGGAAAAGGTGAGGAACACCTGATACTTCAAAGCATGCTAGTCTCTTTTCTCAGGAGAGGACTGGAAATGAACTGTGAAAGATACATTCAGTGACTGAATCACAAGAACATGGGAGCCGAGACCATACAGTGAATTCCAGAAGAACCACAAGAGCCCTGCTTCTTCTAGTGAGAACTAGAGAAACCCGTGAGAAACTCAAACTACAAAGAGGACTATTTCATTTATGTTAGATAGAATGCCCAGAGGGGACTGGGCGGTCCCGTGGCCTGGAACCCCTGCAGATTTTATTTTTTTCTCCAGCTGTCTGGAGTTTTTTTGTTTTTTCTGTCCACCCTGGCCATCGGACCTTACTCCTTTTCTATGTTAACTAATGTTGTCTTATTTTAATTTCTTATTTTGTCTTTTATTTTTATTTTCTTCAGTATGTAAAGCACTTTGAGCTACTTTTTATATGAAAATGTGCTATATAAATAAATGTTGTTGTTGTTGTTGTAGTTGGATATGGCTGGGAAAACTAATAAATAGCAGAGCCGACAGAAGAGCTCAGTTCATGATTTCTTTGAAAAGCCAAAATCTGATTAGGAATAGGTGTACTCATTGTATGAGGAATAGCAACCTTAATAACTGGGAGAAAGCAACATTAATTTAAACAGAAAAGGTACTTTTATTAAGGTTGAGGGATGCCTAAGGTGAAAACTTGTATAGCCTTGGATTTTAAATCAATCCTAACCTATTAACAGCAATATCTGGAGTACAGACATTGCAAAATCAGCTAAAACATCATATACCACACTAGTAGCACACAGACCTATTTCGCTCAGTTGGAAAAATCTCAATCCATCTTATATAATTCAGTGGGAAAGTGATGTGCTATTTTCCAATCCATCTATACATCTTCATAACCTGCAGATACAGGGCTGGTTCACTGGGAAACTGGAGCCTATCCCAGCAATCATCAGGTTTAAAATTAGAATAATCGCAGGGTGCCAGCTCATCACAGGGTGAACACACATACGCGCATACATATAAGGACCAATTTACCAATGCCACTCCACCTAAATTGTATCTCAGGTAACCTAAAACATATCAACCGAAAACTATAATGCTATTTTTAAGACCTATTTCTTGTGCGTGATAGATGTCATTGAACTATGCAATGATAAATATAATCTTGCATCTTGGGATGGAAAAACTCTCTTCCATGAGTTTCTGTTTTGGTTGGCTGAGTGCCCCAAAGAGGTCACACTAGTCATGTTGTTTTTTGTATTTTAATGGATTATAATTCTTCTTTGGAGTAACGGGGGCTCAACCCTGTTTGTTGATGAGAATGAATTCTAGGCAAAAGGAAGTCTGCAGGAAACCTGGAGCTGATATTATGCAACAGCAGAGCAGAGTACAGCGGAGAGCATACAATATTGGTTAGATGCGCATAATTAGTGTTACTGCATATTGTTAGTTATGAATAAAGGTGTTACGGTAAACACTTTAGTTTAGGTATTACAAAAATCTATTATCATGTAACACGACCTTAATAGACACTTCCTTGTGTCTTCAGAACACTTGCAAAGCAAAAGTAAAGTGTTTATTAATCTCTGCAACGTGACAAATCTTCACTTTGGAGTGGTCTGAGGTAGCTTAACTGACGCATTTCTCTTGATATTACATATTTAGTATCAGAACCCTTCATATTAACAAGTCATTTTACAATCAAGCCAGTATGTCACACTGCACAACAATAAATGACCTATCTGCTGATGTTTCAAAAGTGTTATGAAGACCAAAAGAAGCCTTGGTTAAAGTCTTGTTGCATAAGAGTAAATGAGTAATAGATACATTTTTGCAGTACCAAAATAAAAAGGGTTACCAGTGTTGTACATTTTCTTCTGCATTCTTGGGTATGTATACAACACAATTTGGGGTGAGAATTGGCCCATGAATTTGTCTATCAAGGTTTGTAATGGTACATTCTTGGTCACCGTCATTACAGGCTGGTTAGATTCAGCTCCTAAAATCAGAGTTTGAATGTGCTAACAAATATCTCATCTGGATGAATCCATTATGAGAATAATCCTTCGGTTATCAGATAGGGTGGGCAGTATGGTTGCCAGACGTATATGTATAGTCAAACAAAAAGGAAGACCCTCTTTAAGTTCTATGGATTTAAATATAAGGAGAAATTTGACAATCTAGGGTCAAAAGTCTGTGTTGAAAGAAAAACCCTTTTTGTTCTTTTTTGTATATTTTACACATAGTGTTCTACAGTATGTATTTGAACTTCACTTTGTGATGATGCAGTTTAGGTTTTGACATCTTTTCTTACACTGAATGAATAAAATGATACATATTTTAAGTATCCAGTTATCAGTAGCTGCAAGAAAAAGTTCCTAAAATCAATCAAGTTTAATTTTTGAAGCTTAGTGAAAACCTCTGTGGCTCTGTTCTTTGCTTTGTAGAAACATGAAGAAAGAATGGAAATGCACATCACTGACAGCTAGAAGTGTTTGTACTTACCTTTATTATGTTGTTAAGTTCTGTTTTTGGATGAGGTGGTGGGAAAGGGGGCGGCACGGTGGCGCAGTGGGTAGTGCTCTCTAATACACTAGCAAAAAGGACTTTCAGCCGACAAATTATTTAGCAGAAGTGTGTCAAGAAACACTACTAGCATTTGTCATGTATTTAAAGAAGAAGTTAACTGGCGACCAGCAAGTTGTTTATTTTTCATACTACAGACTCTGATGTTCTTATCCTCTCAATTAATTTGTGTATGTGGACCTCAAACCGGGCGGCACGATGGCACAGTGGTGCGCTGCTGCCTCGCAGTTAGGAGACCCGCGTTTGCTTCCCGGGTCCTTCCTGTGTGGAGTTTGCATGTTCTCCCCGTGTCTGCCTGGGTTTCCTCCGGGTGCTCCAGTTTTCCTCCCACAGTCCAAAGACATGCCGGTTAGGTGCATTGGCAATTCTAAATTGTCCCTAGTGGGTGCTTGATGTGTGTGTTAAGCACCCTGTGGTGGGCTGGCGCCATGCTCGGGGTTTTTTTCCTGCCTTGCACCCTGTGTTGGCTGGGATTGGCTCCAGCAGACCCCCGTGATCCTGTAGTTAGGATATAGCGGGTTGTAAAATGGATGGATGGATGGATGGTGGGAAGGGTTTCAGATTCTTATTTTTCACTTCATGTAAGCCCCATCACTCAGAGTATCCACTAGGCTTGGCTTTACTATTCAGTTGTAATGTAAAGTGTAATTTCAAATCTAGTCATCTTTGAAAAAGTCCAAGTGCTGAACATGTACCAAACTGTATGTGTAAAGCACTAAAAGGAGGTTATAACCTTGGAAGGAATAAAACAATATTGAATGATTACTTCATGTAAAACGTAAGCTATATGTGCTCTAAATAGTGGATTTACGTTTGCACACATGACCCACCTTGAGAAGTACAGAAGAAGTCAAAGCTGCAGAAGCAGCTCCTTCATTTTGACACAGTGCTGGTGTCTGTATCATGTTCAAACTTCTTCCTGTGGTTTGTGCTGAAATAGGAAAAGCAGCCACTCAGCTCAGCCCCTCCTAGCCGTAAAAGTGGTTTCAGCTGCCAGACTGTTAAAACCAAAATCTGCTGTCCTGTGCCAGCTGAGAGCAGCATATACTGTAGTTACTGTCAGCACAGGCCTGTGAGTGCACTAAAGATAAGCGATTTACATCATTTGCATTAAGCTGTTATAAAAAGAAGCAGAAGACTGTTCATTTTGACCTCCTTTGTGCAGAGAAACAGAAATGTGCTTATATTGTAAGGGTAAACAAAATATCATAGAGAAAACTGCAAAGAGGTTTGTTTTTTTCTGTTATATTTTCTTTTTACTCTTAATTCTAGTTTTTACAAAAAAGAAATGGAACTCGGCCATTCATAGAACACATTCAAGTTCAGTATGAGCCAAGTTGTGTAGAAGGTCACAAAGGGTGTCACAAGCGTGGAGACAACAGACTCACGTTTTTAAAATATGCCTGAAGTGTAGAGGGGTGTGTAAATGATCAATGAAATAGTCATATCATGGAGCCAAAGAGGGAATTACTGTCCGTTCATTCAGTCTTGCATCATCTTAATCTGCTTTCTCCACTACAGCCAAGGCATGAACCAACCCTTGACGAGTCCAGCACAGGTCTCACTCGCTTTCATGCTGTTATTCTAACACACATGACTTGGTGAATGTAGTACACAGGGCCATTTTTAACAGCATCATAGGCCCCTTGGCAAATTAGTGCACTGGGGTCCCTATTTTGCTAGCAAAACAGAAACGTACATAGGTATCAGAAACATCGTGGACCCCTAAACTCCTGGGGTCCCCAGCCAGTGTCCATATGTTAAGAGAGGCCAGGAAGAAGGAAGCCAATAAGAAAGCAGAGTTTACAGATTCCACCCAGCAACCATCTTGTTCAATTCTGAGTCCTAGTCCCTGAAGCTGTGCAGTAGAATGTCTGTGTATTAAACTGCTTTACTTTAATTTCTTTGCTATGGTTTATTTTAACTATATATTTTAGGGTTAGGGTTTTGCACTGTATAGAGACACTACAGATTGTTAAGTACCAGGTACTCTAAGTGTAAGATTTATTAAGTAAGACATAAAAAGATTCAAATGTATTATTATGTTATTATAGATATCTCTGCAGTTGTAATTTTCCAAATCCTCTGTGCTAGTAAAACACCATTTCCCCCTGAGAAAATCACACTGCATGGCAGTCTCAAAAGCTGTCACAGATCAATAGCCAAATAGCATTGCTTCCTGGCCTTGTATGTTAAAATCTCCTTGAAGATGTAGATAGATTGCCTGAGGATGAAATAACGATCACTGCAAGTCCTTCTGCTAGTGCCGACAAGGGTCACACATGCCTAGCCGGCATTGTCAAACTGAAAGTAAGATGTATGCACACCCAAAGATAAACTGTCTTCAAAGCTCAGTGGTCTGTGCAAGACCAGAGTGAAGCCAGTTGGTGAAGCAGACTACAATCTGATTTGTACGTTTCAGTATTCTGTGGAAGAAAAGAAATATCTTTAGCCGTCTCATACATTGTGTGTTTTTTGTCACCTTGACAGGGTGTATCTTTTTAAAGTAATAGCCTTAAGGCTCTCATTTACAAAATGATGCACATATCTGAGTGTAAGACCCAGTGCACACCAGTGCATCAGCTATGGTAACATTGCCTGAATATAGAAAGTCGGAAGCCCTTAAGTTCCTATCTATGTATTTGACTAATGCAGATTTCAGGACTTTTCAGAACACTAGGAGGATCAATTACTCTGTTAGGGAAGCATCAGAAGATAGGAGGCAGGTAAACTGTGAACAAAAAAAAAGACATGGCCAGTAAGGTAAAAGGCCAGTAAGGTAAAATTAGGAAGTAATCAAGAAGGAAGAGGGCAAAAGTGTGGTTTACCAAAGACGTGAGCAGTCAAGCAGCGTTTCTCCCACTCTTTTCTCCTACATCAGTGTCCCCTTGGGGGTAAAGCATCTAGGAAGTACATGGGGTTGCTTGTTACATGTTGCTTGAGGAAATATGAGTAGCAGACTATAAACTTGCAGGATAGGCTCAACTTTGCTATCATATTGAGATAATGTGTACTACAAAATACACCATCTAAAAAAATGTGGTTAAGGAATGATGGCATATGACCACAGTGGCTTCTCTCAGCTCCATAGCCCTGCTATGAAATTTCAAACCTAGTCCAATTCTTCCTGGTCTGTGTTGGGTTTTTTCCTATGTTCCAAAGGCAGGCTGGTTAAGGCTATGTCACATTACACAACTTTTCCAGCGATTTTCAGTCGTAGCCTTTATTAACATAATCTTAGCAAGTCAGAGACAATCGTCAGCACATTCCCATGGAATAAGCTGTGTAATGTGACCTGTACTGCTACTCAGTCCAACTAGTTGGCAACTCACTTCAATAAAAATCAAACAGGTTTGATTGTGTCTTTAGTAGTAGAGACGAGCTCTGTGTGCATGAGAACTGACAACTACCACATATATTCACGTATAAGTCGGGTCTTGAAACCCAAAAGATCCATCATGAAATCAGACCCCATTTCCCGTTCAAAAATGCGACAGTTAAATTTTTTTTTTTTACATCTTCTTGCCTCCTTGAATCTCGCATTACTGTAGTTTCTCAGACGCATCAAATTTTGTTGCAGCAGTGCAGTTACCAATTTCTTTCGCTACTTCAACGATGTCTAATTTAAAGCCAGCTTCATATTTTCTTCTGATTGAATGCTCCACCGTAGATAAGGAATGCTCTTACGATAAAGGTGTATCAGGTACAAAAAACACAAATCAGTGCAAACGCTGCTTTGGAATATTTTGGGCATTACTGTGTGGTCACATAGGCAACATAGAGAGAGAGAGAGAGAGACAGTGATACAGTGCATTGCCATACCTACATAGAAAAAAAAGGCAGTGCGCTCCATGGTTATTTTCTCAGGTGGGCATTAGCATATCATAATCTCTTGGCCCCATTATATTGTAAAATCAAGTCCCGACTTATTCGTGGGAGAACTTATCCACAAGTATATACGGTAATAAATGCTCATAAATGCAATAATGTACAATGTATATAAATGCAACAACGAGAAATAAGGAACAGGGGTTAGGGTTAGGGTTAGGGTTAGGGTTTTGGACCTGACAAACAGAAGAGAAGCTCATCTGTCTGATGTTTTGTGTTTTAAGTGCCATGTCAGAATCGTTGAAGGGAAAAATGGGCAGAGACTGCAGCTGAAGTTGCTGTAGCTGTTAACCTTTCACATAGGTAGAACATTAGTGGACATCACAAAAAGGGACGCACGACAGTCGTGGAAGATTAGCATTTGGTCGGTAAAGCAGATATGGCCAGCGATTTTCAGTCACTTAAACTGACATGGTCCTGTGATATGATCAGCAACTGCAGTTGGCAAATCTGATTCTACGAGGTGAGACACAAAAACAACCGGATTGGTGAAAAAAAATATTTATTGATGAATTACAGCATTCTAAACATTGTCACATTCTATATATACTCCCCATCAAGATCTCTACACTGCTCCATACGTATCTTCCATTTAATGAAACAGTGCTGGAAGTCTTCTTGCTTGAGGCTCTTCAACAGGCTTGCTGTTTTTGTCTTCACTTCATCCATTTAAGAAAATGAATTCTGTTCAGGTCACTTTTGAATTTCAGGAACACGTAAAATCACAGGGAGCTAAACTGCGTGAATAAGGAGGATGATCGAGGACAGGAATGTTTTTGTGAGCCAAAAACTGCTTTACAGAACAAGAGAAAATTCATGAGAAATTTGATGTTAATTCGATGTTCAATTTTTTCACCCGACATTACCGTGGCAACTTGTGTAGCAATTGTTGTGCAAATACTGACTGATCTATTCAAGGGTATACCTAGCCGGTTGGCAGTTTGAAAGGGCATATAGGAGGGGATATAGTTCTATGATTCACGTCCAGCCGACCTCCACACGATTTTCCAGGAAAGCCGCAAGCCCAGTCAGGTTATTTTTGTGTCTCACCTCGTATCCCACGATTAGAAGTGACGTAACATGACATGGGCTTTAAGTTAATTACTAGTTTCATGTTCAGTGTGTGTAAGTGTGCCATATGATAGTTGTTGACTTGGATAGAAGATTAGCTGAATGTGGTTCATACAGCTGTGATGCAAGAAGCTATAAGTCAGGACTGCCAAAAAGATGCAGAGAAAATGGCATGAAGGAGATATGGAAAAGGCATGGAAGTAGGTGAGAATAGCTGTGTGACACTGTATCAGGAACACAAAGAGCACAAATCACACAAGTCAACATGCACACAACACATTTAATTCATCTGAAGGAATGCTCAGTGTGGCTTTCAAATGGGGAGACACAGCAGTGAGACTTGCCATGTTGTCATATCAACTCTCAAAAAATGATCAGGAAAAATTAAAAAACACATGCTGGTTTAATATACTTTGATGCTCATTATAAATGCCCAGTGAAAGAGAAGCTTGAACAACAGGGAAAAGTATGTCCATAAAAATGTAGTTCACTGCACCTGCATGAATGGTCACAAAATTCTGTAGGATTGAGTGCATTTCACTGATGTCAAATCGGTGGTCTGCTGTAAATTAATCCTTCACACATGTGGAAACAAATGCCAGGACCACGCACTCCCTCAGTCCCATGCACCACTCCCACATATGTTATCTATGGTATGTGCAACCTCTGAGTTTTCACAGAAATGCCTGCATGCTTCGTGTTCATATTTATGCTTTCAACTAAAAGACATGTGAAAACTCTATTGCGCAAAACAAGGAAAAGATATGGGAACAAAATTTCACAAATTTATTGAGATTGGATAATCTACAATTCCCAATATCAGAATCAGCCAGGATAATGATGGAAATACTTGCGATATGTTGAACCACTATAACAAATTAGAAATGCACTAAAGTATATCAGAATATGACACACAGACACATTCAATTTATCAAGAAAACACTTTTTCTTTACTCTTTTCCTAATACTGGTAATGTTGTACCTTGAAGTAATACACATAATCACTACAAACTGCAACATTCAAATTAAGCCTCTCCCCTTTAGTCCCAATGCCGGGACACACACACCAGGCAGCATCAGCTAGTGGTGGTAGTCAAACTCAACCTCTCCCCTTTAAGCTTCAATAAAATAATCCAATTGCCAAAAGCTATAAACCAACATTAAACACAACTGTTTGAAGCCCAACCTGAAAGAAATCATAATTAACAGTCTAATTTTAGGTACGGCGCCGAAGAGCATCCTGGGACGTCAATGCTGTCCAACTCTACAGTATTGTCTATGTGATAAATTAGGGCAAGTCCTTCTCCACAACAACACATTGACGTTGTGCTTCTGACGTATTCAAAACAAAGTTAGAATGATTCTGCTTGGAAGGTCACCCAGGAATTTGGTGTGGTGGAAATGGTGGGCTGTTTACCATTTATTTGTAATAATTAGGTAGCTAACAGTATATTAATTATAACCGTCAATCTTGGCCTGATTATCCAGTTCATTATCCTAAGACATTTTTGTTGCTTTTGGTGAGGTTGGTATATACTCTTTGCAAGTGTAATTTATTAAACTTTCTATTAGTGTATGTCCTTGAAATCAACAGAACTTAATTTACAATAATTAGAGTCAGTAGGCATGGAGTGAGATCATCTGTTAAAAAAAGACTTTTGCCAATTTAAACGTTCAGTAGATGTGAGATAAACATTGATCTCCTTCTTTGATTCACCTAAAACAACCAAACAATATGGCATTTGTTGCTTGGTTGACCTTGGCGACTTGCTAATAAATTCTCACTGTCACATACAAAAAAAACTTATCATATTAGACTGTCTTTAGAATTAAACTCACTTTTATTTCTGAGAGGATGACAAGAAAATTTTTGTTGGTAAAAATCATCATTTATCTTTCAACTCTTGATAACATGTCTGACGTTTACCATGTTTTTCTATTACTGATGACAAAATTGTAGCACTGACTTATGCACCCCAGATCATTACAATCTTCTACTTCTTCTTTCGGCTGCTCACGTTAGGAGTTTCCACAGCGGATCATCTTCTTCCATATCTTTCTGTCCTCTGCATCTTATTCTCTTACACCCTTCACCTCTCACCACATCCATAAACCTCCTCTTATAATACTAATTAGTTATTCTTAACAGACATTACAGGCATCCCAACACATATGCAGTTGCTCATATTGGGACAATTTAGAGGTTTGTGATCAATTTGAATTGGCCTGCACATAAGCTATGCCATTGTTAATTACTACATTTTATAATATACTAGTCATCCCATGCTGCTTTGTCTGCATAGAATGAAACAGGATGGTGAGGAGGGCCCTGTCCAGCTCTCTACTCCTAAACGTCTCTCTTCCCCCTCCCCTCAGCCCACAGCCTCTATCTCGGATTAGCGTGAATATATCGCTCCTGCAAGCAAACTATAATTCTTAGTGCAATGAGAGAAGTCACAAAATCAACCGGAATGTTCAAGCAAATTATAGAAAAAAAAAGATCTAAATCCGTTAAGTCGTTCTTTCGTTCGCTAACTGAGCAGAGTTAAGGTTACGCCCCAAGGCAGACGCGTGAGTGAGGAGGGCCCCGCAGCCCGATGAGTCTCTCTCAGATTCACGCTAATAAATCGGTACCGTAAGCGAACTATGATACTTAGCCCAATGAGAAAGTTGCAAAATCAACGGAATGTTCAAGCAAATTATAGAAACAAACCCGATCTAAATCCATAGTAGTTTTCTCATGAAAAGCAGACAGACTTACAAACAGGTCTAAAAAACTATAAGAAATTTTGCACTTGGACCACAAAATTTTTAAAACCGTTTCTTAGCAAGCACCTATGGGCTAAGGGTAACCTACATTCCAAATTTCAAGTCCCAAGTCCTCACAGTTCGGGAGATTACGTGATGAGTTTATATATATAGATTATTGTTTGTGCATTTCAAGAGTAGTTAGTGTTTAGACTAGGTTATAATAGATTATAATAAAATAATCTTTTTTTGTTTTGTTAACTCTGGATTTGCAAAAAAAAAAGATCATTAAAATATTCTGAAAGGCAAACATAAAATTATTCCTTTTTCTTGTATAATAATAATAACTAGCCAACCCGTGGCGTACCATACGCCGCATAATCAGGCCGGTTTTTTAATCATTTTTTAGCACAGGGAGAAAATTTAGCATTTGCAAAATCAGTAATGTACTAAACTGGCAAGAAAAGCAACATTGTAACAATGCACGGAACGAACCAACACACAATCGTCCGTGCGGCGTAGCGAGGTGGGAGGGTTGTGTACAAAGTGCAGGAGCATCTAAGAAGACGCAGGTTTGTCGCGGATTGCTGTATGTAGCGTGTACAACACGCTGCCATGCTGCACGCGGTCGTGCATCGAAACCGAAAACTCGTTTTTTAAAGACTGCTCACTTCATTGTGTTTTAACCTCTGTTGTAAAGGAATGTTTTAATGATCCCATGGGATACCCCTCGCAAACAGTTTTACACGCTGCATATGGCGATTCACCTCCGCGAGAAACATGCCTCTATTAACAGTCAACGTGTGGGAGGGGGGTGTGTACAAAGGGTAGGGACGAAAACAGTGGGAGCGTATGAGTCGCACTTAGTGGCAATTCCACGGTTTGCAGCCCGAATGGGGTTCAACGGCTTACCCATGCCTAGACACACGCTTAATATCATGCATAATTATTTATTGAATGGTAAACACTTCTGGAAAGACACGGTTGTCTAAAACAGGTTACTGTGAGAATACAACAGTAAGTGAATGAAAAGATGGAACTCTGGAGAGAGCAAAATACAACACAGTAGTGAACCCGCGGCATAACAAACGCCGCATAATTATTTATTGATGGTTGAACACTTCTGGAAAGACACAGGGACACCCCTCGCAAACTGTTCTACACGCCGCATACAGCGATTCACATCTGCGACAAACAAACTGTTTTACACACTGCATACAGCGAATCACATCCGCGACATGATTTTTCCTAGATGGTCCTGTTGCCTCCACCCTCGCACTCGAAGCATACACACTGCCTGCTCATGTGCCCGGTCGCAAGCCGCGTCCAGCCTCGTTCTCGAAGCATACACACCGCCTGGTTATGTTTCCTCTCGCAAGAGAAACTCACGGAGAGCCGCCCACCAGCTGCCTGTGTGTGTGCCTCTGTCTGTCTCTGGCGCGGCTTTCTCTTGCGCTGCCTCTGTGTGAACCGGTCAGGCGCAGAGAAGGTCAGCTGCTGACAGAGCGTCTCGACTGTTGCAGGGCCTGCATTGGTGAAGCAGGTGAGACGGTAATGGCACAGGGCTTATTGGTTTTTAAAGACTGATTCCTTCATTGTGCTTTAACCTCAGTTTTAAAGGATTGTTTTAAGGATCCCATGGGATACCCCTCGCAAACCGTTTCACACGCTGCATATGGCGATTCACCTCCGCGAGAAACATGCCTCTATGAACAGTCAACGTAGCTCGGAGGTACATGACATTAACCTGACCTGCACTGCATGTGGCCTCTACGACAGACGAACATAAATGACGCCATTTTTTCTGTGTCATCGCGTCCGAGTTGGTGGGCGTGGCCCTGCGAGTTGTCGTCGTATCCAATGGTCTTGGAGTTGGTGGGTGTGGCTCCTTCCTGTGTGCCATAGGTGTCTCACTTGTCGGTGGCTTAGTGAATCCACGCCCCTTCCGGCGTGCTTTTCATGGTTGTCTTGCCTTAGTGAATTATATATATAGATTATTATTATAATAATTCTTTACATGTATACAGCACTTTTCTCACTACTCAAAGTGCTTTTCACAGTGAGTGGGGAGCCACTTCAACCACCACTGATGTGTAGCATCTACGTGGATGATGGGACGGCATCCATTTTTACAGTCAGAGGATGATTATGGTTCGAGAAACACTAGGCCAAGGAGACAATTTAGCCTAAACATTGGGATACACTCTGCTCTTTACAGTGGATCCCCAGGGATTGTTTATGACCACAGACAGTCAGGACTTCAGTTTTACATCTCATACGAAGGACGGCCTCATTTTTACAGCACTGTGACACCATCACTGTACTGGGCATTGGGAACACAGGGTAAGCACCACCTGCTGGCCTCATCAACACCTCTCCCAGCAGCAACCTAAGCTTTTCCTAGATGGCCTCCCATCCAAGTACTGGCCAGGCCCGAACATGCTTAACTTCAGATGGTTAACCTCTTCTGAAGTGCATGTGGTATAGCGGCATGTCCTGAAACTCTGGCATAACTCTTACACATCAGTGAAAATTACTTCTTTTTAATTTATCAAAATTCAGTACTTACCAGTTGTTTTACTTCATTAACCAAACACAGACTGATCTTTCATAGTAGTAGCATATAATTCCTAAATAAATGAAATTATACTCTCGAAGGGTGTCATCATTGTATAATTGCTTAACAGACAAGCAATTCCTTTACTCTTGGTAAAAGATGTTTTTAAAATACAAAACACATTAGTCTGGTGCTAGTTTAGCTAATCTGCCAGATAGGTAGGCTGTGAGTTCAATAGCACAGAGACATCCTGCAAAAAGTTGCTCCTTGCAGCAAACGGTCTCATAAAATTTTGATCACACCTCCTTTCAATATCTTCTTGTTTTTATAATATGATGTTGCAGCTTCATACCCGTCAGATCCCTAGGAAGACATCTGTAAGTTTGCTGCTCAATAGTTTGTGAAAATGAAATGTTCAAATTCCAAATAGACTGATAGCTTGAAGAGCTTTTAGGCTCTTTATTATGGCAGAAATGGAGATGCTGAAAGAGTTTAATCTGGAATATAGGTAAATTATACAATTAAATGGAGCTTATCTTTACATTAGTAAATATATTATAATTACTGTCAAATATTTTCCAGCTGCTTCCTAAAATGGTATACAGGTACTGTATTTTGATGTAAAACAAAAAAAATTCTGCTTTTGTAGCTGAAAATATTTTTTACACCAAAGCAGAAATTAAATAAAAAACAGTTTTCAGTAGGTCAGTACCTGATCCTTGACACAGAGGAGTGGGACTGAATGCTTTTCCTGTGGAACAAGGCAGCAGACAGAGTGGCTGAGAAATGCCAAACTTTGAGGAATATGCAGGAATAAGGCGTAAGGGGACTCCAGGGGCTGCTAGGAGGCAGCACTGTCTGACACCGCTGAATCCAAACTAAGGTAAAACTCAGCCTCTGAAGTGATCATTGGGCTTGGCCAGGAGTGATCTCAAGAGGGATTTTAAAGCCGCATCAAGCCAGGTTTACAGTTAAGATGAGTGTTAGGTGACTTGGGACTTGGGGGCAAGAAGAAGACAGAATAACATAAGAAATCAAAAGAGACAGGAGGTGAGAAGCAAGAGTTCTTGGACAATACTGGAGAGGTTGGCATCCTTCCTCAGTAGCGCTCTGTCTTTTTACCTTGGCATTTTGTACTTTCCTAGCGTGTAAACATTTTTTGGTGTTATTTTCATAATAAACATTTCTTCAGTTTTCTTGGCATATGCCATGAAAAACACGCTCCTATCACATGTTAAGAAGATAAGATTAACAGATATCAATTCGGCACTCTGATCACAAAATACTCTTAAGAACAGAACACAAACTGTCACATTATATTATTGTGAAACAGTATTAGTGATTGATATTTTTCTTAGTTTCACTAACCTAAAAATGGTTGTTAATAATGGAAAGTTATATTCAATGTGGTAGCATACAAAAAATTTTAATAAGCCCAGTCTCTAAAGATTTTGTCACTGACCTCTGGCCAAAACATAACAGCTGTTCCTGTGCCTTAGGTCTTGTAAAACCCTTAACAATGACCTCTGGTCTTTCCACTACTGGGAATTAATAAGCTGCCCTATGGCAATATGAATAGCTGCAAAACCCTCTCCATACCGCATTCTTTATTTCAGTGTCCCTTTCCTCAACCCCAACCATTGGTTCTACATCTGTTTCAGGGTCTCAGCATTATGCATTTGTCTCGTTTCTACGTTTTCACCAAATCTGCCAAGAGCTGCAATGCCCAAGGCTGCTGCTTTTCAAGAGAAAACAAATTACTGGATGTTTTTTTCATGGATGACCAACATTTTCTTTAACAATCAGTTTTTGACGATGTTATAAAAGTAAACTCATTGGTACACATCTCACTAAAGGCTTAGTTTTAAGAAAGCAAGTAGAAATTCCCTAATAAAACATCTGTATCTCATTTTGGAGCCATGCTCATAGTTTGAAAGCATTGGCAGTTTAAGCAAGTAAAGTGTTCATTAATTGAATGTACAAAATCTGATTTCCAGGGAAGGAAAATTCAAAAATTGAGTAATAACTGCACACAATTAACCTTAAGCAATTACTGCATTTATTAGGTTTTAGCAAGCAGTCTTTTTACAATGGTTCAACTGTTTTTCAAACAAGTTCACTTGAACAATAAACACTTTAATACAATGGATTCTGACATTAGCCATTACATTACTGGAAAGAAAGAAAGAAAGAAAGAAAGAAAGAAAGAAAGAAAGAAAGAAAGAAAGAAAGAAAGAAAGAAAGAAAAGCACCCTTTGGTATCAAGACATATAGAGAATCAACTAAAATGCTATTGATTCTGTAAGAGCAAATACAAAATGGATGCATTTACCTGCCTACAAAGAATTTGGGGGAATGAAATAAGCTACTAGATGAGTTCTTTCTTTTTTGTGTTCTTCATTTCAGAAAAAAAGTGAGAGCAATAGCTGGAAAGGCAGGCGGCCCACACCCCATGCTGGCATGCTTTTGAGAATAGAGGGGCAATCAATGCACATTCACAAAAGAGGAAGCACATTCAGAAAGCCAACTGTTCCCCAGGGCCAAAAGCGCAGACATTCAATAGAAACGAGAGTGAGAAAATGGTGGCTGGATTTTCACTTCAAAATGATATTTTGTTCATTGATTCAGATTTCATTACAAACAAACATCCTATTAACAACGGGCAGATTGTAAGGAAGAGTGGCTTCCCTTGATTCTCTGGTTCTTGTTTTGCATTGAGTGTCCATGTGATTAGCTGGATATGATTCCATAGACATAATGTTACTTTGGCTGAAAATATTTGTGCATTGTCATGTTCTATTAAGTACACTAGCAATGTCCTGTACACAGTGGATTCAGAAAGTATTCAGACTCCTTCACTTTCTGCACACTTTATTGTGTTGTAGACTGCGGAAGCTACAATATATAATGCAATGCTACAATATCTTCTTATAGCAAAAATTGACAAAGATCTGTGACCAAACTGGCCTATCCTGGCCTGAAGCATAGCCTTTGGCCCTGGCTAGCATGAGGTGAAGAACCCATCGGCAGATAGGACTGTTGCCGTTCGAAATCCTGACCGCCCAACCAGTGCCGATGGGACTTCCTACAGGTAATGTCACGCTACACATGGTTGGAAAATGATTTGTTGTCCTTCTTTACACGTTTGAGGCATTCCCTCAGGGAGATACACGAGCAAGTCCAACAGACCTGGCAAGAATCAGATGAAGGACAATCCACATGCCTTCTTCCGATCGGTTTGTGGGTTCTGATTTGGGATACCCAAAGGAAACACTGGCACCAGCCTCGTTGGCAGGGACCATTCCAAGTTCTCCTCAGTACTCCATACGCTGTAAAAGTTGAAGGACTTGCTTCTTGGACTCATATTTCACATTGTAAATTGTGGAACAAGCCTTTATTGAAAGACTCAATTTTAAAAGGATTGTTGAAAATCATTCTGTACTCAATAACACATAATGACAAAGTGAAAACATGTTTTTACAATGGTTTGCTGTGGCACTTGCAGTGGCACTTCAAATTGTGGTCAGTATCTTCATGATGTGTCTAGGAGATGATTGGAATGTCCACCTTTTGCAAACTGAATTGATTGGACATACATTTAGAAAGGCATACGCCTGTGTATGTAAGGTCCCACAATTCAAACTGTACATCAGGAATTCCAAGGAACTCTCTGTAGACATTTGCAATAAGGCATAGATAAGTGAAAAGGTATAAAACTATTTCTGAAGCTACGAGTGTTCCCACGAGCATAGTGACCTCAATACTTGTAAAATGGATGACGTTTGGAACCAGCAAACAGTTAGCCATCCCACCTAAATGAGCAACCAGGCCAAAAGGTCCTTGGTCAGAGTTGACTAAGAACTCAACAGTCACATTAACAGAGTTTCAGGAGTCCTCAGCTGAGATGAGAAAAAACTGCCGGAAAGACAACAATCTCAGCAATGCTTCACCAACTTGGAGTTAATAGTAGATTGCCTAACTCCCGCTAGGAGTTTGCCGACCTTTATTTAAAGGATGTTAAGAGCATGAGGGAAAACGATTCCCTGGTCTGATAAGACAGACACTGAACTCTTTGGGCAGAACTCCAAGCAGTTTGTCTGGCAAAAAACAGGCACTGATCATCACCTATCTAATACCATCCCTACAGTGAAGTATGGTGGTGGCAGCATCATGCTATGAGGGTACTTCTCAGTGGCAGGTGCAGGAGGACTGGTCAGAATTGAGGGAAGGATGAATGCAGCCATATACAGAGAGGTCCTTAAAGAAAGCCTTCTAGAGAGCACACTTAACTTCAGACTGGAATGATTGTTCATCTTTCATCATAAAACAATATTTCATCATATAAACAATATATATCAATGACACATAACACATAGTCAAGATAATGCTGGAGTGGTTTTGGGAGAAGACTCTGACTGTTCTTGAGTGGCCCAGTCAAAGTCTAGAAACTCCATAAGAACATCTGTGGAGAGACCTGAAGATGGCAGTTTACAGACACTTTCCAATTTAACCTAACGGAACATTGCCAGGAAAAATGGGATAAACTCCCCAAATCCAGATGTCTAGAGCTTATACAGATTTGCTCAAGACGACTCATGCTGTATTTGCCTCCAAAGGTTCTTTTACAAAGTACTGAATTAAGGTGTTGGCATTTCTGTTGTTGATTTTGAATACATTTGTAAACCTTTCTAAAAACATGTTTTCACTTTGTCATTATGGGTTATTGTGTGTAGACTGATGGACAAAAATAGCAAATTCATTCATTTAAAATTAAATGTACAACACAATAAAGTGTGCAGAAAAGGAAGGGATTTAAATACATTCTGAATCGACTGTATAGTTTTCATAAGGCAGATTTGTTCTAGGTTTATACCTTTGCTGAAACAATCTTGGAAGGTAGACAGCGTTCTCCTCCCCAAAGGGGAAAAACTCACATCTGAGAAATTCCATGGTTTATAATTTAAAAAAGCTGGTTTGAATATCTCTCAATGAAGCCACTTCAAGTCCAACTAGTTCCTCTTAGTTCTGCTGATCACACCATGCCCTTCATTTCAGTAGCAACGTCAAGGCTTTCTCTCCCAGCAGGTCCTCTAAGTAGCCCTCAGAACAGAAAATGTACAATGCTAGCTAGCAGGATGGAGTTTCGTTTTCCTTGGCAGCCAGAAGCAAACTGCCTTGGGTTCTTTTGTTCCCATTTGTATCACTCCCAGTGGGGTCATAAGAGGAGAAGGGGATTAGCACATCTTTTGTGCCCAATGTGTCCTCACCAGATAGTTCCTGTCTTATAGGCACTTTACTGGGGTCTAGAAGGCTGGTGCTGGATTCCAGGCCATGCTTGTGAAGGGATAAGAACAGGCTATGAGGCATCAGGAATTCTATTCTCTTTAAGCTTTCACTGTACTCCCAGCCCACATGTCACAAACAAAAAGAAGAAAGAGGAGAAAGAGAGGGAGTGAACTGCGGTACATTATTTCAGTACTGGAAGAACACTTGTTTAGCTCAGACTTGTACTAGTTTTGATTTAAAGCAGTTAGATTAACAGAGTGTAAAAATCTGAAAGCCTATTTTATTATGGAGTGTAAAACCAACAAATATCAGAAAATGCAATCACTCTGAATAGTGTGACACATCAGATTCACAGTCCTCATGCCAGTCAATTAGGTCAGTATTTAGTGTGCCCAACATATATGGCTCACAATTTCAGATCACTTCCATTATTAAAAGAAAAACAACTATTCAGAGATCATAACCCTAAGGTGCGTCTGTACTCGAGGTTGTAATGCATCAACAACAAACTTGCAGCTGATAACAGTTTCTAATGTCATCATTGACAGATGGCCAATGTTTAGCTGCTAATTGTAAAACGAGAGTACATTATACATTTAGGCACTTTAGAGCCTTTTTTTCCCTCATTTTATCATGCTTTTGATTTTGAGGCAGTTCCACTCCAGCTCTCAGTAAATATAGCAGGAGCTCATGAAAAGGATGTGTCATAACTTATTACTATTTTGGACTTTAAGGCTGAAGTGAGCAATCCATAATGTGATTCTTTTAAGTGCATAAGGTAAACAATACATTTTAAAAATCTTTTATCTCTGGAGACACATTATTTTCGAACATTTTGCCATTTTGCCTCAAATGTTACTGTGAAAAAATACAAAAAACAGCCCTTGTTGCTGCTGTTATCAGAAGTGATGGTACCCTCAACAATATTATATATTAGAATATTAACCAGTGTTTTTAGAAGCCATTCAGTTCCACCCTGTACTGATCTGCCACAGAAGTGATCGGAAATAAACAGAATGAGACTGCTTGTGTAGCAAAGGAGACATGTGCAACCCCCTGCTTCTGGGTCCTTAACACAATCTGGGACTCCGGGTACCTAGTAGTTCAGAACCGAAAGCAAAGCAGTAGTGAGTGAGAAATGTACAGAGATACTTGGAAAAGATGCAAACAGTACTGTTCTTTATCACAAAAAATAGATGCAAAGTTACATATAATAATCAACAAAATAAGTGTCACGCAAAAATAAGTATTGCACAGTCCTGCAATGACACACACACTGAAAAAATAACTATATACAAAAAAAAAATTTAAAAATGGAGGCAGAAATAAAGGACTATTTACAAGTCTTACACTCTATGCTGTGCAGTCAAAAATCTGAAGCAAAATAATTCAGTCCAGGAAGCTCTTTCTTCAAAACAAAAAAAAAATACAAATTAAAGTGAACTAATAGCACTCCTCCCTTTAGCCCACTGCCTCTCCTTCCCAAATTACCTAGATTTAAATCAGAGGTTCCCTTCAACACCTTCTCTCTGTCTATACTACATCTCTAAGTGACAGGTAGCTTGTATCAGCCCAAAGACAAGACACCTTGTCACTACCCGATCTGTGCTGCCTGCACACTCTCTAGCATCTACAACAACATCTTATATTGCCGTCCAGTTCTGGGAAACCAATCTCTGGAGGCTCTACATGTGCTCTTCCAATCCCTGCGCTACACCCTATCGTCCTACTATACAGGTAAGGTTCCCAAAGTTTCCATGCACACATTTGCAAGCTTTCCAGGCCTCCGCAGTACTGTCTGCTGCTGCATCTATCTCTTTCTCTTTCTGTCTCTCCCCCTCTGGCAACCTTCCCAGCCAGCGCGTGTCTGCTGGCAACTTTGACACTTGACTACCTTCTATAGAGAAGCTTCATAGGGATGATGGGTGTGTGTCCGGTAGTTTGCACTGGGATAGGTCTCTCCTGGCATCCTTTTCAAGATGGATTATCCCGTTGTATATGTAAAACCTTTATCTTATGGTGATACTATGGTGAATTACTAAGGTGCAACACCATAAAACAAACTGTCTAGTGTTTCTTAAAACAACAAACCATTTTGTGATTTACATCTCATACTTTTTACTCTTAGAAATCAATTAGCAAAGGTACAAGAGCTGGAATGAAGTGTAATAAAAAACAAGAAGGAACCAGGAAGTAAACAGATGACTAGCATTTGGGGCATAAATTTCAGATCAAAACATAAACGGAGATTGAAAGTTTTTAGTTGGCAATAGTAAAAGTGTGAAGTTACTCTTTATTTCTATTGCAATGATTTGTGTAAAGGCCATGCCTATTGCATAACATTTCCAATGACTTCAGTTGCAGATTTCATTTACATACTGTTAGCAAGTTGGATGCACTCATGTAGTTTGACATGCCTACTGATTTAGTGCAACCAGTTCATTCACCCTGACATAATCAGAAAGGTTCGATTTCCTTCTAAGTTGTAGTGTTAGTCTCTGCGTGTAGGTAAGCGCAGGCAACCAATAAATGCTCAGCCAAAAGTACAATGCCTAGAATGCAACTCTAAGGAATAAAGAACACATGTGTTTTGGACATCACAAACAGAAGAAAGGCTTGTCTACCTGATGGTTCATTTTTTATATTCCATGACAGAATTGAAGAAAGAAAACAAAAAGCTGAGATTGCAGCTGCACATACCAGGAAAGCATTTGCACAAGACCAGCTTTTTTCAGGCAGCACATTATTGTCTTTTAGAACAAGGGGCACGCTGGCATTCCCTCTTACTGGAAGTCATGTTATGTGCCACCAGCTTAAGTGATTTCAGGTTCAGATGAGAACTGTAGTTGGTCTCAATCCTTGTTTAAGATGGTATTATCTCAAACAAACATCTGTACACATGCACTTCACAATGGTTGCTGGGTATGTATTGATCAACATACAACGAAAAGAACAAAATAAGCCAATTTCTCATAATATACAGTACTATATACTGGAAAATAATGATGACTTCTAGAGTTTTGATTAGAAGTGCTATTAAACTGCTTAACTTAGCATGGCTGTCTAACAAAAGCATAGAAGTGGCTTCTGGAATTGTAATTATATATGGAGTTAATGGACTTAATGAGGATGAATGCCACTTAAAACACAAAATGCAATGGAAATTACAGCTGTTTAAATCAAAAAGCTAATTGTATGAATGATGTGGCTCTTATTATCATTATGTGAAGTTTAACTTTGCAGATTCTGCACAAATCAAAGATATAAAAGAATGAGATGAAATCTTATGTCCATTAGTAATCTCTACGCCTCTTTTAGCATTAGAAAAAAAAGCGTTGGTGACTTAATGTGACCTAAAGACAAAAGCTGTACTGTAAACTCCAGTCCACAAGTATTAACAAAGAAGGGATCTCGGTAATTATATGTCATTAATTGTATAATACTGAAAGCGTTTAATATTATTCTATGTGATATTAATTCTAGAGTCCGGTGGCACCATGCTGATAATATGTTACTATTTTAATCCTATTGCCAGGATTATTTTTTTAACAATTTTATAGATATCATTACTAAACTTTAGAATTTTAGAACACCCCAAAATACTAAGGATAGCAAATATCAAGAATACTGTACAGCAAAAAATATCTGTATTTTAAAAAGTGCTTAATAAAACGGAGTGCCATTATGAACAATTCTGCACATCCTCTCTCTGATACACTAGCAAAAAGGACTTTCAGCTGACAAATTATTTAGCAGAAGCGTGTCAAGAAACACTACCAGCATTTGTCATGTATTTAAAGAAGAAGTTAACTGGCGACCAGTAAGAAGTTTATTTCTCATACTACAGACTCTGATGTTCTTATCCTCTCAATTAATTTGTGTATGTGGACCTCAAACCGGGCGGCATGGTGGCACAGTGGTTGTGCTGCTGCCTTGCAGTTAGGAGACCTGGGTTTGCTTCCCAGGTCCTCCCTGCATGGTGTTTGCATGTTCTCCCCATGTCTGCATGGGTTTCCTCTGGGTGCTCCGGTTTCCTCCCATAGTCCAAAGACATGCAGGTTAGGTGCATTGGTGATCCTAAATTGTCCTTAGTGTGTGCTTGGTGTGTGTGTGGGTGCCCTTTGGTGAGCTGGCGCTCTGCCCAGGGTTTGTTTCCTGCCTTGAGTCCTGTGTTGGTTGGGATTGACTCCAGCAGACCCCCATGACCCTGTAGTTAGGATATAGGGGGTTGGATAATGGACGGATGGATGAACCTCAAACCTTTTCTGTACTGGTTAGATCCAGTTCCCATTTTCCTCTCAAGACAGTAACAGACACCTTCGTATGAAATATTCAGTTTCTTCACAATCTGTTGTATAGGATTGCCTATATTCTGAAAAAAAACAAAAACAAAAACTTGTAGATGGGCAAAAATAGTTCATTTTGGTCATTTTGGAACTTGGAACTGAAATTTAGGAATACCAGTACCTTGCAACACAAGCAAATAGGGTGTTAATGCAATTCTAAAGGTTTTTCTAATAACAAATTAGCATTTATACCTGACTAATTAAGGGTAATCTAAAGGAGTTTACCATTAGAACACTGAAAGAATGTCCGCTGAAAATGGGGCTTTGCAGCTATATGTGAATAATCAATTAAAAATCTGTCATTTCAAGCTGTATTATAATGAAAGGTATTGATTTTTATCGAGAACATGAAAATTTCTAGGTCACCCTAAATTTTGGAATTACAGTTCACATATATTGTCATGTACATGCACATAGAGGGCAGCTAGTGATGGTAATTCTACTGCGGCTTCAGGGTCTGGTGCTGTCTCCTAATGACTTTTCTCTTTCTCCTTCTGCAGACCTGATGACTGATGGCTATAACACCTTTGATGTCACTTCTGATGTCCGCCCATCTGGACCCTCCTCTTCCTGCCTAAAGGACTGAAAACCAGAAGCTCTGCCATCTTTGTTAGTTCAAGTTTTAAGTCATATCTGAAAAGTCATCTCCACAACTTATCGTGTATTCTGTTTTGGACCAACTTTCAATTATACGGGGTTACCAGGGTGCTACCCCAACTATTATTTGTCTTGGGAGCAGTACCCAGCCGGGGTGCCTGGAAGGACCGGGAGTGGGACTACACTTCCTCCGGACCACGAGAGGGCAGCCGCCCTGGTTGGAATGGGGACCATGGGAACGGAGCCCGTGGTCACCGCCAGGGGCAGCCCAGATGCCTGAGAAGCCCTGGACATCAGCACTTTCATCAAACCCGGAGGTGCTGGAGGAAGGAATACCAGGGACACCCAGAGTGCTTCGTGCGGCACTTCTGTCACACCAGGAAGTACTGCCGGAAGCTTGTCTGGAGGCACCTGGAGCTTGGCCAAGTGGACTTAAAAGGGGCTGCCTCCCTCCACTCATCAGCTTAATTCGGGGGGAAGTGGATGTAGCTCAGAGGAGAGGAGCGGAGGCAGTGAAGGAAGGCAAGACATTGACAGGCCTGGACTGAGGGTGTGTGGTGCAGGGGCACTGGGATGTGTGTGGTAACTATAAATATTGTACATAAGGCGAATAAACGTGTGTTGGTGACTAAACCATCGGTGTTCGTCCGTCTGTGTCTGGGCTCGTTCCCACAATATATACATATATCTCCCTATTATAAAAAATCCTGGGAGAGAAAGATGGGAGACAGGACGTGATCTTCACGTTAAGAGCACAGAAGACACATAAAAGACCCATGAGACGAAGGAGAATGGCCACAGAGCATTTCACGGGGACCTTAAACATGAAACTTTGTCCCAAGAGATTAACCCAGGACCGTCTTGCGATGATGTAGAACATGAGATTCTTGCAAGACACGTCCTACTTACAACCAATATCAAATAAGGCCACGGGCAGCAAAACATTCAGTCGTTGAAGGATTTGAGCACACACAGATCCAGGGTCTCAGCACATATAAAGCGTATAAGGACCAGGTGTCATTGAAAAAAAAAGCAGGACAAAGCGAGGTCAGAAATAAAAGACAGAGTAGAAAACAAAGTAAAATGTCATAAAGAGGTTAAAAAACAAGGGGGCCAAACACATGCAGAGCAGGTTAGAGATAATGAAAACTGGAATTCAAAAGACTCAAAAAAATGTAGGCACAAAACACATGCAGAGCAAGATAAAGAATATGAACGCAGAAAAAAATGACAGTGTCAAACCAAAGAAAGTAAACATCGCATTAGCGCAAAAAAAAAAGAGAAATTATTACTCAGAGAAATAACAAAAAGGCGAATAGAGATCGAATATATGGACATACTGTGGGTGATATGTCAGAAGTATATAAATATTGTAAGGCTTTGAAGTTTAAGTCAGAGAATTTCAAAAATGTGGTTTACCTCACATGCATTTATTGGTACTTTGCAAAAAAAAATTATGAACTGCTGATGATGTACCTTTGTAGATCATTTTGTCTGTGCTGAAATTCCAAACAGAGAAACCTATCCTGAATTATGGTACAAAGTCATTAAACGCGTCTCACTGACCTCATTAAAAAGATTTAGCACATTGGGACTCCAAAGATTCCTAATATTGTTTTTACAGAAGTTCTGAAATAAAAGTGAAACTAATGAAATAGCAACAATTCAAAGAAACAAAAATCTTAAAAGTGTGTATCCGGAAAACCAAACAAGGGGGTTGAGGAGCGAAGCGAGCAGGGGGCAATATATATATATATATATATATATATATATATATATATATATATATATATATATATATATATATATATACTGTATGTGTGTGTGTGTGTAAAATGAGTCAAATCTTCACCTGGGGACATGTTAAGTTCTGAAGTTCTATCAGATCTTCACAGAGGTAATGCACTGAAAAGTCACAAAGACATATAACAAATGGGTAGGAAACAGGCAATTCTTTGCACAAGCAGAAGCAAACATCTCAACAGTGACAAGGCTTAAAAATAACATTGTCATGCTCAGCCTAGGACAACAGCAAAATCATTAAGCAAATAAGAATAGTAAAATAACACAGTGAAGAACAAAAATTGCAGTAATGCTGAACCTGATAAAAAATTCTTCAAGGGATGAAAGACTCTATAACTGATCTTTGAGTGATGATCTGTGGCCACTTTAAATATGAGCTTGATGAGCTAAAAAAGTGTCACTGTAAGCAAAGATTTATGCATGCAGTAGGCCTGGTCAGTGATGTGACAATGGATACAGTATGCGTAAGTCCATGTCTTAATTGTTACAATTTAAGGTGAAACCCTGTAAAGGTATAGATATTAGCAGCATTTTGTCATTTATAATCATTGTTATGTTATTATAATGTTTACCATCCAGAGCAGTGCCGCTCACAATAAAAAAAAAATATATATCCTTTTTGTGTAATCAAACAGTATTCTGAAACACTCTAACATATTTAACCTATTACATAAAGTTATATAAGATCTGTTGGCAGCCATGATGTATTCAATGTGTCAGCATAATCTGTGTAGTCAATAACCTTTGCAAACATGACCAGCTTAAAAGTTATATTTTCTTCTTGTAATCTATATTCTTTGTTTATATGTATTATTATAATGCTTTTACTTTTTATTATACATTTTTACTTATTGTTTTCAATTTGTGAAAGAAAAGTAAATCTAGAGCCTGGAGAAACGCTGGGAAAGTTCTTTGTTTCTAGTGTTAATGTTGGGATAAAGCTCAAAAGTTAAACACAGATTGGTTTAGTAAGCAATATTATCTTTAAAAAATAAGTGCTACCATGTACTGGCATTGAGATCCCAGATCTTGTGAACTTCAGACACGCTGGAGCACCACAGCTTCAGACCTGCTCAAACATGGGACTTCTAAATGTAGTCCTTTCATAACCTTCTATCCTCCAAACACCTGCACACTAAGACTAATTTAAAAATGGTGTTGCATATTGTTTATATATCACCGTTCACACTAAAACAAGCAAAAATGTTTATGACGTAGACAGTCACCTACACTGGGCATACACACATCAGCCAAAACATTCTTGAATGAGCAATGTAGTGAAAAATTCTGAGCCCTGTGAGAATCAGATTCCCTTGAGCTGAATGCACTTTCAAGATTATCAGCCCAAAACAGCACATTCGCAGCATAGAAAAAGACAGAAATTATTAAAGGAACTGGAATTAATAATCTTACATTAATATCACTGATTGCACTTGAAAGTAACTGTCTTCGGAATTGTGACGGTTGTCTTCTCCTGAAATAAAAACGCTGCAGTTGTTAAAATGACACTTAAAAGTGAACAACTCCATATTCATTCTCAAGAGAACTGAGGATGAGCGGTCTGCAGCACCTAATCAGAGCACATCTTGTACTAAACAACATTTGTAAAACTGTTTTTTTATTGAATTTATTAAAAGCAGGTAATATTCCATACAAACAAGCCAAACTTAACTAAACTAAATGCAATGTTTGTAAAACTGACTGAATAGAGAACATAAATGTGTGCATACGTGCGTGTGTCTATTTTAGTGCTTTATTGCATTGTTCTTTCATGTCTCTCCCTGTCTTGTAATATAGTGAGTTCGGCTGCATTCTACACTCATCCACTTTGTAAAGCATATTGTTATTAATTTTGCAGTGGAGTGCACTCTCTGTTACTGTACAGATTACATTTCAGTAATATAGACTGATAAGAGGCTGCCAGCTGAGTTATTTGCAATCCGATTTTCACGGGGCTCCGACTTTTTCACTACTGTGGTAACACTGCGGGCCACAGGATTTATCACAGAACTGTAGCGGCCGTAAATAATTTGCCTTTTGCACCTATATGAGCATTTAAATAGTACAAAACACAATTTAGATGCATTTTGGTAAGCAACACAACAAGCACCATGAGGAACAACTCTCTATGCCTGCTACGTTGGAACATATTTTTCTTTCATGCTGGGTGACCAATGAATGAATGAGCAGAATCTAATCAGGGAAGGGCCCCGAAATAAGCACAAACACAACCAGAGTTTCATTTTCGGAAAACTCAGTTATACCACAACACTTACGCTGCATTTATGAAAGTATATGGCTCTGGAGAACATTTTTAGAAATCATAGTTTTCGGGGGTTGAAAATGCTGAGCTAGTGTGGAACAAAATGTGAAAGCTGAGACAAATGTCTGCGTTTTTAAATAAAAATATGGCAGTGCTCAGTAGAGTCTGAGACAGCACCTGGAATGGATAACATCTGGAGTACTTGCAACACCTCAGCTAATTGTTGCATTCATGTCTGACGACTTTTATTGCGATTATCCTGTTGTGATCCTGTGGATTGTATGCTGAAAGATATCTGAATGCAGGCTAATATAAAATTATTCGTGTCATGATTGTTTTTTCTTCTTGTTATAGTAATTTGGTCAGCATTTTGGATTTGAGTTGGCTCTATAAGTGGAATGACGTTTTCACAGTGCATTTTCCAGCAGAGCTGGAGCTAAAGTACCTTTTAGACGGTAGGTCAGACTTTCTCCAGAGGACACGTAATATCTTCTATGCTTTTAGTCAATAAAACTGTAAGATGGAAATGAAGTCTGTTAGTGGCATTGTTGGCACCGTGAGCTATTCCCTGCAAACTCAAACTGATTGATGTCTTCATTGTTAGAACACCTGCTATTCATTAGTGTTCAGCCATGTTCTGGTTTCCTGATTTCTTTATTGCCTGGCAATTACAGATGGCTTTGTGACTTCCACTTTCTGTGTCAAATATAGCAACAGTTTTCAGTTTGGTTTGAGCTTGGTTTCCTGCAAATTGTTTTGAGAAGTTCTCAAATCATATCTTTGTGTTTGGATTTTATTTTTTATTTCCAGATCTTTCCTAAATGCTGTCATTACTGAGCTTACCAGGCTTTGAATTTGATCTGAAAAAATCTTGTCCTACAGATAAAGGCGATCGTTCACTGCATGTTGAAAAAGCCCTGGGGTTAACCTTAGCAAAAACTTCTCGATTTGATGGGCATGTTGTTGTTATAGGTACAACAATTATAGAATAAGAAACTGTTGAATGTAAAGTGCATTGCAATGAAGTAATGTTTAAATCACATATCTTCCGTAGCTTTAGTCTTTTCAGAAATTAAGTGCCACAGGTAACGTATCTCTCTTCCGCTCTGCCAGGTGTTTTTGTTCAGCTTTTTATTTGGACTTTTTTCTCTTGGTTTATTCTTTTCTTTCCTCAGTTATAAATGTATCCAGTCTTGTTATCTTTAGGTTCTAAAGCGGATAAAGGAATTGAGTTAGAATTTACAGTAGGATAGTCTTTGTAAAGAAAATAAAGACAAGACATAAAAAAGGGATTGAGGTTCCAGATCAGAGCACCCCTGTTGTCTGTAAGATATTAACCTTCACAATTTTTTAACAAAAGGTCAAAGATAGTGCTGCACCAGGATACATTGGTGTCTCAACTTGGTGGATCTTCAGAGCTAAATCCTGTGGAGACCAAAAGTTACTGGGTGGTTAAAGGTGGAGTCATATGACGTTTCTGGGTTGGGGTCCTAACAGCTGTAGAAGTTGAGAGCAAATGTAAGTCCTTTGGCACCACTACACTATCCATCCCCAGTGCAACATTTAACTTGGTTCCAGTGAGGCCCTTGACATGCCCTCTTATGTGACACAAGATAAAGACAGTATTGAGAACATGTTTCAGTGTAAATGAGTCCAAAAGTTCCCAACTGTGTCACATATCATCAGTGAGACTCATTATTGTTTAATTCATTTCCCAGAACACATTATAATGGACAGGTGACCTGTAGGGTTGAATGGCATTTAAATTGCAGGTTCAAGGATTGTATGGGCCCCTGGATCTGCTAGAGGGAGATTAAAAAATTAAAATAGTTGATTATAGTTATATACCGCTTTTCTAACTAGTCAGGGCACTATACAGTATAGACAGGGGTGAGATGCTTCAACCACCACCAATGTGCAGCATCCACCTGGATGATGCAATGGCAGCCATTATTGTACAAATAGATAGATCTTTATAAATATGTGCTCACCATACATTACCTGTTAGGTGGTGAAGGGCTGAGAGAGAGATAATTGACTGCTAATGTACAGTCGATGATTCGGGCAATTTAGCCAGGACATCAGGGTACAACCTACTCTTTTCAAAGGATATCCAGCAATCTTTTATGGCCACACAGAGTCAGGATTTATGTCTGATCTGAAGGATGGTCCCATCCACACTGTGCTGGGGTATTGGGATCCACACACAGACCACAGTCCATGCCCTGCCGGCCTCAACAATATCTTTTTTCCCAGCAACTCCAGATTTCCTGGTTGGTCTCCCATCTAAGTACTGGCCAGGCATAAACATGCTTAGCTTCAGTTGAATTACCTGTTCCTGAAGTGCAGGCGGTATGGCTGCTGGATGGCCTGAGGAGTTAATCACCTTATTCCTGACAATGGAAGAGATCTGTGGGTCTTATGCAGAAGGGGTTTCTGGTAGGGCTTGAAAGCATCTTCAGGGAAGACTGCCTTTGAAGTTGGAGTCAGAGGAATGCTGAAGGATTCATCTGTTAGTAGGAAGAAAGGCCACATGGAGTGGTAAGAAGGTGCTGAATGTGGAAAGGGGAGTTGAGTGAGGGCCTAAAAGGTTCTTAGGTTTAATAGTTGTTCTTTCTTTTTTTACTGTGAGTTATTTTCTAATCTTCCTGTTTACTTAATAAATCACCTTTATTTTACTCATTTCGGTCCCCTAGAAACTATTCTGCATTACCCAATAAAGGTCACAGAGTTTTAAAATGTAGGTGAATCTTTAAGACCAGTTGGTGTATCATACCCCAGAGTTTCCATCTTAGGCTTTAGGAGGAACTTGGTGACACAAATTATCAGGACAGAGAGTCAGTGGGACAATAAGGGAGGCAGACACAGCTGATATAACAAGTAAAAAGGTATATTTATTGAAAAAAGTTCCATAGAGAAAATACAAAAAGACAAAAAACAAACAAAAAGAAGTTAAATAAATTACATTAACCACATGACAGGCACCTTAAAAAGTCTTCCAAAGAAAAATAAATCAATCCCCTTTTTAATGGGCTCTGAAGAATCAGAACTTAAGTAAAAAGAATGTTTAGCCTGCTTTCTCTCTCGCTAACCAAAAAAACATTTGTAGGGAAAATACAGGGAGAATAACAGTCTATTTCACTGCCTGCAGCCGCCATAATTCTTTGCATATTTACCTTCTCCTGGTCTCAATTGAACTAGCTACTTGGCTGGTGAAAAGACCAGCGTTTATCCCGGGTCAACCATAACCTCACCTGAGTCTAACACCCCCCTCTCTCCCTGGTCATGCGCCTAACCTAAACAATATCTCTGCTAATTGTGCCGCACGTGCACCAATTTTGCTGATGCTTCACAGCACCCACATCACATCTGTCTCTTATACCTGTGCCCAGAGTCCATCATACATCAGTTACTTACTTTACAAACACCACAGCTACTGTACATCAGAAAAACATTGTGTTTCCACCTGAGGGCCCTTCAAATGAAAACATGCACCACCCTGTCCACTTCAAGCCCAACAACACACAGCAGCTCCACTTGTGTACCCAGGGAACAAACCGGTAAGTGAAAAACTGCTGTTTTTTCTTTAATTATAAGGATGCTGCCTGCAAAGGATTAAACATAAACGGAAGAAAGAGCTTAAGTTGTGAGGCGTTTCCTCACATGGTGGCTGAGTCCACACATTAGTGTTCATTTTCTTCTTCTGTCCACACGACCACCGAAAATGTACACTTTTGAAAACACTTTCCAAAGACATATATTTCTGATAATGTTGCAGTGTGAAAACAAAGATTTTTGAAAATGCACACTCTAATCACGTGCATTGATTCATGCTCATTATATACCCTTGCCTGATTGGATCCAGCTCACTAAAATGTCTTATTCCTTGAATCGAACATTCTTTACAGAAGAAAACAGTATTCCAACATAGTAGACATACAACACTTACTTTTCATGGCACTTGTTGTGCTTCTTACCTGTATGCATCTAAGTTATGTTTTGTACGGTATGAGTGCTGCAAACATGCATAAAATAATTTACCACTTGGTACAGTTTTGCTATAAGTTCCACACTTAGTGGTATAATGTCCCTTTAAGGCGAAAACTTCCTTGTCCTGTAGTGTGGGCGGAGTTACTTTCACAAACAATGTGAAAACCTTAGTGTGGACAGAGATCATTATTGTTTTAAAAGACCATTTGAAATGAAAAATTAGTAGCGTGAACATAATCTTAGTTAATAATATCTGGGGACTGCTATAGACAGACAGTGGTAAATGACGCTTGAAAAATAGGCAGTAGTAGACCAAGTAGTAGATTTTGTGATACTCTCACTAAGCTTGCAGTGTTATTGTATGAATATTGTACATCTGCTGAACACTAAGGCTGCTATTACATAAATAATGTGTAATATACAAGTATGCTATTCAAAAGTATTGTTCTTATGAACGTTCAAGAATTTCTCATTTTTGTCATTTTCATTCCTGATTGTATGGAGCTAGATGATGTGTAGTATATAAATAAACTACTGTTAGGGAAGGAGTTCTCATGACCCTAACAATTGTTTTAACCAGTGTTATTTTGGAAGTACGTTTCTAAATTATATTTCTGCTTGTTGTGAAAAAGAATGATCTTAATTATGTTCATTGCGGAAGGGTCATTATTGTATGTTGCTGACAGAGAAGGCCTGAAGCTCGGGAGACACTACTTTCAATCAAAAAACACCCTAACCCTCTCCAAGGTGAACCAATGGAGCTGAGCATAACAATGATGAACTTTATTGTCATTATTGTGAAGAATTATGCATTAAGTATAATTTCAAAACATTCATCTACAAGGAAACTGTTTTTGACTATTGCCCCTTCTGTTATATGGATTATGTTGTTAAATACCTTATGTTACATGCCTTTATCTCAGATTCATAGTTGCTTACTAACCTTAATTATTTTCCATAATTATTTGCTTTATTTACTAAACAAAGCTCTGTGAGCAAAATGGCTGTTATCAACTAGAAACATATTTCAAATGTATGCACTATGCATGGTGCAAACAGGACATGTTTCAAATAGACGGGTGTACAAAAGAAGGCAAGCTCTGCTGAGGGCACACATTGATGTGCCTCATTTTATGGCAGTAGATGTATCAGGTATGCTTCATGTTACACATTTTCTACCAAGTAGCCACCATATGAACCTAACCTCAATTTAGGTTGTTTCAAATGACATGTCTACTGTCTTAACTAGTATGACTTTTAGTTAACAATGTTCATTTTGGAAATTTGATTATTCACATCACACCTTAAAAGCAATTGCATTGAGAGGACATCCCACCTGTGTACATCACTTTTTGGTATAAGATTAGGTGATTTAATCGTTGGTCCCACAGGGCACTGAAATTTGTTTCTCAACACCACTGTATGTGTTTTAATCAATCAAGTGAATTTACATCTTTAATTTTACTTTTTCAACTGCTGTATGGTCGCATGTGCTAGGGGCAAGTATGAGGTGCCTGATCGGGTGCAGTTGGTTTAATTGACTGTTGGTTTCATGTGAATTGTGGTACATACATATCTATATGTGTTTTATTTTTACTCTTTTATTGTTTTAATGATCCATGATCACCCTCAACTCATTATGCACTGAATGAAATTCCCTAATCACTGATAGCAAACACTTAGTGTGACTACCACAGCAAGTACAATTTCACCCATACTGTAGTTAGGTTTTGCCGGGTTGAATGGCATTCATACCTCATGTGGACCACTCCAGCGTTCACTTGGTACCATACCAAAATCACCCATTCCAAAAAGTCTCAGTCCAGCTGTTGAGTTCCACACCCGAGTGCAACTGGCATGTTCACATCTACCTAAACGAACCACATTTTTGGGAAAATCGCACCAAAGTTCGAAAAAAATGCACCAAATGGACTAGATGTGATAACACCTTATATGTCATGTCAGTTAAGTAATGGAAACGCACAGGGGGGCACCTATTGTTTGACTAAGCTTAAGGCTTCAATAGGCCTTAATCTGGCCCTAACTGAAAATCATACGCCAAGTTCACAAAATTATAACTTAGAAACTAAATGGGAATTAACCTCTTAAAAGAAAATTGATTACTACAAAGCTCAGCAAAGCCAAGAACAAAATATATTGTATTTAAAGGGAGTTCAACACACACTGACTTAACATTTAAATGACTGAAGAAAATAATATAAAAAAGAAAAGCATTAATAAAGTATTAGCAATAAAATCACTGAACTGAATACAAAAAATAGGTAAGAAATTTAAAATGAAAGAAAATTTAAATATTAAAAAAAGAAAAACTTAAACTTTAAAGTGAGTATCCATCTTTTATAATAAGTAAGTAATTATATTATTAACTTGCATTTTTTGAATATGTTAGTGATGGATGAGTTCTGAAACAAACAGGCAAACTTTCACATCCTCTTTGAAATGCTAAAATAGATAACAACCACGTTTTATTTTAAATGTTGTAACACATGAACAAAAATATGTTGAAATTTCTTAGCTGAATTCTTTCTTCAACATGTCCTGATACTGCACTGGCAGACAAAGCCACAGCAGAAGTATCCATTTCACACACCTAGTCTTATTCAGTATCTCTCTCTAAATACCTAAGTTATCTACAGTGCCACCTACGCATGCTCTCCTACTAAAAGTGTGCATTTTGTTTATAAAAATCAAACAGTTTGGGAAATAAAGACTATTAACTAATCTAATAACCTTTGATTTAAGGAAAGGAACTGTGTGATTTTTAAAAATAAGCACATTTTTTCCAATATAGATTTGAATTTATTTCAAATCTTTGTGCATTATTTAAGTACACTTTATCTGTATTGTGCAGTGTGTACAGTAATTGTATAATAGTGCTTGGAACCCAAGATACAACAAAATTTTCCAAGTAATTGTGTTGCAAAGGTATAGAATGTTTTAGCCATTTTGGGCAAAAACTTAAACATTGTGTATTAAATAAAAAGGGTTGCATTATTGAATCTTATTGAGAATATAGTAAAATAAAATTAATCATATGAGATTTTAACATCACTTATCCATCAAGACAGTGGTTCATTGCATTTGTACCCAATTTATAAGCATTTTTATATAGCACACACTATAGTTCTGTTCTTGTCAATAGCAATCAATTAGTTTTAAACCAGGCATGCCAAACTCACTACCATTGGTGGGCCGCTTCGATTGCCATACGTGCATCAGTGGGGCGCACTGTAACAAATACAGTATTAGTATGTAGTCAATCTGAGGTTCTGTTATAACCATCACATCTTAAACTGAAAATGAAATACAGTGGTACTGTACAAGGAAATTAAATGGAAAGATTATGAATGAGTCTTTCTTCCAGAATCTCAAAAAAGATCACATGAAGAGGAGATATTTTGATTAGAAAGAAAATAAAGTCACCAATACTAAATTTAAAGATTTTGCCAGAGCATCAGAGTGATTTCCCTTCTTGTTTGCTTTCACAGGTTTTGCAACGTTTTATGCATTAGTATAAATGAATACCATATATGAAAGTTGTCGCCTCAAGCTAAATTGTATCCCCAGTAATGCAATTGGACATTGTTATTTCTTTTTTAGCACCTTAAAGGTACTCCTATCCTATGTTCATCAGCTAACATTACCTCCTAAAGATCTTGTTTATCCCTCATGGTTCCTAATCTACAGATGCTGGTCATAAAATTAGAATATCATGACAAAGTTGATTTATTTCAGTAATTCCATTCAAAAAGTGAAACTTGTATATTAGATTCATTCATTACACACAGACTGATGTATTTCAAATGTTTATTTCTTTTAATTTTGATGATTATAACTGACAACTAATGAAAGTTGAATGAAACTTTGTCATGATATTCTAATTTTATGACCAGAAACTGTATGTTCAGATAAAACTCAGACTTGCTTAGTTAGCAGAATCTAATGGAATCAAGGTGGTATGACTTTGGGCAACTGCCTCTACTAGATCCTGTGGGGATCGCTTGAGCAGACTCGCCCTACTGAACTGCTGGAATGAGCTTTGGTAGATACAATAGAACCCTTTGAAAAAAGAGGCATCATCAGTAGCTGCTCACCTCTATCCCCCCATCATGCAATTTCAGAAAATTTTGGAAAAGAGTAGAATGCTTTACAGCATTACTTAAAATTTTATTGTGATCACTTTTCTTATCTTTATAATAATAAAATTGTGTTATGTCTCTTAGTCTGTGTGTTTGTTTGCCAAAACATCTAAACATTGTTTTACAATCGGGAGCATTAGTAGGATAGCACTACTTGGAACAACGGCTTCTAAAGATTTCAGTTTGTGGTCTTGACTCAGAAACTTTGCCAATAAATGTACAATCATGAATGATAGAAAAAAACCTTGATGAGCAGGTTGATTTTTATTTGTTTTAGTATTACATATTTATCCCCTGTAGATGTAGTTAGGTAGGTTTAACTTTACAACATTTAGTGGAGCAAGAAATAAACTTAAATCATTTATTGGACAGGTCTTAATACTGAATCACGAATATTTCTACTGCACAACTGAACATACTTTATATAAAATTGTCAAAACCAGTTTAATCGATTTCGGGATTGTGGTTGCCATAGCATATCCTGGGTATATTGGCAGGAGTCACCCCCTGAAAGGGTCAGTCCATTGCAAGGACAGCTGAAGTTTGGTAAATTTAAAATCAATTGACTCAACCTGCACATCTTTGGGATGTGAGGAGAAAACAGAGTATCTGGGAAAAAAAAAACATGCAGAAGCAGCAAAAATGTGCAAGTTACACACAAAAAGGCAACCAAGCCTGAGATTCAAACCCAGGATGTTGTATTTGTGAGATAGCATTGATAAGCATGGTTCCACCATACCTACTTACAAAATATTGATATGAAAAAACATTTTCAAACCAGTTTGATCTGATTCAAGGTCACAAAGAACTGGTGCCTATCGCAGCAGAAACAGGAGCAAGTTAGGAAGTGGCCCTGCACAAGAAAGCTGTCTAGTGCAAGGCCTAATCATGTACATATTCACCAGAGGCCAATTTAGAGTCATCACTTAACGTAACATGCACGTTCTTAACGATATGGGAGGCAATTCTCCTTATCTGGAGGAAAAACCATGCACACTCTACCCAGAGTGGACATGGGATTCAGACTAAGACCATAGATCCAGGAGGCACAATGATTCCTTACTCACCTTAAGCTGTCTAAACTTGCATAATGCCACATGACTTGAAATTTAAACCTTTCAGCCATGTGCATGACATAAACAGTGACGTCGCACAGAATTCATGGGCCCTCCACAATAATGGAAATGGGCTACCCTGAAAAAAAGCATTTATAGTAAAACTCAGATTTAACACTCCTACTGTATATTTAGCATTTTCACACATTTAAAGTGTTTTTGCATGCTGTTAATGCCATAAAAAAAGTTTAGGTCTGAAGGATCACGTGTTTTAGAACTACCTTCATACGTTACCTAAAAAATTACTTTTTTCCTGATTTTTGGCTCATATCTGATTTTTCTTTGATTACTCAGATAAATTTTGCAACTGGTCCAAATCTGTCTATCCCTGCCTGCACCAAATTGATAGAACAATTTTGTCAGACAGATTCAAACTAAAAGATACTGGTTGTTGCTCTGCTTCACATCATTTCAGTGCAAGACATGTGCAAATATGCCATCTCATAATTTTGCAAGGAAAAGGATCAAGAAATTAAGGTTATGGTTGGAGCATATTTATTTCTGAACATAGGAACAAGTGGTCTAAAAGACTGGAAACAGGACTGGGGAGAGTGTTATGGATGGTATGGATCTCATTATGAGAGCAGTGTAAATACTTTTTGAATTTTGAGTTCTGATTCAATAACATATTTTTGTTAATCATTCTTCTCTAAAACATCAGATTGATAGTTTCGTGCAAGTAACTCTTTTTTTTCCCCTGTCACTTTCTAGAAAACAGCTAAATGGATGTTGTCAGAGAAAAATAATATCCTGGTCCAAGTTTAACTTACATGAAAAGGTTCTTCAGACTTCAGTTAATTGAAAGTACTGTATAAGAAGTTTATTTAAATAAAGATATCTTTGGAGCACTCCATGCTTCTCTGCATTGCAATCATGAGAATGCTAGCTGACAATCCTTTGTTAGACAAATGCTTTATAGAGTATGAATATACAAAGAGAATATTTAGCATACAGCTAATAATATGTTAAGCTGTTCCAATATGTTGAGCTCATCAAGAACACGTGGACATTGTTGGAAACTTGTTAAGGGTAAATTTCGCACAAACATTAGGATGTTTTTCTTTACACAAAAAACGATAGACACTTGGAATAAGCTACCAAGTAGAGTGGTAGACAGTAAGACTTTAGAGACTTTCAAAACTTAACTTGATGTTTTTTTGGAAGAAATAAGTGGATAGGACAGGCGAGCTTTGTTGGGCTGAATGGCCTGTTCTCGGCCTAGATTGTTCTAATGTTCTAAAATAGGTCCATATGTGAGATATTACATTGTGCTGAATTAAGTTACTTAGAGATACTTGACATCCCAAATCAACAGCAACCTTGAAACTGCATACTAGGATGAACGTATCCTGCTTACAGCAGTTAGACAAAAGGCAATACAACTGAAAGGCTTAACACCCAAAAAATGTTACATAAAGATTTTCCGCTACAGTTTTTTCCTGTATTTCAGACTCATTTGCCTCTCTGCTCAAGTCAGAAACTATTGAAAGAAATGTTTAGAGTTTACTTTAAACCCGCACTGTCCTTGGCCAGTTTGTTGCAGTTTGGAGGAAATCTACATTAACATATGATAATGAAACATTTTGAGACCCCAATGTTATTATTTACTTATTTCTATTCAAATGCTGCATATTCATATTTCTACCTGGATCTGGGGCAGTCAAATTGTTCAGCACATCTTTATAAATAAGCTTGTGGTTGTCTGAAATGGGAAGAGGTGGACAGTGAGGACAAGCAGAAGAAGACTTGCCAGACATACAGTATAATAATCTACTCCAGTTATGACACCGGCAACATTTTGCCAGTTCCCTCTTCCACTGATGCTTTAAGCATAGATGTTATCTTCGGTAGTTTGGCAATAATGTGTTTTGCCAGTGGCTTGATTTGGGCAGCTCTTAGTTATTATATTCTTTACCTTATCATGATGGATCTCCACATTGTCTACTAGCTAACTTCAGCAGATTTTCTCATGTTTGCCATCTGTTGCCTGAAGTGTCACACTTGGACAGCTTTGATAGGAATTGTCTGTAAACTGGCATCTTCAGATCTTTCCACGCATATTCTACTGGGTTTAAGTCTGGGCTTTGGCTGGGCCACTCAAGGACAGTGAAACACTTGTCCTGAAGCCATTCAGGTGTTGCCTGGGTTGTAGGCTTCAAGTCATTGTCATGCTGAGAGATAAATCGTCACCCCAGTCAGAAGATGTGTGCACTCTGGATCAGGTTTACTTCAAGGACCCCTCTGTATTTGTCCCTGCTGCTAAGAAGCAAACCCAAAACATGATACTGCAAACACCACGCTTCAAACCAGTTTTTCATTGTTTCATTTGCAAAAATTGAATATATTTTTTGAGGCTGACTTTGTGGAGGTCTGGTAAGGAGGCCTTTGGGTCTGGAGATGTTGCTATCCACTAAGCCAGTGGTCTTAAAGGAAATCAGCATTTCCCAAATTTTCGTAATACTACCTAATTACCTATTGCAGTGCAAATGCCAACATCCCCATTCTCCAGAACTATTTATAAGGCACTGCTTTATGTGGTATCCTTGATGGTCAACAGTAGCAGGAAAATGTTTATTCAAGTCCAAATATTTACTCTATATATATATATATATATATATATATATATATAATCCTAAGCCTAAAAGTGCAACGATTTTATATGACTTTTTATGTTTTTTTTTTTGTCAGGCTTTAAATCCGTCTTATTTTAAAACCTACATATATAGTTTAGTATCATTCTTTTCAGATTTTATCGAACTTTAATGTGATGTTGTTAGATTTTCAGATTCTTATTCTTTTTTTAAATTGCAGACTAAAAAATATCAAGAACTCGCGTCTCGTGTGATGGGAATTTTTGCCAAAAGATTTAACCACACGGGCGGCATGGTGGCGCAGTGGTAGCGCTGCTGCCTCGCAGTTAGGAGACCCGGGTTCGCTTCCCGGGTCCGCCCTGCGTGGAGTTTGCATGTTCTCCCGTGTCTGCGTGGGTTTCCTCCGGGCGCTCCGGTTTCCTCCCACAATCCAAAGACATGCAGGTTAGGTGGATTGGCGATTCTAAATTGGCCCTAGTGTGTGCTTGGTGTGTTTGTGTGTGTCCTGCGGTGGGTTGGCACCCTGCCCAGGATTGGTTCCTGCCTTGTGCCCTGTGTTGGCTGGGATTGGCTCCAGCAGACCCCCGTGACCTTGTATTCGGATTCAGCGGGTTAGAAAATGGATGGATGGATTTAACCACACCCAGGGCCAGAAATGAAAGAGTAGATGACAAAGACAACTACTGTACAGGCTTTTAAATTTTTGAGGCGCCACACAAGATGTACATCAAGCAGCAGCAGCTGATCGAGCAAAGACGAGGCAAAAAAACTGTATTTGTTTCCCATTGTATCACCGTTTAAGATGGGGGTTTCAGAGGAGCGACCGCGTCTCATTGGGGTCCGTTCAGCCCCCCTTTTCACAATGCGAGCAGCAGAGATGCGAAGTGGCTGGCGTGTAGCACAGGCAAGGGGGGGGGTTGGCAAGTGAAGCGAGCAGGGGGTAAGCCCCCTAGAAATTAAATAAAAATGTAGTTTATCAGAAAATACCACACTCATGTGCATGGTCTGACACAAACCAAATGTTCTAGAATTAAACTATTTTTTGGTTGGGTTGAATAAAAATTAAATGATATATGGGCACACAAAGGCAGCTGTAAGATATTGACATTTGGTCATGTCAGACCTTTTAAGTCTATGCTTACAGTTTAGTGGTAATAGCTGGCAGTTCATTTATTTATTAATTTATCTATCTATCTATCTATCTATCTATCTATCTATCTATCTATCTATCTAATTTTTTAATTTAATATTTGGACCAGTATTTATAAAAAATTCTAGCTCAGGACTTCTCAGTTAGTCAGATGTAACAGAAATATATTCATAATTAAATGCTAGTCCATAATTATCAGTAAGAGCATTTAATTCAAATGAATATTAGCAGAAAATCTGTAAATATAGTTTACTTAGTTTACACTTGAGAATTTGCATACTGTTGACTAGCTGTGCACACCACTAAGAGGAGAGGAGTTAACATTTGTCATATGTTTGCGAGATATAACAGATAAAAATGAAAATGTAACCAATGCACTGATGTTAAAACTGACTTTCAAATGAATTGAAGAAATACTTTCAATTACTGATACATGAATGCAAACCCCCTGCTGTTTACTGTAATGTATGCAGGAAATGTTAAATATTCCCTTAGCTCTTTAACTCAAATTGCTCGGGGTGCTTACATGACAGAAGCAATACAGATGGTGCATTTGAAGGCAAAAATTCCACACTTACAAATAGTTTCCCCAAACACATAAATAAAATCAGATTGGAAAGTAAAGGCCCCACTTTATTGGGATCACACATTTGGGAGATATAGAGAGATCACACAAATGCTTCAAAACAGTGGCCTTTCATAGTCAAAAACAGACTTAAGGCCAGCATATTAAGAATAAGAATAACACGAATCAAACAAATGATGGCACTGATATGACTTAACTCATTTCTGGTGTTGATTAAGCAATTACCTGATAAGAATATGTTTAAAATAAAAGAGGCACAGTGATTTTCCATTTCATTTTCTTGTCATTTGTCATGTGGCGTTATTTCAGGATGATTTTGTGGTGTCACTACAGCTCTTTGTGGCCTAAACGAACCTACACCAGTCTTCAGTATGGATGGGCTTCATGCTGCAAAAATATTGATATATATAAAAAATCAAATATCAATATTGTCTAGTAGAGAATGAGAAATTGCACATGATTAACCATATCTATTAGCTATGAAATGTACAGTTGAAGAGGCAAGATAAATAATATCACCTTCTGAAGACCTTTCTTCTATGGACCTTAACATATCCTAGTAGCATAACGTGCAAGGCAGGAGCCAAATTTGGATGCCAGTCTGTTTAACACTTTCACAATAATCTCCCTTTCAATTTTTATGTACTGCGGTGGGCTGGCGCCCTGCCCAAGATTTGTTTCCTGCCTTGTGCCCTGTGTTGGCTGGGATTGGCTCCAGCAGACCCCTGTGACCCTGTAGTTAGGATATAGCGGGCTGGATAATGGATGGATGGAATTTTTATGTAATTGAAACTATTTGAATAAGATGTTACTTTTATGACAATGTAAATAAATAAAAATTCACAGGATCACCTTAGCCAGTTTGTGATTTGTGTTTACACTTTCTCATTCCCATATTAAAACATACTTTAGTTTGTTTTGCTCAAAAAAGTTTGTAGACAATAAAGAAGATCCAACCTAATTTCTTGTAATGCTAAACGTATTTGACATTATTAAGAAGATAGTTTGCATCCAGTTTGAACCAAAATGCCAAGACTTGTTTTAGGGTTATAGTGATCCACATCACAACCAAAAATATTATCAGAATGAAAAACTTTGATTTCATTTAGCTACTAAAATTATTTCAGAACATGTATCAAGCCTGCCACATGGATTTCCTTAAAAAATGAAATTATTTGAAGTATTTTATTTAATGGCACCACCATGACTCTGAATTGGATTAAAGCTGGGGTCGTAAATGATCCTGGATGGATGGGCTTAATGAATTGGTTAATAATTCACTTATTATAAACACAGCAGCACTTTAGTTATTATCCATTATAATCATATTGAAATGTCTGAATGTCTTTTTCAGCTGCATTTTATCATACAATACTATCAGTCTAGCAACTATTTTTGTATTAGATTCACTTTTTAATTATGTAATATCAGAGCTGTAATTAGTCATTACTATCATTTTCTGATTAGTTTGTATTCAGTGGCTTAATTTATTAGTAGTCTGTTTCACAGAATATCAAGGCAAACCTAATTAGATGCGCGACATAAAGATAAATGAAGTAACAATGATAAATGTAGCAATTTAAAGATTAGTGACACAGAAGAAAATAAATAAGATCAAAGTCACATTATTTTAATAAAGTGTATTAGAAGAATGTGATTGCACTTTCTTGGATATGCTTACTTAGTGCAAATTTCTACATATATTGACAAAAAAACATTTTCCTTTCCCTCACTCTTGTAGCACACTACGTGTTTAATTTTGTTCCTTTCAATTTTGTTTCGCATTTTGCTTTCGCATTGACAGCGGATAAATTTTTTATGGACACAGATAAAAATATTGGCCTACTTTCCATCTGACAGAAATCTCAACCAAAAGAAAAACATATTTTATGGCATATTTTGTGTTTTTATTTTTATCGTTTCTGACACTAATGCACTCAAGTACTCAAGTGTTTGAAGGACATGTCCTTCTAAACATTTATTGGACTTGATGGGGAAGATCTGTACAATTTCATCATTGGGCAAACAAATTACTCTAAAATTTATTACGACTGAGTTCTTTCATGAATATATAACTATGCTACCCAAACAGATTTTATATAACGATCCATCAGTTGATCTTTATTTTATGACACACTTCTCACGGTGAGCACCATCCTTAAATATTTTACATAAAAATTGTAAAACAAGATATTCATTCTTGCAGTTTAAGTACTGGCAGAATAAATGGCTAAGTAACTTAATCCACACAAAATATCAAGGTCAACGGCCTAAATGCCAAGCACTCAACAATGTTGTGTGAAAGATTTCTTGTTGCATTTGTCCAACACATTACATGTTCTTGCAAATAACCCTGCAGTTGTCTAATACAATACATGCTCACTGAATTCACATCTTCCTAAAATGGCTATTTGGACTGTGACATTTCATGATGCATAGCTTCACATACAATTGGTAGGAGACAAGGATTAGTTTATGATCCATAATGTTATTTATCAAGTATGTAAAAATCCAAATATTTTTGTGTACCTTTCTGCTCTTTCTTTCAGGTCTGCTGAAGGAACACAATGAACTGATCCCAAAAAATTGACTCCTGAATATTCAGCCAATTCGACAGACCCACATTCACTACACATCTAAATTCATAGCAGAGCTGTCACGTGGATGCAAGTAATTCAAAAATCATTTTACATCTGGCAGGCAAGCACACCTGAGATTTCTTTCATAATTGTATTTCGGGCAGGCTTATCGGGGCCTTTTACATTCCATTGGCAGCAAATACTGGCTTGATGTAAACCCGTCTGTGAGTGTGACCTGCAATGGATTAGTGTCCGGGATGTCACAAAGATAAGTGCTAAAAATGTAGGAGGAACATCTTAAGCCTGAAACAACAGACCACTTTTTTGGATATTTCAGGGGTTAAGGGAATTTTTGCACCTAAACAGTGCTTCCAAATGCATACTGTGAACATGGGTAGAAAATAATTTTGAGCAAATGGCAAAAATGTTTGAAACAGAAGCAATTTTAACCATTAAAACAAAAGGACAGAGGCAAAAAAGTTTCAAGAATTAAGCATAACAATGTAATAATTAAATATGTGAAACTATCATGATCATACTGAAAACTTAGCTTTGACATTCCAATACCATCTAATGTTGTGCTCTTTATTATAAAACTTCTTCCCCTCTCATTTATACAGGCAGACAGGATAAATTTTCTCACTTGTAAACTTGACTGATTATCATATGACGAACCTACAGAATAATTGTGAAAAGAGAGAGTGTACCAAACCAACCAGTAAAAGAGAGAGTGTACCAACCAACCAGTAAAAGAGAGAGTGTACCAACCATTGAAAAATATTTGTTAGATTTTCTCGAAATAAAAAAGCTTGAATGTATCAGAAGGCTTGCCAAGTTTACCTTCATAGTAGAGGCAGTGCTGCTGCTGTTTGTGTGAAGGGCAGTAAAAACCTAAAAAGTGCATGTCTTTCTGGTACCCTTTGACCAAGCTCATGGTGAGTGATGAATTATTTTTCTGATGATGGTTTATGAACCGGTTAATTTATTCAAATACATGGTGTGATCTTTAGAACTTGTGGTCAAGTGACTGCTCACACAGTACAGTAGAGTCGCCCGTCATATATGTGCTCAAACTGTATGAGCACATTAGGGCCAATTGACATGCCACAACCTAAAAGCTTACATGACCCCGACAAACACTTTTACCCATTGACATTTTGCAGTAAAGCTTTTATTCTTTTAAAAAACAATATGGCCACAGGCTCCACAAAATGTCAGCAAAGAAAGGAGATGCATTGCTGACTTTTGCCATGCTGGGCTCTGAAACGTTAAAAAAAGAAAAATGAATGGTTGGGACAGCAGATAATAGTTCTGTTTTACTGAGAGAATTGCAGGTGTATAATCTAAGTAATTTACCACTGTGTGTGTTTATTTCGAGTGCTGCCACTGAACGTTTACTAAGATACTATTGTCATCAGCCACTTAGTTGCATTTGTATTGTTAGATGTTAGCTTTTTGAAATTGAAAAGCTGAAGCTGAGCATCACACTGGCAAAACCCAATGTACAATGTCCAACCATTATATGTCATATAGGCATGAGTTTTGCTACCAGAGGTCAGTTAACCTGGCCTCCAAACTCTCCATCCACACAAAGCATTCCCTCTGCTCCATGTCTATTGTTATTATTGTTGCCATAGGTACGTTCATTTCAGTCGCTGCCCAATGAATTTTGGGAAGTTTGATAGCATCAGGAAGTCAGCATGTGAGGCTGCTCAAACTACAAGATAACCAACAGTCCAATTGTGAGAGGCAACTGGGCATTGTGACCCCTCTCATACTGCACAAGAAAAAACTAATGATGAAGCTTAAATTTATGCTGATTCTGAAAAGTAGTTGGTGACCACAAATTGGGTATAAAATTGTGCCAAAATCACACAGTGTATGTCCATCTTAATGCTGGCTGAAAGATTACATCAATAAGCCAGGATGGAAGCTCAGTGGTTTTCAGAATGTGGTCACTAACCACTTGTGGTCCACAAGTTGCTAAAATATTATATTATATTTCGAAATGTAATTATAACAGACAAGGCACTACTTGATATTTGTGCTACTAAATGAACTTGTGTTAGCATGCAATGGGTCTGAAGCTATCACCAAGAAGCACAGCCTTTGACTTTGTAAGGAATAGACTGCAATATGTTCCATTTGAACTGTTTGGGCATGTGGAGAAGATTCACACTGAGTCAACAGGATTAATGAACATGAGCAAGTGAGAACTTTATAACAGCAATAAAACAGTATGTATACCTCTTTCACCACTTTTAATGCACAGTCACTTGTGGTCCCTCCTGACATTTCTGTTGTACATAATTCTTTCAATAAGCTGTATGCTACAACAACAACAACTGGGCGGTCCCGTGGCCTGAAACCCCTGCAGATTTTATTTTTTTCTCCAGCCGTCTGGAGTTTTTTTTGTTTTTTCTGTCCACCCTGGTCATCGGACCTTGCTCCTTTTCTATGTTAACTAATGTTGTCTTATTTTAATTTCTTATTTTGTCTTTTATTTTTCTTTTCTTCATTATGTAAAGCACTTTGAGCTACTTTTTGTATGAAAATGTGCTATATAAATAAATGTTGTTGTTGTTATGTGTTGATCCTTGGCTGGAGGGACCACGTGAAGCTGCAGCTGAGAAGCTGGCCCACTGCTATGAGGGCTGAATATTTTTTCCCAAAGACGGTTTCTGAAACCAATGGTTTCAACACAGAAATCAACATAAAACGCCTGTTGCTGCGTGCTGTGGCTGCCAGTTTGCCAAGAATGTGCAGCAGGCTTGCTGCCAAGCTGTCTTCACATGGCTGGGGCAGCAGCAGCAGCAGCGATCACGGTCACAGTGCATTGCAATCTGGTTTCTACCTCTCATCATTGTTAAGTGGCAGTCCTACCTGGCGAACATTGTCATTACCACAATTAGCCTGCGACCAATCAGCTGAAGCTGGAACCTCATATTCATTTTTGATCACTTGTATCAAAATCAGAGTCCGATAATTCATAGTCCAGTTCAGATATAAAAATGGGCAAAACGTTGTCCGCAGATTATTTTGCTTTACGCATTCGCTTTGATCTCTTGCCAGATGTCAGTCCCATTTTGGCAGTTGTTTGCACCTTGTTATTCATGCGAGCACAGGAAATATCAGTCAGACCAATGAATCTAACTTTCCTTCTAGAAACGAGTGGCCAAGTAAAATATCACAGTTGGTTTTGTTCCCGTTTACAGTCGATTATCATCGTCAACACCTCCTTTTGACAAAAGTTGACATCAGCCCTGAAAGAGTTAAAAAGAAGGAGCCAATAGTACAGTATTTGTGTTTATGTTGGTTTCAATTATAATCGTGTAATGGTGTACTGTCCATTTAAATGTTCTTATGTTCTGTGTGCTTTGTCAAAGATACCTGATATCATGACTCCTGGGAACTCCCTCTGGCGATGTAAGTCTGCGTAGAAGACTCATGAGTTGGATATCATTTCCTACAGCAGAGTTTTAGGAAGTATTATATTTCTTTGTTAGAAATTTAGAATTTTATTTTTTGCTTTGGTTTAAGTATTCTGATTTCTGAATTTTTCTATTGGGATTTATTGCCTCTAGATTGCTCTTTAGGAAAAACTTTTGTGCTCCTTTTGCATTTTTACATTATTTGCTAATAAATCCTTTATTTATAGAGATTCTTTGCTTTAACTTCATACAAGTTCAGGGTTTATGATCATTCCTTGTCTTGGTCGGCTTTTGTTATGTTTTTGCAACATTACAGTCATTTTTGAAGATTAATCTTCTTTAGGACCTGCAAAGCTATAGGTAAGCAAGTAGAGTTGGAACTAAGCAAGCCCTTTGAAGTGAGACCTTTTCCAGGCAGGCAAAGGAGGCCTGGCCTGGCCAGTGAAGTATTTTGTAGCCCATTTAATATGTGGAGGATTCCAGGTCATGGCATTGGGGAGTTTTTATGTATTTTTGACTATACTTGTTATGATTATTTTTGGACATCCTGCTGTTGATCTAAGGTAGTGTCTCTGATTTCTGCCTTGGATTTGTTCTTTTAACGTTGCATTTTATGACAGCAGAACCTATTAGGTTTTGTTGACTTTTGCTTCTGCCTTTTTGTTTGGAATCTTTTTGAATCCTTCAGAAAATATTCAAATATTCAAAGATTCTTTTTCGTTTTGATATGTTGTTTTTATCTCCTTTTAATACTTATGATTTTAAAAGCGTTTTCTCCATTTTTGGCCTTGTGAATGCCAAAAAGCCAGCCTCTTAATTTGGGGAGTTGTTAATTAGTCTTTTTGAGGCCTACATCATTTCTTGAGCCTTTTTGAGCTTAAAATGTTTGCTTAAAATGGCAATGCCCATATCAAAAACAAAATGGTGTCATGGTAACTCCAAAATCAGCAAAAACAATTTCTATGACAGCATAACAAATATTAATATAAAAAATAACAAATATTTGAAATCCTTTAGTTTCAGAATGTATGAAACAGTCCAGAATTTCACATCAAAAAATGTATAAAGTTATAATGAAATTGTTAATGGAGGTACAATCATAAAAAAATGTAATGGCCATAGCCTGTTTTTAGACTACTGTCTTGAACTGTCCTTAAAACTACATTAACTTATTGTTATTATAATTAAACCAAAGGGCCTTTCCAGTTGTCTTTTCCTCAAATGATTATTATGCTTGTTAAAAAGACAATTGATTTAAAAGACAATTCCAAAACCAGTCAGTAGAATTATTAACCTTAAACCTGTAACCATCATCATGGATCCTGTGATACAACAGATTATCACCTACAGAGAAAACAGTATGAAATACAAAGAAGTAAAACAAAACAAATACACAGAAAAGTAAAATCCACAGGATGTAGAACATAACAGCAGTCAAGTATGAACAGACTGGGAATAAGTACCTCCAAATCTGAGGTCATGAGTTGACCTTGCAGCCTTGCTCATGACAGAAGGTGAATGAGAAGCTGACCGAATATGCTAGAAAATATTCTGAGCAACAAACCTAGATTCTCCTTTCATGCACTGCTTACCTACACTCACCTAAAGGATTATTAGGAACACCTGTTCAATTTCTCATTAATGCAATTATCTAATCAACCAATCACATGGCAGTTGCTTCAATGCATTTAGGGGTGTGGTCCTGGTCAAGACAATCTCCTGAACTCCAAACTGAATGTCAAAATGGGAAAGAAAGGTGATTTAAGCAATTTTGAGCGTGGCATGGTTGTTGGTGCCAGAACGGCCGGTCTGAGTATTTCACAATCTGCTCAGTTACTGGGATTTTCACGCACAACCATTTCTAGGGTTTACAAAGAATGGTGTGAAAAGGGAAAAACATCCAGTATGCGGCAGTCCTGTGGGCGAAAATGCCTTGTTGATGCTGGAGGTCAGAGGAGAATGGGCTGACTGATTCAAGCTGATAGAAGAGCAACTTTGACTGAAATAACCACTCGTTACAACCGAGGTATGCAGCAAAGCATTTGTGAATCCACAACACGCACAACCTTGAGGCGGATGGGCTACAACAGCAGAAGACCCCACCAGGTTCCACTCATCTCCACTGCAAATAGGAAAAAGAGGCTACAATTTGCACGAGCTCACCAAAATTGGACAGTTGAAGATTGGAAAAATGTTGTCTGGTCTGATGAGTCTCGATTTCTGTTGAGACATTCAAATGGTAGAGTCAGAATTTGGCGTAAACAAATTGAGAACATGGATCCATCATGCCTTGTTACCACTGTGCAGGCTGGTGGTGGTGGTGTAATGGTGTGGGGGATGTTTTCTTGGCACACTTTAGGCCCCTTAGTGCCAATTGGGCATCGTTTAAATGCCACGGGCTACCTGAGCATTGTTTCTGACCATGTCCATCCCTTCATGACCACCATGTACCCATCCTCTGATGGCTACTTCCAGCAGGATAATGCACCATGTCACAAAGCTCGAATCATTTCAAATTGGTTTCTTGAACATGACAATGAGTTCACTGTACTAAAATGGCCCCCACAGTTACCAGATCTCAACCCAATAGAGCATCTTTGGAATGTGGTGGAACGGGAGCTTCGTGCCCTGGATGTGCATCCCACAAATCTCCATCAACTGCAAGATGCTATCCTATCAATATGGGCCAACATTTCTAAAGAATGCTTTCAGCACCTTGTTGAATCAATGCCACGTAGAATTAAGGCAGTCCTGAAGGCAAAAGGGGGTCAAACATCGTATTAGTGTGGTGTTCCTAATAATCCTTTAGGTGAGTGTATATAAGGGCTAATAAAAAAGCCCCTAAAGTTACCCCCGGGGTAAATGATGTGCTTGGGTTTTATCATCTGACCCGAATTTTCACTTTTACTCCCTGAACATCCCAGGTATATTTGGGCTGCCATTCTGTGTTTAGTTTTATTGATTTCCTTACTTCTATAAGCTCTACTCACATTCCTTTGCTTGCCCACGTTTTCCTACTTTTAGACTTTTCCTAACTTCTTTTATCTATTATCCCATGGAGGCTATTTGCATTAGGGACAATCGGTGACAAATTTGCTCTCACCTCTCCCTGTAAATCTCCTGATTCTTTTTCTTTTTCTGTCTGGAAGTCTTCCTTTCTTAATCCGATCCTTTTGAAGTTGTCAGAGGCAAAGATCAATGGGGTATCTGGCTCTTAATGATAAATGGACAGATATGATACAGCTGGTCTGAGCATGGATGTACCAAGGTGCTGGCCACAACTCTTCTCCATAATGGAGTCGGCGTGGTGCTGTTCCCTCACTTGCTGATTCTCATAAAACCCTCTTCTCTTTTGTTTCCGCTATCAATTTTCTAATTTAGCAGGGCCTTTCTTGTGTTATGCGGTAGTAGCATAGGGTTTTAGTTTATTGTAAATCCTGGCTTATGTCCCTTTTAAAGTGTTTGCTTTGTATTTCAATATAAATTTGATCACAAAAAAAAAACATTAACCTAAGCCATGAAGAAAAACACTAACTTTATTTTTCTACGTAATCTCTTTCAATTTTAATATTTGTACACTTTTTATAATGGTCACAAATCTTTTGTGTGTGCCTTAAATAAAATATTCTGAACTGCTTGTCTGAATGCTCTTCTGTAGCTGAGTTTGTGAATTTTCTCTTGGGATTAATAAAGTATCTATCTATCTATCTATCTATCTATCTATCTATCTATCTATCTATCTATCTATCTATCTATCTATCTATCTAATGTCTTTATCACTGGTGTATCCCACATGGTAGCCCTTCACAATGGGTAACAAGTGGTTGTCTCACAGGGACAGGTCTGGGAAATGAGTTTGGTGTGGCATCTCTTTGAAACCACAGTATCACAGAGCACACTTTGCAACCTGATCATTTCCATGCAGAAAAAAGGGAGGCTTGGTGGCTTTCCTTGCTGCTTTTCTATGATTTTGTTCCACAAACAGCAAAGTAAAAACCATATGCAGATCCTTTTGAGGCATGTAACCAATATGAAGTACAGTCTCAACATCATAACAACTATGCAGAACGCCTGGAACCTTCAGTATCTTTGCTTTTGGGGAAGCAGCACACTTCCTTTGTTTCAACTATTTATGGACTCTTCGTCATCCCCAATTAGGAAAGGATTCTTAATACTCTAATAAATCCCTATAAGCCGTAACTTTGTGTACTGTCACTCTTCGATTCTTCAGTGTGAATTGCTCTACTGTAAATAGTTTTTTCTTGCCACTTGATTTTGCTGTTTTTGACATCCATGTTGACTTGTATTATGTAGCAGCTGCTTGATAGGAGGAGTGGGAAATAACTTGAATTACACCGTTCAGCCATATTGTGCAGATAACTGTGGAGAGGTACCTGCTAGAAATGAAATGCACATGGCTTATTGGGAAGAAGACACACCAGAGGTTTTTATTGCTCTTTTATGTTCTCTCTGCTGCTGTATTTTCCAAGATTAGCCAGAGACCGTTAATTGAGGATGAGAGTTTGATCAGACCTCATGGCCATCATCGGTAGAAAAGTAACAGAAGACATAATGGGATTCAATTATTTTTTGTAATTTTTATATTGTTCATCTATTATTTTTCAGTATTTATTTTTTCATTTGTAAGTGCAGTGGTATTGTCCTTTTTGTTAATGATTATTGTGGATAATTCAGATACTTTGTAGTGTTTATATAAAAAAAAACTCAATTTTTAGAAGGGTGTTAAAAAAGATTTGTCAACGCACACAAACAAATAGAGTCTATACATTTTGAACAAATCATTTAAAAAAGTAAAAGGTAAACAGAGGTTAAATAAAGTTCATCAGGTTTCTGAACCCTCTCTTCTGATTCATTGTCACAGATGGCCAGAGCCTACCCTGGGAGTCCAAGTTCACTAATAATTGGTGAGTTTAGTGTCAAAAATTAATTATTCTGCAAATCTTTCCAGTAAGGAAAGAAAACCAAAAAATGTAGAGAAAAGCCCACATGTGGACAGTCACTGGCCTGGGATTCAACCCCAGTGCTACCCAACTGTGCTACTATCATAAGAGGCATAAGACAATATTTTTACAGTAAATAATAGTAAAACATAAGGCAACAGTTTATACAACATCATGCTTATTTTCCATTTAATCTTTATTTAACTGGTGAACACTAGCAAATGACAGATTTAAGATCAGTAGTTGCTTTCTTGGACTAATGTATTATAAATTACTTCCTTAAAACTCCATAGGCCACAAACCTGCAAATAAATTGTTTTTTTCTTGATAGAAATCATAAATAGATCTGAGCTAGTGCTCAGAAAGTAATTTAAGTATAGTAATGCATACCAAATAAAGCAAGTTTGATTTTTTGATTTTCTGTTCCTTGAAAATTGTGTTTATATGGCTGTTGTATTTGAAAATGATGTAAAGAATGACACTGAGGTGGGTGTGGAGCCAACAACTTCAGGTAGAATTTGAAATGCTGAAGATGTATACCACAATGCATTGCTAATTATACATCTGCTTCTCACTATAGAGCTCTTTGCAACTGCCCCATGTTCTGTCCACATCCATCCGATTATTTAATTTAACTTCATGGATTCACACTACATTTGTATAACAGTTGGGTAACTCCCACAATTTAGGAAAATAGAGAACTACCAGTTGGACTATAATATGTAAGGAGTACCTGACTTTGTGCGTTTGTATATAACTTCACTGCAGCTGCTGACACTTCAATATCCATCCATCCACCCATCCAACCAGGGTGGAGTGGTGGCTCTGAGGCTAAGGATCTGTGCTGGTATCCCAAAGGTTGTTGGTTTGAATCCCCATCACTGCCAAAAGAGATCCTACTCCGCTGGGCCTTTGAGCAAGGCCCTTAACCTGCAATTTCTCCAGGGGCGCTGTACAATGGCTGACCCTGCACTCTGACCCAAAGGGGTATGCGAAAACTAACAAATTCCTAATACAAGTAATTGTATAAGGTGAAAAAAAAAATATCCAACCCATTATATCCTAACTACAGGGTCACGGGGGTCTGCTGGAGCCAATCCCAGCCAACACAGGGCACAAGGCAGGAAACAAACCCTGGGAAGGGTGCCAGCCCACCGCAGGGCACACACACACACACCCACACACCAAGCACACACTAGGGACAATTTAGAATCGCCAATGTACCTAACCTACTTGTCTTTGGACTGTGGGAGGAAACCGGAGCACCCGGAGTAAACCCACGCAGACACGGGGAGAACATGCAAACTCCACGCAGGAAGCAAACCCGGGTCTCCTAACCGCAAGGCAGCAGCTTGGCCACTGCGCCACCATGCTGCCCCACTTCAATATCTATATGTGCAATTTGTAAATATAAATTTATAAACAGAGTTAAATGTATGCATTGATTGAAGTTGTATCCAAATTCAATATAAAATGTCCCACTATCCTTTGCTGCTCTGACCATTCTCATCACGCTGTAACAGACGGTTGTAAGAATGCTCCCTCCTCAGCTTGGTGCTGCAGGTGAAATAAATGATGCAGATGGGCAAGCTTTTCTCCTTCTTGATTGCTGACTAAAAGGTTTTATAAGATTTATCCTGTTAGAGAATAAGTTTCTTTCTTTAATTAATGTTGATTTCCACCACAGTTGCTATTGCTACAAGATAAAGGAAATGCAAATGCCATTTCTAAATGAGATGGTAGTAAACACTGAAAAGATCAGCTGCTCTAATTGACTCCAGATATTAAAAAAATCCTTTGTTTTTAACAAATAGATTAGAATTTGAAGTAAACTCTGTAAATAAAGCTTAGGTTTAGTAAATGACATGAATTTATCAATTAATAATATGCATCACAGCAAACAAGCTAAATTTAATCTCAGATTGCTAATGTGTAATATGTGGCATGATGCCATGCAGAGAAATAAAGAGAAGCTTTAAAAAATCATAATTACTTCACTAAAAAAGTACAACACTTAAATATTCCCCACTTCAAGCCAGACTGAAGATTAAAATATGGACCATGAAAGCAAATAAAAGAATCAATCTTGAAAAATCTAAATTGTGGTAAAGTAGAAACAATTGCATTCAAGGAATTTCACTTCACAAACATTCCACACCCATGAAGCTTACATTACACCAATGTATCAGAGCCAAATCTGAAGAATATTATATCATATTCCTCAGGGCACATTTGAAAACATTTTGTGACTGAATTGCCTAAAAAATCTTTCAGACTTGTTTAAACAGCATACCTATTTCTGCTTGATAAACAAATGCAAAACAAAAGTAAGCAAATGCATATGTGAATATACCTGTATTAGTTATGCTTGGGTTCGGTTGTTTGGTAGTCCTGTGACTGCAAGTTTTTATTTCAACCAAAATTTCAAATCAATGAGGCACTCTCATTTCTAATTCATCTAATTGTTGTATCAACTGGCCCTTTTTCTTCTATTAGTTTGCATTAAGGAAAGTGTGATAGTATGTAATATTAACCTTTAGAAGAAATTCAGAAAGTTGTAATTTTTTGTAACTTTAAATAATTAACTTTCTTTTTTCTGACAAGTGACAAGGTGTATATTCATCACAGGTTCAAATGAATACTAAAGGGGCACAGCTATTTGAGTCTCCTGGTCCACTTGTGTGGTACATCTGATACATTCGCTGAACGGATGGCAGGCCATTCTCTTATGAAATTTCCTGGGTGAAGCCGGGTAACACAGCTATATTTTTCTATAGTTTCTGATTTGCACAAATGTAACAAAATGAGGCCAAAAAAGTACATTAACTCTTGTGTCTTTAATGCAATGTTTAACACTTAACAATTTTCTCACTTGAAGAATTTTATATACACTGCTGAAAAAATTAAGGGATCACTTAAATCACACATCGGATCTTGATGAACGAAATAGTGGAAAATCTTTACGGAGTAATACTGGGTAATTTGTTGATAACAAAACAATGTAAAAATGGGCAATGGAAGCCAAAGTCACCAACCCTTTGAGGGCTAGATTCAACATCACACCGAAAATCAAAGTCAAAATTTGAAATCGCAGGTTGTTCCAACTTGTGTGACTCAGTAGTGTGAGTGGCCCTCACATGCTTGCATGCACTCTCAACAACATCTGCAGAAGCGCCTGATGAGATGGTAGATGGTGTCATGGAGGATCTTCTGTCAGACCTAGATGAGGGTATCAGTGAGCTCCCTTAGCATCTATGGTGGTATTTGGCAGTGTCGAATGCACCAATACATAACCTCCCAGAGGTTCTGAATTTGATTCAGGTCTGGGCAAGATTTGGGCCAGTCAATGGCATCAGTGCCTTTTGTCATCCAGGAACTGCCTACACACTCTGGCAATATGAGGCTGGGCATTGTTCTGCACCAGGGCCTGCTGCAGCAGAATAAGGTCTGGTACCTAACAGCAGTCAGGGTACCATTGCCTAGCAAATGGAGATCTGTGCAACCCTCCAAGGGTATGCCTCGCCAGACCATCACTGACCCACTGCCAAATGAATGATGTTTCAGGCTACATAATGTTCACCACAGAGTCACCAGATTCTTTCACGTCCATTACATGTACTGTACAAACCTACTCTCACTTGTGAAGAGAACAGGGTGCCAGTGGCGGATTTCTATGTTGTGATGTTCAGATGTGATATTCTCTGGCGGATGCCAATGAAAATACATGGTGATGGGCTGTGAGCTCAAGTCACACTAAAGGACGTTGGGCTCTCATACCCCCTACACACCATCACCACCATGGAGTCTGCTTCAGACAGTTTGGTCAGAAACATGCACACTAGTAGCCAGCTTGATGTCATATTGTAGGGCTGTGGCAGTGCTCCTCCTGTTCCTCCTTGCAGAAAGGAGCAGATACCAGTCCTGCTGCTGGGTTGATGCCCTTCTACAGCTGTGTCCAGCTCTCCTTGTGTAATGACTCGTTTCCTGGTATCTCTTCCATGCTCTTGAGGCTGTGCTGGGAAATCCAGCAAACCTTCTTGTGTTGGTACATATGGATGTGCCATTCTGGAGGAGCTGGACTTCCTGTGCAACCTTGTTTGGCAGCAGGTACCACCTCATGCTACCAGTAGTGACAAGAAAAGTAGCAAAACATAAAACAAGAGAAAAACCAGTCTGGAAGGGTAAGGAGAGAGCAATTCTCTGTGGTCATCACCTGCAAAACCATTCCCTTTCGGATGGTTGTCTTACTGTCACCTCTCCAATGCACCTGTTGTCACTTTCATTTACACCAAAGCAGGTGAAGTTGATTCATCATCGCTTATGCTTCCTAACTGGTCTGATATCCCTTAAGCTTAAGAGACTTGTTGTTAGATTGTGATGATTTAGAGTTCCTTTAACTTTCTTGAGTAATGTAAAATGTTATATTAAAATTAGGGTAGTGATATACCCTTCTCTTTGCTGATTCTTGTGATTAAATGTCAGGGAATGACATCTCCAGAGACCTCCTGACAAACATTTGATGACTTTTGTAGTCACCCAATGAAAGGAAAGATAACATGGACATTTTTTTATTTGTTCAAAGTAAATAAATTAGGTTAACCCAGCACAAGCTTGCTTTATGTTGAGTAAACCACACTATATTAAATTATGCAAATGAAAGCAATTTCAAAAAGTCAGATCAAGTGGAAATAATTCTTTAAAATAGCTACAATTCATTTGTACTTTTTTTAGTGTGTGTCAGTCCAGGAATTACAAAGTGGTTACATTTTTGTCAGAATGTTGCAAGCAAACATTTTTTGTGTTACACTTAGGTGCATAATTTTATTATTCATGCCTCATAAGGTTGTGCTGCTTTTAAAAGACAAGGATATGTATGACCTTGCTTAAGAACAGGATTGATTCCTTGATATTACTGGTCACTTTAGTCATGTCCTGGCAGAATGATGTGGCAAATAGCATCCACTGTTTAAAATTTTACTGTTTCCCTTTGGTATATTATTCAACAATTGAAAACTTTGTTCTATCAATTGGTAGTCAAATTGCGACATAAGAAGTGGAGTTGAATCCATCAAAAAGGTTGAGAGGGCGGCATGGTGGCGCAGTGGGTAGCGCTGCTGCCTTGCAGTAAGGAGACCTGGGCTCACTTCCCGGGTCCTCCCTGCGTGGAGTTTGCATGTTCTCCCCATGTCTGTGTGGGTTTCCTCTCACAGTCCAAAGACAATCAGGTTAGGTGCATTGGCAATTCTAAATTGTCTCTAGTGTGTGCTTGGTGCGTGTGTGTGTGTGTCTTGTGGTGGGTTGGCGCCCTGCCGGGGATTGCTTCCTGCCTTGCGCCCTGTGTTGGCTGGGATTGGCTCCAGCAGATCCCTGTGACTCTGTGTTAGGATATAGTGGGTTGGAAAATGGATGGATGGATGGAAAAAGGTTGAGATGCTTGTCATCAGTTAGGAATTATTCCTTGTTATTAAGGAAAAAATATCTGCAAATCAATTATTCCTGATTAAATGGCACCCTAATCATGATTGTTTTGGACATTACACCATTATTTAGTCAAATTTGCCCAAACCCAAAGTATATTTTATGACAGTTCCAACTGATTAATCATAGACTTAACTATAACTCAATTGTTTTTTATCCCCCCTGAACTTACAGTAAATCTTAGCTATGCCACCGGGTTTAGACTCTGGCGTCCTGTGAAACTTACTGGGATTTAAATGGTCAGATGAAGAGTGAGTGAAATGTATCCATCATTCCATCCATGCATTCATCCATCAGCTTTATATGCCCACTCATTCTGTTCAAAACGTAGCAGGTAGCCAGTTTTGCCACTTGCCTATAACAGTACGTTTTACTATTTACCTATAATAATAATATTAATGACACATTAATTATTGCAAATAGCATGTTCAGACTTATACTGTGAAACAATAATGCAATCTAAATTAAATGAAAAAATACAGTAAATGCCTTTGTCTTTAAAACAAATGTCGTGTTTCTCCGTTCTTTATACAAAGAATGTTTTGTTACTCAGGCACTTTTAACTATAAATCAGGTGTTTGACGTTACATTTTTGTCTTGCACCAGGGAGATAGCTGGAATGACTTGGTTCCAAATCAAGTGGCATGAAATTCTTAGTGTTTTTCAGTGGCTCAATTAGACATGCTGTGTATAAGTGTGGGTACTCTAAGTTTCAGAATGAACTTATTCAATAGCAGTGTAAACCCCAGTGAAGTTTTGAGCACCCTGATACAATTAAATGTGATCAACAAACTGGAGAGTAGGGTACTACAATACATTTACATTCACTCGGTGACTGTGGGAGGGTCCCCAGGGCTGTTTTGTATGCTGTGATTTGTAAAATGTGACTGAGAAGCTGTTTCCCTTGGAGTTTCAAGAGTCTCAGTACTTTTACATTTGGTGAAAGAAGCAGGTTAGTAGGAGATTTGACATTAGATTTGTGTGATGTGAGCTGGTACACTTGAAAAGACAGCTAGTGTGCACCAAACACCACCAGTATACAACTGTACACATTGGAGGAGCACTGCTTGCTAGCTGACTTTTAGCACTGGTGTTATCTGTTGAGAAGGAAACAGGGCTGGGCAGTTTGTGATAGTGTTGTAAAGGCTAGCAGCAATGAATTTTATATTGATTCCTCTTCCTTTTCTTTAATCACTATTTTTGTCATAGCTCCTACTTGTTCCAGGAATTGCCATATTATCTCCAAGTTATGTTTTACAAACTAAGGTGACAAGCATATTCAGGCACCACTGCACCACCATCATAACCCCAAAGATCTCTTAATGAATTACCAATTGCATGTAGCTGAAACACAATAAGTTTTCATATTGTAAATTTACAGAGGACTTTTAAAATAATAATACCATGGACAAAGCCGGGAAACACAGCTATATCAGTGTAAATGAAACTGACTTAAAATCTGCATGTTTGTTCTGGCATTACTCCAAAATGGCTGTACATGTTTTCATGAAAGTCTGTGTTTATATTGCAAATTCCTCTCATCTCATCAAGTGACCACTTCCATTTCAAATAGCTGCAGTCCCCTGTGAGTCCAGCCTTACATCTCTGGTCAAACTGCCTTTTGCGTAAGCTACTGCTTGTTGCTTTCTCAGAGGTACTATACAGTATGCAATGGAACATTTACAGAGCTGTTTAAAACAGGCATGTCAAACACGCAGCCCGCAACAGAAATCTGTGTGGCCCGCATGACAGATCCTAGTTAGCACTGAACTTGCACAAAATGATTACTATCATTTGTGATTGAATCATTCTGCATCTTTGGCGTTACTTATTGACTTTTCTTACTTCTGCACTCTGACAACAGAGTGTTATCCCATTGCATTACGGTACCAGAAACGTCATCTGCTAGTATAGCCATGAGCCTTGACCAAAGTTAATGAGCCGCAACGTCACAACTGAATATATATTGAATATAAAACAGAAAGAGAAAATAAGGACACAGGCCGTGCATAAGATACCATATTGACAATGGCGGGCGAAGGGGCCACCGATTCTTTTTCTGCCCAGGGCTGCCACGAGCCTAGAGCCGCCCCTGCTAGGTTACACTACTGGCTGAGCTGCTGTGACTGGCCACTGAGCAGAACTGACCATCACAAGTAGTAATAGCTCACACTTTTTTTGCTCTAGTTTTATGTAATTTTGTACTAGTATTGTAACGAACGGTTAGTGCAGACTACAGCTGAAGATCTGAAGTGCACGCGAGAAGTTGGTGAGTTGTTTATTAGCATATTTTTGTGATTTTGACTTTGTAAAATGAGTGTAGGTCAGGTGGCTTTTTGCATATCGGCTTATTTTACAATATACTGTAATCTTTGAAGTAAACTTAGTAAAGTAAAATTAGATTTTTGGAGGATTTGTTTTCCAACTTGAATTACTGAGCAATGAATTCAGTGAGCGTTTTCGTGATTTCAGTTCACACGAACAGGACTTTGCGCTGTTCTCTTACAACACTGAGAATGCGCCATAAGAATATCCAAATGGAGTTGATTGAACTATAGTCAGATTCTATTCTGAAGGCAAAATACAACGAAGTTGATGTGCCAGGCTTGTATGCTTACCTGCCACCCTCGTATGTGCAGATCTGTAAGTTGGCATCGAGAGTACTGGCTATGTTTGGAAGCACTTACCTTTGTGAGAAATTGTTTTCTTTTCATTCCTCATAAAAGTTGCAGCTGCACAAGATTTCAAGCCTGATATTGACGAACTGGTTACTAACAAGCGATACCAAGTGTCGGGACAAAAGAATTAGATTTCAGACTGTAAGACTCCTATATAAGGAACTAACTAAAAAGCTAAGACTCTAATTGTACGCTGTTGTACGAAGAGTGTATGGAAATAAATTGCTTTTCTTTAAACTTTAAACTTTAAGTGTTACATTTTTTAAAGTTTTCAGTGTTGGAAAGAAAGCTACAGTAACTTTGTATTATAGTATAATAGTACTGTATATAGGAAACAATTTATCATAACTAAGAAAATGATTCTATCCAATTAATATAACCTAACTACCAAAAGGCTCTTACACCCTGCTCTCCTTGTTCAGTCTATTCAGGAGTACAGCAGCAGAAGAAGACAGCCTCTGATATCCATTTCCCCTTCTTATGCACCTTTGGAATCCCTTCCACAAATTTCCAGAAGACAACCCTCACTGCTTCCTCCAGTTACCAAGTGCCCCCCATGCACAGTCTGCTCTATACGCTGAAACCCAGAAGGAAGTCTATAAACCTATGATGCTCTGACTCTCAATTACCCTGCCATAAGTAATCATTTTCTGTCTCTTAGGTCGTTTTCTCTTAGTGAAATGGCTTCTATACTTTTATTTCTTTCCTTCACATCTCAGTACCTTGCACCAGGGTGCCTCCGCACATCTAGACTGAGGCAGAGTGACATAACACTCCACCTCTTGCACCCACTGCATTACCATGGACTGGCACAACCACTCAGTTTCCTCACCATTTTTCTCTACTGAAGTTCTCATGGCACCACCTTCCAACACTCAAGATAAGTGGCACTACATGTAACTATTTAAACTAAACTGACAATCTATAGTTATACACACACTTTTCCCACACAGATAAACACCGTTGCTTTAGCACAACTTACCCCACTCAGTTTGTGGTCTCTGTTACTTGATTCTTCATCTCCCAGTTTTGATCTTAGCTAGTTTATTTTGCCACAACCATCTTCTGATACTGCTACCCTTTTCGTGATGCTGCTGCCTATTGCAGTCAAAACACACATCTGATCTATTTCCCATACAACAAAGTCATTTTTAGTTCCTACTCATATAATATTGACACCTAGACAGGACAACTTTGACTTTAGTATTAATATAGAAAGCTATTGTCCTCCAAGGAAACATCAAAGCTGACTAGCCACTATTGACAATATTACCAGCTCGCATTACGGGATATTTGTTACGGGTTTCCTTTGCCACTATCTGATCTATTTCAGTTCCTTTTTATTTACGTGACAGTCATAGCCAGATGTTGCTGCCATGGTAGTGCTTGAAAAGAACGAAAAGGATCATAATGACTCTAAGAAGAAGAAGAAGTTTACCTGTGTTTTGTTCTTCAAACTTCATGATTCTCTTAATGTAATGTTTAAATCTGTGTTCTGTTAGTTTCTCAGATTGGTCTTATTAAATTGTGTGGTGCTATTAACACCATTTTGTTGTCTAATATGAAACTTATTCTTAAATTACTTATTTGAAATTGACATTCATTGGCTTCATAGGGTTGTACTTATATATCAAATTGCTTCTTTTATCAGCACTAATTTCTCACTGCAATATGTTTCTCTAATATAGGACAATTAATTATCTGCATATCAATGTGTCAGACATTCATTCTCCTCTTTTATAAAACTTCAAAGTCTTTGCTTTATATTGACAAATATTCCACTATGCAACACTGGGAGTAAAATGTTAGATCCCTCAAAGGCATTAAGCTTAAACAAAGTTCTAGAGAGACCAACAATAATATCTTGTAAGTTCCAAAAAAATCCTTCATTTGTGTTTTTTATTAATCTGAACTGGCCAATCTCAAATTGCTATGGCTTTATGACCCACTTCTTGTTGATAATTTGTTTCATTTGCCTGCCAAAATGCATTTTATTGGGGTAATTATGAGTTTGGCCTCCTACTTTATGCTGTCAATCAGAACACCACCAAAGTAAATGGCTATTTACTAACCATTTATTTTAAGAACCTTACTCATCAAATGTTTACACATGGCATATTGTTACAGTGGAAAAGCTGTACATTGAAAAACTATGTCCAGTATACAAAAATCTATACTTCACCACTGCCCATGTGCCATACCTCTTGGTAAGAACAATGATTTTCAGATAGTAAGAATTTCCCAGTTATTCTGGTACTAGGGACATGTTTTCTCCAGATAATAAGAAACTAGAAATGTGTTCAGTATATTTAGTGGCTAATTGGAAACATTCTGCTTACCTTAAGTTATTTAAAAATGCTTTCACTTTGGGTTGAGCAAAGCCTAAATTTCAACCACAAAAATGTGCCGAAAGAAGTGTCTTTGGATTTGCTCTGCCATTACAAGGCTGAGGGACTAAGCTTTTTGTCATGAACGTTCACTAGAAATGAAATGTGGGGCCATCACTTTGAATGGCATCATCCTATTTCTCCTTGAGCGCAGTATAAGGTTCCTTCTTCAGCAGCAAAAGATTTGGTACGCATGATGTCACATCGTCAAACCGTTAACTCAAATCTGTACATTCAAACTCTTGAAAAGTAATTTAAAGATTAGTTTGACCTCGCAAAAATGCTGCTGAAGTCCTTCTTCAACATAATGCATGGCTAAACAGAAATTTGAAAACTCGAGAAGCAATTAAAAAACTTGGATGGTCTGTTTTTCCCCATCTACCGGACACCCCACATCTTGTTCCCTCACACCTTCATCTCTTTTGAGGCCAAGATGGCATCTTGGAAACAATTTCAGACACAATAAAGTTATTGAAGAAATTAAGAAGTTGCTATGAGATAGGAGTTAGACTGATACAAGAAGGTCTACATGCTACTGTATGTCATTCGCGCAATGCTGTTGAGATTATTTAGGAAAATAAGGAGTGCAACAAATTAATCCACTTATTTTATGTGTGTGTTCGAACAGTTATAAAATAAATTACTACCAATAAAAATTGGTTTTGCAATAAATTCTGATCAACCAATGTACAATTATTTTAAAAACAAACAGAACTATCTACTTTATCAAAGACACTGATTCAACTTTAGGGATTACCTCATACTAGAACCAGATAACAACATCAGACAGTATCCTTCGACATTTAAGGTGCAATGCCTAATTTTAAAATAGACATTAAGGCTGACAAGGTTGCAAAAATGAACTGGCACAAAGAAAGATATAAAGGAGTAGGTAAGGTTAGGGTCTAAAGGCAAAGAAAATATCAAGTGGTAAAACTCATTAAAACTGTAGCACCGTCTGCTATCTATTTTATTTCTAGCTAACTAATTCGATATCTATTTCTTTTTTAATCATTACTATCTTCTCTTTAGCTGCCTCTCTTACTTTTTTCAACTACCTATTATTTCTTTTTCATTTTTTTTTTAGGCAGAATATCTCATCTTTACTTTTACAAGAAAAGACTTAAAGAGTAAACACCCGTTAATTTTCAGAGCCCTGTTTTATGTAGATCATCAGAGATGAGAAGTTGCTGGCAATTTACCAGTCACACTTAAAATTCTGAGCCAGACTTTTTATGGACCTTGATCTCTGTCTAGGTTAAGCAAACAGCTATACTGTACTAAATTTTATTTCTAGGAATGACGACACTCAGATCCTTCATTTTCTTCAATATTTGACTGTTCTGTTTGTTCTATTCCTTCTCATTTTGTTCTTTTTCTAGTTCACAATGTGGCTATGTCAAGTGTTTCTTTATGGTTCAGCAAGGAACTTTGTGCAATTACGTAACAATTTTTCCTTTTGAAAATAATGTAAAACTTTTATAAAGTGTAAATGAATGCATCTAATGGCAATTGCCCTTTTACATGTTCTTTTGCCTACAAGGCTCACTGTAAATATTCTAGAGGATTTTCTGGTATCTACATTACTATGGTAAAAGATGTAGCAGTGTCTATAAAAATGTATGAATAAATCTGAACACTTACTACAGTGGAGGATTCCTTTGCAAAGCATTGGCAATAATAAAGATGAAGTTTCAGATAAACCTTTTTTAAATGCAACATTTTTATTCACATTACATTGTCCTTTTCCCTAACCCATTCTCTCCCAAAGTCTAGAAAGACTTCTATCTAGGCATCACAGATTATGCTCCTGTTTGTTACTTGCAAGATACACTAGGAAGTCTCCTTTAGAGTGGTCATAGTTGCATTAATACTGTTGTGTAATTCATGACTATAGCTATACAAGTAATATTTTTACTGGACCCCACTGTTTAGACATGTATTTGGTTTAACTCAATGTAGTTGCAATCTCTGTTGAAGTCAGTGCAGCCTTTTACATAACAGGTCCCTTATCCATAGTGTATGATTTGCTGAGTCTGACTGTTTAGTAGCCACAGCCACATTGTCTATTAGGTTCAACTTTGAGTAATGTCAGTTTGGCAATACAACTAAAAGATTATTTCAGACATCATAATATGTTTGTTCAGTACATTACAGTTGAGGATACTGAACTTTAAAGGATGAAAGCTTGAGCTTTGGATTAAATTCAAAATTCACAAGATTCTTTCTTGCAAAGTCCTGAGTGTGAATGCTACATTTTGTGAAATTCTTGGCTGTTGTTGGTATCAGTTTTAAAAACCTGAATTTTAAAAGTTTGAAACTGAATAAATGGAATTCACCCAAACCTAATCAGCTTTTAAGACTAATGCGTGCATCTTTCCAAAACTGCTCAAGACATGAATTTCTATTGAAAACCAGAAGTCGATTGTATTCATGAAAACAATAATGCCTCCATTATCATTTCTGTTTTTGTGTCTGCATGTTGCATATTTCGGCATGCAAATGTCCCACTACTCCTACTTCAGCTTTCCTCAACAGTCTTATGAGACCACTGACTATAGGTCTCCCTTTATACTTGTTTAAAAGATTTAGGTTTCATAAACGTGACTGCTTTATCTTTACACCTCTCTGTACAAAGAGATTTTCCTTCTCATATTGTGGACAGGGCTCTCAATCAAATCAGGAGTAGATCTCATAATATCCACCTGTAAAACGATGACAAGACAAAAGAAAAAGAGATGAGGCAGCAATGTGACCCTGTATAATCTTTTAGCAAAAGAATGTCCTGCAGGACACGAGTCTCAGACTAGCCTGGACAAGATCATGACACTTCCTGTTATGTACAGGCCAGGCAGGAAGAGGCGGGTTAAGCGGGATGGTTGCCGGACGTGATGTCAGAGGTGGTTGAGTTGTCAACCATCCAGTCTGTAGAGGGAGGAAGTGAAGACATTAGTTTAAACTACCATTTTGTAGATCAGCATTTTAATACTACCACCAGAGCATTTAAGCTGTCCCCAAGCTGCTCTCTAAGAAGAACCCCAACAGTGAAACCCACATCCTGCTAATTATCCCATTCAACTCTAATTCTACAATAGGTCATCAAAGAAAATTTCACCATTTTGCAGACCAATCCTTCCACAGGAGCCTTTTTTCCCAATCCTTCCTTGATCTCCTTTCATTGACAACCTAACCTATTTAAACTTCTTATCCGCACCTCACAGAGAAGAGCCACATTCCTTACATGGCATCTTAAGCTGTAAGTCGCTATGTCACTTGCAAATATGTCACCAACAATTTCCTCTTGTATTTGGTCCCTCTTGTAAACTCAATATGAAACAGCCAGCCTCTCATCTGTCTACAAATGCTATTTGCTGAATTTCTTGTAGGAAGTGTCCAGCCATCTGCAGTACGGAGATAGCTAGTAAACCGTTTCAGAGAGCACATTTGAGCCATTAAAATCAAAGACATTACAAAGCCTACTGCAGAACACATCAGATCCTTTGATTATAGGCACACTGATCTTTCTGTTTTTGTTCATTCACTGAGCTTCAAAGACACTTTTCAAAAACAAAAAAAAAATACTCGCTCTCAGCCTTGGATCACATTTTCTGCAGGTCTCAATGACCAACTAACTTTTAAATCTTTGCCTTCATCTTCTCTAATGGCTTTTTCTGCACACCTGCTTTCAGCTGTTCTCCTTTCATCTTCCATGGATTTGTTCCCTCCTTTCCCCTCTATATGTTATAAGCCTTATTCTTTTTCAGTTGCATACCTAATGATGTCTCTACAGCTAAAATACTGTGTCTTTAACCTTCTTTCCATTTCAGTGCGAAAATAACTTCTAACCTTTTTTTCATTTGCAGATGCACCCTGATGCAACGTTATGCTAACTCCAAAAGAGTCATTTATTTAATATTTTAATATGATTTGACAAATTTGTAACAAAACTGAGTAATGTCAAAGGGTGGACCTATATTATAATTTGTAGAATGTCCAGTGGGTGTTGAGTGGACGCTTGGCCTTGGATCCCCTTCAGATTTTGTTTTTTTTTTCTCCAGCCTGACTGACTTTACCTTGTATTGTTGTTACTTATTCTTTAAAATTATTAACTAATCTTAATAGTTTTTCTTTTCTGGTAACTTTCTTTTTGTCATCTTGTAAAGCACTTTGGGCTTGTTGTATTGTTATTGAGGATGAGCTGTGTAAATAAATGTTGTTGTTTTACTTGGCTGAAATTTAAAGAAAGCATCCATTAAGTTGTAATTTAAACTTGACGTAAGACAGTCTGATACCTAACTGTGATGACTTTGCTCATTCTGTTTGTGTCAGGTAGGGATTTGTGAGGGATTCTTGCCTTTCATTTGATATCAACGAGATGTGAAGATAAGATTAATTGATAGCTATAAACTGTGCCATAAATCAAAGTGGGTGCATGCATGACCATTTATTAACTAATGTCCTGGGAGAGGTTGTGGATCCTAAAAACCTTAGAGCCAATTAAGCAAGTTCAGTAAATGGATGGAAGGATTGCAACAGTAATAAAAGTAAGACTGGTACAGGCCAACTATATACAATCTGCTTCAAAGACATGTAGTGGCATTTATGGCATGAAAATTCTGGTAGGCCACCTAGGGGAGAGATGTTGTCAGAATGGGAGAAGCCATCATGAGAAATCATGCAGAGCTTGTATGAGTGTGAAAGTGAATGAGTGACTAAGGGAAAGAGAGTGAAAAAATGAGCACTTAAAGAGCATAACCTATCAGGACAGATCCTCTTCTTGAATCCATTTGCCTGGATACTTAGCAATTTTAGGAAGGATTCTGGCTTTGGTCATCTCATGAAGTTGGAAAAAAGAGTAAAGATGTAAGTAGTGTGAGGTGAAGCTGGGTAAATGCGCATGCAGTGGAGGCAGCAGAGAAAGATCATTGGAGCATCATAGATAAACTGTTAAAGATCAGAGCGGTGGCAGTGTTCTTAGACGGCAGTCGAAGAAGGAGATGACTTCCAGTAAAATTCATGTGAGGGAGCAAGGGAAAGACACTGAATTTCATTATGTATTAGGCTCTCAGTGCAAGTGATGATAAGTCGTCAGCCAGATAATGCCGTTAAAAGTAACACAAAATGAAGATCTGTGAACATATTATTTTGTTATACAGTACAACATCCAACAGACAATGTTACAAGGTCTGAACATTGAAAGTATAAATGCAAATTAATATCTATAAAGTTACAATTTTGTTTAATGAGTGAAGTGCCTGCCTATGTTTTGCATAAGTAATCAACTTGATTCTTGATAATAATGACAGCTACTTCAAAATAGTGTGGTGTAATGTATACAAGTTTATACACTCTTGAAATTATGTCACAAAATGGGTCATTTGAAACCACACTATCCTTCTAGTCCCGAGGCAGAACTGAAAGGTTCAGGCTATAAATGCACTCACACATTGGAAGGTATGCAGAGAACTACAGAGTCATGGAGAGAGCCAAAGCAAACCAGAACCATATAATGGAACACTGGAAACATGTGCTTATGACAACGTAATTGAGTTTGCTATAAACATTTTAACAATACATTAAATTATAGATGTGAGTTTACTATTTATATCATTTTTGAACAACAGCACCATCTGGGGGCAGTACCCCACTTGCACCTATTGTGGAGAAACTACCATAAAGGTGATGAAAAACATACTGTAGGTATCTGGGCAAAAAAATGCCTAAATGTGTTTTTTACTTTCCCAGCAGTTTCTTAATCTGAGCTCAGTCTCTGGTATAATTTCAATTGTTTATTCAGTTAAATGGCTTGACACAACTCTCTGTTTGCAGTTTCAGAAATCTCCAGGGGCCTCACGCATAACACAGTGCATAGAATTCACACTATAACATGGCGTGCGGACAAAAGCGGAAATGTGCTTATGCACAAAAAAATCCAGATGCATAAATCTGTGCATTCGCCAACTTCCACGTTATTCCACTCCATAAATCCCGGTCAACGTGAAAAGTAACGCAAGTGCAAGCGCCAGCTGTCTTGCCCCAACTCCTCCCAGAATTACGCCTCTTTGAATATTCAGATCAACATAAATAGTCCTTAAGCTCAGCGATGGCAAAATGGCAATGGCAAAAGCTAGGGGGGAAATAGAAGAAGTTCAGCGAATACCAAGCGGAGGAAAGAAAAACTTACTATTTGTTGGTTTAAACAGTGGTATAAACAACAAAAGGAAGTTGATTGAGTGACATAGCGTGTCAGAGAAACTCGAAAGCTCAAGTTCACAAAGTTGCACAGTGTCCGGATTAAAAAAGAAGTTGTCACATATCAAAGTCGCCGTGAAAAGGTGAGTCATAGCCCACCGTCTGATTGTCATCTGAAAGCTTATTAGGGTACAGAGAAATAAAAAGGCACACAGTGGGGAAAAAAGCATGAAATGTCAACTTTAATCTCTAAGTTTCCACTTTAATCACTTAATTTATGTTGTCATTAAACTAGAACATCATGAATTTCATCTTAAACATTTAATTTACTAGTTTCTCAAATTCCATCGTAACTAAAGCAGCACGTTAAATGCTTTGTTTTGTATTTGATCTTCTATGTGCTCTATGAGTGTGAATCACTACGTGCTTCCGGGCTTTCTCTTCCTCCGACAGGACACAGAATCCATTACATTCGTGATATTACAGCTCTCTGGATAATTAAAATACTGAGATGTATACATGATATAATTTTCATGATGATAGGAGTTAAAGCATGTTATTAAACATGGGAACACGGTGGCACAGTTCATGTCTCACAAAAGATCCTTGCTGTGCCGTGCGTGATCTTCAGTGAAATAATTTATTGCAGCAGTACTGTCTCTTTCAAATGTACTAACCTCCAATTCCTGTCCTTACCTTTCTTTCTCCAAATACCCAATTGTCACACAATCAGCTCTGTAATAGACGTTAGGCCATCTGTAAGCTTAGAACGCTGATTCTTCAAAACTTTTAAGGAACATTGAAATATCTTCGTAGTACATCTTTAATTATTCCATCCATCTATCCTTCCAGTGTCACATCAGCACCAGCAAGAATACAGTGCAAAGCAGGAACAATCCGTGAACGGAGCTCTAGCTCCTTGCTAGCGCAGCGACACCGTGTCCTCACATGTTTAATTATTAACAATATACATTATTTAAACGAAGTTAAAGTTTTATCTGTATAATATAATAAACATATTTTGCTGAATTTCATCTTAACAATGATATTGTCATCATATGTAAATACATGCTTTATAAAGTGACTCAGGTTGTGCAATATTATAACTGTATCGCAAGTTTACAGTGAGGTGATTGTACTTATAAGTACAAACAGTTCTACAAGAAGCACTTGATGGACTGATTGAGTGCATTTATAGTTCTTGCAATGAAACTGTTTCTGAACCGCGAGGTGTGTACAGGAAAAGTTCTGAAGTGTTTGCTGTATGAGAGCAGTTCAACAGACAGCATGGCTGAGGCAACGTGTGCTCGATGCTGTATCCCAATAATTCTCTTTCTGATCAGCTGCTGTACAGCTGTGATTCCACACTCAGATACAGTTATATAAATACTTCAAGTGGTGCAGTGAGAGTAATATGGAAAAAGATGATCCGCTGTGGCAACCCCTAACGGGAGTAGTTGAAAGAAGAAGAAGAAGCTGCAGTGAGAGTGACAACGCTAAAGCAGCTATTGTATTTACAATAGTTTGACTATTCTGTGGACCATTATATTTTTACAGGTTAATTACAATCAGATGCATTAAACTAATAAACAGTATGCGGTTAATTTCAGCACATTTATAAAGCCACGTCAGGGATGTGGATTTAAAAAAGAAAGGGGAAACACACAGAAACAGTAGTACTGCTTTGACGCTGGGTGCCGCCAGTCTGCAAAACCAAGCGCAGAACTTGTGTACGCCAGGGTATGAGCTACCATGGAAATGTGCGTGGCTTTACGCCATTTAGGTTTTATACATCATGATTTGAACATGGAAACGTTCTTACACAACATTTTTGTGCATATGCACTGTTTATACATGAGACCCCAGCAGTGTGAGTTTTACATCTCTATGAACTATAGAACTATGCTTATTGATATCAAAGCCATTAAAGAAAGTGTGGATCGCCTGTATTCCCTGTTTATTGGAGAGAAGGTAGAAAATCAATTAATAATAAAAAGTGTCACCTATTCTTAGGTCATCATGAACCTTAGTTTAATGTAAAACAGTATTTTCTTATTTCTCTCTCTGTTCAAAGAAGTCTGTCTCTCTGCCCACCAGATTCTAAAGCTCCTCAACTAAATTATGGGATGGCTTTTGCTGTCAGACAACTGGGTGGAGACAGGAATTTCCTTTTCACTGGAGACAGAACAGACAGCTATGTTAAGCGTCCTGTTGGAGACTCCAGTCCTTTTTGTGATTCCCTAAAAAATTCCCTCTGGAAGATAGTCAGTGGTCACATTTGTAACAGTGTGCGTGCCAATTATGTAAAATGCCCTGGAACTGAAACTGGAAAGAAGATTAATGCATATTGACTCAAAAAGCAAGCACTAGTTCAGGTTTTAAATGAGATAAACAAGTAAATACTGTAGTAGTAAAGCGAAATTCACATTATTGATAAATGTAGCAGGGTGACATGGCTCAGCAGCTTCACTGTACTGTCGTAACAGATGTGTTGCCAATAACTAGGGCACTATTGTAGAAAATCCAAAAGGTTACAGTGATATCTTGTTGCCATATGCTCCATATTATTCACTTAAATTTGTTATAAAAGGGATTCAACTAAAAGCACATCATGTGCAAAATGTTTTATGTATTCTAAAAAGCTATAACCTTTTACAATTTGTTCCATATTTGACACATATCAAATGACGCCCAATGGCAATAAAAAAATTACCAGATGTCTCTTATATTACAGTTTATTTTATTTCATTTATGTTACTTGCATAATCAAAATCTGAAAAGGGAATTATTCATATTACGTGGAATTCTCACCAGACGTTTTCTTTCTGTTGTAAAAATAAAAAAAAAAATTAACATTATTTTAATTAGAGATCTTTGGTGTTGGCTCCTTTCAGTCATCTTAAGCATTGTTGAGCCTGAAAACTGAAAGAAATTTGCTTCACAGTTCCTACAATAGTATCACCTCTGATGGAGTTTAGTTATGGACAAAAGGTCTGCCTTGACATTTAACTTTACAACATTCAAACTAGGCTTGAGATTCACTGAGAGTTTTGGTGCATGGCAGTGTGCTGCTTAGAGCTAATATAGAAAAAAGAACAAGAAATCTGTTTTTATAGTGCCTTTCCTACTCAACTCCATCAAAAAGCTCTTTACATGTAGAGAAAGGTCAATCACAAATTTCCACAAATAAAACACTCATATAATAAATGACTTACTTAGAGCTGTGTGCTATGTCGGTGGTGAAGATTAATCTGCTTAACCTTGTACTTTGTAGTTCAGCTCTTCAGCCACAAGGCCACACAGCATGTATTTATTAAATGCTAGAGAAATCACATGGTGCAATGCAATGTTATGATAAATTATGTGCTGTCATTTTTACTCCTGTATGGGTTTGCACTTAAGAACAATTTGGCACAGTTATACCAGATCGTTCCCAATGGTTCTCTTCATATCCGGTTTTCTATCTCATCCCACTGACTTGCTCTAAATTAGCCTGGTAAGTGTGATTGTGGAGCGCATGCAAGAGTGCCCACTAATCAACTGACATCTGTCCCTGCTTTGATTACTGTGCTACCAGAAGAAGCTCTGGCCTCTGGTGACCTTGTCATTTTTCTTTGAAAAAAAAGGTAAATACAGTCAAGGAATGAATGGAGCAGATCCTTATAGTGAATAGGAAAAACATCTATCCTTATCCCTATCACTTATCACTTCAATATCAGTATGCAAGAAGGTAGAACTTCAGGAATGCCAGGCACAAAACAACAAGCCAACCCAAGATTTGGTTGCGTCTCACAGCAAAGCTCACTCATTCATTCAAACACCCCTCCACTCATTTATACCGTGCCAGTTTAGAGCTTAATCAATAAAGCTTCAAAGGGGGCCATTCCCCGAGTCAGCTCTACTTGCTGTTGTAGACACATTACAGCTGGCTAGAGCTAGCAACATGTCATCTGTCCTCAGCCTTCTAGACCTGTTCCCTGCCTTCAACACAGTCAAATGTCAGATCTTCCTTGCCACACTCTGTGGGACTGCCGTCAAGTAGTCTGAGTCATACCTCTTGAAGAGATGATATTGTGTGTCCTGGGGAGGAGAGGTGGCAAGTATGCACTAAACAGTGCTGGGTCCTCTCCTCTTCTCTTTATACATCTTTTCACTAGTCCCCATTATCCAGTTTCATTGGTTTCTCATATCATTGCTATGCCAATGGTATGCAGCTGTACCTGTTGTTCCCACCAGAGGACCACAAGATATCAACTAGAATCTCTGCATATCTAACTGAGACTGCAACCTGGATAAAGGTGCACCATGTCCAGCTGAACCTGGCAAAGATGGACCTTCTTGTTATCTCAGCTCATCCATTTATTTAGCCTCCCATCTCTATTCAGCTTGGCTCACTATCACTAACACCTGACAAGTCAGTATGCAAGCCTAAGGTGGTGATCAATTAAAACCTGAACTTTACTGACCATGTTGCAGATGTCGCTTGATCTTGAGGTTTCACTCAATACAACATCCAGAACATCAGACCGTATCTGCCGAAGCATGCAGCCTTTGGTCTGTAACATCTGGACCAGTACAACTCTCTGCTGCCAGGAGTACAAGCATGTGTCATCAAGCCACTACAGATGATTCAAAATGGAACGGGACACCTGGTATTCAGTCAGCGGAGACAGGTACATACAGTATCACTCACTGTTTCAGATCACTACATTGGCTCCCTGTAGCAACACATATTAAGTTCATATCTTTGCTACTTGCTTACAGATTGAATAGGTCAGCACCAACATATATGAAGATTCTTGTGAGGTCCTAAGCTCCTTCTCTCCCAGTCAGGTCTGCTGATGAACAGTGTCTGGTTATGTATGTAGCCCATAGCTGGTACCGTGAGCTGCCTACCTCCATTTAAACTTGATGTTTCAGAGAAATGTGTGAAGACTCACTTGATTGTTGAACTTTTGTTTAATTGATAGTGGCCTTGATGGGTTCTTGTAACTAAGGAATTGTAGCCACCTTGTATTTTGTTCTGAGTTCTTCACTTATGATGGTGAAGTTTGAAACCTTGTCCTGTAACACTTGTCTCAAATAAGTCCCAAAGTCTGCTTAGTACATTAATCTAAATACAGTATTGAGCAGCCAGTTAACCTAACGTGCCATGCGTATGTTTTAAATCTGGGTACCTGGAGCTTTCTAACGGAGCGCAGTGATCAATTTGTTATTTGGAGCTATGTAAAAAATCAGAATAAAATAATAGGGAAATATCCATCCATCCATTGATATTTTCACTCACTTAATTAACCTAGTTTTAGATTACCATATAATAGGGAAAATTATTTAAAGCAGTTACATTTCAGTGAACTATGGGCTCAGATAAGACTGCAGTCCCAGGCTAAACACTGAGCTACACACCAACCTGTTCTTAAACTCAGGTCTCCCATGTCACATTGATCATATATTACACTAGCAAAATGACCCTGTGAGCTGAAGGAATATTGCGAATACACACAATCCCTGCCAGTATTTTCCTCATTCCTCACTCTATTAGTTGTTTCATCCACCTTTCTTTCCAAAACTCAGCATATACACACAGTGTCATTCTTTGTCTCCTGCTTCTAGACTAACAGTGGCATACAGTAACACACTAACAGATGAATGTGTCTATGGTTCCAGACAGGAGATGCTTTACTTTCTGCAATCTCAGGGTGACATGCTGTAGTGCCAGCCCAGACTAATGACTCCACTGACACACTGTTGCATTGGATTTCCGAACTAAAGTAACATTCCTCCCACTCAAGAAGCAATTGATACTGTCTCCTCTGTAACATATTACTTGATCACTGCCAAAGTTCCCCAGCAGGCTAAAAAATCAGAACGAGATTTGCCAAAATGCCAACCTTTTGCACCAGTCATTTGTAATTGTGAATAATAACAATAGTAATAATAATAATTCTGGATTGAAATTACTCAGCAAAAAAGCTAAACAGTAAAACATCTCCCTGCCTTGTCAGTCATGCATTTCTAATTAGGGTGCCAGCTACCTCCAAAGTAACACAGTGCAAGCCAAAGTCAAAGTAAGCCATATTGTCATCTCTGCCATATACAAATATACAGAGAGATGAAATGACGAAGCTCAGGGCTCACTGTTTAAAGACAGTCCAAATAGGACAAGACAGTGTACCCAAACAGACAAAAAAAACATGCAACATTTCATTTAAATAACCAACATTCCAATGCAATTAACTGCCACAATTACACAGAGACCCATTTAAATGAAAGTTTTAATGATTAGTGTAGTTAGTGATATTTTGACAATATAAATAAAATGACTTGTGGATAAAGTGGATTAAGACATTGTGATCTGAGACGTTAGGGTAGAGTGGAAAATCATGGGGAGCCACATTTTGTTGAGGAGCCTGAAAGCCTGAAGGAAATTGTTATCACAGAACCTGACATTTCTGCCTTGGATGCTGTAGCATCTTTTTCCAGATGGCAAAAGTATGAAGAATCCATGAGAGGGACGAGGAAGGTTCCTGCACAATGTATCAGGCCTTGTGGACATAGCGTTTTGAGAACATGTCTTCCAGAGAAGAGAGAGGGACCTCAATAATATTTTCCACTGACATCACTATTCTTTGCAGCCTCAGTCTCCTGTTGTTTGGATGTGCTGCAACTTCCATACTAGACCGTAATGCAGCTGGTCAGAACACTCTCAATGGCGCCTCTGCAAAAGGGTAGTCTCTGACATTCTTTGCAATCTCTACTTTGAAGTCAAGAATTAATTTTTTAGTCTGAGCAATTTCAAGGGATAGATTGTTGTCTCTGCACCAAATGGCCAGCTGTTCCACCTTCTCTCTGCATGCTGACTCATCATCCCTGCTTATCAAATCATTAGGCACAGTTGTGTGATCTGAAAACTTGATGATATAATTAGAGCTTTGAGCGGCTGTGCAATCATGGGTCAGCAGGGTGAAGAGTAGAGGACTGAGTACACAGCCCAGAGGAGCTCCAGTTATCAAAGTGATGGAGTTGAATGTGTTATGGCTAATCCGAACTGACTGGGGCCTCTCTGTTAGGAAATGCAAGATCCAATTTCAGAGGGAGGTGTTCAGCCCTAAGCCACTCAGTTTCTGGGGAACAATTATATTAAATGCTGAACTAAAGTCTATGAACACTAAGACTAGTTAGTGGATGCACAGAGCTGTCTCTCAGTAGACTGCTTGCAAATCCTGGGCAGGTCATTACTTATGTCAAATTTTCATGTTACACTTGTGTCTAATTGGGATTCTTCCACCTACATTCCAAAGACATGCATGTTATTGTAATTAGCTTTTCTAAATTTCATTGTATGTCTGAATGTATGTGTGTATTTTTGTAGGTCCTGCAATAAAATGTTTTTGGTTTGGGCCTATATGGCTATGACTCTGAATTAAACAAATGGGTTAGGAAACTGGGGGATAGGTGGGCCTTTTAAATGGGACAGTCCCCAAACTATGGATTGAGAAGATTTGAAAATGGATGGATGGATCACTTAGGTGAGGTCATATGAACTATGCAAACTAGAATACATCAAGAAGTTAATATAGTGGTGAATGAGGAAACTACAAAGAGATTAATTGCTCTTGCAAAACAGGTTACCTAAAACTTTATGATTAAATCTGACATTTTAATGTCATTAATAATGTCTTTCATTCTTGCAAAGAGTATACCACACATCCATTTCTTTTTTTTTTTTTTGTTAGGCAAACTGCTGCAGGGTTATTATGTATTTTCCTTTAGGATGAAGTTTTTGGAGGTGACACTGCCCCTAAAGGAGATAGAGACTTACAGGAATGACCGCCTATCATACTTGACTAAATTGGCTAAAGATGTGCTTAAGCAGAGCACAGGGTAGTTGGTAAATGTGCTGATTGCTTAAGTAGCAAATGATTACTGAACGTTGGCCGGCAGTGTCTCGACACAGACCACTAGCTGTGTTAGTTTAAATTGATTAATTAGAGCCAAGGCAGAGAGGGAGTGCAGACTCAGAAAATCTCCACTAAAGTGAGAGAGCACACCAGGGAATTCTTCAAGTACTGCAGCTGGGGAGAATGGTTAAGAATTTGGAATTCAGCGTGGAATTTTTCTTTAAGTGAGCAGATTTGTAAACTATTCTACAGTGAAGATCCAAAGGAAAGAAGTGGTTGTTTAAATTCTCCCCTCATTATTATCCATAAATGCATTTTCCAGATCTATTTATTCTAATATAGGGTCATGGGTACCCATAATTAAACGATTGCTAAAAATGTGGGGAACCTGGGATTTGGATGCATTCTGTGAATTCAAGTGTTAAAATGGGTGTGAATTGTTGTGGTTTTTCATTTCCTTTTTGTGTGATATTTAAAGCCTTTATGTCTAATTCATTGCAGCTTACCATTGGCTGATTTTAATGGAGTGCATTAAATTATTCAGCACAATGGCAGTCAGTCTATGACCTAATCTTTGTGAATGTGGCTGTTTATTCTGAAGGGAATATGTGTATGTGTTTTCATTTTCACTAGCGTTTGTTTGTGATGCTCTGTTTGATATATATGTTAAATCTAGTTTTAACTCATTTTTGAAAGCCCCTGTGGTTTTGCACTTGCTAATGACTTTGCTAGCAGTTATGCTTGTTTCCCTTTGTACAGCTCTGTAGAGACCACAAAGATCTCTTAAAAGGATTGACAAGGCCTGCATGCGCCTGTGTGGGACAGAGTGTTACTGGTCATTTACAGTAGGTACTGTATGAGTAGTTGTAATGACTAGTTTTTTAATGCCAACATTTTCTGAGCAGTTTAATGTGATTTGCAGATGCTAGGGGGACACATTTCAAAATGACAAATCTGCCAAGCCATGTTAATGTAGAAGAAAGAAATTCAGTGTTGTGATTTTCTTTTTTAATTTGCTTCAGTTATTTATGAAGGTGACTTACCGTTACTGCTCAGAATGTTCCATTTGCAGGGCATTTCGATTAATGTTTTGTCGAAATGTTCTCCTTCACTGGCGGACTCATTTACAAGGACTGATGTGTAACATGGTATGTTAATCAACAACTCGATCCAGACTGTGAAAAAAAAAGCTTTCCAGTGGAAAGAGTGTGTAATTGGTTCATTCACTCGGGGATGCTTTTTTGTCATTATCTCCAGCAATGAGGTGCAATCTCTTAGTCTTGAAAATGTATAATAATAATGATAATTCTATTTTTATATTGCACACCTCACTTTATGTATCCAAGAGTACCAAATGGATCTTCAAACACAAACATGCAAAGGGATTCTTCTGGAGAAATGGTGGCACTGCTTCAGTAGCCTTGGAATGGGCAGGGTTGGCACTACAGAAAGATTTGTGTGTGTTGAGGGCATCTGAAATTCTACTGGGGTGCAGACCAAAATGAACAATGAAGTAACAACAAATACTACTAAAATTTGTCATCATAAAATCAGTTGGATTTGTATTTAATTAAGTGATATTTCATTATCCTATTATTAACTTTCCCCCAAAAATTTCAAAAAGTATAATATTGCTATATCGATAGGCTCCCCACATACACCTGCCATAACAGATTCATCGATTCTCAGGACAACGTATTTACTAATATGAATGCAAGTTAAACACATTATATATGGAGTAATGTAATTCTGAAACTTAATTCTCCTACTAAACAATCAATCAAGACTGCCATTTTTATTCCCAGTTGTAGCATTTCAGTGTTGTGCTAAGTATGAAATAATAGGAAGTTAGTGGAATGGTGGAGGATGCATGGAGTAGAGTTGGCGAAGGTGAATGAGTTTAAATACTTGGGATCAACAGTACAGAGTAATGGGGATTGTGGAAGAGAGGTGATGAAGAGAGTACAGGCAGGGTGGAATGGGTGGAGAAGAGTGTCAGGAGTGATCTGTGACAGACGGATATCAGCCAGAGTGAGAGGGAAGGTCTACAGGACGGTAATGAGACCAACTATGTTATATGGCCTGGAGATGGTGGCACTGACCATTAGACAGGAGACAGAGACTGCGTGGCAAAGTTAAAGATGCTAAGATTTGCATTGGGTGTGCCAAGGACGGATAGGCTTAGAAATGAATACATTAGAGGGTCAGTATGGTTTGTAGACAAAGTCAGAGAGGCAAGATTGTGTTGGTTTGGGCTTGTGCAGAGGAGAGATGCTGGGTATATTGTGAGAAGGATGCTAAGGATAGAGCTGCCAGGTAAGAGTGAAAGAGGAAGGCCTAAGTGAAGGTTTATGGATGTGATGCAGGTGATGGGTGTAACAGAACAAAATACAGAGGACAGAAAGATATGGAAGAAGATGATCCGCTGTGGCGACCCCTAACGGGAGCAGCCAAATGAAGAAGTAGAAGAAACTAAGTATGAAATAATAGTATGAGATGAGAAAAAAAAATAAGGAGAAGAGGCATATATAGGAGACAAGCAAAAATATATGCATCCTAAATCTTTAAACGAGAACCTTAATCCGTAATCAAAAAGCGAGCCAATAATTTCTTAACCAATAAGCAAATGAAGCTTTTGTAAAACTATAAGAATTAATTATATTACCTGCACTCTTGGATAGAGATGTGACTTTAAAAATGACCTTTTATTTTGTGGCCCTGATGACATCACTAAATGTGGCATTATAGTCATATAAGGAAAAACATACACAAATGGCATCAGCTGTGGGTAAACAAAATAGAGACAAAACTGCAAAATAAGATTACAAACATGCTACAGAATAGACAAAACCAAAACTCAATGTAATAAATGAAATCCATATACTCAAAAAACAGACAGGGTAAGAAAAGCTAGGAGCACTGCGCTGAATATACTTGAATAAATGAAATAGGAAACATGAACTTAACGTTCAATATGGAAAGTAGTATTTGTGAACTGGCCTAAAGAATGTTTGTTCTGCATGTCTCTTCTGGTGTGAGTTATTAGTCAAAGTAGTTATTTGGCCACTGACAACATTTAACTATTTTTAAGATACTAATTAAGTAGTGGAAAGTGTTCAAAAATGTCTTCATCCAAAACTGAGCGGGCAGGGCAATTCAGTTGTGGGGTGATACCCCCCAATGGCACCCCTGTAGTTCTGCACCTGTAAAACAGGCAAGTTATTTATGCCACTGTGCATTACTGTTGAGGTGGGAATGGCTCCACCATAGAGATTTCAAAGGCATATCTGTAACTTATTTTGACTTTTTGATGTTAATCATGGGTCATGAATGTGACCATGTATGCCACCTGGGTTAGAATTTAGGGATTGCCTGAAGTGGGAATTGGGTGTGAGGACTCTTGATAAACTGAGATTGCTTTAGGACTCCCTATTACAGATCCAGAAGCAGCATTCAGTAATTGACGATATCAAGTTAATTAAAAGACATTAAATGCTGATTTAAAATTGCTACAGTTCACAAATCTGCATTGGCGTCAAAGCCTAAAGAGCAGAAATGCTTCATGATATTATGGACTTGAATGAATGCCTGCACGCAAGAAACAAGAAAAGTTATTAATTATTTTAAAACATTCAAATACGGCATCCCCAAACTGTCATGTTTTTTGTACCATATTTTTAATAACAGCCACTAACATCAGTGACTTTTTGGCATGAAACTTCAGGTGTGGCTAAAAGCAAATATTTCCTTTATGTGTTCAGACTTAGTTAACTTTAAAATTACCTTACCTAACTAATAACACACTTCTTGTCCCATGCAAGTTTACACACTATTTGCTTCACCAAAAAATCAATCAAACAATGGAATGCTTGTGCATGGTCTATCTTGACTGGCATCATATCATTGTCATACTCTCTGACATCGTCGTCATCTGACAAAAGTTAAGTAAAATGAAAGTCCCCAAGCACTCATTACCATGCAAAATGTATTGTCTATTGACTGCCCAAACTGAAACAGCAGTACCTCATAATGGAATCAATTGGCTTTTAAGGTGAAAGACTATGCACAGTGCATGATTTGAACTAGAGGGTTGTCCAGTGGTAGCGCTAACCACTGTGTGGCCAGGTGTTTGCTGGACAGTGTGAGGCTGCCAAACAATTGAATAAACAATTTTTTACATGCCTGTTGGTTTTGCACAAGTACTCTGTGCTTCTATATACATTGTCACAGGTGGCTGGGGCGACCCGGCCAGGACACCCCGGAAGACCAGAAGAGGGCTTATGCCCACTTTAGACCACATGGGGGCAACCACCCTGGTTGCTATGGGGACCACAGGCTTTGAAGCTCAACCCTTTAGGTGCCCGTGGTCACCGCCAGGGGGCGCCCCGATGCCTTGGGAGCCTTGGACCTCAGCACTTCCGCCACACCTGGAAGTGCTGGGGGGAAGAGAAGCGGGGACACCCAAAGTGCTTCCGGGAGCCCAGCTGGCACTTCCGCCTCACTGGAGAGTGCTGGTGGAAGATTGCTGGGGAGCACCTGGAGCACATCCGGGTGATGATAAAAGGGGCCGCCTCCCTCCATTCAGTAGCGAGAGTTGGGAATGGAGTAGGACGGAGCTCGGGAGGAGAGACACAGAGGCGGACAGAAGAGAAAGGCGATTGTGTTGTGGCCAGGACTTTGGGGGACTTTGGGGGTTTTTGAGGTGCACTTGTGACTGTAAATATGTTAAATAAACGTGTGTTGGGTGACGTCAACACGTCTGCCTATCTGTGTCCGGGCTGGCTACCACAACATATAACTGACTTCTTTTTCACGAAGTGGGATGAACACATGTAAGGATTCCTTGGTGACTTTTTCACATTTCACACCATCACATAGTTCCCATCAGCTGTGAGTGAAGATCAAATTGCTGCTCAGTCCCTAGACAAAGAAATGCTCAAACTGGAAATGCAAGTACAGAATTAAAACAAAAGTGGCCCCTATTTTGATCTAACCTTCAAACCCCATCTCTAAACTCGAAAATTTAAGATGAGCATGCGCATATACCTAAAGATGAATCCAGAACACTGCACGAAACAAAAGACCTAGGCCCAAGAACTGGCTTGCAGAACTCAGCATGAAGATAATTTCTAATAGTACAAAAAACAATACTTTTCCAGATAAGAAATTGCATCAACTCTGTAGCAGAAAATTGAAAATAAAATTGCATTAGAATACAAAATTTAGGGGTGTTACAAACATTTTGGACACCAAGAGTCTGTAAGTGAACTCTACCCAAAAACGCTCCAGTCACCATCAATGTAAGGCCATTGAAAACGTTGACCACTTCACATACTTCGGCAGTACAGTTAGAAAAACAGGAGAGACAGGCAAAGATATGAATACCTGGATGGCTAAAGCATGCCAGGGCTTTATTACCCTGAAACCAGTGTGGAGGAATAAGAACCTTTGTCTTCATACCAAGTTGATAGTGTTTAACGCAAATATTAAGTCCAGGCTACTGTATAGGACAGAGATCCAGAGACATACCAAGTGCCTTGACCACAAATCTTCATTAACACCTGCCTACAACAGATCCCGCGACTTAGGTGGCCAGAGTGGATTTCCAACCAGGAGTTCTGGCAGAGCACTCAATAGCAGCCCATCATGAAAACCATAGAAACAAGGAAAAGGAAGTGAATGGCAACACCTTGCACAGGGAGCAGATGAACATTCCATGCCTTGGACTGGATCCCCCAGGGAAACAAGAAAAGAGGAAGACCAGTCCTGACATGAAGAAGAACCCTACAGTCAGAACTCAACATGTACCGACTAGAGCAAAGAGGAATAACATAACATAGACATTTTAATAATAAGGGACACTTATTACTTATTACAAATAAAACCAAAACATCTGTTTTATTTAGCAAAATAATCTGCAAATAGGGTAAGCAAAATTTACTTGTCAAAAATTCTTAAAATAAGATAAATAATCTTAAATACAAATGATTGAAAAAGTCACCAAGTTTTTATATCAAGCCATGAAATCTTGTTTTCTTTATTGTAGAATTTTTTACTTGCTTAGATTTTCTTTTTTGGATTGAGGCCAGCAAGCTTGATGGGCATCACGTGTAAATTAATGGATGCAATTATTAAGGAAAATCAGCTCATGTCTAGAAGTGGAGTGTTAGCAAATACACTACATGGGTTTAGACGAGAAAGGTCTGGAATACTATGAGGAAGCAACAAAAGAATATAATCCAAGACTGGCATATGCTATTATTTCTCTTTGATTTTCAGAAGACTCTTGATAAGGTACCACATGAAACGGTAGTAATCAAATTAAAATAAAGTGGGAATTCCGGAAATAGTCTATATATACAAAATTGTCTCAAACACAGGAAACGAAGGGTAATGGTATGAGAAAGATTGCCAGTTTAGGTGATGTGAAAAGTGATATCCCTCAGGGATCACAGATTTTTAATATACATAAAATTTCTGAAGAAGAATATAATTGGTAAGTTGGCTAAGTGTGAAGATGGTACCAAACTGTGTGGAATGGCAGATGATGTGGAATCTGTTAAATTGTTACAGAGGGACTTGGATGTTGCCAGATTTGTGACAGGTGAAATTTAATGTAATAAAGAAGAACCTAGGAGTCACAGTGGACTCCTCACTGTCTACATCCAGAAAGTGCAAACAAGTAATCAAGAAAGCTGATGGTATGTTAGATTATACAGTATATTATGACGTGCGGCAAATAAGTCAATACAGATTGTTAAGTTATATAACACACTAGTGAGGCTTTACTTGGAGTGCTGTGTTTAGTTTTGCTCTCCACATTACATAAAAGACAGCAGTGCTAGAGAAAGTCCAGAGAGAAGTGATTAGACGGATTCTGGAACTAAAAGGTATGAGCTATTAGGTGAGATTGAAGGGGCTGAATCTTTTCAATTTACTCAAACAGAGATTAACAGCGGACATTGTTGAAGTGTTTAAAATTCGGAAAATAATTAGTACAGTCAATTGCAGTTGGTACTTTCAAATAAATTCTACAAGAAAATATGGATACAATTAGAAGAAACCTGTTAAAGGTAGATTTCAAACAATTGTTAGAAGGTTTTTCTTCATGCAAACAACCATAGACACATGAAGTAAATTATGGAATAGTGTGGTGGAGAGAATAACTTTAGGGACTTTTATATCTTAACTTCATGATATTTTGGACAATATAGATTAGCAGGATGGACAAGCTCATTGAGCTGAATGGACTAGTTCTAATTTTCCATAATCAAAATTATGTTAATAATCAAGAACACCACTCAGGATTTTTGCAGACAAGGATGAAATGGGTGAAGCTTTTTAGATTGTGTTGGAAATTCAACAAGAAGCAACTCGTTCTTTGTAGCACCAAGCTGAAGAAACTATTAAAAATTAATGGTGTGCTGATTTTCGTATAGAGCTGGGTATTCTCAGTGCATGAGTGGACCGTGAGGCTATGTTGACAGAAAAGTACCTTGAGGTAGTAGGGAAGTGCATTTGCATTCAAAAAAGGAATACTCTGCAACTGGACAGGTAAGAACACATCTAAATGTAGTAGGTTCAGATTAGTCCAGCTTAACTCCCAAGGATTTTCAAGAGGGATTTATGGCCAGCTGTTTTAAAAAGCAGCTGACTCAGGGCTACATTATTTGTTAAAGAATATTTTACTTAAAACATTTATTCAGAACTCCATTCAGGTTAGGTTGGGGAGCATGCACTGGTACAGAGCGTTTCTGTACCCACCACACAATGAAACAGCTAGGGGTCCCAGTTGGCAACCCCCAAGACAGATGCGCATTCCAGTCCCACCCTCTGGAAATGACCATTTATTTGCTGCAGCCAGGTGTTATGTGGCCGTCCCCTTGATCTGGTACAGTCACTCAGATCCTCAACAATAAGGATCCTGCAAGCCGGACCACTCTCTGGGAATCATGCCACATGGACATAGTGACATAACTGACGCTCCCTCACAGTGCAGGTAATGTGCCTCATTTGGGACTCAGTAAGCAACCGTTCATTCGACACAAAGTGAAACAAGTGGTACCCAAGGGTTCTCCAAAGAGACACTGTACTGAAGCAGTCCAGTCTTCATTTCAGGTCACTGGATATCATCCATGTCTTGCAACCAAATAGCAAAACAGTGAGCACCAGAACTCTAAAGACTTGGATCTCTGTTCTTTGCAGAGATATCAGCAGCTCCACCCATCCCTTTCTAGTGACCTCATGTCTTTGGTGACAAGAAGAGTCACCAGAGACATGAATGTCTCTACCAAGGTAAGTAAACCGCTCTACGAGGTCGACATTCCTTCCACAGACAGACGTACTGCTGATTGCTGTGCCCGAGAGGTCAATAAAAGCCAGGACATTTGCAAGCCCAGACACTCATACTCCTCGCTCAGTCTCTTGAGAGCCATGATCAAAGGCTCCATTGACTCCGCAAAGATTACACCATCATCAGCAAAGTCAAGGTCAGTGAATCTCTCTTCGCCAAAAGATGCCCAAACAGCCACTGGATCCCACAACCCTGCCAAACACCCAGTCCATGAAAGCACTGAACAGAATAGGAGCAAGAACATACACCTGACGAAGACACCAGAATCAACTGGGAAAAACGCACAGGTTCTGTATCCACTCTGCACAGTACAGGTCGGCCATGATATCTAGCAACTTTGGGAGAATCCCACAAAGTCTCAGGATGGTCTCAGCTCGATCAACTCAATCAAAAGATTTGAAGAAATTGACAAAGGCTGCAAAGAAACTCTACTGATATTAGAATTTGAGCTCGATGAGAACCCTCAGTGCCAGGATGCAGTCGATGGTAGACTTCTTAGGCATAAGACCAGACTTGTCCGGTCCGGACTGGTAGGTGAGTCCTGGGTATGATGTTAAACTGCATCCAAAAGTTGAGGGTTGGTGGCAGAATTGACACTCCAGCCATCATAAAAAGTGGCAGACAAGATTCCTTTCTGCCCTATGCGGGAGTAGCTCTGCTGTAGACATCCACAGGAAGGCAACTTGCATTATGAAGGGGATGGTGGAAAGCCCACAGGAGCCTAATCCCCAGAAGAGTTGAAACCACCAGAGAGCCAATGAGGTCAGGCCTGTTGGGGATCAGACCTGGTGTGGTGCTGAGGCATTGCCCGCTGCACAGCAGCACTCGCCAATTTGAGGCAGCCAATCCGTGTATATAGAATATCTTGCTTTCCGACATGATTATTATCTTCCTCTGCTGTAGGAGGAGCTTCGTAAAGTCTACAGTTCAGTGGTGGCGCTCTGTGAGATGTGCAAACCTGGGAAGGCCACATCTCTGTAGGTGGGTACACCTTTTATTGGTCTGGTTACTCTGATGGGTGTCATACTCAGGCGGTAGCTGTTGCTGTGGTGGATTGGCTCCTTCCAATGCTGTCCAATGTGACTCCTTTCAGTGACCATATTATGAGACTCAGATTAAGACAATCTCTGGGTGCCTTATCTGTTGACTCAAGTTTATGCTCCAACCGCAGTGAGCAATGTCTAGATGAGGGAAACATTTTATCTTTACCCTGGATATCATCAAGAGGAATCAAAGCACACAGCTTAATGGTGACTCCAGTCTGAAGGACGGGAACGAGGGCTCTGAGGGCTTTTATTAGATATGTGAGCAAGTGACACACCATCTATGGTCTAGTGCAGGGCTATTCAATTGGCGGCCCGCGGGCCACATGCGGCCCAGAATCAACCTCCGAGTGGCCCAGCCCGTGGTTCCGGGTTTTAATATAAATATATATATATATTATATTAATATAAATATATAGTACTGTATATTAATATAAATATAAAGTATTTATTATGTCTATGGTCCCGCCAAAAACGCACATTCCTACGTAAATTACGTAGCCTGCAACACGCAAACAATGCAGAGCGTGCGGTAGTAGCTTAGATTACTATCAATATGTCTTTCTCAACACTGAAACGTAAAATTGCCAATGAAAACCGTAAGTTTAACCCTGCCTGGACTGACAAATACTTGTTTATTTTACCGCCACATCCAAACGCCAAACCGATGTGTTTAATTTGTAATGAGTGCGTTGGAGTATTTAAAGATTACAATGTCGGAGGCATCATGTTGAGAAACACCACACTTTTCGCACAATTTTCCAGAGGGATCTCAAGAGAGGGCTGCAAAAGTGCAGAGTTTGATTGCATCTTACAACCGAGCAGTACTACCATGGTGCGGTCATTCACAGCCCAAGAGAGAGCTACTGCAGCATCCCTTCGTGTTTCCTGGATACTGGCAAAAAAGAAAAGGCCATTCACAGACTCTGAAACCGTGAAGGACTGTATGCTGGCTGTCGTGGATGAGGTGATAAATGACGATAAAATTAAAATGAGCGTGGTATCTGCTATGAAAAACGTACCCCTGTCAGATACTTCAAACATTAGTAGGGTTGAAATTCTTGCTGCAGATGTGTATAAAACGCTGTTAGGAGACCTGATGAAAGCTGATACTATGTCTATAGCAGTAGATGAGTCCACAGACTAAACTGATACTGCTCAGTTGTGCATATATGTCCGTTTTTTGATGGCAAATGCTTCCGAGAGGAGCTGCTCGCCTACTGCCGTTAGAAGGACACACAACTGGCGATATAGTCTTTGGGAAAATTTCCGCCTTTTTTAAAGACAGTGGTCTGGATATGAAGCGTGTGTGCATGCTTGTGACAGATGGGGCTCCGTCCATGACAGGGAAAGTGAATGGTTTGGCAGCACGTTGGTCCGCTGTTGCACCTCAGTTGATCTCCTTACACTGCATTGTGCATCAGGCGGTGTTGTGCGCAAAACTAAGCGGGCGCTCAAAACGACAATGGACAGCGTTATGGCTATAATTAATTTTATTCGCTCCACATCAAGCCTCCAACACCGCTTATTCCGCATGCTGCTGTCAGAAATGTCTGCTGAGCACCACGACCTTCTTTTGCATAATGACGTGAGGTGGCTGTCCAAAGGCAAAGCACTGGAGCGTTTCTGCGGTCTCAGAGAAGAGATCATAACTTTCCTCGCGGCAGCAAGCAAAAAGGCAGAAACGCACTTGAGTCGCATACTGACGACAACTTCATGGCCGATGCCTGCTTTCTGAGCGACATATTCAAACACCTGAACGATCTCAATTTGGGACTACAAGGCAGAGACAAAACTGTCATCGACCTTGTGGAACAGATGCGCATTCCAAGTTAAACTGGACCTTTTCGCAAATGATTTGAGCACAGGCGAATGCTGCATTTTCCGACACTCCGCAAATGCATCTCATCCCCCACACAAATCACGGATGTGATGACAGATTTCATTGCGATGTTGAAAAATAACTTTGCTGGTCGATTGGATGGACTTGATCTGCCCACAGAGTTGGCCGTTTTTGTCAGAGACCCATTCACTGTTGCAATAGAAGGGGACTTATCCGCCAGAGCTAAGAAACTGGTCCCTTCCATTGACGAGGGGAAATTCACACTCGAACTTGTTGACATGCAGTCATCTGTAACCATGGCACTGGAGCTTTCCACTAACGGGCCTGCAATGTTTTGGACTGATGTCAACGCACATCAGTTCCCTAACATTAAGAAAGTAGCGATCGTCATGCTCATTATGTTTGGATCAACATATACATGTGAGTCAAGTTTTTCACACATGAACTCCATAAAAAGCAACTCTGTTGCTCCCTGACTGACCATACTCTCCACCAATGCCTTCGAATTGCATTGACAACTTGACAAATTACGAGCCTAAAGTCACTGCTCTCGTTCAAAACAAAAAAATGTCACTTCTCCCACTAAGTCAGCAGGGTAACTGTAGCCTACAATACATCAATATAATGTGGGATGTGTAACAGAGGCATGCCTAATCACACATGGTGATTTAAAATATGTTCCCTCAGTGTTGTTATAGTTGTGAATACTGTGCACTTTTTATTTTATGCACTTTGAGATGTTCCTGGGTCAAATGTGTGCAAGTTGTTTATTTTGTTTCAAAAGGAAACAATGTTATTTCTAATAGCCTACTACTGTGCACTATTTTGTTTTATGCACTTTGTAATCAGATAGGTCAGATATGTAGCCTAGGTCAGTTTTTTTTCTTTTGTAAGTGGAAAAAATAGGGGCTACCTCAGATTCTGTTAATTCAGCTCTTTTTGTATGCACCTTTTGCTCTGCAAACTGTCCAAAGTTAAAAGAGAAACAACGAATAAACCTTATGTTTTTCAATAAATTTGTTTGTGTTGGTTTTAAAATTTGTCATTATGAGCTGCTTTGCCGCTAAAATGACTGGCCCAGCTAACCTTCTTGGTTTGACAATCTGGCCCAACTGAATTTGTAATTGAATAGCCCTGGTCGAGTGACACACGTCCTGCTTACGAAGGAATCAAAGCATTACGTACATCCAAGCCTGTACCTCAGAGAATTGTAGTTAGGGCAGGTGATGGAACAGTTCTTACAGATGATTCAGCAGTTGTGACCCACTGCTTTGAGCACCTGTTTAAAGATGATCCTCTGGCTAGGACGTTGGACATCTATGGGGCTAATCCTTATGGCAATCTCACTGAGATTGCACAGGTGAACTAGCTGAGGGTAGGGAAAGCTGCAGGTATCTGTGGTATTTGTGGTGAACATCTCCAGGCTGCTGGTAAAGCTGAACTCTTAGCATTGCAAGCAACATTTGCTTCCATTTGACTGCTTCTGATTGGAAAACAGGACTTGTCATCCCTATCTGGAAATGAAAGGGTTGCATGGATTGCAGCAACTACAGGAGGATAACCCTGCTCTTGGGGACTGGTAAGGTCCTTGCTAGGGTCATCCTCAATAGGATCCGTGATCATTTGCTCACATACCAGAACTCCATTATATAGAAAAAATATATATGTAGTGTAGAAGAAATAGGCACACATAGATAAAGATTTGAGGCACCTTACAGTTTTCCCTATTAATGAAAAAGAGAATAAAACACAATTGAATTGTAACACTTCGCGATTCAAAAGCAACGCCTTTCCAGACGCTTGTCAATCGGCTAGAATGGCGATGAATGAAGATGCAGGTCTTTATATGGAGTCCAGAGTGGAGGAGGTAAAGCTAGTAGCAGAAGCAGAAGTGATGTCAGGGATCCTCAACATTCGGAATTCAGGTCTGCGGATGAAGGAGGAGAAGATGTGAGTGACAGTGCCATCTCTCAACTTGGGGTGGAATTGCAATCTACACAACAGACCTGAGAATGTCCACTACTTACACGTGTGTGACAATAGTAATGTAGTACACCTCCAGGCCTTACAATGAAGATTTAAAATTAGGGCCACACTCCCATTATGCAGAACATTTATGAAAAGAAAAGAAGGCATTTTCTTTCACCTGCCTTTGATTGTTTTCTGACAATGTTGAAATGCAGAGATGGAAAAACGTATTATAATTTTAATATAATATGGCTAAGTCAGTTAAGGATGTTGAATTATTAATCACATATATATAAAATACAGAAAACTAAAAAAGAGTTGGGGCATGTATGTACAGTTAGCCGAAGGTGGAGTGAAGACCATAGCCAGATGTTCCCTTTAGCTGTCCCAATCAAAGTCATTAGAATATAACTTTAGCCCCAACACCACTTCTACTCAATTATTCATAGGGAGCTGTTGAGATCCCATTTCATATAACAACAAAAGAGGGAAATCTGGAAAATATCTGGCCTCATTTAAACAAATACCTCATTTAAATGACTTAGGAATTAGTTGTTTGACATGAACATCTCTATGCATCAGATCACCCCGGATCTGGTCTCTCATTTCCATGTAAAGGTAAATTATCAGAGAATTGTCACCTACATCCCATTTTGAGAGAAGCAGTAAAAGAAAGATGGCACCTAAAAAAATGATATGGGTGTACTGATGATGTTTGTTAAAAGTCTGGATGAGAGGAATGAAAAGGAAGGGTAGTAGGAGGCAGAATAAAGAAAACAATTCAGATAAACCGCATTGCTAAAACAGAGATAGCTGACCAAAGCACATTTAATGGGTACCAGAATTTGAGTTTTTTTAGCTGTGTTTTTGTATCCTTCTTTTTTATATAAGCCAACGTGGGTAGCTTTGAATGTAATTGTTTTCATTCCCATGACTATTGTTTCATCAGCCAAGGTAAGTTGCTTTAACAGCACTTTACCTGTGGTTTCTGTTGGTTGTATTGCTGCAACATTGAAATTTAATTAAACAACACTGGCAGTATAGTAAATATTTCACACTGTTCCTTTTTTATTAATTATAGGTAACAATAGGAGGGAGAGTGGATGGCCTGCTGGGTATTGCTGCTCCTTCACGGCTCCTAGGACCAACGTTTCATTGCTTTTCTTTCTGTGTTTTCTTTCTCAAGTGACTTCATATTTCATGTGTGGGCTTTGTATTGAACTGGAATCCTGCTGCTTTTTGCCTTGAATTTGAGGTTTCTAATGTACTTCAACTCTGCTGAATTCTTAGGCTTTTCAAAAACTTTTAAATAAAGAAATGCATATATACTTACAGTATATATATATATATATATATATATATATATATATATATATATATATATATATATATATATATATATATATATATATATATAATTTCTTTAATGGAAAGCTTATCAGTTTAGATGCAGATAGTAATCACGTGTATACAGTACTATTATTTAGTAATTCATACAATAAAAATACCTGGGTGTTATTCTGTTATCATCCATCCATCCATCCATCCATCCATTTTCATTTCTGCCCCATTTGAAGCTTCATTTCACTTCCTTTCCATGCTCTTAGATTCAGCTTCTCTTTAAAAGCAAAGGCAATCAAGGGGGCTTATAGGTGTTTGAAGGTGTGAGAGAGCCTGACAGCCACGAAAGGAGTAAGATTCACTTTTGCATGTCGACAAGTCACTGTTAAAACAGCACAGTAAATATTAGTATTCAGGAATCAGAAGATTAGACAGATTGAGTAAGGACATTTTCAGAAGCTAAGTAAGCAGGTGGCATCGCACAGTGGCACAGCAGTTTGAAGTGCTGCCTCACAGCATCAGAATCCAGGGCCTTAACTATTTCAATTTTAGGGCATTAACTGTTTCAGTTTCCTGCTGGGTTTTCTCCAGATTCTATGATTTCTCTCCATATCCTAGAAACATACATGTTAGATTTAATAAAGGGATGGGTTAAGGGGTAATCTACCATAACAATGTTAGGACTGGGAACTGTAAAAAGAGGTAGTCTGGTGATTAGTGCTAACTCTATATGTGTAGTTTCCTCCTACATTGCACAAATGTAAAAATGTGTGAGCATTGCCTACAATGGACTAGAGAGAACTGACTTTAGTAGAAACATGTAACGATGTACCAGGACACAAGTTACATAGCCATCTGACCAAAGAATAATGTTAAGAAAGTTAAGGTGGAAGTATAGTAAGTGTTCTGTCTCTCTCTGCCTGAGTAGGCAGCTGTAGAACCGGCCTTGGAGACCTGACCTTTAAAGTGTGACAGAAGGCTCAATGAACTACTATGAAGAGTTCTAGCATAGTGTTCTTGCAGCCAAATTAAATGCAGCCGCAATTCCAGGGATCAGTTGGAATTGAATCTGTGATGAGTTTAAAGCTGACACAGCATCAGAGGCTAACTGAATCCGGAGTTACGACAATAGCTGGTGGCGTAGGATCATCTACAGGAAAGAAGAAAGGTTAGGGTCTGGAGAATAATAGAGCATGAGAGAGAGAGAGAGAAAGAGGGAGAGGAGATGACAAAGGGAATGTTTTTTGGTATTGTGACAGGACAAATGCTTAAAATGTTGGTGCTTATGGGGAAGCAGGCTTGTTATTTTACTTTTGCCAAACTGATTTTTGTTCTCTCTGTAGTCACCCTTCCTTTGAGCATTATGTTAATACATTTGCCATATTTTTAAATCTGTATTGTTGTTGATGTTGAGTATTGTTACATGGATCAACCCCTACTACCACTACCGTAATCTTACTTTTGTGCACACTCCACTATCTCTCGTTTATGCACTAGGTTGCTCACAGCATTGGCATCTTCTTGTACCTGAACATTGATAGTTATGACTAGGATGGACTAGTTTAATGAGGATACACAACAAGAAGATTGGTGCATCAAAGTGCATTGTGTAGTTTTATTAAACACACTTGTTAGTGCAGGTGCAAAACTCTTCAATAAATAATCAATACAATCCAAAGTGCAGTGACATGCCTTAAAATCAAAGTATAGTTAAGAATTAATGTTAAAACCAACTGAATCGGACTCCAGTGCTCTCTTTCCCAATTGTCTTCTCTGCTAACCCTAATGGGTCTTCTCAGCAGGATGTAGACCCTAGCAATTGTAGTCATTCTTCTTTTTGCCCCTCCTCCTGATTGCCTCCTTTGGTGTCCATCGGGAAACAACACCAACCTCAGCTTCAAATTCCAGCCACCTCCCTTCAGCATCCGCAGGCATATGCCAGCTCATGATCCATCCACTCTACACAGTCAATCTCTATGGGAGTGCCGTACCCCTCACACCCCCACAGGGCTTAACTGACTGCAATGCCTGAATGCTGCAGCAATGTCTCCACTGTTTGATTCACTTTTCCTTCCTTTCTTTCTTTTTTTAAGTTTCTTGATTATTCTCTATCCCTGTTCCCTTCAGCTCAGACTCTTTATAATCCTGTTAGTGAAGGTGCCTCACTAACGAGCAACAGAGCACCGATGAGAGACACTGGAGCCAATTGCGCTCTCACATGTCAACAGACAATCAGCCACTTTCCCCCATTAAACTCCCTTGTGACTGTATGGCTTTTCTCCCATACACTTTTGGAGTCTAAGCTGCACTATTACCCTTACCTATGTTAATCTACCTCAGACACGCTTTACCACACTCTCCCCGGACCTTTCTCTATCACAAATGCACACATGGGAGCTTCTTCCTCCTTACATTATAGCTCCTAATAAAGATTACGTAGTTGGGAGGCTGCAGCTTTCCTAGGCCTTAGACATCATACCAAAAAGATCTCTTGCTATCATAACTTTGCTTCTCTGTGCAGAAAGCAGAGGCATTCGTTTTTTGTTTTTTTTTTTATATCTGAAACTAACGACTCACAAAAGTCTGATTTCATCTCCAAAACTGATATAATTCAGTTACACCTAGATTTCAGTTTTAGCAAGTAGATGATGTATTAAGCCAAGCTTTAGTCTCAATTTTATTTAATGTTTTAGTTTTGGCTGTGAGTCAAAGCAAATTTAAACAACTAGAAAAACATTTCATATATTAAAAACTATCTACTGTATATATTCACGTATAAGTCGGGTCTTGAAACCCGAAAAATCGATCATAAAATCAGACCCCGACTTATATGCCCATTTAAAAATGCAACACTTACATTTTTTTTTTTTTACTTACATCTTCTTGGCTCCCCCAATCTCACATCAGTTTCTCAGACACATCACATTCAGAAGGCTTCCTCTGTGGTAGGAGAGAAACTGGACAACTTGGAAACTGTGGCAGATCAGAGAATGTTTTCTAGGCTTTGGTCTATTATTGAAAATTCTAATCACCCGCTTCATAGTGTTGTGGTTGGACAGAGGAGCATTTTCAGTACTAGACTGATTAGCATCAAGTGGTCCACTGAACGTCACAGAAAATCCTTCCTCCCCACAGCCATCAGACTCTATAACTCCTTTCCCGGTCACTCACCCATACTTTAAGCTATTACCCTCTTTCTTTATTGGAATCTGGACTGCAAGTGAGGAGGACCTCTCCCATTTTCATTACAAATACAGTTCTTTCCACCCCAATATAAAGCTGAAGCTTAATTACTCAAAAACATAATTAAGTTTCCTTGATACCACCATTCACCTGAGAGATAACACCTTTATGATATCTATTTTTTAAAAAACCAACAGACAGACGGATATACCTGAGAAGTGCTAGCTTCCACCTCAAACACATAAGGCACTCCATCAGACCAGGATGAACAACTGCTGGAGCTTAGACAAGATTTCATTATACAAGGATATACTCCCAAAACAATGGACATTCAGATAAGACAAGCTAGTGCCATACCCAGAGACAACATTCTGAAATATAAAAACGAAGACAACAAGAACTATATCCCCCTTGTTGTCACCTATAACCCACATCTTGAAGCATTTTGGAAAATTAAACAACTTCAGCCAATACTAAATAATGATGACACTCTGAGAGTTGTAATCCCAGGTACTTTCCCTCTTGGCATACAGACAATCACCAAACCTGTAGCAACTAATTGTACGAAGCTCCCTAAGTGAACCAACAGAAAATGGTGCATCTCTCTGCCTACAGAAAAGATGTAAAACATGTGCTCACATTTATAATACAGACCGTGTAGTTATACCATACTGCCGACAAGAACATTTCATTAAAGGATCATTTCCTCCAGATCATCTAAAGTGGTCTGCCTAATTATGTGTATGAACTGTCCCAACACTGCACTATCTGTGGGAGAAACTGGACAAACAAAGAATGAATCTACACAGGTTTCACATTAAGCATGGCAATAGGGATGTTCCTGTAGGAGCTCACTTCAGCAGCAATGGATACTATGAGAAGGCCTTTAAAGTCGCAGCGTTTAAGGGCAACTTCAAGACATAGCAGGAGAGAAAAGAATGGGAAGTTAAACTGTAAAATTTAATACATTACAACATGGTTTGAATAGATACAAGAATCTTATGACCAGATATGAGGACTATTTAGTTCCCTCTGACTGAAACAGACGATTTGACTACGGATCCACATTGTGTGGAAAACTCATCAAAAACTTCAAAAGACTTTGTTAGACGGTTATCAAAAGATCTTAATTATACATGGTTCTGCTCTCATACTAAATACATTTTTGGCTGGAAAGCTCCAATAATTTTTAACATTGAAGATGGTGCACTTAAAGGTTTTGTGTCTTTCCTAGTGTACTGTATATATAAATTCCAGTTTCGGTACTATCGCTTGCCTTAAGAAGGAGCCTGAGCTGCCTCGAAAGCTTGCCTATTGTAATCAGTGTCATTCTGGTTGACTTCTCTTAGCATCCATAATGGCTAACACAGCACAACACCCTACTATTACGCACCTTTACACACAAAGCTTCAGTGAGACTGCATGGTGATTGTTTGGTTGATGTGCAATAAGACTTGAAGTTTGTTCCAGGGAAACATGTTTTTCTTCTTCAAAAAAGAAAACATACAGTTGAGAGAGTCCTAGAAAAGTTGCAGAATGCTAGTGATACATAATATGAAGACCATGAGTCAGTTTTGACTGTGTTGAGAATAACACATTTGCAGATGGCCTTGATGCTATGGTTGATTTACTGCTTATAGTATAACTTTGAAATGTCACAGTGTGTAGTTTTATAGTTCAAGCATCCTGGGTTCAGATACCATATACTGATGCTGTCTGTTGCACTTTCTCCCTATTTTAGTTTTTTGAGCAATGCTCTTCCAGTTTCGGCTGCTTAGCATACTGGTTAAGTACTATTACACTGTGCCCTATCGAAGTTTGATGTGAGAACCCTGTTTTCAATCGAATGTCAGTGAATCATGGCATGTGAACTTTAATGGGTACTGCTCTTCAATCGAATATATTTATATGACGCCATACCACATTGTCCTGCACCATGCCATCACTTATGGTTTTCAATGGGGACCCCCAATTTACCCCCCTTTGTTATTTGAACAAATGTACTTATATCACACCACACCTTTGACGCCACTCACAGATTCACATGGGAATCCTCCCCTGTCAAATGTTACTGAATTTTACTGCGTAAACTTTCACAGGTTCCGCTCTGAGTGAATGTATTCGTACCGTGCTGTGCCATGCCATGTGAGAATGCCACCTGTCCTCCCCTCCACCTCAACCTAATGCCACTGTTACACGCCACTGCTTCTGAGTATGCCAGTTTTCAACTTGCATAACAAAAATGTGCTGTTTAGGTTGACTGGCCCCAGGGTGAATAGTTTAGGGGTATGTGTGTGTACTTTCAAGGACCGTTCCCCTAATCTTAACCCTAACCCTGCTCTAAGGACTGCCAGGAAAAGCACTGCTCAAAGCACTGGATGAAGCTAGTATGAAAATGTATGCACATATTTAGTTAACTCCAAGTGTGAAATGTAAAAAAAAAAGCAAAAAAAAAAAAAACCAAATAAATAAAAACATACTAAACCAATTTAGTATTGCAGTACCAAATCCCCACTCTATTGTATAAATGTAACATTTCTCTGTCTCTAGTGGTAAATAGAAATTGTTTAAAGGACTGGCATGAAAAATAATTTTTAAAGTAAAAGTTTTGATTAGTACATAATTATACATACATACTTGCAAATTGTTTACATGTTGCTTCAGAGTGATATGTAGAGTTAAATGTATATCTATACATTTATATATATGTATATCTACATTTTTTTGTATTTTTTACTTTTAGTTTTTTTTAGTGTAACTTTGCAATGCTATGGAATATGATGTCTAAAATTGGCACAATTATAGCTGACAGAAAATTGATTTCAGGCTTGTGTATCATAAATTGCCTTGGTTATGTACTGTAAAATCATTTTTATTTGGAAAGAAATTCCTAAAATGCCTATTTTTTGTATATTATTTAGTTGAGATTGGTTTGAAACAAAGGCTTCTTTTAAAAATTTTTACTTTACATAACTATTATAACAGCTGTTCATTTCTGAGTATGTAACTTAGGCACAATGATGCCAAAAAACCCTTAGTGCATAAGAGGTTAAGGAAATGAGATTAAGATTAAAATGTTCTTTAAAATTATAGACCTACATCCAATTTACAATTTCTTTGTAAAATGCTAGAGAAAATTAGAAATGTAAAGCTTGAATCTTATTTTAAAGAATACAGTATTTATGAAAACTTAAGTCTGACTTTCAACCTAGTCACTGTACAGAAATGCTTTATGTAAATGACTGTATATTTTAATCTCCTCTGATGCAGGATATTCCACTATTATTATGCTTTTAGACTTCAGTGCTGCTTTTGATACTTTTGATCGTAGCTTTATACCACACAGTCTTGGGAATTATTTTGGCTTATCACACACTTAGTTAGAATAACAGAAGATGGTGCTCTCACAGCAATCTTCCCAATCAGGAAAGATTCTGTGGAGGCCAAAATATTCATAAATAGCATGGTTATTCCCAAAATAGTCATAAGGGAGGGATAAACACAGGAAGATACAATAACGCAAATAACACAGGAGACCTGGCTGTCTCTATGGATCTTCCTAAATGAAAACCTGGTCACCAAGTAGTGTGCTTGGCCATCACAACAGAACAAGACACTCCCATCTACAGTTCCCACTTTTCTCTCAGTCTGTAACTTGGGTTTTCTTCAAAATGCAGTGGAGTGCACACTCATGTTTAAACACAGTTTGGTGTTGGCCTTTAATTCTTAGTACTTCATTACAGTGCAATCTGTCTATCTTACTTTCCATTCAATGCTGTATCTCTTTAGAAAAAGTATCACTCATCCTGTGGTACTTAGTTAATATGTGTTATATCTGTCTTCACTGTTACAGAAATTAATCCATAATACTTTGCTTTACCCCAGTACTGTATTATGTTGCTATGCACAGACCCAGAGAAGCACACACAGACACATAGCAATTGGCTCAATGCTGGTTTTTAAAGGTACCTTCCGATGACTGGACTATAATCCTTGTCCAAGAGACCCAAACATCCAGCTGAGGCTAGCTTTTAATTCCAAGTGTGTTTTGGTACAAGTAACGCCTATAAATCCTTATTAGATGAAATTCAGAAGGCTAGCTAAACACTGGTCACCAGACATTGGCCACTTGTACAGACTACATTAGTTATTCACAGCAACTCTAAAATAACTTTCCAGTCTTTTGTATGCACTAGAATGCAAATCACAGAGAGAGAATGGGAAAAATAACGGGAATGTCTCTCTTTTAACTCAGGCTCTTCATGTGTATTTCATGTCGGCTCCCTAAGCAGAACGGCATTGTATGTCACTGAAAGCCTACACAACAAAGCATATTGTTTGCCACAATAAAGAAATACCAGTTTAGTCCTACAGTTATCTTGGTATGGAACTGTCCCGAACTTACCCATCACTTGACTAGCACTTTACTTTTTCCACACCACTTGCATTGAAGGTGTGGAGTTCATAAGCCTATTGGTTAAGCCTCAGCCAGATGGCTTTCTCTTAGCTATTTATGCTTCCATGTGTAATACTTTAACTCCCAACACAGATTAAATTCGGTGAAGAGTACAGAATTTTCTGGCCTAAGACAATGCACTAGAACTTTACTTTCCAAATTCCCAAATAAATTGTTATGTTATGTTACAATAAATGAGTGGATAAATACATATGGGCTCCTTAACAAAAATATAAAATTACAACATGGTGTTCTTGCTAGGTCCATGACCCTGAATTATTAAAATGGTTATTGTACCAGTCCTGTAGTATGTGGGAGCAGGAGGGCTGGGATGGTTCTGTGATGGTTCAGGTCGGCTCCACACTTATTGGTTGTTTCCGGGAGCCACTTGAACCCATCGCTGCCAATAACACATCTGAGGATGAGCCAGGCAAATGAGGACACACACAGTCAGCAAGGGGGTGAGTGCTTTTACTATAAATCAAGTCAACCAAGGGTGCAACAGTGCAGTGCTTCATCAAATAAATAAATAATCCATAATAAAAAACAGAACTGGTGTTCAATGATCACAATAAGTAATAGAATAAAATTGGGTTAAAACCCTTACTAGGATCTGTCTTTTACCCCAAACATGAGCCCACTGCTTCCGCTCACAACTGTTGTCCCTGCTGCTCCCCATTCGGGTCCCTTTAACCACTGGTGACATCCACCGAGGGGCGCAGTCAACTCTCCTCTGACCCGTGTCAGTTGCCGTAATCTTTTGGCTTCCACAGAGACCCCAAGAGCCCTGCTCCATTTCCCATATGGCATCACCACACAGCCTTAAGGCGGGAACATACCCAGAATGACTGGTCACCCTGCTCCTGAAGCTTTAAGCTGCAACAACCACATGAGGCATGTGCTGCTGTTGGGTCCATCGCTCGACTGCTTGCCTTCATCCTGTACAGCACCAGCTCTTTCACTGTCTATACCCTTCTCTCTTTGACTTCTGATTCCTTCCTTCTTGTTCTTTTCCTTTCTTCTCGTCTAGCACCTGGGTACCCTTTTAAAACCCTGTGGGAAGCCGATGTGACAATCATGACTCCGGCACTAACATGAGACCAGGTCAATCCTGTCCATGCACACATGAATGAGGGATCACCTCTTGCCACATCAGCTTCCAGAGGCACTCTTCCATGCTACCTACGCCCTACCCGAAAACGAGAGTGCATTATTTATTTATCTAAAATGTAAGTGCCACAGAGGTATAATATATAACAGATTCCCAGCATAAAGTTTTTTTTTAATTTCAATAATATTACCTTGAGACAACAATCCAGTATTATCATTTAGATAGTAGAATACATAGCATTTCATTATCTTTTAGCTTTTTTCAAAACTTTGCTGCATTATGCAGTAAAATTAAGAGATGTGCAAAACTAAACTAATTCACTTTCTCCAAACTGTTTTTGTTTCCACTCACTAAGTGTGTTGTGATATATTTTAAAGCATAATAGCATAAGACATTTGACAAACAATAGGAGACAATTCAATCCATTAAGCTTGTTTGGTCAGCTAATAGCTGAGTTGTTCCAGTATCTCATTCAGGTACTTTGTAATAAAATTTGACAAGGTTTCCACCTCCAACTATATGACTCAATAGTTTGTTCCAGGATCCCACAGCTTTTTGTATGAAATGTTTCTTCCTGACTTCAGTCTTAAATCCACTTCCCCTTAATTTCAATCTGTGTCCTTGAGTATGTGATTTCTACTGGACCAACTTTATTGATACCTTTGAGCCTTCTGAAGACATCACACGGCCTTCTCACTTCAAGACTAAACAGGTTTATTTCCTTAAGCAAATCAGAGTTGAATATGTCTCTTGGTTCCTGGCTGCACTTTGTTGCTCTGCTTCTGCCTTCCATATTCCTTGGTATGTAAAAGTCTCCAGAACTTTGATTAGAATCAGCATCAGTGTTCTTTAGAACGTTGCTGCAGCCTTACTTTAAAAAGCTTTCAGTTTTATGATTTTGTGAGCTTTAATTAATTTGTGAGCACTTATTTCACCTTCGTTTTGTTCATAGCTGTCCCATTCTGGGTTTTTTAAGGTGCTGTATCATATTGTACTTATTTATTATTATTATTATTATACATAATTGTACTTTTTATTGTTAATATTTTCGCCTATTAATAAAAGTAATTGTACAGTTTCTGCTACCGTTTTCTTTTTATTTGGGTGGTGACATTTTGAGTTGCTGTATTTATGACACGATGTCAGTCACTAAGAAGTGCATTTCCAGAATTGATGTAATTAATGTCACTCTCTGATGTCATAATGTAAAAAGTGGTGCTTCAGACATGATATCATCATAGTTAGCAGATATCCCTAAAAAACAATATCTGTGCACGTCTGGGTGTGTATTTCAAATGTTTTATAATTCCAAGTTCCAAAATCTTTATCTTTGTTTCCTTTACTGCTATTCTTTGATCAGCGCTTTAGCAGTGATGGACGACTTGACAGATCTCTGGTTCTGACTTTGGCATCAAATAACATTTTTCTTCTGACCATTCCCATTTCTCAGACAGACTTTTCATGTGCAAGGCATGACACAACGAACCTGTATCACCTGTTGTTCTAAGTATACTATCTAGCATTTTATTAATAAGTAAATAGTACTAGGTTGTTGTACCGTGTTAGCCATTATGAATGTAGAGAAAAGCCAAGCAAAATGACACCTTTTATTGGCTAACTAAAAGGATTACAATATGCAAACTTTCGAGGCAACTCAGGCCCCTTCTTCAGGCAAGATGCCTCGAAAGCTTGCATTAATAAGTAAAGAAAGACAGTTTTTAATGGACCCAGATGTAAAAAAAACTCCAACTGTTGTCTAAGCTACACTTGTGTGTGTCCCCTTATGCTATGAAAGGAAGACAGGCATAACATATTTAATTAGATTCACTAGTATTAACCTCCCTTTCTCACTATTTACCATTATTTCAGTATTTCTAATTCCTGTTTTTCTGAATATTTCAGGCTTTTACCCTTTCTATTGGTAAAAATCTAATGTGTATTCATGAGGAAAGTCAGATAGAACACAGCAGACACAGATTGTACTCTGTGCATAGCTTTAGCAATTTGTCTCACCTCATCCTTATGGTTACTGCATATCGACACAGATAGTATGGCATGTTTTGAAAGTCCTGTTTTTGATAAAACTTAAGCCATGCTTTGAGCTATTAAACAGGTGAATGACAGGAACTTAATTCAAGTTGTTCACATGAGTGGACAAAATTGAATGAACAGCACCAAAAAAATAGGAAAAAGGCCACACTTGGAGTTCAAAAAACAAGGAACTCGTAAAACAAAAGTCATTCACTGATATTCTTTGGCGTGGGATCTGCTGTTCACCCGCAAAATTTAGAATATCTGACTATGCCGTTTAACTAATAAAACACTACAACATAATGGAATCTCTGAAGCAGGCCTTCTCACAATTTTGGTGTCTTAAAGTAAATTCTCACTTTCACAATACTCACTTTCTGCAGCTCTCTTCTTGTTGTATGTCTATTTGGTCTGCTTCTTCAATCAGATTACAAAATCTAAAAAGAAGAAAAACATTTTGTCCACAATTTAATCCTTATTTGGAAACTTCCTTTGTGGATCCATATTATTCTAATATTATTTTATCTTTATCTTTTTTATGATATTTTAATAAGTAAAAAGTTTTGCTTTTGCCTTGTAATGAATCAGGACCCCATTTAGAGTTAATACCTAAATTGAGATTAGCAGGCTATCAATAACATACGTAAATACATGAAGATTTGTGAATTATTTGCAATTGCCATTGAGTCATCATAATTTAGTATTAATAGCTAGTTAATAATCTGACATGTAGCTCAATATAAATAGCAAGTCACTCTTCAACAAGTCTAACTGCTTTTAAAATTAAGATGTACCATACACTGAAGTCCTAATACAGGGTTGGTGTCTTCCTTGGGCCTGATTTTACTGGGGCAACTGTGGTTCCCTGCAATACTAAAATCTACATAAACTAAATTGGCAAATGGATGTACATTTGACAATATGGGACACAGAAGTGGTTATGATTAGACAGAAATTCTAACTAAGATGTACAGTATACACCAACCATAATAGCCTTTCAGTCTTTGAAAATTAACTTTCTTGTTTAGAAAATATGAAAAGCATTAAATCTCAAAGGGTGACATGCTTCTCTTTTGAAAGAGAAAAAAAAGGAATGGATCATTATCAAAGCATTTGTATTTAGTCCAAATATGGGGGTTCAAGGGATTGAAGTATAACACTTAGATATTTGCATTATTTATCTTCTTTTATTGAGTTTCATATGGATTGTAAAGCTTATAAATCTCCTTCAGTAAAGGAAAGTTTTTAAGATTTGTCAGTCAGCAGCAGTATGATAAACGTGACAATCTGTCAGCGATTAAGAATATAGCCCTGCTGAAGACACACACTCACTTCTCAGTTGGTTGTGTTAATTTAAAATGAAGTTGGTACGGTATTCTCACTTGTAGACTGTAGAGCAAGAGGTTACATGGCTCGAATAAATGCCGGCTTCCATTTTAAATGAAAATCTATATGATTTGTTGTGTAGAAGACCTGAGAAGGTGTATATATTTATTTCCAAATGGCAGTATCAGTGCGCTCAGTGACAAGCTGTCATGCTTATCGATGTCACTTAGGCTGGGAAAAATGCATAACACATCTCAGAGTGCCCAGAGGCAAATCATCATGTCTGTGATACGCTATAATCTGCTGGCTCTCACATTTCTCCCTTTAGCTTTTAATAGCTATTTTAATGGATATTTTTGAAGTGAATTTCATTTTATGTTACATTTTTCACAAGTGTCATGTGCTACGAGTGTCAGGTGCGAAGGTTCAGTAGTTCAGCTAGTCTCACCTAAATGTGGGACACCTTCATGCTTGAAATTCTTAAGATATACTGATGCTTTGCAGAAGGTATGACTTTAGTTATATCATTCACTCTGGTTTACAGTGAACAGTACTCATCGAGACCTGGACACTCTCCATTCTACGTTATCGTATCCTCAACTCATGAACTGGGTTCATGTTTGTGTCACAGCCACCTTTAACCTTTTTATTGTTTTAATTGGGTATGAAAAGCATGATGGCATAGCAGCTAGTGTTCCTGTTTGATTCTTCCAGAATCCTGTGCCCATGTCTAATGCCATGTCTGTAGGAGCAGTTTTGATCGATTGATGGTCCCTACTGTGAAAATCCAAAGTAGTAACTTACAGCACAACTGGATGAGAGCTATGTTTTACTATACTAATAGACATTTGAAGCTAGTACTAAATCTAATTTTACATAACTTGCCAAATATGTCTGAATTTGCTATATTGATAAAAGGCAAAGTTTAGCAGTGCTAGTATGACATTCAAGTACCTCATGCACACCTATTTAAAAGAATGGAAGCATACAAACGTGACAGTCTTAAAAGCATAAACATTTACACGCATTACCGTTATTGGAATTTAGCAAAAAATGTGCTTTCTATCCCTTTGCATAAAGGGTAAACCAAACACTAGAGCACAAGTCTGTGTCCTGAGACAGTAAAAGGCTGACTGTTCAAGTCTGGCTTTTTGTATTGTGGTGGAGATTTCTGTTGCTAGGGATGCATTTGTCTTAAATTTAAGCTTAGTACAGGAGAGTGAAAAAAATATAATGTAAGCCTGTTACAAACTATGTTAGTATTCAATGTGCAAATAATTCTTTGAGCAATGGAAGGCCTGCTTTAACTGAGTTGGATTAGAGGTTGGTCCTTCTCTACTCTTAAGGTTAAGTGAGGCAACTGCTAAGGCAATAAATGACTTCTAGTCAGACAATATTTTAAACAGTTGTTTCTGGATTTCATTGCTTTAAGGATGTCATATTACACAACTTTCTAACGTCTTATCAGCATGGTTTTAAAATTCCAAAGTATTACAAACACACTACATTTATATAGCCAACTGACATACTGCCTGACAGCACTAGTGCTGGAGCTGGTGACCAATTTTGGTGAGTTCAGTTGCAATATAAGCCAGGCATTTTCCATTTTTCCTTTCCATCATTTCTACGTCAAACACAAGATATCAGACGAACAATCCTCTCTCCTGTTTTTATGGTCCAAAACACTTTTTTTTTTCTTTACTGGTGGCTGCATTTTATGTATTATACTTCTAACTGAGCAGTCACTGGTTGTCAACTCTTGCACACACAGGATTCAACCATTAGGACTTAACACACAAACAAACGTGTCCGATTCTGTCGCTGCAAAAGTCAAATGGCGGTCACCCAGCAGCACACGAAAAGTCATGGAGTAAGTAAGACTTAAGATATGATTTTCCATAATAGATAGGGAGCATTCTCACACTGGTGATGAACCTATTCTGTCTGAGTGGCAGAATTGCCCCCAGAAGAGATATTTCACATAAAGCTGAGTGTTATCTGTATAAACAAGAAAGATGAGGACATGTTGGCAAATTAAATATATTGGAAACCAAATGCAGATGTTAGACAGAAGACTATTAAGTACATAAGTTTGAAAGATGCCACAGAAAAAAGGTAAAAGTGACCATATTCCTCATCAAAGAAGCCAATGAGATCCTTGCTAGCACAACACTTTTAAAGATGTTCCAGGAGAGCTGTTTTGGTACAAAGCATCATTTTATATAAGAAAAAATTGGGAGTGGTTTCCCTTAGACTTTCTCATATACTCAGATATGGGGATGGATATTTAAGGAGTAAACAGCAAGACAATGATTATATTTTTATATTATGTACATTAAAGAACTATCAACAAAAATCTAATAAAATTAATAATATATTGAACAATTATTATAAAAGTAAAGTTAAATAAATCAGACTCTACAGCTGCATGAATAAAAGGTAAAGTATCATTTCCAGTAAAAAGGAAATAGCCCAAAAGTCGAAAGAAATCTATGTTTTGTACCTAAAACTTGTATGCAAAATTTGGTTAACCTAAGTGAAAGCATACTCATGTTATTGTGTTTACACACACACACACACTCACACACAAAGACAGACACACAGACATAATTCAAAAAATGGTACTTTTGGAGGTCTAAAATGTTGAGATTCATCAATATCTCGAAATTGAATTTTTGGAGGATTCCAAAACTTTACCCATAATTTATACAAGAAAGTCAGGGAGGTCTAGAACATTGAGATTCATCAAAATCTCGACATCGAATCTTTGGACAATAACAATACTTTCCCTATCCTTTGTATATGAGAAAGCAAAAAAAAAAAAAAAAAGCACATTCAATTGAGTGAAAACAACATAGCAAGAACAATAGCATGTTCCAATCACAATCCATGAAACTCCAGAATTAATCTCTACCCAATGAAGACAGCCACAAGGATATAGGGCCCCATCTAAAGTGATTCTTTACATAAAATACAGGACTGCATGATTTGGTAAAAAAAGTCATATTGCGATTATTATGATGGATATTGTGATTGCAGGATGAACGGAAATTTGATAAACATTTAAGTAAAAATATCTTACTGCTGCTTAGTTATTACTAAAAGCACACACTATAAAGGCAAAATAATAAATCACACTAAAAAAAGAATATTATGAATTTTTTATTAAAAAAGCAATGACTCAATTGTTAAATTTCCGAATGATTAAGGAGGCTTCTAATTGGACGTTCTAAACATGTTCAGAGTATGTGCAGTGATCTGCAAAGAACAAGAGATCTGCTTCTACCGCTGATGCATGCCACCAACATAGGCAAGGCTATATATAGTATTTCATTCCACAAAATGAGTGAGATTGACTTGAAGTTCTTTTGTGGAATGTTTGTGTTCCAGGTATTAAAACATAATTAAAAGCTTTGTTCACATTCAAAAAACTATGATCTTGAAGTTTCTCACTGTATAAAATAAAAGGAAAAAAAATATACAGATATTTTATCATTAAAAAATTTTGGTTTTTGCAAGAATTGCTTAGGGGCCACAGCCACCTTCCATGCTAATTCAAAGTAGCATCTTGCTTTTAATTCTCAAACTTTATGAGGCATTTCAAACCATAGTTATCCTTAAGACTCCCCAAGACCTACAAGTCTTGCCTTACTGCTTATATCTGTACAGGTAAAAGCCATCTGTCTGTAACCCCCCCCCTCCTATTCAGATTCATCACCCCCTGACCGAGGCACTGTGCAGACACCTGTGAGACTGGAATGAAGGTGGGTGCCCCATCTTATCTGGAGCTCCAGGCAACTGTCCTCCAGGCCATCTGACCCATCTTTAGAGACTTACATTAATTATTTTTCTTTGTACTTGATCATTATTATTCTTACCTACTCTTATTTGTTTTTTCTTTTCTTGTAACTTTCTCTTTGACATCTTGTACAGTAAAGCACTTTGAGCTGAAAATGTGCTATATACAGTAAATAAATGTTGATGTTGTTGTTCTTGTTCTTGTTCTTCAAGGTCCCCATTTATGGCCAAATTCTCCACATGCTTTTGCTCCTTTTCAAAGCCTACAGACACATAAGCAACATTTATCTCTCATGTTCGGTCTGAAGAAAGACAGTATGTATATAGTGGATTGTATATAGTTGCAGTATATAGTGGATATTGCAGAGTGATTTGCGGTTTAGTAATCGCATATGGCCATATCACAATTTTGATTTTTATTTAATTATTTGTACAGGCTTTAATAGAATACAACAGCAAATAAGAAAAAGGTTGACCAAATGCAAAGCATGTTTATTCTTTAATTACATTAATGTGTGTTTCCTGAGTTCTGAAAAAATTCTCAACAGATCCGCACATACAGAATTAGATTTTTTTTTTCTAATTTGAAATAATAAATGACATTGCTTTCCTACCGAGTTGTGGATGGTAAATTGGGTTATTTCCTCATAAGCAGAATTGTCTTTATTCAAGTAGTGAGATACAGTATAGGGTAATGCAACTGATTTTTCAAAGTATGCTTTTATCTCTTTTGGGATTACTCCAATTATTACTGTTAATGCTTTCAGTGTCATTTTAAATCCAAAGCTATCCAAGAGATATAAATATTTTTGCCCAAAATGGTTTAAGGGTAGGACACTCCCAGACCATGTGGCCTAATAGTGTCAATGACATTGCTCATAGGTAGGCTCTTGTGCTGGGTACATTTTAGACAATTTTTATACAGTTCTGACATGATACATAATATATGTCAATTAGATCATTTTACTCAATACTGGTCCTGATGGTTAGCAATGGGTGCAGATTCTCATTGTAATCAGTTTTGTAATTAGAAGTCAGGCCAATTAGATAATCAAACTTGCTATTTAATTAACTGTATGGCTTGTTAGTGCTTCCATTCTTCTAAGACAAATCTTTATCACAATGTAGATTTTTTGTGGCCATGAACAAATATGTATCTCTTGGTGCTTCCCTTGTGATTTATTAATAAAGTATCTATCTATCTATCTATCTATCTATCTATCTATCTATCTATCTATCTATCTATTTCACAACATTGTATTAACACCGATACTTCATGATGCAAATACACAGGTTTAAGTGGAAGCACGTTAGCTGGAGAGATGGAGGTTCCTTTGTTGTTTACATCTCATTATAAACTGATGGCTGGGTAAGACAATGGCCAACAATTAAAACCTTAATGCAGCTGTTAAAACTAATATAGGCAATTAAGTGTTCAGAAGTGTAACAAACTAGTTAACTAAAACTAAGGTAAAAAAAGCATATTGCTTTAGTAGTAAATAAACGGGTTCTAAATAAAAATGCAGGTGCTGACTAACCAGTATCAACTTAGGGATAAATATATGTGAAAGGTGGGGAAAGTTCGAGGTTTACTGTATAATGTATAAGTTTCTAAGTTTGTCACTGGAAGATGGAATTTACTTCAAAAGAAAGCTTATCAATAAATAGATACCTAAGTTTCACAACCCCTATTGATCTCAATTGAGTGAATACAGAATATGGTAAACAAGGCTAAAATTTGTGATTATCAATGTATAGGAGCAACAGATAAGCTCTTAACTGCCATAAGATGTGTCCACTCCAGACTTTCAATATTGGAGTGAATATATATTCACACAACAATTGTACACTCAAACCCAGAGCTAGACAAAATGAAGTTAGAAGTTTTGAGGTAAGCTAGTCCTATTCTTTAATCAGACGCTGGAGAGTGGTGAAGGGTTGCAAGTACGCTGTACACATGACAATACTGATCCAATAAATCCACAAACCTATGAAAGAGATGGGTCCAGTGTTTGTTTCTTTTTGCAAACTTAAGAGCACTTGAAATCAGAACTGAAAGAAGGGGCAAAATAACCAGCAAGACTGAGTGAGAGGCACAGACAGAAATTCCAGGAGGCAGATAATGGAGGCATGTAATGTTAATGAAAGAATCAATGACATCAGAAACAGATGAGAAGGTTCTGGTGAGGTGAACTGCTCCGTTGGTTGTTTCATTAATGTCAGCTCACATTTATATCTCTTTTTGTACATTAGTTTCTGCTGTAAATGCTGATATTTGTCTCACTGCTCTTTATATTTTTGCAATCAAACTGCTTATGCAATTTAACCCAGAGTCATGAGATTCTCTTTCTTAGAGGATCGATTCATTTTCTTTATTGATCCACCCTTGTTAAGGGAGGTTAGACCATCTAAACAAGGAGTTGCCCACCTTGTAAAATTTACAAGCAAAGTGAGCATGGCATTTTTGTTTTCAAACAATAATCTGTGGGCTTTTCAAGGATGGTAAGAGCAGTGGAGGTCAAGCAATAGATTTGAGGATTTCTGTATTTTACAGTTGGCAGCATTCATTTTAGGATGTCACTGTAGTCCAGTTAAAATAAATTAATTGTCACCTTACAGCATAATTAAAAGCATTTGCAGACAAAGATTTTTATATTAAGAAGCATTTTATCATTCAGTGTTTCATTGTTTTGTCCAGCAAATTGAATAAGAGGGACTTAATCTTTTTGGAGAGATTTTCAGAAACATAAAAATATGGCCAACATGTTAATCAGTTTTATTCTGGCAAACCTATTTCATTTCTTGGTAGCTACAGAAACACAGCTTACAAAAACTACTTGTTGCCCAGCACTATGTCTTTATGCATAAAAGATACCACTGAGCTGTAAAAGCAACTTGTTATTATTTTCAAGCTGTCCATGTTCTGCACATTATGACTTCTGCAATATATCTAGTGACAGAAAACATTCAAAGTACTTTCTGAAGTACATTACAATCATGTATCCTGCTCCAGGCCTCAGACATGTTTTTTTTTTAGCAATATATTACAATTTGCATTGAAATTGGATGATTCCTTTTGAATGCAATTATTGCATTAAATTGTCTTTGGCCTGCTATGGGCTGAGTGAAATTTGGTACACTGTTAACTAAATGCAGATTTAAATGGAATATTTAGATTTATTTAGTGAAATTATTGGTAGCTGTTACTCCTAGGAAACACTGCATTAAAGTTTTTCTAAGAATTATATCTGGAATTACTCTTAAGTAAAGCTTTTGTTTAATGCATTCTTTGAATTTTAACAGTAGTCTATTTTAGGAATATTTTGTGCTATAATGTGCCATTTGTTTTTATAGTAATGAACTACATATAAAAAAGTTGTTTCTCAAAGTAAATGGAAACATAGTCAAAATGAAGATTTCCTTGAAAGTGTTCAGACTGATATTTGAATTAAAACTTCAAGAAGCAGAGAGTTTTCAATTCTAGTGAAAAAGATTAATGATAGATTTGTAGATCCTGCTTGGGAGGGTGAAGGAGACTACAACGTGATATTATACACTTATACCAACAAGGTTTTTCAAAGAAGTATCAGGCGTGCTAATTGACAATATTCTTGACATAGTTAATTCGTCATTAGATACGGGGGTCTTCCCAGACTGTCTTAAGACTGCTGTAGTTAAACCCCTGCTCAAGAAAAGTAATCTTGACCCTTCTCTTTTGAAAATTTTAGACCCATCTCTAACCTGCCCTTCTTAAGTAAAATTCTAGAGAAGCCAGTCATTATGCAGTTAAATGACCACCTCAATAAACATGCTATTCTTGATAAATTTCAGTCAGGTTTCAGAACAAATCACAGCACAGAAACTGCACTCGTTAAAGTAGTAAATGACTTGTGGGTAAATGCAGACAGAGGCCATTTGTCTGTTCTCATCCTCCTCGATCTGAGTGCTGCATTTGACACCATTGATCACAATATTCTTAGAAATCACCTTAGTCAATGGGTGGGCCTCTCTGGCAGTGTCTTAAATTGGTTTGAATCTTACCTGGCAGGGAGAAAATTCTTTGTGAGTTGTGGTAATCACATCTCAAAGACACATGATATTCTATACGGTGTTCCACAAGGCTCTATCCTGGGTCCGCTGCTCTTCTCAATCTATATGCTTCCATTAGGTCAGATTATCTCAGGTTACAACGTGAGCTACCACAGCTATGCTGATGACACACAGCTGTACTTATCAATAGCACCTGATGACTCTGACTCTTTCAATACACTAACATAATGTCTTACTTGTATTTCTGAATGGATGAATAGTAATTTTTTCAAACTAAATAAAGAGAAAACTGAAATTTTAGTAATTGGCAATAATGGATACAATGAGGTTATCAGAAGTAAAGTTGATGCATTAGGATTAAAAGTTAAGACGGAAGTAAAAAACGTAGGGGTAACTGTTGCATTTTTTCACTTAAGAAACATAGCAAAAGTTAGACCTCTTATATCATTGAAAGATGCTGAGAAATTAATTCACGATTTTGTTTTCAGTAGACTAGATTACTGTAACGCACTCCTCTCAGGACTACCCAAAAAAGACATAAATCACTTGCAACGAGTACAGAATGCAGCTGCTAGAATCCTAACTAGGAAAAGAAAATCCGAGCACATCTCTCCAGTTTTGATGTCACTATACTGGTTACCTGTGTCATTCAGGATTGACTTTAAAATTCTGCTTATGGTTTATAAAGCCTTAAATAATCTCGCTTTATCTTATATATCGGAATGTCTGACACCTTATATTCCAAATCGTAACCTTAGATCCTCAAATGAGTATCTGCTTAGAATTCCAAGAACAAAACTTAAAAGAAGTGGTGAGGCGGCCTTCTGCTGTTACGCACCTAAAATCTGGAATAGCCTGCCAATAGGAATTCGCCAGGCTGATACAGTAGAGCACTTTAAAACACTGCTGAAAACACATTACTTTAACATGGCTTTCTCCTAACTTCACTTTAACTTAATACTGATACTCTGTATGTTCAATTCATCATAATAACTATTCATAGTGGCTCTAAAATCCGTACTGACCCCTACTCTCTCTTCTGTTTCTTTTCCGGTTTCTTTGTGGTGGCGGCCTGCCACCACCACCTACTCAAAGCATCATGATGCTCCAACACTGATGGACTAAAATCCAGAAGTCTACATGACCATCATCATCAAGTCCTTCCATGAGAACCCTAAATACAAAGAGGACTGTTTCATTTATGTTAGGTAGATTGCCCAGAGGGGACTGGGCGGTCTCTTGGTCTGGAATCCCTGCAGATTTTATTTTTTTCTCCAGCCGTCTGGTGTTTTTTTTTTGTTTTTTCTGTCCACCCTGGTCATCGGACCTTACTTATTCTATGTTAATTAATGCTGACATATTTTTATTTTTTATTGTGTCTTCTATTTTTCTATTCTTCATTTTGTAAAGCACTTTGAGCTAAATTTTTTTTGTATCAAAATGTGCTATATAAATAAATGTTGTTGTTGTCTGGCCAAAAAAAAGTCATCACCTGGATTTAACTAAGCAAATAGGTGAAAAGCCTTCCATTGGATACTTACTGCAATGATTAATATGTTTCAGCTGGCTAAAAGCTATTTAACGCTAACTGATGCAGTGAGTAGCTTCTAATTTCTTGAACAATCATGTTGGAAGAGATATCCTGTGGTCATGGAAAAGATGTTATGATGTTTCAGAAGGGTCAAAATATTGGCCGGCATCAAGCAAAGAAAACAACTAAGGAGATTACTGAAATTACTAAAATTGGATTAAGAACTGTCTGTCAGTCAGTCATTTTCCAGTCATATCCTAACACAGGGTCATGGGGGTCTGCTGGAGCCAATCCCAGCCAACACAGGACGCAAGGCAGGAACAAATCCTGGGCAGGGTGGCAGCCCACCTAGGATTAAGAACTGTCCAACGCATTATTAACACCTGGAAAGATAGTGGTGAACTATCATCTTTGAGGAAGTAATATAGTCGGAAAAAAATCTTGAATGATCGTGATTGGAGGTCACTTAAATGTTTGGTGAAATCAGATTGTAAAACTTCCACAGCAGAACTCACAGCTATGCTTAACAGTAAAATTTAATGCATTTCCACACGCACAACATGAAGAGAACTTAAAGTATTGGGACTAAACTGCTGTGTAGCCTTACGAAAACAATATAACAGTGAGGCTAACTGGAGAAAAAGGGTTTCAGTTTGCTAGGGAGAATAAAGATTACACTTTGGAGTAATAGAGAAACGTCATGTGGCATGATGCGTCCAGATTTACCCTGTTCCAGAGTGATGGGAGCTTCAGGGTAAGAAGAGAGGAGGATGAAGTGATGCACCCATCATTCCAAGTGTCTACCATACAAGCCTTCAGGGCCAGTATTATCTGTTATTTGGGTTTGCTTCAGTTGGTCAGGTCTAGGTTCACCAATGTTATGTGCCCAAAAATAGGTCAGGTGACTGACTACCTGAATATACTGAATGATCAAGTTTTTTAATCAGTGGATTTTTTCTTCCCTGATGGCTCAGGCATATTCCAAAATGACAATCCCAGGATTCTTTATGCTCAAATTCTGACAGAATGGTTCAGGGAGCATTAAGGCATCATTTTCTTACAAGGATTGGCCACCGCAGATTCCAGACCTTAACTCCAATCTAATGCAGCTCTGGATGGAAAAAACTATTGTAACATTATACATAAGTTTATCAAAATGATGCCACAGTGAATGCATGCTGTTATCAAAGCTAAAGATGGTCCAACTGAATATTTATTTGTGTGACTTTTTTTTGGCAAGGCAACGTATATGGTCACTGCACCAGCTACATACAAAGAACAATCCCAGTTTAACCAATTTACAAAAATAAGAGCTTATATTACAGATAGCATACTAAAACACAATTTATAAAAGAAAAATATGAAAAAATAGCAGGACATTTGGTATTTGTCATGTGTAGGCTTTTACTGTACTCCACATCTCCACATCTTCATTCACCAATTCATGTCATCTTACCCTCTTATCACTTTCCTTCTCTACGTAGATCACTCTTTCTTCAGGTAACTATCTGCCCAGTCATCTAATGCTATTACACCTTTCCATGGGAGGGTGTAGACATTTACTGTATATCTCTTCCAGGTTACTTCCTGATTACTTTAAAGGTCTTTTCTAAACCTTAAAATCATGTCCTAGTGGTGCTTGAGGACATGACAACCTTTCTAACATACATATACATTACATTGTGTGCTGAGGTTCATTGCTGATCCTAAGTCAAATTTCCCGCTAGGAACAAATAGTTCTATCTATCTATCTATCTATCTATCTATCTATCTATCTATCTATCTATCTATCTATCTATCTATCTATCTATCTATCTATCTATCTATCTATCTATTTATCTACAAATATCAATGAATACTCACCACATTTAAAACAGCTATCTAACATTACTATTACATTACATTCTAATAATGTTTACATATCATTTACTTCACTCCTTTACTTGTGACTTGCTTTTCATGTTGATGGTCATGATCGCAGCATGCCGGATAGATCAGGTGCTCTGTCTACAATGAAATGCTTTGAACAGAATGTGCCTTAGACTGAAATAGATCGGAAGCCTTGAGTTTCTTTTAAGGATTGTAGCAGAGAATTGAAAGTACAGTAGGGGAAAACACAAAGATGATGTCAGAAGACAGGCTGAAGGCAACAAAACCAGAGTACTAACTGCACTGCCAAGAGGTGAAAAAGTAGCAGGACACAAGGACAAAGAATGACGAGTCAGAGGATGAAATGTAAGTACTGTGTCAAGTAAATCAAGCCTAACTTTCAAAACCACAACACAAACCAAAGACCTACTCAATAATGCAATCACTGGTTTGCTTGGGAGAAAACCTACATTGTGCTTTGCACAAGATTTTCAGGCAGTATCCACAATTTCAGACAATGAGTCACTTGTGGTGCCGACTTATATATGGTAACACTGTGACATCACATGATGTTGCATCATGGCTATGGTTCATCAAAATGACAGTTGGATTGGGTGCATTCACTGATTGCGTGTTGCCGTGCCTGTAGAAAAGCAAAATGGTGTCATGATATAAATCATAATACAGTAATCCCTCCTCGATCGCGGGGGTTGCGTTCCAGAACACCCCACGGTAGGTGAAAATCCGCGAAGTAGAAACCATATGTTTGTATGGTTATTTTTATATATTCTAAGCCCATACTGTTTATAAATATTCTCCGCACAGTTATACAGTAAACCCTCGTTTATCGCGGTTAATCTGCTCCAGACAGATAAATGACTTTCCACGAAGTAGGATTCTTTATTTATAAATCTAATATTTTCGCAGTTAGAGCATAGAAAACCTGTTTACGACCTTCTAAATACGTTTTTTAACATTATTAGAGCCCTCTAGACATGAAATAACACCCTTTAGTCAAAAGTTTAAACTGTGCTCCATGACAAGACAGAGATGACAGATCTTTCTCACAATTAAAAGAATGCAAACATATCTTACTCTTCAAAGGAGTGTGCGTGTCAGGAGCGGAGAATGTCAGAGAGAGAGAGAAAAGTAAACAATCAAAAATCAATAGGGCTGTTGCGCTTTTAAGTATGCAAGCACCGCGATAAAGCGGCCCCAATGAAGGGATCAATGTGAAAGTAGCCTTTCAGCATTTTTTAGAGGAGCGTCCGTATCTTCTAATCAAACAGCCAATGTGCAAACAGCCCCTCTGCTCACACCCCCTTCGTCAGGAGCAGAGAATGTCAGAGAGAGTGAGAGAGACAGAGAAAAGCAAACAATGAAAAATCAATACGGGCTGTTAGAGCTTTTAAGTGTGCGAAGCACCGCGCGGGAAGCATATCATATATCATTGAGGAGTTTTATTTAATACGTAATTCATGCTCTGATTGGGTAGCTTCTCAGCCATCCGCCAATAGTGTCCCTTGTATGAAATCAACTGGGCAAACAAACTGAGGAAGCATGTACCATAAATTGAAAGACCCATTGTCCGCAGAAATCCGCGAACCAGCGAAAAACCCGTGATATATATTTAGATATGCTTACATTTAAAATCCGCAACGGAGTGAAGCCACGAAAGTCGAAGTGCGATATAGTGAGGGATCACTGTATAATGAATAATATTAACTAGTCGAAAACAAATTAACAATAGGGAAATAATTATGCATAGGGGTTATATGACAAAAAATAAGTATGAGAAAGATAAAAAAAATTTATAAAACCTCAGAATCACAACATTAACCAAAAAAATTATTATTCCCTGTTCGGGAAAAACAAGCAGACTGGTTAAAGGGCCTCACTGGAGTGAAAAGTCAAGTATAGGCAACAATAGAAACCAGGAAGACAAGAGATTTGGCAATTAAACCAAATGGGAATGGCAAACTCGTACATCAAAAAAAAAAAAACAAAGTGGTGTCAAAACCAAAAAATAAACATGAGAGCTTTTTGTGCAAAGGTTTCTAAATATATTCACAAAGTAATATAGCGAAAGTTCCAACTGCACGCTATTCATACCATTGCAGAACTGACTTGGGGGCATGACCTCAGCAGGAGCATGACCCCAGCAACTGCCTAGCAGCCAGGTACCAAAATGGCAAGGTTCAAATAAAACCAAGATGGCATTGCAATATCTTTAAATTCCAACACAAAAATAATTAATAACATATAATAAACCTAAAAACCTCTTGAGCATAAATTATTACAGGGTAGTTCTTCTTTAAGGAAAAATGTCTTTACCAGAAAAAAAATATATAAAAATAATGCTGTTTATGACAAGTAGTTTATAACAATTTTCATGAATAATGAAGGTTCTTGATAAGGTTCGTGATCTAATTTGTTCTTTTCTGTAACTAAACTGAAATAACATCCAACAGTGAGATACTGAAAGCTGTGCACCACCAGCTTATAGTATATGGATGGAATGTGATGGTGCAACCATGAAAACAGAAAACATTTCAAAATGACCCTGTGATATCACTACCATCAAAATGTTAACAATAATAGGCAATAACATTTAAAAGATACAATGACAAGGTTCCATGGAAGCTATAACAGGTGTTCATGAGACATCCAAGGTAAACAAAATGAAAGGGAAAATTGATAACAAGGTGTAGGACCAGGAGAAATAATTTGGCCATGAACAAGCAGAGGTAAAAAAAAGACTCAAAAATACATTGTCAAAATCAAAAATCTGGAAAAAGTCCTAGCTCTCTGAAAAATTATTAGCTCTAGTGAAAAGTTTTGGTTTCTTTATCACAATCCAAAAACTTGGACATACAATACAGGGTCTGGGTCTTCTCCCACTGAGTTTTTGTACACATCCCTTAGGAGGTGGCCACCAGATGACCATTTAAACCTAATGTACCAACCATTTTATCTGGTATCTCTAAATCTTGGGAAGCAACCTTTCTACTTTGAGATCTTCCTATACTGCTGAGCTCCTTACCTCATCAGTAAAATTGAGCTTAGCAACCATACACAGGGACCTGAGTTTGCCTTCTTGTATTCATAACCTCATATTTTTGGTCAGTACCAGTGCTAGAAGTGGGTCGGTACTTCACAGTACTGATACCTCCTCCAGTTTCAACATAGAGTACCAGAAGTTTTTCTTAGAGGACAACTTTCTTTGCATATCGATGAGTACCAAGATGGGAGGTCTCTTTCTTCATTTGAATGTTGTATTTATTTGAATGACGTATCCCAGAGCTCAAAGCTTCATGGGGGATCCCTCCCCAACTCGAATGTCCCCATATCACTATTGATTTAGTTCCACTTCAAGTAATAGTCAGTGTGCAGATCTCAAGACCATAAGTGTGGATATCACATTGACCAGTAAATACAAAGCCTGTCCAATAATTTAGCTCATTCTTCCACCAGCCATCATGGTAAGATACTTTGACAACAGATTGTGTAAAATTGCATAGATCTATTCGTCAATCACGCAAACCAGTTTACTCTAATTTGTGAACTATGTTTACAGATTTGCATTACACAAATAGTAAAAAGCTCATTTTAAAATAATAATAATACATTTTATTTATGCAAGGCGCCTTTCTGATAACTCAAGGACACTGAACAAACAATAAATAAAAAAATAAAAGACACAATTATAAACAACTAAAAACATCAGAAAAAATTAGATTTATTAGAGAGACCAAAGAGGAGTGAATTGCAATAGTACAGCCGAGAAGTAAAAAGACTATGAACAAGAATGGCAGTGGTATGGGGGGTGAGGGAGGGGCGGATGCGATTAACATTACGTAGGTGGAATTAAGCAGACCAGGTGATGTTATTAATGTGAGACTGGAAAGATAGAGTACTGTCGAGGATGACAACCAGACTCTTGACCTGAGGTGATGGGGAAACAACGGAGTTATCTATACTAATAAAAGGCAAAGCCCTCACTCACTCACTCACTGACTCATCACTAATTCTCCAACTTCCCGTGTGGGTGGAAGGCTGAAATTTGGCAGGTTCATTCCTTACAGCTTCCTTACAAAAGTTGGGCAGGTTTTATATCGAAATTCTACGCGTAATGGTCATAACTGGAAGCAGTTTTTCTCCATTTACTGTAATGGAGATGAGCTTCAACGCCGTGGGGGCGGAGTTTCGTGTGACATCATCACGCCTCCCACGTAATCACGCAGTACATAGAAAACCAGGAAGACCTCAAAAAAGCGCTCAAGAAAACATGCATTATATAATTGAGAAGGCAGCGAAACAATAAGAAGCGAGCGAGTGACATATACAACCATATTCATGAGTTCTGCTACTTCGGAAACAAAGCACGATGTAAACCTACACTTTAAATTAAGTTCATAGACAGGCTGCGCTGGCGTTTGTAATTTAGTGCCTGCCCATATAAGGCCGTCCGTCAGCGGCAATCCAATAGCAAACTGCCACGGGTAAATATTCACGGGTGAAGGACTGTGCTTATGGAGAGGAAGATGAGATGGTCAGGGTGGTGTTTGACACAAACTCAGCGAAACTGCGAGAGAAAGTTTTAAGTGCCAGGACTAAGGTAACATTAAATACAGCCATGGACATAGCAGGAGATGGCACCAGCACAGCTGGGAACCTTCGATGCATGTACACCGACGGCTCACGTGAACTGACGCAGTGCACAGATAAAAAGCAACAGTTCCAAAGAGCGCTGAACAAAAACTGAATTACACAATTGAAAAGGCAGCAAAAAATATGAAGCGTCTCATACATACAAGCATATTCATAAATCCAACTACTGCGGAAACAAAGCACACGTTGGAAAAAGTCAATGTCCCGCTAAAGGAAGACAGTGTAAAAAACCCGTGCATGCAGTGTGTCAGGTCTCAGATAAAGAAGAAGACGAGCTGTTTATTGATGCAGTAAGAAACGAATCGATGAATGAAACCTGTCATCTTTACAACGATTGACAAACACGGAATGTAACTTGAACACAACACATCCTACAAATACGAACCTGATTGAAAGAAATAATGATAATCAAATCCTTGATGACAGCAACACTCAGTAACACTCACAAAACAAATACTGTATATTGACAGTCATGTTACGTTATTTTTAAAATGTTCCCTTTTCTTTTTCTAGCTTTTTTAACACACTACTTCTCTGCTGCGATACGCGGGTATATATATATGTATATATATATATCCCGATCTACATACTCGAATAATGGATACTTTATTCGCCATCAATGATTGTTTTGGTAAAGCCATACTCAGTGTATTCATTAGATGAACGGTAAAAAGTAAGGCGAGGAGGATGACTAATTGAGGCATGCAGGCTGTAGTGCTTGCGTCAACTCTATCTGAATTGCGATCACATTTGAAAAAATATATCTTTTCAAGTTCTATTTAGTCCATATGTGTCAAACTCAAGGGCGGGCCACATCCGCCCCGCGTAATTATATCCGCCCGAGATCATTTTATATACTGTATTATTGTTATTAAAGCCCGGGTATATGAAGCGCTGGTAACACAATAAACTACAGATCCCATAATGCAACGCTAGCTCACACGATGCTGAAGAGAAAAGTTGATTCTGAAAATAGAGCCTTTAAAAACCGATGGGAGGCTGAGTATATGTTTACTGAACCCGTGTGTCTCATTTGTGGAGCTAATGTGGCTGTAATTACAGAATTTAATCTAAGACGGCACTATGAGACAAAACATCAGGGTAACCTGAAAGACCTGAATGCAATGCAGAAGATACAGAAAGCAGAAGAATTAAATAAGAATCTGACACTTCAGCGGACATTTTTACCCGTGCACAATCACAAAGTGATTTCAATTGAGGCTGCTTTTATGGGAGACACAAATGCACCAGTGCACCTTGCCCCACTTTCCCTGTTACCAAGTAATGTTAAACCAAGTCGTCACTACGGTGTTCCCAAATACGCACTTTGCTGATAAACTGAGCGCACTGAGTTTGCACGGCGCTTTGGTGACTTTGAAGAACAAAAAAAGTCCGTCTACATGCGGCTTGAACCTTGTGCATGCATGTTTGGTAGCACATATCTGTGTGAGAAGCTCTTCTCAGTGATAAAGACTAACAAAACAGCACACAGGAGTCGCCTCACTGATGAGCACCTGCAATCCATCCTGAGAATCTCCACAACACAGAACCTCACACCAAACAGAAACGAACCTGTGGCCAAAAAAAGATGCCAGGCGTCCAGCTCTAAAATGACATATGAGCAAAGACAACTGAATGATTTGATTTGTTATTGCTGAAAGGAACACATTTTATTTATATTTCCAGGTTTTGTTATGCAGCATGTTCATATTTGAATTTGTATAATTTTGACAGGATATATTTTTATGGAGAGCAAAATCTTTTGGGATATTTAAAATCTAAGTTTATTTTTATAAAATATAAAATTACATAAGAGTAAAGAAATTTGAATGTTTGTTCTTTTAATGTTTACTTTATTTCTAACTTGTATAATTTAGACAGGATATATTTTTATGGAGAGCAAAATATTATAAGTTGTTTAAGGTTTGAGTTGATTTATTCAGGAATAATATTCCTGTCTGTTTTTACCATTCCTACCAAAGATATTTCTGTCGACTAAATAAAAATTCCTTCTATTTAAAATTTAAATAGAACTTGAACAAATACGATAGTTCATAATATCCACGCAGACTTGCACGTAAGAGCGGGAGTTATCCATTTTAACAAGCAGCGTATTGCACTGATACGAAATAGCTGTGTGTGTATATATGTAGATATGTATGTATATGTATATATATGTTTATATATGTGTGTGTGTATGCATATATATATATGTATTTGTGTGTATATATGTGTGTGTATGTATGTATGTGTGTATGTATATGTATGTGTATATATGTAGATATATATATGTATGTATATATGTGTGTGTGTATATATATGTGTATATGTATAGATATGTATATATATATATGTTTGTGTGTGTGTGTAAATATATATATATATTTATATTTATATATATATATATATATATATATATATATATATATATATATATATATATATAGCAACACTCATCACTCACAACAGTGACAAAACAATTACATTGACAATCATGTTACGTTATTTTCAAAATGTTTCCTTTTCTTTTTCATTGCTTCTTTAACACACTACTTCTCCGCTGCGAAGCGGGTATTTTGCTAGTCAATAATAAGAGAAAGATTATTGGCTTTGGATAATGATGATTTTGAACCAATGAGGAGAACCTCAGTTTTGTCACTGCTTAATTTAAGAAAATTTGAATAAAACCAGGATTTCATTTTAGCAATGCACTCAATAAGTGAAGGTGGTGGAAAAGAAGAGGTGGGTTTACTAGCAAGGTAGAGCAGGGGAAGAAGGCAAATAATTAAAAGAAGAGGCCCCAGGACAGAGCCTTGGGGCACACCTGAAGTAACAGTGGTGGGTGGGATGTGAAGGTTTTAAGCTGAATGAACTGAGTGCGGCCTGAGAGGTAGGATCTAGAAAAATCAAGTGGAATGTGGGTAATTCCAATCAGAGATAATCTAGTAAGGACAGTAGTATGACAAATAGTATCAAAGGCGGATGAGAATAGTAATTAGACCGTGTATGTAAAATGTGTATGATTTATTTTAAATAGTATTAAGAATTGGAATTTTGATTCATTACGCAATCTGCTTCATAGCTACTGAGATAGGGGTGCTATGTTATGGTGGTGGGGAAACTGAAACTGAATTAATTTTAATAAATATATATTCAAAAATTTGGATGATTTTTTTTTTTTTAAAAAGTCTTGCATTAAATCCCATTTTGATTTTTCATGAGCTTATAATGGCCGAAGATTTTATTTATTAAAACCTGTGCAACAAAATGTTATAAAAAGTAATGTGTTTATTTAGCTTCTTTACTTGTGTTTAAGGAAGCTATACAAGGCAAAATTGTACCTGAAACACTATACTAGGTGTCCATTACTGTTTTTCAAAAAAGAATGAAAAACTATCTATATTTGCATCTATAGACCAATCTCACTAATAAACAACAGTGTTAAGAAGGGAAAAAATGTAAAGGCTACTCTCATGGTGAAGAAAATAGAAAAGCTTATATGCCATTGCATTTTTAACCTTCATTTCTGTTTTTTTCAGAATGGGATAGCCTTTACTTTTTTATGTTTTGCTATTACATGCTGACACAACCTCTGAATAACTCCAGCAGTGTTAACATTATAAAAGTCCTTATTCTCCCTTTTATAATATCACAAACTCAAAATGAATTCATTAGAGGCATATATCTATTATAAAACATTTAACATTTGTTTAGTTTAATATACCCTATACCCTCTGCCCCTGGTATCTTAGCACAGAAAAATCTTCTAAAAATGTTAAACTGGCATATCTGATTTCTGTGCTATGAAGATTTGGATTTTGTCCCAATATACCTGTATATGTTAGGATCAAAGCCCAGAAGCCTCTGTTTGGTCATTTAAACAGTATAAATTCTGACTATTTCATATCATAATGTGAAACCAGAGAGGGATTTATGTAGTTGATATGGAACACTTGGCTATCTGTCTCTATAAACAATGGGATCCTAAGGGAAGAACTAGAGCAAAACCTTTCTCTCTCCATGTTTATAACATTTTGGCTATATATTATGCTACTCATATTAAATCTATTGGGTGAATTACATAAAAGCTGCGGGTTCAAAGTTAATGAATAAGGGCACAATTTTCCCCAGTGAATAGTCTTGCACAACAAACTATGTTAGATCACTTTCTGCTGATTGTTTCAACAGTGACAAGAAAACCTAAAGATCTATTCAAATATATTCTCATTTCTGCAATATGATGAAAAGCAGAAAAGAAAATTTTAATAGGTGATTATCTCTTCTACTCAAATTACAGAATGAATATTGTTAAAGTGAGTATCTCTTCTAAGCTCTTCTATCTTTGCAATGTACACATAATTAATAATTACAAATCCTTTTTAAAATAAAATAACATATTTTAACATATTTAATTTATTAAAATTTACCCATAAAAAGAGGACAATGCAAAGATCTAAAGCATTACCTAACTTCCAGTCACATTACTGGGTTATGAATATATATATATATATTGTATTTACATTGAGACTATAAAAGTGTAACCAGCACTAACTCAATTAAACTAAAACAAATACAGTATAATACAATTGTATATATGCATATGATTCTAGGAAACTATATTTCTATATCCATCCATCCATTATCCAACTCACTATATCCTAACTACAGGGTCACGGGGGTCTGCTGGAGTCAAGCCCAGCCATCACAGGGCGCAAGGCAGGAAACAAACCCCGGGCAGGGTGCCAGCCCACTGCTGATATTTCTATATTCCTTTAATTAAAGGAGGATGTACTACAGGTACACATCCTGTAGGTAAAAACCCTTCTAGGTAAAAAAAATGGTCTAAATCTTGGGAAAGGCAGTTTCAAAGAAATAGACTCTTTTCCAGGTATGCTGGGTGTGCAATGGCTGTCAAAAACTGGGGTAAACACAATACACTAAAGGGAACAATAACAATAACTGCAATCCTCTTCACCGAGCTAGATGGCCAATCTATCACTGCCACCTCAGAAATACAATACAATTGTACAAACTACAAAGAAAAATGCAAGAAGAGATTATATCACATGTGAGGATTCAGATTTGTTCAGAATCCTGGAGACCTTGGCCAATAAGATGCCTCCCCCATACTGATTATTCCACAGCTAAGTCAGTGCAGGACCAGTCAATCTGATGAAAGGACCCTTCTACCTGATGATTTCAGTGCTCCCTTATCTACAGTATATTGATATGGTGCAAACAGACATAAACCACAGCTGAGAATGTAAAAATCTATTTTCCAGTTCTTTTTTATGTAACCTTGGCCGATGAAGCCAATCCTAAATACCTCCAGTACACGGCTGGAACCCACTTTTAATGGGGTTTCAGTCCACTTCCGAGCATATATTGTATATATTAGCACATAACCTCACTCACACTTACACCTTGTGAACCAGTTTTGAGGTGCCAGTTAACCTGACCTGTGTATCTTTGGGAAGAGGATGAAAAACTCATCAAAGTAACCAGAAAAAAAATCCCCAAACCACTATCTGCTAAACCTCTCAACTCCACACAGGTATTTGTCTGGCTAGCATCAGGGTTTAAATAGTAACATTGTATTTGGTATTATTTTTTTGTTAATGTTTCTCTCATTTTTATTATCCATGGATACTTTGTCTATCAATTTAGTTCATTATACTCAGGATTATGATCTCAGGACTACTGTCTGAAGTTGCCCTTCCTTCTGTGCTACTGCAGCCAGTTTCAGGAAGATCAACAGCTAGGATTCGGGTACAACAGGCAATTGTGATAACCACTTTGCTAACTTGCTGTCCTTCCATGCAAACTTATTTTAGCTCTGCAAACTTTCAGATGTAATAATAAGTAAATAATAATTCATTAAGCTAAGGACACAAGGCAATGAGGGAGAAAAAGGATTTGGGGATTATGACTTATGACTTTCGTCATTATGACTTTAAATAGTTTAATAATGCAAATTGGTACATAACATATTTGAAATAAAAGATTTTTAAAAATAAAATCTGTAAAAATCTATAAAGGTTAATTTAAAAAGTACCACATGTGAGTTGCCCAGAAAATTACTTTTCATTTGTTTTCATTCGTGTCAAAAACTTCCCAGCATTTTTCATGATTACACATTTACCATAATCAGTTTTAATGATTTGACCTAGTGTTAAATTTACAGTTTGCACCAACTCTAATGCCATTTCTACGCTGCAATTCAACTGCAGGGATGCAAATGTGAGTTGTTTCTTATGAAGTGAATGTCTAGCCATTAATTAATTGCTTTTATTCATTAAATAGTTAACCATTGTTAACACATATTATTTCACTGAATAAATCTATGAAATCCATTTGCATGTAGCTTGTTCCCCAGATCCTACTTCCCTCTTTTTCTGATATATTAGAACACAATATGTATCAGACTACAGACACGAACAGCTAACGAAGCTCATCACATTTAGAGTGTGTAAACCAGGTGCAGCAGACTAGGCAATTTGCCAGCCTCCTCTGGACTTCTCATTTGGAAAAGTCTATTCCTGACTTGGCATGAACAGATAATTGAGACTACATATTTATTCAATCAAGGACCCGCTTTTAGCAAGGACTATCACTCATACTAAATTAGTACTAATTTACAGCACCACATTGATATGTACGTATCTACTCAAGAGATGCAGTGAAGAAAGGCATAGCCTAACAGATGAGATTCTAACTCTACAGTCAGATTTGCTTCTTATTTAATAAATTATTAAAACATTACTTTCTCTTCAAAAAATTTAAAAAAATATTTAACTATAGGTGATCAGTCTGTTTTAATTGAAAAGAGAAGCTCTTCTTAAAGCAGTATAAATCATTTAGTCCATGAAAATAAGATAAAGGGAAGTTATATTAAGGAACATAGCTTGGCAGTGCTCATGCAATAATAAGATGAAATGCTCAGTCTTAGTGCACAGTCACACTTTGAAATTTAACAGTTTAGGAAAAAGAATCTATTCTAGGCTACTGAATCTTACTCTTTCACTTTACCTTTCAAAAATGGAGTGGTGTGTATTTTGTTGGAGGTAGCAACTTTGTCCGCTTCTAGTGCTCCAGGACTGTTGCCTTGTTAAGAAAGTATATGATCATTGACAAGTATTTTCACTATTTGTTTACAACCTAAGTAAACGAATTCAAAGTGAACCAGAGAAGGTTTTAAAAAGCAGTTTCTAATTATAAAACCTGGTGATCACACTTTACATGCATATTGCTGTTGAAAGGAACTGTTATGGCTACACAGTGTTAACCTATATTTATTTCCAATATTCCACTTTTATACCATTTAAGTTAATTAAATCTGTACATCAATGTTCCACTTTGAAAGAAATTGCTCAAATCTGTCTTTTCTGAGGTTTTTCTAACTCTCTGTCATTATCCCTACAATTCGCTACATCAACCATATGGGCTGTTTACTATTTCTATGTCTGGCTGGTAAAACAAAAATATGTTTTGCTGGCACTGGTTTAATCTCCTTTCAGTGCAGTAGCAGATCCCACCCGTTCAGTCCTTTGGCTATGGGGAACAGTTGTTCACCATTAAATCATCAATCGGTCACTCAAAAGCAGCACTGATGAAATGAAGTGAAAAACACCTCTGCCCATTTAAAATTAGTAAATATAGACTGGACCTGCACGATCAATGAAAGTATATGGCCAAGCATTTTCTTTAATTAATAAAAAAATTTGTAAGGAAGAACAAGTTATATTGCTGATGACACACTAAAACACTGGAAGTTCTCCTTATTTCCATCTTCTGATTCCACCTTTACAATCAAATTATACAAGTAGTTGGATAGTAGAAATTTTTGCTTATTTGGTCAGATGGCCTAGTATGATAGATAGATAGATAGATAGATAGATAGATAGATAGATAGATAGATAGATAGATAGATAGATAGATAGATAGATAGATAGATAGATGTAAAATATGTCACTACCAACAGTCTGCTAAGGAAGAAGAGTCTGCTTCCTCTTTTCTTTTATAGTTCTTCTACCTTATGAGATCAGTCCAAACACATGTAAACCACCTCTACATCCACTGCCTTAATTGTGACAGGACATGGAGGTTCTTTGGTGCAGCTAAAGTCAATAGCCAGTTACTTGGTTTTACTACTGTTAGGCTGCAGTCAACTCCTTCCGCACCAATACACCAAGTTTTCCACATGATTCCTGTACTCTGTCTTATCTTCCTTGTCAATACATTTGAAAACTGTAGAATCGTTAGAAAATGTCTGCAAATGACATGACCTGGTGGTATATTTATAATTTGAGGTGTGCAGAATGAAGAGAAAAGGAGATAGGACTGTTCCTTGTAGTGGTCCAATGTTGCTCACATCCATACCAGAGACAGAGTCCTTGAGTCTCACAAACTCTGGCCTGCAAAACAGATAGTCAATTATCCAACATGCCGTTTTTTTTGCAAGGTAGGTGTACTATACCATTGCAAAGCACACTTAATCCGAAATCAGCAGACTTCCAAACTGAGTCACTGTAGAGTCACCAGTTTACCTAAAGTAAATATCTTTGGGATGTGGGAGGGAAACTCAAGTATCCAGAGAAAAACAAGGTGGAAATGCAAACACTAACAACTATGATGTTGCAGGTACATCTAGAATGAATGATCACATTATTAGGCACACCCTTTTAGTTAATGAAAGTATCCTGTTCCTAAATGTCCTAGATCATACTTACTTGTATGAACTTTTCAGTATAAAAATACCAGAGTGTACAATACAATCTCAAGAAGTCAGTCTACTAACTGAATTAACCCAGCAACAGTAAGAAGTCATGCTTTGAGCTACATTGGCCAAGACTGTAGGATGATCAGCCAGTTTGTATATGTGATTCCCCACTAATCTCAGCATTTAAATGCAAATTGAAAAATCCATTAATTTAATCTAGCATACCCTAATTTGAGCAGCGGATTAAATGTTTATATTGCAACTCAGCTTGTTAGTTATTTAAACAAAAACACATGAATGACAATCATTACTGTATGAACTGTTACTGACCATGACTTTAGGTCACTGTAATATAGTCAAGCTACCATGGGAAGTGACATAAGAAGTATGGAGGACCTTGGAATACAAGGATAAAAGGATTTAGTCATCTTATTAAACTATCCAGCACACACTTAAAATATGCAGAATACTCAGAAGAAGGTGGAAGGCCAGTTGGACAGGTCACCAGATGTTTGAGTGTCTGTTAAAACCACCGACTCCCAAATGTTTATTCTGACTGAAGTTTTTGTTGTCCTCTCCTTTACTGTTAACTGGTAACATCTCAATTATACTTTGAATGCAGTTAACATTGTCATGATTTGTTTATATAAATCAAAGTGAAATTGCAATATAAAGATGTACGGTTTAATTAGTTCTGTCATTGCTTTACAGTTGGAAACATGTAAAATTCTGCTTCAAAAATTATACTTTGCCTTTTTTGTTAAAAAAAATAAGCCAACATGTTCAGTATTTTGATGTATTTGCAACTTTCATGCAGCACAGCCAGAACAGTCTGTAGTTTTATAAAAACCCCATTCCTTTCTACACCTGTACTAAGACAGAATAGTTAAAACCTAGTGTTAATTAGTGTTAAAAATGCTCTGCAGGCCTGTTTATATTAGCTGCTGTGACATCACATACTAAAACGAAAATGCCTGTCTTAGGGAAGTGCAAATAGACCTGAGGGCAGATGGCCACATCAGATGAACACTTTCTAAACAACTTAACCTCTAAGCGCTTGGCATTCATGCAAGTCATGCTGTGTAAACAAATGGGTGTAGAGCACCTAATATATTTACTGCGCTACCAACAATTTTAAAGGACTAAAAGTTTGTCTTGATATGGTGTAACACAGCCACAAAATCATATCAAGTAATAATATTCTTAAAATGTATGGCATTTGGGTAGCTTCATGGATTCTTCTAGAAGATCTCCACCAACTTTAGTCCATCTGTTGAAAGATCACATAATTGAAATCAGAACAAATGCTCAGTGACCACAGACTCATGATACTCCACAAATTTGAGTCTTCTGTACATCTATCTTTTAATCAAAACTGATTATAGTTTACACATCAATTGTGGATAGGTGAAACGGTTAGTTGTTATTTGTAAAGTAAAAGTAAGTGTATTCTGCACTCAGCATTTTAGCCCTCTTCATACTATCAGCACAAGGCAAGTCTAAGAATACAGTGAAAACCCTTCAAAGGAACCTTATCTGTTGTGACCTTTTTGAGACTGTTGGTGTAAAAAGGAAGAGATGTACAGTATAATGTTAAATGAACATTATCTGTATCATGTTAGCCAAACAGCTAATTAAAATTAAGTGTACCAGTGCAAATATTGCTTGATTATTGGGAAGCAACAGCATTTGTGAACACAATTAGAAAATGCACTACTGTATATTCATTTTTTTAAATGTTTTATGACAGAATTTAGAATGAGAACAAATATTAATCAATCATCAGGATTTAACCCACAAATTCAGAATCACTAATATGATCTCTGCTGAAATATTACAAGAAGTGTTTCTGACCTCTCCTTTCTTGCTTACCTTGAAGAAAATAATGTCCTTTAATTTGTTTCTGTTTGGCACTTTTGCAAACTGATCATGTTTCATTCAACTGTTAGCTTGACTCAGTCACACATTTAGCTTTTTCTTTTCAGACCCAATGCATAAATAGATAACCTCTTCTCTTCTGTTTCCTCAAAGCTTAAACTGATATCCTTGATTCATGTTTCAGAATTAACATTGTATATAACCTCTTGGACTCACTTCTTAGTGAACTAATTTACACAATTTTAACACACAGGATTGGCAGTTATCTCCTGCCAATTTGAAAGTATGTGATCTTGTCATTCCTTGAGATTTTTCACTTGCCTATTCTACACTGTTCACTGTCATATTTTAAATACGCTGTCTAGGAGTGCTTTGACAACAAAGATTTCATTTCTTATTTGTCACTCTTGCTTGAACAAAGTGTTAAAGTAAAAGTCAGTACCAGAGTTCAGACCTGAATAACAAACAGCTTATTTATTTGATGTTGTTTTGTCTGTACAATATTACATACAGATGTAACTGTGGGTTCAGCACCTGTACACAGTAACAAGTATCACCCCCTAACACACTTATTAAAATAAATTGTAACTTTTGCGTAACATCTCTTTCTTCAGACAGACAGAAATGACATTAACAGAATATGTAGAGTTTAATATACAAGTATTTGTTTTTATAGTTTATTTTTTGCATTTATTTCCTTCATAACAAAGAAATTAACTTATCTATCCTACCATTTGTCTATTTTCTGAACGCTCTTATTCTGTGGCAGGAAGCTGTAGTCTAACCTGACAGCAAAGGGAATAATACAGAAATTAAAATAAAAGGCAAATTCAAACTCAGTTCTACTGGTGTAACTTAGTATACCTGATAAATTAAGCATGCATCACTTTATCATGTAGAAAGACACACAGGTACCCAGAGATAACCTATACGACCCTGCTGAAAATGTGCAAATTCTACACAGAAACCACAGCCTGATTGTTGAAGCCTGGAAACATTAAGTAGCATCTTAGAAACAACACCAAGCATCTCCTTCACTGTCCTAATATATTATTATTATATACAGTATATACCATATAATTGATGTTAGCATTTAAACTAACTGAATCTTTAGAAGACAAAATTAATTAGAACTGGCCACATTCAGTAAAGACCAAATACTCATTGCCAAGTCAAAGGCAGCATTCAACTTTCACAGTAACAGTAGCACATGATACATCTAAACTTAGCAATGATATTTGTAAATCAATTTATGCATCTGACTAAAATTGTGTAGTAATTTTATGGTTACGCATGGTTAAATTCTACAGCCAAATGTATCACATTTTGACTTTTGTACATTTGTTTACAATACAAGTTCAAGTTGAAATCCAAGTAGCAACAGCAGAAAATGAGTACAACAACAAACATAAAATACAACATCAGGCAAAGAATATGTCAAACATGCACACACAACAAACACATGCTACTGGCAATTCTGACTATGGTGTGTTATATGTACTTCAGAGGTATTTATATTATTATTTTATTATTTTTCTAGCTGCAGATGACATCCAATTAGTCACTTGCTGTTGGCTCCTGCTCCTGGTACATGACTTTCTTTACTTAATTACATAGAGCATATTCTGTACATGTAAACAGCAAAGCTGTAGCTTTCATTTTCTGTGTTCTCAACTGGAGAAGTGCGAGTCGTATCTTAAATGTGTGACTCTCACATTTAGCATGTGAGAATTGGTTGACTGTGTTACAAGTAGCATCCTTTACTTCATCTGGATGAAAAGTTGATGTCAGCAGGCTTGAACAGTTCCATGGGAATTTCAATTTACCCATCAATCAATCAATATTTACTTAAATAGCACCTTACAATCTTGAAGCACACAAAAAATGATTATATTAGTACCCACATACTTGTAATAATAAGCTAAACAATGTAAAATAAATTAGTGAATTACAAAATATTCACTTTTGTAAAATAAAATGTATAAATTTGCCCACACCATGTGTGCATGGCCCTTTGATGCTTTATAGACATACTGTATACCTAACCTTGACTATACTTGCCTATTTTCAAAATAATTTATTCTACTATATGAATTACAGCTTTCATCTTTTAATTATTATGGTAAAAATGGATGACATTTTGAATGGTGACTAACACATGAAGTATGAATTTCACTGTCCTCTGTACATGTGACAATAATAATCTTCTAAACCCTATAAACCTAGTAATAAAGATAAGGTGTTTTGTGTGGTTGCTTCTTTGTGACTTTTGCAGATTTCTTCCACATAACTATATAAACAGTTTTCAGATTGAGTGGTGCCCTTATTTCATCAGTATAAGTGTTTAAATGTCGATGTGTACTTAACGACAGGTGTTCATCCTAACCACCTTCTGCTTTTAACTGGACTACTGACGTTGTAGGCATTCATTATGTGATGTTGGCGTGCTATATGACCTACAGTACAGGCCAAAAGTTTGAACACACCTCCTCATTCAATGTGTTTTCTTTATTTTCATGACCATTTACTTTGGTAGCTTCTCACTGAAGGCATCAAAACTATGAATGAACACATGTGGAGTTATGTACTTAACAAAAAAAGGTGAAATAACTGAAAACATGTTTTATCTTCTAGTTTCTTCAAAATAGCCACCCTTTGCTCTGATTACTGCTTGGCATTCTCTCGATGAGCTTCAACAGTTAGTCACCTGAAATGGTTTTCACTTCAAAGGTGTGCCTTATCAGGGTTATTTAGTGGAATTTGTTGCTTTATCAATGGGGTTGGGACCAGCAGTTGTGTTGTGCAGAAGTCAGGTTAGTTGGACGATCATTTATTTTTCAACAGGACAATGACCCCAAACACACCTCCAGACTGTGTAAGGGCTATTTGACCAAGAAGGAGAGTGATGGAGTGCTGTAAATGGTCAAGAAAATAAAGAAAACACATTGAATGAGGAGGTGAGTCCAAACTTTTGGCCTGTACTGTATGTCATTGTAGCATTGTGGCCTGTAATTACACTGTCCCCAGTTGTCTGGCTGAAAACACGCCCAGAAGCAACAATTCCTTCCTTTATCTTCACTAAGGTTTGCTTGTGGTTAAGGCTTTGGACTTCAGATCCTGCAGTTGTGTGTTCAAATCCCACTACTGACACTGTGTGACTATGAGCAAATCACTTAACCTGCCCGTTCTCCAATTGGAAAACCAAAAGAAATGTAACTAAGAGTTGTAAGTTGCCGATAAAGGCATCAGCCAAATAAATAAATGTAAATGTGTTGAAATGCAAATGACAAACTGGTAGCTTTTTATGATGGCACCCCAGCTTAATACTAGTCTTTTACACAGTAACTCTGACTACAATATATCTAGTTACAAAAGTGGAAGAAACAATAAAAATTTGATAAAAATACATAAAATCTGGATGACAGGATTGTGTGTCATGTGTTTCAATCCTGCAGCACAGTCACCTTCTGAGCTGAATTTGCATACACTCCCAATGTTTGCATTTGACATGAGTAAGTTATGTTTCATAAGTAGCTACAGCAAGTAATCTACTTGGAAAGACAAACATTAACACAATTCAAATTGACAAAATGTTTTTTTTCCTGTCGCTCCTCCTGAACCAGCAGACCTTCAATATATTCTTATTTGCATAGGCCAAAACAATTTTCCTTCTTAATTATGTTTGTTTTTGATTAATGGTCAATACAGTTTTAACTAACATAATTAACTAGAATTAAATTTAAAGGCTATTAAAACCACTGACCATATTATTTTGTTGCCATACTTTCTGATATTCTTATAAGCACTGTATCTACCTTCAATAAATAGAAAAAAATAGGCAGGGTTGTCTTTTGATTACATCTGTTAGCAACTAATTAGTCGTTTGAGAAATCACTTTAAAATTATTTTTAGACACAGTTGCAGCTTCATAAAGCTTTATTGTTACAGGGATTGCATAGATGGTAATAAGACAGCATTTATGTTCACAAATTTTGAAAATAACATTTCCATGTTGTCTTTTCCAACCAGAAATCATGGATGACCAGGTCAGGTCCCTCTTCAAACACAGTGACTCAGCCTTTAGATCAGGTGACAGTGCTCTGCATAGTGCTGCTAGAGCTGAGCTGAAGAGAAGAATAAAAGAATCTAAGGCGATCTACAACAGGAGGATATAAGTACACATCTCAGAAAAAGACCCTTGGTGTGTGTGTGGCAGGGAATACAGAACATCACCAACTACAGGAGCTGCAATACAACATCTGCGGACTTGGGGGCTTCACTGGCAGTGGAGCTGAACTGCTTCTTTGCATGTTTTGAGATAGTATAACACCCAGTCTCATTCTCTCGGCCCCCTTAGATTCTAGAGTCCTGTAAAGTCAGTACAGGAGCATCAAGTGAGGCGGGTGCTCAAGTAAGTCAGTGAACAAGAAGGCTGCTGGTTACGATGGGATGGATACCTGGAAAGGTACTAAAAGCATGTGCTGAGCAGCTCTCATATGTTTTAACCAGCATCATCAATCACTTCCTAAGACAAACCTTCCCTTTATCCTGTCTGAAGTCAGCTACCATACTTCCAGTACCCAAGTGATCACCTACTGACAGTCTCAATGACTATTGCCCAATTGCACTTATATCTCTCATCTTGAAGTGCTTCAAGATGTTGATTTCATGCTACATCAAAGACTGTCTCCCTCCCACTTCTGACACACACCAGTTTGCTTATAGAGCAAACCGATCTACTTTGATTGCCATAGCCATAGCTCTCCACACTGCGCTGAGCCATATGGAACACTAGGTGAGCTATGTGAGGATACTTTTAATTGACTATACTGTAGCTCAGCTTTTAATACAATTATTTCAGATATTCTAGTCAGTAAACTGCCTAACCTAGATTTCCCCCCCAGTTTCTGTGGCTGAGTCAAGGACTTTCTTATCAATTACTCTCAGACAGTGAAACTCCGTCCCCACTTTTCCTCAACTTGCTCACTCAGCACTGTCTCTCCACAAGGCTGTGTGCTAAGTCCAATACTGTTTGCCCTCTACACCCATGACTGCAGTTCAGCCCACCCTAATAACACCATCATAAAATTTGCTGGTGACACTACAGTGTTGGATTAATCTCAGAGGGAAACAAGTCTGCCTACAGAGAGGAGATCCTGAAATTGTCAGCTTGGAGCTCAGCAAATAACCTGACACTGAACACCATGAAAACAAAGGAAATCATAATTGATTTCAGGAAAAATAGTGTAAACCTGGCCTCCTACTACATTCACAGTGATTGCATGGAGAGGCCCAGAACTCAAATTCTTGGGCACCTTTATCTCTACTGACCTGTCTTGGACTGCAAACACAAAAGCAGTCATTAAAAAGGCAGAGCAGCAACTTCACTTCCGGAAACTGCTTAGAAAGATTAATCTGGATCAAAAGCTGCTGGTGAACTTTTACCACTCCTCCACAGAGAGCATGCTGACATACTGTACAGTATTGCAGTGTGGTACAGAAGCTGCATTGTAGCAGAGAGAAAATGGCTTCATCATGTCATCAATGCAGGTCAGAAGATTGTCGGCTGCTGTCTGCCCTCCCTACATGACTTGTATACTTCTTGCTGCCTTGGCAGGGCAAAAAACATTTTGAAGAAACCCCTCACATCCTGGTTTTCACTTGTTTCATCTGTTTCCCTCTGGTAGGCGCCACAGGTCCATCAAATCAAGGATGAACAGACTCAGAGAGCCATAATTACATATCAACAGGCACTGACCAACTCTTTCAGTGTCCCTCTATCTTTTCTCTCTCCTTCTCCCTCTCCACTTTCCCCTGGCTCACCTTTCATTTGGATGGCAATAATTCTCTGTGTTATAATCACAGTCTAGTGCAATATTGGTCTATTTGTTCCATGTGCAATATTTGATGTTATTATTATTCATCCATACATCCATTATCCACCCTGCTATATGCTAACTAAAGGGTCACGGGGGTCTGCTGGAGTCAACACAGGGCACAAGACAGGAAACAAACCCCGGGCAGGGCACCAGCCCACTGGAGGGCACGCGCACACACACACATACACACACCAAGCACACACTATTTTCTTAACTGGCTTACTCCATTTTAATGATGTGCAGAGTCAACACTTTTCCTGGCATCAGAGGGTAGTAATGATGAAGTAAGCTCCAGAAGTGTTGCCAGTCCATTGCAAAATACATTCTCACATACAGCAACACCTTGCCAATTTTTTTGCCACCTGGCATTCAAAATATGGGAGCAAACAGGAATATCATGAGAAAGAAAACATTCAGCCACAAATAGAACAGGCAAGTTCTACATCGACTAGGATTTGAAACAGGGACCACATATGTGAATGTTGTGTTGCCTATTAAAGTGATATTGATTAGAAAAAGATAAAAATGATGATTTCTTTCAAGACTGTATTAATCCACACACTAAAAAAGCTATATTTTCTCTGCAATACACTGATAATTTTTTCTGAGAAATACTTTTACAATTGCTATTACTTGCAGCTGTACAACTAAATATGAACTACAAAACTCACATATGATTTTTTAAACAAAAATTCTAAATAATACTATCATCAGATACTTTATTTTTGACTCCTTGTCAGAAAGGGTGTGGATATGGGTAACCTCTGCAATTGACAGACACCTGATCCAGGGCTGGTTCCTGCCTTCTGCCTGTTTCTGCCAGGACATTCTCCCTGTAACACTTGACAATGTTGTATTATGATCAACACAAAGTGTCATGGTGGCACAGTAATTAGCACCAGATCCCGAAAGTCCCCAGATACTCTGGGTTTCCTTTTATATAATCTCAAATTTGTGTAACTTTGGAAATGTTACACAAACTGTAGATGATAAGTTTAACTACACAAATGGGAGATGATAAGCTTTGTAAAGCTGAATGTCACTTCTTTTCATAACAATTTCCATGTTCTGATAGATAAACTAAAAAAGATGCTATCATCAGATCATCCCAAGTTAACTCATGGAGTAACAACATATATAATTTGTTTTGTTATATCTGTTGGGTTTCTGTGTTCTACCTGTATTTTTAATTTCGGAATCAAGGTGTCACTGAAGGGAAAAAATGAAAGACTTGACATAAAGCTCAAAGCTCCAGTAATAAGAGTAGTGTAAAGGCCAAAATAAGCAAATGATATGTTGTTTTACATTCTAAATGCTTAAAGAAACAGCAACCCTCTAGTCAGACACATAAGGAAGTTTGTGCAGTTTGAGTGCAGCTAGCTGTTGAACAAAGGTGACTCTCATAATAGGCAGAAATCACAAAACCATGTGTTACTGCATTACCAACACAAAGGAACATGGCAATATTTTATCCGACCACCACCTTGAAAAAATCTGTTGTGATCAGAGAACCATTAGCAATTAATATAGTCACTGATATTAAAAACCCAAGAAAAGTACCTTTCATTGAATTTTGTTTTGGCCCATCAATTCTTTATAGGTATAAATCAAGTTTAATAATAAGCAACGCCCAAAAAGAAGAAACATTTAGATTATTCAGCATTTTAGTTAACATTTAAGTGATCCAAAGCTCTAAAGAATATACAAGAAAAGGTTTGTCAAATTGAAAATAATATTTTTTATTTCTTCTTCAAATGGGTGAAGAGATACACAAACTTTTAAATTTCCTATCAATGAAGCAATGTCATGGCCCACCAAGGAAGCATAAAGCATATAAGTAGAAAGCCCAAGAGCTTGGGTTATTCTATTCTTCTCAGTTTCTAATTTACACAATACTCTCTTGAGATCAGGGATAACTAACATGCATAAATAAATGTGTACTCTACAACACACATATTCATTGCTCACAGGCATAGCTGTAAAGCTCAGGTCAAACAAGCAGGCAAACAACACAAATTAATATTTAAAATCATAAAAATACAACAACCCATTAAAAAAAAAACAAGAGGACCTTTCAACATGCATATTTTTCCTTCTAAAATTTTTAGAGAGCCATCACTTAGTGAAAGATTACAAAAGACTTTTATCCAGAATTTTAATGGTATCTAAACTTCAATGGAGTATACTTACATAGCTTGTTAATTATAAATTTCCATGATTTACAAAGGAAATGTGTTACAGCTAATTTGTGACATATGATCCCCTGAAGATGTTCGCATTTAACCAGCATTCAGGCAGCCAAAAAAAAAAACTGACACGCCAGCAGTGTACATTTAGCATAGGAAGCAAACTGTACCAGAAAACTGGAAAGGACTGTCAGACAAACAAATCAGGTAAACATTCTGAAAGACATAGACAGTATTATGTGATGAAATTCAAAAAAATATGAAAAACACTAAATCAATCTTTATCAAATAAACTGCAACACATTCTCTTTACCTTAAGAAACATTAAGGCTAGTATCTCTCATTTTGTTCAACATAACAATAAACCAGGATTTAAAATTTTATTTTGGTTCATTCTCTCACACAAGTGGCATATTTTGCTTGTATCTTTGTGGTTTTCAGAGATATAGGAAAATTCTTGTTATCATCTGTATGTTTACCTTTGTTATATATTAAAATAACATTTTGGTAGGTTGTGGTTTTTTATTATTATTTAATTAATATAATATACACATAATATACACCATTCATAGGATTCAGATAAATTGTTCATGATTTAACCAAATTGTGAGTAAGTTGTCATTATACATCATAGTTATAATACCAAATTAAGTTTTCAAGTTTTGATTGCCTTTTTTGAGATAGTGGAATAGTGGTGATACACAGTAATTTTCTATTAAGCTTTTAGTCCTCCCTGCGTGGAGTGACCCTGTAGTTAGGATATAGCGGTTTGGGTAATGGATGGATGGATAATTTTGTCTTTTGAATGAAATTATAATTAAACTAATGATATAAGTGTTGTTTCTTCTATACAACCTTTCTCTGAAATTCAAGTGAATAACACAATATAATGGATTCTAAAACACTTTTGTGTTCTTGAATGTCATCAACATTAAAAATCTAATTATAATTGCTAAAAAAAAATATTAAAGAATAATTCAACACAAACAGTCCTAAACATTAATATTTAAAATTACAATAAAACATAATTCATACTTAACACACCACCTCTATTCTTTAGTCTGATAAGCAGTCTTAAAAAAAGTCCATTATCATACAGTTTATGCATATAAAAAATCAAAAGTAAAACAAACATGTTGTTTAGAATGCTTGTAATTAAACTTTGCTACTCAGATATGGGATTAAATATTATTTAATGTTTATTTAATGATTTTTACAGGTATAATGTTTTTGTCAGTAATGTACTGTAAATATACAGTCTGTCAAATTTCTTTTATTCAGGCAATAAACAAAAATGTTTTTAAAAGGATAAAGCTAAATGCAACACTTAAAAGAAGGTGTTGCGCTAATAATTTATAGTAAGTGTATAATTAAGGATTATCTGTTTTAGATGGATCTTTAAGTAGTATATGACTTGGAATTCCACTTTAAGAATATTATACTAAGGCACATACAACAGCAATACTGTCAAACAGTCCTGACTATGCTGTCACCAATGCACAAGATTCCAAATCCCTGCCCTTATGCCCTGCACCCATGTTCTACCAACTGTACCACATTTAAAAGTATATTTAGCAGTTCTAAATGGCTCACTGAGTACTGGCTACATGAAAAAGCTCCCAAAAAACACCAGGTGTACTCCCTTGGGTCCTTTTAGAAACTTAAAACTTAAAATGCTCTCTAAGACTGAAGGTCTTAAAACTATGCTGACAGGGAAGACATCTCCTTTATCAACCTGATGAAAAATGCCTTCAATTACCCACTTTTGCAATCCTTATATACTTATAGATCTTTTTCCAGGAAGAAATGTAAGACACATACATTTATGCCTCTTTGACACATAACAAGAATGCACCAATGAAAACAAAGAGAGGAACAAAGTTATAGTGCAGGTAGAAAACACCATCAAAGAACAAGTACTTATTAGTTTCTAGCATTTGTGCTCATCACATAATAATGGAAAAATTTTATTAATTGGGCCACTGGATAGCAAACATGATGCTTAGCAGTCTTCTTATCACATCATGAAAAGGTACAGTATAATATTTACTTACATTCCAATTGACTACCAAATAAAATAAGGAAGCTAGGTGATGTCATTATTTATTATTATTTATGTCTGCCTTCCCTTCTTAACTTTAAAACTGAATTTTATGATATAATAAACCAGTTAATAAATTGGAAACCAGTCAAACTTTTCTATCAAAAACTGTTTTATATAATATTCTACTGCAGGGGTACTCAATTCTGGTCCTGGAAGTTTGTGGCTGTAGGTTTTTGCTTTAAGTGATTTTGCTTTAAGTATGTAAGTATGTATTACTAAAGCAATAAGTTTTGATTAAAAACATTTAATTGCCTATTTCAGTTTTAAATTGCTGCACTAAGGTTTTAAATGCTGCCTGTTTTTTTAACCACCCATCAGCTGACAATGAGGGTGCAAATGACAAAGGAACTTCCAGCTCTTGTGCTTCCATTTAAACATGTACATGTATCATGAAGTATCTATGTTAATACAATGTTATGAAATAAATGAGAGAGAAGGAAAGGACCAAGAGGTACAAATCTTTTCAAGACCAGAAAAACAAGGATAATGTTCTCAGAAAATGAAAAATGTACAATGTGATAAATATTTGTCTTGGAAGAATGAAAGATCTAATATACCTACTGTATAATTAAATACTATGTTTCATTATTTGCTAGATCTGGCTTCTAAACACAAAATTGTGTTAGAATGAAAAACTGCACCCACTGCAGACCTCCAGGACTGAGGCTGAGTACCCCTGCTCTATTGTGACTTACTGAAAAAGAATTTACAAACATTTCCATTTGACTCAAACAAAAAGCATTTTATGGTCCAATATTTGGGACCATTGTAAATTTTGGTAGAATTTTTATTTGGCATTCTTTCTCAATGATAACATCTTACACCTTTCCATTTTTCTACTGAGATTACTACCAAAAATATTGTTTCTAAATGGGCACTACTGCTCAAAAGTACTATTAGGGAATGTACATGTGTGTTGTAGCACTCAGTGAGGATATTCTACTTGTTGAGAAATGGTGCTTCAAACCAAACAAATCAGTTAATTACAGCACGTCTATTTTTCTGCTTTGCAGCATGGAACAATTTGGTATAAAATAATTTATTTTATACAGACATGTGAGAAACAATAGACACATCACAAAACCTTCTGCTGTGATAACACCCAGCTGAAGAGAATTAAAAGTGCCACTTGAGAAGACAGGTAAGTCATTCTCTGGACTCAGTTTCTTTTAATAAGAACAGCTACAAAGCAACAAACACCTAAAGTTGGTTAAAGTGGCATTTAATATTTGCCTTTTTAGAAATGTGTGACTGACATAACTATAAGTTACCTAGTTTATTTTGTTCCCTTTGCTTTATGTAGCTATTATATACTTTTATATTGACTTATTTTTTAAAAGAGTTTTGAAAATAAAACAAAAAGCACTGTTTCGAACAGTGAACTTTGTAATATAATGGTTAGGGCCAAATATATTACACGTGTTCAGTGCTGAGATCAGACAAGGTGTCTAATACAGAATGTAAAAAGACAATAAACACACTCTGCATTATTCTAATATCACTCTTCAATAATCTTACTTCCCTTTCAAATATTGTTTGAAAAGTCATTTACACATTCATGTACACATTTACATAATTCAAGAACAGTACTTGCTATAATAATTTCTGTCAGATGTTTATACAGTATATTTTACAATTTTTGGTCTATAATTGATAAGAGTTCAATAGAATATGTCGATTTCATTAATTTCCTCTACGCAAACATAAACGTCTCCATTCAGAGTTGAGTTTGATATGGCTTATAAAATAAATGTAAGCCAATAATTGTAACAGTTTAGTTCCTACATCAGTTATACACTATATACTGAAGAATGGCAATAAGAATGCAAAATAAATGCAAAAGCAAAAGTAATGAAATTAACAAAATCAGGAACGAAGTATGCAAGATGCTGGTTTTGGAAAGTCTGAAAATTATTCATAATGTTATTTAAAAACCGTTCTACTGGGGCACGCATATCAGCACTTCTACTCTGGATACATTTGGGAATGTCTATGTTATGCGGCATGATCTGATATCTTCATTGAGTATAAACAGAAAGGCAGTATCTTGTGCATAATGCCAAACCCCTTAGAGCAGCCTAGGATATGTAATTCATTAAACCAGTTCCAGAAAATCAAGAGTTATTTTGTTTTCTCAAACAAAAAAAGTGTGCTTTATTTACATAAATTTAAGAACTGCAATCTATTCACTTTAAACACCATTCATACAGTGAATTGATACTGAAACAGTGCCACCAAGAGGCAAGTATTCCATTCATAATATTGATATGCAGACCTTCATTGGCCCAAAATATATATTATTTATATATATATAGTTACAATCTGTGACCCACCATGAATTGAACTTGTCGATATATATATTTTTATATGTTTGGTTATAGTACGGCTCACGGGTGGCTCGCATTCCAAAATCCATTATTTTCTAATGTTCACAAAGGCCATTCTTTGCATGGCATGGCTGGCTGCATTAAATAAACTAGAGATAACCCATACCTGGCCAGTGAAGAAAAGACAGTTATATTTGCCATTTCAGTTACCCTTAATAAACAAAATGACATATTTTTAAAATAATAATCATGATATAAGAACTCAAAATTAAAGATTTACTTTAATAAACCAATTTGTACAAATATGCTTTAGTGAAATAATTTCCAATTAAAAAATGTTAAAATCTAAAATGCACTACAACAGACTTTCAAACAGCATATTGACATTGTACAAAATATCCTTTTATGTAACTTTTACCAAGTAACATATAACAACATGTAATATCTTCTTCTTTCAGCTGCTCCCATTAGGGGTTGCCACAGCGGATCATCTTCTTCCATATCTTTCTGTCCTCTGCATCTTGTTCTGTTAATATACAGTATATACAGTATATATATATATATATATATATATATATATTACACAAAGAATAATAATAACAGGCAGCATGGTGGCACAGAGAGTATCACTGCTGCCTTGCAGTTAGGAGACCCGGGTTTGCTTCCCTGGTCCTCCCTAGGTGGTGTTTGCATGTTCTCCCCATGTTGGCAATTCTAAATTATCCCTTGTGTGTGCTTGGTGTGTGTGTTTGCCCCGCAGTGGGTTGGTGCCCTGCCCAGGGTTTGTTTCCTGCCTCGCACCCTGTGTTGACTGGGATTGGCTCCAGCAGACCCCCGTGATCCTGTGGTTAAGAAGTTAGGATATAGAGGGATAATGGATGGATATATATATATATATATATATATATATATATATATATATATATATATAAACTACTGTACTTGCATACTCCCTTGTAATAGTATTCCTTAAATAAAGATTGCCTAATTTAATTGTCAGATTTTGTCTGCTGTACATAAACAACACCATATGCATACAGGAAATGTATCAGTGCACAACAATAAATATTTTGATTTGATTTTTTTTGTTATCAGTTATTACTGTAGTGCAGTGGTTACAGCTTCTACCTCACAGTTCTGGGGACCATGGTGCAAATCTTTGTCTGTTTGTGTTGGCTTTCCAAATCCTCCAGTTTATTCTTATATGTCAAAACCATGCAAGTTATATTAATTCAAACCCCTAAATGTGTTTGTTGTCATTGTGCCTTGTGGTAGAATGGCTTATTGTTTTAAAACAGTCTTTTAAGGGTATGCTTCAGTTCCTTGAACTGGATTAAGTCTGTTGAGAAAATGAATGAATGAGAGTACATAGCATTTAATTAACAAGAATTAGTACACATTAACTTCACAGAGTTTGAACCATGAGTGTTTACTGGCATGCTAAATTTAAATTATATTTCAAAAAATACACTGAAGTTCTCATTGTAATGTTTAATGCCCGCAAAAGAAATAAGAAGTAAATGTGCAGTATATGCTGTAAATTAGATGACCAATTATATTAATTTATGCTTCCTTCTATTTAGCCCACCATTAAATTGAAAACTGTTTAAAGGGGCTCAAACTCCACTCAAATCACAGGTGAAAATGAGTTAAGTGTTTTCAAACTATGAATATATTGCTATCAGATTTTCATAACTTCCAATTCAGTCAGGATATAATAGTTTTGGACATCAAAAAATGCACAAATAAACACCTAACTCTTTGTATACAGTAAGAGAAACTTTTCCCTAAATATGTAGCATACAATTACTAAGAATAAAAATGTTTTATTGCCTGTGTACAAAATTTACTCAGAATAATTACATATTGTACAATTACATATTGTACATATGTATATATTTTACGTGAGTATAACTAATGACATTTAAGTCTGAAATATTACTCAAAAAAACAGTAGTTATATTCATTTTAGTACAATCTTACATCACTGCATGGGTCAAAAATCACAAACCAACTAACCAACTAACCCAAAAATACATGTTAGTGATTAATAAATGTGATTTTCATATAATGTTGTCATTTTCTTGTTTGCAGGACCATATGATGGCTTGCTTTATTGTTTTCTATGGAGACAGTCTGTTTCTGCATCTTAAATAAAAAGGTCAAACACCATAGCTGGGGAAAGTAATTAAACAACAACATGAGAAATCTCTCTGGAGAGATAATTCAGGAATTAATTTCCAAACATGTACCAATTGCAGTACTGATGAATGCTGCATCAAAAGATGAATTTCAGCAGACTATAAAAATTGTGACTGCTTATTACATAGCTCTACAGCTTATATAGATATAAGTACATTTTTTAAATAAAATAATAAATATTTTTACTGCACTTGGTCAGTTTTAATGATAAACGTAATAAAGAACATGTAGGCATTATCCCTATAATTTTCCTAAAAGTGTAGCATGTGATTTTCAGCACTAACTAACAACTTGATGGAGAAAGGAATTCTTTGTACTAAATATAAATTCCATGTGATGACATGCGTTTTTTCCTCTCAGATCTATTACAATAAAATTGGCATGTTTGAAAACTTGAAACTAAAATAAATATTAGACTATGTTTTCATTTGGATCTTTACTTTGCATTAATTTCCAGATAAGTTACTTTTCAAAGAATTAAAGTCAGCTATTCTGAAGAGTGCAGGGAAATGCCTGACAATGTGTGACAGACAGGTATAAGCTGTGGCAGATAAAAGTAAAGATCTACACTCTCTGTGTTATGCAGTCTGTTTGGAAAAAGCAATGTAGCATCATTTGGTTGAAAACCAGTCACAGCCGGCTGCCCTTTGACCTCATCTCCAGGAAATATTTTGTGGTTAGAAACCATTAAGAACTGGCCAAAACTAGTAATGATTTTTTTGTTTTCTGTTTGGTGTCATTACTGGCCCTGATTTACATTAGATACTGTTGTTCAATAAGAAGTGCTACTTTGTATTCCTGAATGACTGGATATCATTATACATAGTCTGGTACATGAAAATAAGATTCAGTGATGTTTTTGTTAAGCCTAATAGATTAATTTTTAAAGGGTTTATTACATATTTGTAGCCTTAAAATTGAATGCTGCTGCCAAAAATAGATGACTTTACGGAAATAAGGCCATAATTCTGTTATATTTACTGGTTACAGGACTTTTTTAATTAACAATTGCTTGTTAATACAACGTATGTGTCATGCTTAGTTTTAGCACAACAGAGCTTATGGGAGTTTTTTTTTTTTTACTTTACTTCAGATATTCAAACACAATTCTCATTCATCTAAGCAGTCTTATTAAACAAGTTTACTCTTGGGCTAATAACAGCCTCATTAGGACTGTCCCATTTTACCTTGTTGGCACCTGAGACAAAGCAATTGTTAGACCGGGCTGTAGGAGTCAGGTTAACTGCGGATTAAAGAGCACATCCATATGCATGAGTAAATGTGGTGATAGAAAAGAGATGTAATTACTTTATTAGTTAAATTTTAATGTAATACTTATTATTTTGATTAATGATATTGGCTAGCTGTGATATTGGCTAACTGCAATTACTGACTTGGAAAAAGAGGGTGACAACTAAGCAATGACCCACAAATTACATTTAACAGTTTTCTTAGCAGGTTATAAAAAGTCTTTTAAAGAGAAATAACTTTTGAAAAAATTGTTTTCAGCTGTGAAACATCCATAAGCATGTACCAAAGTGGATATGTACGAGGGACGTTCAAAATGTTTCCACTTTTTCTAACTTTATTTATTAAGAATTTCAAAAACAAATTACATCACTTTTCCACATAGTCACCTTCCTTTGCGATGCAATTTTCCCAGTCACATGACACTCAGAAACAACCAATTACTACTCCTCCCGCCTTCACCCGTTCCAATGAAAACATAAAACTGCAGAAACTTTTTTGAACGTCCCTCGTATTTATGCAGTAAAATTAACAATAACCATTCTATCTGTCAATTACTTCTGCAAGTCTGTGAAAACTATGCACTTACTAAAAGGAAGACAAAATTTGTGTAATGTTACTAATCAGAATAGTCAATTTAACACATATAATAATCATAAGTAAATGCAACAAAATGAACACTCTGTGCCATTTGCCCTCTGCTGAGGTCTACCATACAACTACACAGATTGCACCACTGATAAAGAAACACAGAGAATTTTATCACTCTACCAAAACTAGGCAACCTTCTATTTGCCGGAGGCTACCCAAACTTTAGGCTACATTAAATGTTCTTTTAAAAACACCTAATAATATTTACCACTAATTACAATACTGAATTTAGAAATAGGGCTAAGGAGTGACTTTTGTTTCCTTTTAATTAAATCAATCAGACAGCTCATCTTCATTAGTTCATTATGCTTAGTTATTGGACAAAAACAGTATGTAAGACAAGCACCAGACACCTGAGTCACTTTATTAAATTGTCAGTGTTCGAAACCCTGTCAGCAAGCAATTTTACCTTCCTAAAATCACTTAGCACAACTGATCTGCAAATAGCTCAAATTCAAGACATTCAATCTGTACCTTTAATAAAACAGATTAAAATATAAATTGATTAATATCCTTTTCTGCAACAATAGTTTCATCTTGCTTTAACTATGCAATTTGCACAGATGTCCAGATTATAATAACTGAAGGAGAACAGGACAGGCTGCATGCCCCCTCATCAGAAAATATGAAAATCTTCGTGACTGCTCTGTTTGAATATGCACTTATTTCTACTGAATTAATGTTGTTACATATTACAGTTATATGATTTAAAAACATATAGTGAAAGCTTCCTGAACATTTGAATAAAAATTATGAAAATGTTTAAAAGTGAATTGCTAAACATTTAAACATATTACATTGTTTTTTGCTCAAGACCCAACATTAACTCATTCTCTGTCATTTACTGGGCTAGTGCTCCAATGGCAGAAGTGCTGAGAATAACCGTATCACTTGTATATTTGCAAGTCACCCTGTGGTAAACTGTTAAAAGGAAATTAGTTTTTAATAAAATCATACAAATTTTTTCACTGGTATCCCCATTTACTACTTGGTTTTGAAGATTGTGGCAGGTATGTGCTATTGCATACAATGAAAATGTAATGCAGAACACCAAATATACAGACACCAGTGAAGCACAATATCCTCGCAAGCATCCATCTCCTTAACCTGCTTTTCCGTTACATGGAGATGTGGAGACTGACACATTGCCTTTCAGCACTAGAAGGAAAGCAGGAAATCAATCTAGATGACATACCAGTCCATTATTGGATACATTCACGTATGTCATTTTTGAGTTTCCAGTCCTAGTGACTGGCACGGTTCTGAGATGTCGGAGTTAAGCAGAGTACCTAAACAAATAAATAACACATTTATTCGAGCTTTCCGTTCCTTTACAAAGTCGCTAGGGTCCAACCTTGTTAAACTTGTATTTTACTGAGCCGTTTTCTGTTTTAGTGAGCTGCGTGTCTCGTGTTGTGTATAAAGACAGGATTACTGAATGAAAGCTCTATCTTACAGGAAGCCTGGCTGCATGTTCCCAGCTAATTTGTTGCAGTTTGTCACGGTGCCTTCCTTATCAATCTGGTTTAATCATGTGTCAAAGGAGAGATATCACAGCGACTCAACTTCGGCTCGCGTTTCTGTTCTGATCCAGGCGTAGCGCTCCCATCACCTACATGGGAATTCAACTTTGCCCAAGTCCGACTTTCTGTGAGCGACAAAACAACTGAAATAGTTCGCCTGCGCTCGGCAAACAATGCGATATCTGACCAATCGTAAGCCTTTCGATATAACACTGTCCATATTCCAGATGAGTTCTGCTTTAGTTTCACAGGTGCATATTGCTTTTGCAAGCGCACCCGTTGTATACAATGTCTTTAAAATTCTGTCGCGGGTAGGGATATACTCTTGCGCAAGAGAAGAGGACGGCGTGCTGACGAATAAAACAAAATTGCGTGGCATCTTGCGACACGAATAAGCAGCCGCGGTGACCCGAAGGCGCTCCACCGGCTCGAGACTCCGTAGCGCGTGGTTGCGTCTTGGCGCTGCCGCCGCCGCTGCTGCTGCTGCTGCTGGCACACTCATTGTTCCCTGACGTCAGCGCTCAGCCAACCCCGCCGCTGCCGCTGTTGCTCTCAAACACGTCTTTGTTATTCAGAGCTTTCCATCTGAGGATGGCGAACTGTAAAACCTGGAGCGTGGGATTTACCCAAGCGGTGCAGGAGAGGAGCTCCGAGGAATCTGCAACGCTGAGCATTGCCTTTTAAGTTTAAACGTGCACACTGAAGCACAAAACTGGACATCTGTTGGCCCCGGTAAGATTATGCAATTTATAAAATTTGAATCTGATCCAGAATGTATTTGTTATTCGGCATGCAACACAAAACTACCTAATAATTCTGGAAGTGCGACGCAACTCAACAGAATAACAATTTTTAGAATAAGCGTTTTACAGTGTAGGAGAAAGCGGTAATGATGTTTATTTTAATATTTTCGATTAAATCTTCTTAATCCAATACAAAAGCCCAATACATTTAACAGGGAATAGAATTAAAACGTAACACTCCACCCTAAATCATTCAGATAACTATAATAATCAAGTAACCTTATAAAAAAAATTAAAATAAAAACATTACGTTCCTCGTGCACACTCGCTGAAAAAATTATTGGGTACACTGGATAGGGCTTTCTTTTGCTCTCCAAAAACCCTCAATTCATCGTGGCATGGATTCCACAAGATGTTGGATTCTGGTCAATGCTGCGCCGCAAAACTTCTGCAGATCTGTCAGCTGCATATTCATTAAGCAAATTTTACATTCCACCGTATCCCAAAGGTGTTCTTCTGAATACAGATTAAGTGACTGAGAAGGCCTCTGAAGAACACTGAACTTACCGTCATGTTCATGTAACCAGTTTGAGACAACTTTTGCTTTGTGATATGCTGTTTTATCGTGCAGGAATAGCCATTAGAATGACAGATAATTTTGGTCATGAAAGGATACACATGGTCAGCAGCAATACACTGGTAGGCTGTGTCATTCATTGATTGGCATTAATGGGCCCAAAGTGTGTCAAGAATACATTCCCCACACCATTACACCACCACCACCAGCCTGAACTGTGTGCATGGATTCACGCTGTTGGTGCCACATTCTGACTATACCATCAATGTGCCTTAGTGGAAATAGAGATTCATCAGACCAGACTATGTTTTTCCAGTCTTCAACTGTCCAGTTTTGTTGAGCTTGTGCCCACTACAGCTGCTGTTTTCAGATCTTGGCTGAACAGAGTGGAACCAAATATGGCCTTCTGCTGCTGTAACCCATCTGTGAACTTCAAGGTTCAACATATGCATTCTAAGATACTTTTCTGCTCACTACAGTGGTACTGAGTGGTAATTCAAGTTACCTTAGCCTTTCTGTCAACACAAACCAGTCTGGCCATTCCCCTTTGACCCCTCTCATTAACAAGACTATTTTGTCTGCAGAACTAGTTGTTTTTTTGTTTTTCACACCATTATGAAAAAACTCTAAAACCTGTTGTGTGTGATAATCCCAGGAGATCAGCAGTAAGAGAAATTCTCAAACCTTCTTTTTTGGTACCAACAATCATGTCATGATCCGAAATCCTTGTAATCACATTTTTTTCCTATTCTGGATTTTGATGTGAACATTAACTGAAGCTCCTGACCTGTATATGAATTATTCTGTGCATTGCACTACTGCAACATGATCAGCTGATTAAATAATCGCATGGTTAAACAAGTGTACAAATGTTCCTGATTTAATAACTCAGTAAATGCATATTAAAACATAAAACAAACCTTAAGGTATTACAACAAATGAGTACATACAAGTGTCTAAACCAAAATTTCAATCCATACAACATGCTTCCAAACATTTCTATTCATATATTACTGCTGAAGTCTGTTTTCACCTAACTGGGATGGCACAGTGATGCAATGGTTAGCCTGACAATTCAAAATTCTATCCTGGGTATTATTATTTTTTTTAAACCTCAATTCTGGCTTCCTTCCCAAATTGCATAGATGTGTGTGTTAGAATATTTGACAACACCAAACTGGCCCAATGTGGGTGTGTATGAGTGATTATGCCCTGTAAGGTACTTCCACCCTGGAACTGCTTGGTTGGGCTTTGGCCGCTCATGACCCTAAATTGGATTAAGTGTATTCAAAAATGGATGGGTGCATAATGTCTGTTTCCATTATTTTAATAACACCATTTGGACACAGCTTAATCACATTTTGAAAGAAAACAGAAACCAGTTTGCATGGGCCAAAATACATTATTATGTACCATTTTCCACTGAGTCAACAGATTTCAAGATAAGAATTCAGAATATTTGTTTTCCTGCTTTCTCCAGCACATAATGATCCTGTTCATGATTTAAACTGATGACTGGCATTAACATGTGGTATAAGGTGCTTCTTTGCATATGTGACTAACAAGATCCATGTATTCATTATTGGAATGTGTTTTTCCATTAAACAGCTATGAGGAGTCAAAGCCCATTCCATTGCAAATAGATGCCAGCACAAAACAGGAGTATACCTATTAGAAGGAAACTCAGACAAATACAAGGCAAACAGGCAGACTCCACACACTGACTGAGCTAGGCATGTAACTTGGATCCCTGACCTACACCAGATGTCTTCTGCCATGTTTTTAAACCATTCATTTACTTGACTCATTGAGTCCAATACAAGTTCCCAGTAGACACTAGGGCAGACCCAACCCTGGACAGAATGCATGTCCCTGGCAAAGAGCACTCATCAATGCTTAAAGCGTGTTAATATGGATTATTTAAATAATTAGATCAGGACATCTTTGTACTGTAGAAGGAAACTAGAGTACCTGCAGAAAGCAGGGAGACTATTCAAAATTCACATAGACCCGTAGCTGAAATAGGAAACAAGCTATGGCCACTGACTCTCCCAGAAAAAAACTTCTTTCCTTGCACATTGATTTTAATAAACATACTAACATTATTCACTTTAACTCTTTAGTGATTTCATTTGTCTGATAAATACAATTGTTGCATAATGGTGGTGTATATCAAACATAAATGCATTAGCATTATTAAAATGGTAGACATTTCTTTATTCAGAATATGGTTACAGATAAAAGTCTGTAGTTGAATCAGTAAATACACTGCAAAGGGTCTCAGATTAGCAACAAGTCAGAAGGCACCTATAACATACAATTGTAAAAAAAAGTAATTTTCATTTTATATAGCAATTTCTTGATGAACAAATTTAAGATTGTTTTACAATTAATCAATACACATTCAGTATTAATAACTAAAAATAGTATATTTTTAATGTTGGCATTTGCTTGGCTTAATGGATATAGGATAAGTAAATATGATAAATGTTTGAAACCAGATAAGCAAAGTTACAGAATAGACTGGATAGGATCCCTGGAAAATCTAATTTATAGACATCAATTTTTTAATTTTGTTTTTGTTTGTGTTTACATTAAGTTAGGGAGTATAGAGTAGCACACAAAATATCATAACATTCTCAAACCTATTTATTCATATTTAGAGTTGCAGAGTCAGAGCTTATCCTGGCAGGAACAGGTGCAGGGCAGGAACCAAAATATACACCCACACAGGACAACTTTACAATCATCAGTTAACCTAACATGCATGTCTTTGGATGCCGAAGGTGACCTGGTTTATGGAAGGAAAATTCATACAGACACAGAGAGAATTTGCTCACTCCACATAAGGCAATGCCCAGATGCGAGATTTAAACACAGACCACTTTATTTTGGGGACAACAGCAGTGCCACTGTGCTGCAATGATAGTGGATTAATACAGATGTGTTGTGATTTTATATGTGTAAGTCATGATTATAAATGCTGCCAAATATAGTATGTAACATGAAACATAGTAGTTTTGAGCAATTTGCTTTTTTATTGTAGCTGTACACTTTTAATGAGTTTTAATGAGTTAATTTCTTCAGGGTTGTGCTTTTCGTTTTATCAGATAAGCAATCTTTTTATAATCTTAAGTTAAAAATTTGCTGTTTTGACTAGCTTGGAACCATAAAAAATAACTCATAATTAGGCTTAACAAAAGGAGGAGGAGAACAACAGTTACAGTATACAACTGTAGATGATTTTTTTAAAAGATTAAGAAAAAATTAAGCTGTGTTACGCTGTAAATACTTCAAGTGCCACAAGTGTAATTTGCATTGGTAATAAACCTTGTTAATACCAGTTGTACTTGTTTTTGCTATATGTTTATGTATTTATGGCTACTGTAACAGAACTGAGTTTCCTATCATGGTAAACAGAAGAATAAAGTACGGTATTAGTCAAATAAAAATATAAAATGCCAGACACATCCATACCTAAACAAAATACACAGATGAGATGCGCCATGATTTTCCTTTTGGCAATATTTTGGGGCCATGGGATGTGTCAACCTTCTTATATACAGTATATACATTTACTTTTTTCTTTCCAGCTCGCACACTTATTTATAAATCACAAATATATAGTAAAAATGTTTTCATAACTAAATGGTTGGAGTTTAAAAGCCTTGCTCAGGGTCACACAGTGAATCAGTAGTGGGCATTGAAGCAGCAAGGTTTAGGTATACAGTCTAACTCCATAATAACTAGGCATAAACTATATACAAGTGTGTATACACAGTAAGAGGCACATTGTAGGCATAACAGGCAGTTTGTGGGCAAGAGAGTTGAATGGAAGTTCATAAAACTGCCGGTTCAGATTCCATCCCAAAGAAGTCATTAATCCTGGCAGGCAGTGTGATGTAGAGACTGAGGCTGTGGACTGTAAAAAGAGCTTGGCTGCTGGTTAAACTCACACTCCTGACTCACTTGTCACTGCAAGTAATTGTTTTAACCTGCATGTGCTCCAATTGTGAAAAATGTATGTAAACACTTGTAGGTTTATAGGTTCATCATTGTCATGTGTACAGAGTATAATTGTAATTCTTACTTGCATGTGCTAATTGTACTGCATGCCAAACTTTTCAGTCTTCTTGGATAAATGCATCTTCCAAATACATAATAATAATCTTACACATGCTTAAATTGTGAAAATATGTAACTATTGTAATCATGTAATTGATACAGTTTTGATATGTTGCTTACCACATAATGTACCATATAACAGGAATGGATTCAATATAATGCATTTAAGCATTTAAGAGTGGAGGAAGTGACCTGAAAAAAGTATGGTGAAAGAAACAGAAGACTGCAATGTAAGGTAGATTGATATAGCTGTTGGATATAAACGTGTGTCTTGAAATTGACTGGCATCATATCCATGGTTGATTTGAAATCATTGATTCAGATTAAATTCAATTGTATTGTTATTGTGTGGAGTACAAGTACAGAGCTAATGAAATGCAGTTAGCATCTAACCTGAAGGTGCAAATAGCAATATATTAATATAATAAAGTACTAATGATTGGTACAGTGCAAAGACCTGATATATAAGTAAGCATGTGATTCAATGAAATGAATGCTGCAACATAGAGTTCAGCAAACTGACAGCCAAGACAAACAAGTTGTTCCTTAACCTGCTAGTGTGACAGATGGAAGAGGAGTCAGTAGTCCATGGTTGGGGTATGAGTTGTCCTTGATAATAACTGTCAACCTCCACAGACACCATTTGCACTGAATGTCCTGAATAGTGGGTAAATTAGACACCAGTGATATATTTGGTGATTTTCACAACTCTTTGGTGGGCCTTTTGTGCAAAGACTAAAATGCTGACACACCACACCGAGATGCAGTTCTTAAATATTGTTCAGCCTGCTCAGGAAGTAAAGATGCTGGTAGAAGTAAGGTGAGGTATTCAAGGCTCATATAAGACCCTCAGAGATATGAACTCTGAGGAATTTACCACATGTGTGAATGGCTAGTCTGCCCGAAGTACACAAAATGCTTCTTAATTTTCAGGGTGTTTAGGGTTAAATTATTATGAGCATAACATACTTCTATATCCTGAATCTCTTCCCCGTTGGCTTTCTTACCTTTATTGTTTATCAGGCCTACTACCTTGATTTCACCTGCAACAACGATTATGGAGTGTGAGCCATAAATAGGTACACAGTCATAGGTGAAAAAGGAGTATGACTGTGAAGCCTAACAGACTGTGGTCCCACAGGGGTGAATCTATCTTCAGGGTGTTCTGGGGGCACATCAACAGGCCTGTGACAGCAAACTGCCTTTTCTCCAAACCGTGATGGAGTATCTGTTCACCAAATTGATCAACAGGGACTCCCTCTGCTCAATGAAACTATCGAGTGTCTGCCAAAGTGATCAAAGAGGACCCTGATTAAGAGTCAAACCAAAATCAAAAGTGAGAAATAACGAGCTGGAACAAACCAGTGTCTGTGCGCTGTGCTGATAAAAGTATGTTCAACTCTCTATTAAAAAAGCTACAACAACAATAACATTTATTTATATAGCACATTTTCATACAAATAATGTAGCTCAAAGTGCTTTTCATGATGAAGAAAAGAGAAAAAAAAAAGACAAAGTAAGAATTAAAATAAGACAACACTAATTAATATAGGATAAGAGTAAGGTCCCATGGCCAGGGAGGACGAAAAAAAAAAAAACTCCAGACGGCAGGAGGGAAAAAAATAAAATCTGCAGGGGTTCCAGACCATGAGACCGCCCAGCCCTCTCTGAGCATTCTAGCTAACATAAATGAAAACAGTCCTGTTTGTATTTAGGGTTCTCATGGAAGGACTTGATGATGACGGCCATGTGGACTTCCGGCTAACTCTCCAAGAGGACTCATACGGAATTAATCTGCCATTGATGGTCTATTACTAAGAAAGTCCAGAATCATTCTGAAAACACACACTAGAAAAATATTGCTTCCTGAATCTGATTTGTCTAGTGCAGCAGCAGGGCACCTAACCATTTTGGGACAAGCTGTTGAACACAATAACACCCACAAACGCAACAGTCAATTGACATGGGAGGTCTCTGGGATGTTGGGTAAGCCAGAAAAGATTGTACGATCATGGGAAGAACATGATGGCAACATAATTATTTGATTAAAAAGGGCACTATATTGAATATGGAATGTTGGATTTTTATGCAGTATGTGTACATTTTACTAAAACATTTTTATGAAAAAATAGCGAGCCTATTATGGACTGCACATTAAAATTTAAACGTAGTATGAGCGAAACACATAAAACCTCTGCGTTGTTAATACCTTGCTGTCATAATCATATGTGCATATTAATGACTATGTCCACACATTCAGCGCCAGCTTTCCTTTGTGCCTCGGGAGAGTTTGCACAAGAAGCGAGTTCGGAGGCAGGTGTAGCACTTCAGGTCTTTTGTTCAGAGGTGCTGTGGGAGAATTTGTGTGACTTGAAGAGCGCTGTATTCCAAGCTCAAGTGGCTCCCTTTCTAAAGGAAATCTGGGACAGATTTTGTCAGCAGCCACTAAGCATGGCCCTTTGGTAATAGAATAGCCAATGTAATTTGACACTTCAACTTGCTGTGCTCTCTGCTAGTTGATTCAGTTACTCACCCACGAACGCTGAGCTCCTTCTCTCTGTCTGTGAAGGAAAACGGAGGCAATTAAAAAAACAACAACAACAACAACGCACATGTAATCACAGAAGCCAAAACAGAACTGAATAAAACACAAGAAAACAGATCAGGAAAGGCAGAAGGATTCCTTTTTCTCTCAGCCGCCTCGGATCGGTAAGTAAGTTCCTTTTCTGTTTCCGTATCGGATTTCACACCTCTCTCGCTTATGACCGGGGAAGCTGCTTCGCTCTCTCTTTTTTAATCTAGTTGAATAGGTCTGTAGGAGAAACAATAGAATAGCCCGTTAGTTGATTTTTTTTGGTGCGACGGTGGCAGTGCGATGGATATTTTGTAGCAGACAGTTTGTGTGGTTGGCTATTACAAAGAGGTCCCTTCGGTGCCAGGCACTGTGTCTCCACAGCGTCGCTGCCGTGCATTGTGTGGCTTTGGAAATAAATCAAGACGGGCAAAGTGTGCGGTGAATGGCTTGGAGGTGGGTTCAGGTCACTTTCGGAGACATCCTGTAATCGTATTTTTTCCTCTTTCTGTGAGGGGGAGGAGGAGGAGAAGGTGGCGGCGGAGGTTACATTGTATTCTTGCACGGTTTCATTCTCTTAGCGCCACTGGCTTCTTCTAGTGCAGGCAGCACCGAGCTTGTGTGAATAATGCATGTATGCGGAATACACCTCAATAGAACACTTTCAGCTCATAGTAGCACTTCTCCGGCGGCCTGAAGTATTTGCATTTTTTGTCTCTCTCTAGCACACACACACTCTCTCTCTCTTAGGCGCCGAGAGTTTGGAAGGAATGAGAGAGCGAAACAAAGTTGAGAGTGCTTTATTATTGGAATTGCGGGGCACAGGTTAGAGGAAATACCTCCGGCGGGGGTCGTGTGTGCTTCAGACAACAGACATTGCTTCTGTGAATTCCTGGTGTCTGGATGGAAAAGCCAGTTGGGACCAGGGCCTCCCTCGCAGGGCAACAAGCAAGACTAGGTTTTCTTTCAGTACTGTACATCTGTCCAGGAAGCCAGGGAAACAGCCAGTGTGTCTCCTTTCAGTGTGTGTGTGTGAGCGCGCGTGCGTGTGTGTGGGTTTAAAGAGACAGGCTAAAAGTAGCCAGCTCTGTGTTCATACTGTTGTCAGAAAGTAAGTCTGCAAGTGACTTAAGGAAGGGGTGGAAGAGGAGGTAGCCTCTTGACTTCAGGAGGCACTGAATACTTGTAAACAGATGGAAACGAACCCAGACATGCAGACTTTGTCCGCTGTTTAGTCTACAGAGATCTCATTTGAATTTCTTTTTCCTCTCTTGCACAAGGTGTTTTGTAGCCCTTGATATTACGTTGTCAAACACATCTCCGGCATATTAACTTGTGCCTTCAGTTGTTTTCTGTTGCTGTAGTTAATTGTAGGGGGTGTGTATTTTTAAAACCCACTAAGCACAGTAGAGACTAGACGTGCCCCTCAAGTATTATTTGTCGTAAATTTCCGAAGATTTGTTTCTTTTCTTTTTTTTTTTTTAAGGATGAGGGTTTAGCTTTCTTCAGCCCTCATCTGGATTAAGCGGGGTTTTAAAGTGTCAGAATGGATGAAAATTCTTGATATTAATACTGCCTTTGAAATGATGTTAGTATTAAGGGTGAAAGTTTGACTGTTTCACTAAGGCGTTACTAAACACATACAGGCGGTGAAAGATTTGCTCATTTCCAAGTAATATTTTCTTCATGTTGTTTTTACAGCAGCAACATTTATTTGTATAGCAAATTTTCATACACATGATGTAGCTCAAAGTGCTTTACAAGATGTCAAAGAAATAGTTACCTCCTTATACAGTATATAGGATTACGTTCTTGTTATAGCATCTTGTTGAACAAGAACTGTATGAAGATAACTACCTAGTTATTTAGTTGAAACAGAAACCTTCATAACCTTTAGAAAGAATCTGGATGAAATATTGGGATGCACTTGATGGTCTCCTCTCGTTTGTCAAAGTTCTTAATGTTTTTTAAGAGTAAAAAGATTACAGGAGTTTTACAGTGTGTCATGTTGGGATTACAGGGGATAAATGCTGCAAATGAGAAAAGACCGTTCATTCTGCCAGGGTCATTTGGTCAGCTTATCAATAGACTGTTCCAATATCACAATCAGTCTATTAAAAAAGTGTATCCCATTATCTAACGCAGCTTATTAAAAGCCATCCATCCTAATGTCTCCTTAGCCTATTAACAGTCATCCATTGCAATATTTCATACAGCAGTTTGAAAATCATTTACTCTCATATCTCGCCCAACCTATTAAAAGACATCTGTTCCTACTTCTCATCAAGCTTTTCAGGAAAAAGTCAATTCTTTCGATATCTCAGCCAGTCTTTTACAAAGCACTTGTTCTGATATCTCACCTAACTTATAGAAATTATCTGCCGCAAAATCTTATGGAGATTTTGAAAAGTCAAGTGTACTAATATCTCATCCAGAGAGTGCAAAGTTATTCTGCTTATGAACAGTTCTCTGGTCCAGTATTTAATTTTAGCGTATAATAATATATTCCAGTATCTTCAATACTTTACCCAGTCTATGTAATATCAACAGTTCCAGTGTGCTATCCAACCTCTTAAAAGTTGACTCCCTGAGTATCTCATCCAGGCAATGAACAAATTATGGTCGCAATATCTCATTCAGCTTGTGGAAAGTCTTCAGAGTAGCTGGGTTTCACTGCATATATGGTTTAAATTAAATATACCAGTGTTGTGTGTCCTGCTGAATGTATGCATGTATCTTAACATGACTAGTGAGTCCACATTGTGATTGTAGGCTATACATTTACATATTTTGAAATTCACATTTGGATGTTAAGGTTGGTGGAAATCATTGTTTTGTCTTGTGGTCTTCTAGGCATTTTTGATGACAGTTCTAAAAAAATATGATTATTTTTAGTTTGTTAAAACTTTTTTCTTAAAATAATTATGATTACCATCCTTGTTTTGATCGGTTAACATTAGAAGAGCATTCATCAATAAATGTCACTTTCGTCATATGCACTTCTAGTTATTTGTACCAGTAAATTGCTTAAATTATCAATTTGTTCAGATGTAATTGAGAAGTTGAGTTTGGATAGTCGTTTAGTGGTATTGTTTATAAGTGTATAAATTTAAAGAAGAAAATAAACTGTGTAATAAATGTGATCTTGTATATACTATGAAGAATAGTACAAGCATACTTTATATTTTCATTTTGAAGACTTTAAATTTCCAAAATACAGATTATCACCAAAAATAAATTGACACGATTTGGGCCCAAATGTAAGCATTTCATTCATGAGATGGGGTCAAATATATATTTATCCTTTAGGTGTTCATTTGAACAATGTCTACAGTCTTATTTCTTTGCTTTTTTCATAATAGTGTATATAACAGAAGTCTGAGACATAATTATTGTACTTCCCTGGTTATGTAAATGTGTATTGAGTTCCTATGTAATTTGGAAATATGCTGTTCCAAACTTTCCTTAATAATATACAAATACCTTAATGGCTGTTTGCTAGTGGCATAGGATTTGATCCACTTGATTTTTTTTTCTTTCTGGTCTGGTCTGGTCTCTCAGTGAAGCTGGTGTTCTGACTCCCTTTTCAATGTGTTGACATGAGAGTGGAGGATTTAACTTGGCAGCTCAAACAAATGCACCATGAAAGGTTTCCTATGAGACTGAGTGCAAGTGTGTGTGTCTAAGAGGAGGCAAATGACTTGGGGTAGAGCTTTTTGTGTTGGTTTTTTTTTTTTCGGAGGGTTGGATACTTAGTCTTTTTGAAAAGTATTATAGTATTTTGTAGATGATTGAAAATATACTAAGTCAATGAACATATACCCAAACACCGGGTAATAATGTGTTTTTGTTTACATCTAGCATAGCACTTTGTGGTGGATAATTGCTGGGTCCCAAGCAAACTTTATTCGCTTTAGGAAAAAAATATTTTTTTCAGTTAAAAACCTAGCTTTTAAATGTCTGCCTTTATCTTGCATTGCTTGTATATTTGCTTTTCAGTGTCCATTTAGAACAACCTGTTTTGTGTTCATGTTGCATCGATATATTTTATTTTTGGTTGGTTTTAATATCTTGCTCCAAAGTAACAATTTGCAGAACTATATTTGCTTAGTGGAAATAAAGCATTGTTACCTATACCTGTGTGGTATGCTGACCTTCCAGCCTGGAATCAGATTGGGAAGAGAATTTGTCTTATACAAGAGAAGTTAATTTTCTTCCCCTGTTTCTTAGAGGGGCCCCAGTGTGAGCTTCTGAATTACCAGGGGCAGAAGCACTAGGCTGACCTCCTCCTATTCAAGCTGAGGATGTTGAAACACCAGCCGTCAAACAAAAGACACATTGAAATGGAGATCTGCAACAGAGCACGTGTGACTAAGCCTAGAGAACTGCATTTATTAACCGTGTTTTCCACAAACGAAAGAAAACTGTGAAAAGCAGAGGGTATTCATAACGGTGTGAAAACAGGTTTGATTACTGCTTGAGGCTTGTGGATGCACTCCTCTCTCCTCTCTCTCTCTCTCTCTCTGTCTCTCTCTCTCTCTCCTCCCCTCCCCTTTCCCTTGTGTGTGTTAGCTGTCTTCTGATCATGTGAACTGGAGCAAGCATTTAAAGAGCAGATGCTTCATAGTCCTTAAGTATAACAGAATTTAGTCTTCTTTTTTGCATATAATACAATAGTATATATATCATACTTTGAAATATAATAAAGGACCAATTGTAGTATATTTATGTTTGCAATCTTATTTAACTAGCTATATTCATATTGCAAATGGTAAATATCTGTATTCATATTTATATTTTTGCTTTTTTCCTGGCTTTTTTCTATTAGGCTTATTACTTGCTTTTGAAAAAAAACTTACATTTTTGTCAACACAATTTTTAACATTAACTGAAGTTATTTCCGTATGCAATAGAAGAATATAATTACTTTTGTTATCATTATTATATTGTACAGCAGCATTTTGTTTTAATGAAAAACACAAGTTTAGAAAATTGATGGAATTAATGGAAACAAAGTCCTTAGTTTGGCGTACACTCTGTAGTTTGCTCTCTTTTTCTTTTTCTCTCGATTTAATCATTTACCACTCAAGCTAAATATTTAACAGATTTTATGTATTGCAGTAGTTAAGAAGTATGTCTTTGGTAACATACACTCAGTTGGTGATATTCTCAGTTGTATACACTCACGTTTGACAGTTTTTTTTCTTTATACCTGCAAGTGACTGTTACATTAGTTCTTCATTTTGCATCACATATTTATATGGTCTTTATGCCTTTTGTACAGCTGTGTTAAAAAATGGAATTGGTAGTCAGTGAGTATAATTTTATACTGAGAGCTTACCTTTTCCTGTACATATTGTGAATGTAAATGCTTTATATAAACACTTAATCAGAAGCTTCTTTAAAAGCTCTGAACTCTGTTCAAAGAAGTACCTAAAATTTATTTAGTTAGGCTTGAAGTAAATTGATATGGAAGGTGAATGGTTTGGGAACCACAGAATGATTAGCCTGTCTGCCAGTAGCCCTATAAATCAATGTAAACCACTGGTCGTGGTATGTGTTTATGGATGGGGGGATGGGCATTTCATGAAGTGACACCCTTTATTGTCTTTATTCTTCTTGTAAGATTTATAGCAGCTTGTATTTTGTTTTCATTGACTCAGACAAATGAAACAAAATTTTGTTAGTATTTTGTGTGTATACAGTGTATATATATAGAGAGAGATAAATAGATTAGTGTAAACATTTATATACAAATCATTTAAAACTTATTTTGGTATTGGTTACAAAAAAAATCTCAGTACCAGTAAAATCTAAACACACCTAAGATCAAAATCTGAATTATCTAATGCACATTAAATGAATAAACAGAAAAATACATTATATGATTTAGCAGGTTTGTATAACAGGACGTATACTGACAGAAGTATAGGTGTGCGCTGAAGTATTTGCTTATGGAGCAGTCATAGCTCCTAAGATGATGTTGCATTACTTTGTGATACTGTTGAAGCCATGTAGTATTTTTTGCCAACTTTTTATTTGAGATTATATATGAATTTTACAGGTACACATTTAAAAAGTAGCATAACTTATGCTATATAATATATATATTTATTTGTATATGTATTTATGTATATATACATATATGGGTGTATATATATGTATGTATGTGTATATATATATGTATGCATGTGTGTAAATATATATATATATGTATATGTATGTGTATATGTATATGTATGTGTATGTGTATATATATATATATATACACACACACACACACATATATGTGTGTGTTAATATACTCAGAGATAACAAGTCTGTTAGACATGGAAAGCTACATATTTTGGTTGAGCTATTTTGCAAGTAGTAGTCAATAAAATGCTGTTATTATGATTTTAAGCAAATTGTATGCATTCATGTATATAGACATTTTCTGTCTGAAAACATCATAAAGTACCAAGCAAAATAGACCATGCCTGATTTGCCAAGGAAAAAGCTGTTTGTTTGCTACGACAATTTTGCACAGTGCTATAAAGAGCTGAGTTCAAAGAATATTATATAGTAGTTTATTCTCTCATGGTAATATCATGAGTTCTCTGTATAGACAAAGCATAAATTACTTTTAAAGAGATGTCTAGAAATTCAAATGCTGTCGCTAAGAATATCCCTATGTTCTGCATATTGTAAACAAAATGACCTGCATGTGTGACTTATGAAATATTTGTGAAAGCCATACATTTTCAAACCAAAATTCATTTCTAGGATCAGGTTTGTACTGATAAACCAACATATTCAGATGCACAGTTGAGTCCATAATAACAGAAAAGGTCAGCACATGGCACATATTCATTAAACTCTGATCTCAGCAGTTCTTTATATTTTTAAAACATAATTAGAGCAATTGTTTTAGTTTTTGCATGGTTATATCCATATTCCAGCATCAAGCAATCTTCTTTATTTATTTATTTGGTTTGTACAGTGCTATATACTGTATACCCTGCCGTTCTTTCTTATATTCTGTAAGTGCCTTGAGCATGGGAAAGGCACTATATAAATAAAATGTATTGTTATTATTATTATTGTTGGATAATTATTTAGTTGCAGCAATCACCTTCTTTAATTAGTGCTAAAGCTCACTTAATCAGTTAGCCTCATGAAATCCTTGACAGCTTATGTCCAGTAATGCATACTACTTACTGTCACTGTATAATGTAGCAATAGATTGCCTTTAAACACATCTTATAGTTTGTGTTGTAATAAATGTTGTGTTTGAAGCAATCCTCAGCATTCCTAAAATTATATCGTAAAAATGTACATACTATATGTAAGATGCTGAACATGTAAAAGAATGGCTAGAAGAAAAGCAAAACTTTGTTCCTCTTGATTCCTATAATAATTATCAAATTATTTCACTTTTTATTTATTATCAGTACTCGGTAAAAAGATGCGCATACAATCATTCTCCAATATTGGCTTAAAAGTATTTATAAGACAGTTTTATTTTGAATTTGAGTACTGTATTCTGATTTGTGGAATATAAAACCATTGAATTAACATTTTCCACCTCCTATTCATTGTGCAGTAATACTGTCTGTAAATGTATTCTTGGTGTGTTTTTTAACTAGTAAGAGTTATTTCTTTTTTGATGATCCCTCATCATTAGCATTTAATGGTGCTTGATGCAGTGCAAGTCTTCTCAGCATTTCTTTAATGAAAATCACTGTTACCTTTTACTCTCAAGTCAAGTATAAATCTCTCCTTATGTTTTAAAGCACACTTCAGAGCACTGCAAAGCAGTTTCACTGAAAGAAAAACCTCTTAGTATTAGACCTAGACTGAAAATATTTTTTGTTGGAATTAGTAATGCTTTATTAGATTTGGGGAATATAATAATAGTAATCCCATTTCTAGCCTCCATAGGAGAATTAAAAAGTGTAGTCCTCCCTTATACCTTTCAAGATAAACAATATGGTTAACAGTCCTCCTTGCAGTTAGCCCCAAAGAAGAATATGTCCAGCTCTTCTGTAAAATAGATAGTTAACAGATTTCAATTTTATCAGCAAAATTGTTTTCCTACAAATTTAAAAAAATAGTTCTTGATATATTTTTGATATTATTTTGAAGAGATGGAACTGCGTGGAACCATTAATGTTTATATTAAAAATTATACCACTAATTAAAATTGTTTGTTTTATTAAATTTTGAACTGAACAACTAAGGTTTGCTTTTAAAAGCACTTGTAAATTTTCTTTTTCCATCAAAAGTTTGAGATTTCTTAGTTCTGCCGTAAAACCATAAAATGCTTTAACAGTTACTCACTGGTTTTGTTATAGCTGTCCAGTTTTGTTTCTTGTACTTGCTTTGAAAGGGGCACTGCAGCTTCTCATATGAGAAAACAATATATTGAAATTGTACACGTCAGACTTCTTTTCTAAATAACATATTGGTGGTTATAGAAATAGTCAGTTAGGAATGACAACGTGCTTATTTGTGTGATTAAAGCAAATAGATACCATAATTCTTGATCTCATAATGAAAACATAAAATGAGATATTGATGTATAACTTACTAGCTGTGCAACATTACACTCTTTAGATACATAGACAGATGTTTGTTTTGGGTCAAATCCCCCACTGTGTATGAGCTAAAGTGGAAGTAGAGAATAAGTAGATGAGGTTGTTACTGTAGGTCCTTGTGTAAATGCACCCTATTTAAAACAGCAGGTAGGATTAGGTATATGTAAAGAATGGTGATGCAAATTCCTAAATTATATATAATTAAATGAAAAGAAAATAATTACTTCAGTATATTTTTAATGTAAAGATATGGTAAAAGTAAAATGTATAGTATATTCTACTTAATCTATTTCAGGGGTGAGATTACCAGGGCCTATCTTTTGAGCACTATCCTGAAAGACACCATTCCATTGCAGATCCCACTTCTTCTTCTTCTTTCGTCTGCGCACAAATCAGTCTGAAACTTACAAAGGAGCCAATTTGAAATTGCCAGAAAACTTAAGATGCATATCTTTAAGGGAGTGTTAGGAAAACTCTGAGTACCCATGTATACATGGTTAGGACATGGAAATTCCACTTGGACAATATCCAGGTGTAAAATTTACAGTATATGCATTTATATTTATATCTGTAAGCCAGTAGTGGTATGTCACTGTGCCGCTCGGTAAAATATACTGCTGCTTGAAAGATGGCAGCGTGAATTAAGTTATACTGTTGACTTAAATATTTAAAATTCATTTCCAAGCTTTTTGTGTCCACTACAGCTGTGTCATTTATTTTCAAAACATTTTTCAATATTAGAGAAACATAGCAGGCATGACTTTTAGATGATTGGCCACTTTTTAGGAAGGTCCCCTCTCAACATCCTCTGGTAAATATTAGTTATCATTTAATATAGCAAAGGGGAGTCAGTTTTCAACAGTCTAGGCACCATAACTTGTACTACTGTACATTAAAAAAGTTGCAAGATACAAGCATCATCTAGGATTAAAGGTGGCAACATGTGATGATGGAAATAGTCCTGTCATCTCTATTGTTCTTAGTGTTTTTATGTAATACACTTCTGTTTGTATATCTATTCTTGCCATTTATTTAGAGGTGTTCCTATTTTCATCTCTATAATCATATTGCTTAATTATCACTTCAAGACTTCTATAAGTTTTCCAGAAATATTATTAAAGTCAAAAACATGTCTCTTTTATACAGTTTTCTTTTAAACTTGTGCATGTTGTCTGATGTGCTTGCAAATGCTTGCCAGACACTCACCCATTTTACCCCCTTCTTGCTGCTTTATTATAGCTGTTACCATAGCAGTTTATTTTAAATCAATTGTTCTGTTTTTTCTTGTTTACTAGAGAAGGTACCATGTGTTGCCAGAAGCTTAATTTAAAAATTGGAACATTTGAACAATCATTGACTGGGGCATTCCATGAACTGATTTTTTTTTTGTGTGTGTGTGCAGTTTATTGTTATATTTATATGACGGAAACATCTATATTTGATATGCAGTAAGCACTGTATTTTTAATTCATAGACCTATTATTATTTTAAAATTAATTATTTATTTGCTAATTATTTCAATCGTGATCAACACCAGCTCAAGGCTAATGCAGAAAATTAAGTTTTCTGAACTGTTATAAATGGGTTCAGAGAATGGGGGGATGATTCACAAGTCCTTCCAGATTTATTTGTTTGATCTTTTTTAATGTTTTTACATACAGTATATTGCAACATAATCTGTAGGCGTTTTTCCAAGGCACTTTATTATGTTTCTGTATTGGAATGAATACTTTTATGTTTGTGTTTTGTATGTATATAATGTTTTTTGGGAAAATACATCTCTGTTTTGATGGTTTGAAAAGTTTCATGATGCAAAAATGGTGGTGATGACTCCAGTGACCTTTATTTATTTATTTATTTAACAAACCAAAGAAACTCCTCATTGAATCCATGGCTTTGGGGTGCTGCTTAGGGCACTTTTTCTTTCTTTATTTTTCCCATTTTCAGCTTTTAAGGTAAATAACTATTTTATTGAGGATTTAGAGCACTAATGTCTTATATGTTGTGCAATAATATTAAAATCTTAAGCAGTATATTAGATTCACTTTTGTTTGCTATCATTCCTCTTTAGTGAAAGGTTAAATGTGCACATTCTCAGTAGACATCATAAGTAGATTTACTCAGTTGTTTTGCTGCTACTATCAAAGTAGCATAGCATAATTGGTTCCTAATCCTAACAACTAGAAAAAACTATTTCTTCAGAGGTACTGTAAATGTTTATTTTTTAATTTTATTTTTAGTTTCTGATCTTGGGTGTCTCTTAATACTTTCAAGACTAATTAAAGTGATTAGGACATATTCTTTGATGAAGGTGCCCTAAATGTGAAACTTGTGCTCCATGTTTGTTAGCATTGAATTCAAAGTATCACATTTGTTGAAAATATAGGGCATAATCTTATGTAAAAATTGGTTTAGACTTTTATTCTTTAGAGATTTGTATTACTTTTTCTTGTGAATTCTTTTCTTTTTTTGACTTCAGAAGATTAAAATGACTGTATTAGCAAGTCTGGAATTAATATGAACCATGTTAAAATTCTAAAGCATACATTTGGTGAAACTGGTTATTTTCTAAACATGCTGCAAACTATAAAATATATAAGTTAAGTGGTTTTTGAAAAAAGTGCGTGTTAAAAATAAAAAAGCTGCTTTCCTATTGCTTGTTTTCACCAGTTCTAGCCAGTTTCTTGAATGTTAGCTATTAAGGTATATTGCTGAAATTAAAAAGCAGTGAATCTAGAAGTGCTGCTAAATGGAAAGCTGAGGGTGTGGTGGTTACTTGATGCCCCCCACCACTCATTTCCCTGACGACATAGTCCTCATGATGAAGTGATATAAACCCATACACCCTCCCCTCCTCCACCCTTGAACAAACATTGCAGACAGGATACAGCTTGTTCTCATGGTGCTTGTAGGATTTCCTAAAGCAGCCAAACATTTTGATGCTGTTTTGTCTGGTGCTTGTAGCTGAAATTGCAGCATGTTAGTATTAAGATGGTGGCAACAAATCTCAAAATTCTAATTGAACAGTTGAAAGAAAAGCACTTGTGAAAGCATTTGAAAAGAAAGCCGCATTGCCAATACTTTACTTAGTCAATGATACTCATCCAGTGGTCTTTCCAGATGCACTTAAGCAGCTTAATTTATCAGAACTGAAAGCCATTGATTTAAAGATGAGGCCATGGTGTAGGGCTAGCAGAGATGAACTTCTCGGTATGTGAGCATTGGTGAGATTCCTTCCACATTCCTAGGACATTCAGACCTCAAGAGATTTTTGATTTTAAAATTAGCCCAACATGAATGGAAGCATAAGTGTACCTTGCAGTGGAGACGTGGTCTATCTAGAGAAGTTTTTATAATAATAATAATACATTTATTTTTATATTGCCTTTCCCATGTTTTCTGTATAACACTTAATGCTCTCAAAATAAGCTCCATTTTCTTTGCAACACATTTTTGGAATTAAAGGGTGTAGAACAAGAATGAATGATTGAGAAAGATTCTGACAGTTTAGCTTTAGTTAACAACTACATGCAATTGCAAACTTCATTCAGGCGGTCAATTCATCTCGTAAGGATCAAGTTGTGTATTGTATTTGTATTTTCCTTTTTCTGTTCCTTTTTATTTTAAAATTTCTTTCAAAATAAATATTTTATGGATGACTTGGAACTTTTCAGATTCTGTTTCACTTGGTGGACTGTATACACTTAAGGATGTAAAGTGTTAATTGAGTAAACATTTCTCCTTCTTTTTGGCTTCCAACTAGACTTCTCAGTAGTCCTTGAATTCATGCCATTTTAAGACTCAGGTACAATTAGGTCATTGCTCAGAAAAATTACAGTTGTTTTCAGATTCAGTTACAGATCCATTTACATAGATAACCTGACACCTGTTGGTGAAACAAAATATTTGGCAAAGCTGTGCTAGCTAAAATAGTTAATTTCCTTTATGAAACGCATGATTATGGCAATTGCTCTTATATGCATAGATGTGACTGTACATTTAAATTATGGATTAATAGGTTACAGGTAGCTATGCCATTTTTCTCAGAAACATCCACTTTTATTTTGATATGTGCCCTCCTACTTACAGTGACCCATTTTACAATGTAATCTATACTAATAAAAGGCAAAGCCCTCACTCACTCACTCACTCACTTACTCACTCATCACTAATTCTCCAACTTCCCGTGTAGGTAGAAGGCTGAAATTTGGCAGGCTCATTCCTTACAGCTTACTTACAAAAGTTGGGCAGGTTTCATTTCGAAATTCTACACGTAACGGTCATAACGGTTGATAATGGTCGACAACGTCCGCCATATTGAACTTTCTTATTTATGACCCCATCTTCACGAAATTTGGTAGGCGACTTCCCTGCGCTAACCGAAACCGATGTACGTACTTATTTCAATGGCATGAAGCCACTGTCGGCCGCCATATTGAACTTTCCAAACGTCACTAATTTTCCAACTTCCCGTGTAGGTAGAAGGCTGAAATTTTGCAGGCTCATTCCTTACAACTTACTTACAAAGGTTAAGCAGGTTTCATTTTGAAATTCTACGTGTAACGGTCAACAACGTCCGCCATGTTGAACTTTCTTATTCATGGCCCCATCTTCACGAAATTTGGTAGGCAGCTTCCCTGCGCTAACCGAAACCAATGTACGTACTTATTTCGGTGCTATGACGACACTGTCAGCCGTCATATTGAAATTTCCAACGTCACTAATTCTCCAACTTCCCGTGTAGGTAGAAGGCTGAAATTTGGTACTTATTTCGGTGTAATGATGCCACTGTCGGCCGCCATATTGAAGTTTTCAACGATCTTTGTTACTTATGGGCCCATCTTCAAGAAATTTGGTACGCGGGTTCCCAACGCTAACTGAATCCTACTTACGTACATATATATGTCCATAGCCTGTAGCTCGTTCACCGTGTGAGGCAGCGTTGGGTCCCCCATCCCAACGCCTCCCACGTTGTTGGCTGCCTGCCTATATAAGGCTGTCCGTCGCTCCAGTCTCTACATTCCCTTCCTTGCTTTGCCACGGGATTCACGTCTCCCTGCTGATAACTACAGCCTTTTTATTTAATCCACGGCTTCTCTGCTGTTTTATTGTTTATTTATTACGATTACAGTTATTGTGTAGGTATTTTAGACTTACTTAACATTGTTCAGGTACCCATTTCTGTTACTGTTCCAACCATACCCCCATTAACATGTCTATCGAGGTGATCACCATCGATCTAAGAACTGTCATTTACCGAGTGGTTTCCATGCCCGGAGATGGCACCTGCCTTTTCCTTTCTCTGTGTTACATATTGCACAGCCATATCAGGCTCACTCTTGATATCCGGAGGAACATTGTGTCTTATGTATTGAATGACTGGGACAGGTTCAAGGTGTGGACTGATGACGGTACAGGAGATAATTATACTACACAGGAGCACTAGAAGAGTGAAATGCTTAAGCCCTTCACCTATGGATCTGCATGTGAGTTGATGGCTGCCACTGAATTGTTCGGTTGTCACTTTCAAGTGTACCGAAATGGCCAAATATTTTACACCTTTCAACAACCATCAATGCCTCTTAAACATCTTAGATTCACAGGGGACGATTTCAGTAGTGGACACTTTGATGTTTATGAATGTTTAAACTCTCAAAAGCTGGATGTTAAGTTATTGATGAAACCGGTTGTATGCTTACCACACTTGACAGATGCCGAATGTCACTTCAACACAAGTCCTACAAATACTGTCGTAATTGAAACAAACCATGAAACTCAAGCTGATTATGACAGCAGCAATCCAAGCTGTGAGATTTGAGACAAGATTACTGTTCACATGGCCAACTGTACGTTGCATGCTCAAGAGTAAGCTCAGCGCACAACTTGGTCATATTACAACCGGAGGGCCGAACTCACAATGTGGTATACAAAGAGATCCTTAACAAATAATTATTGGCATATTTTCCCTCAGTTTAAAAAGGTTTAATTTTCTTCTTAATAAATATTTTAAGGCAGTACTTGCATGTAAGCGCTGGTATTTTGCTAGTCTATACTAATAAAAGACAAAGCCCTCACTGACTGACTGACTGACTCACTCACTCACTCACTCACTCATCACTAATTCTCCAACTTCCCTTGTAGGTAGAAGGCTGAAATTTGGCAGGCTTATTCCTTACAGCTTACTTACAAAAGTTAAGCAGGTTTCATTTCGAAATTCTACATGTAACGGTCGATAATGGTCGACAACGTCCGCCATGTTGAACTTTCTTATTTATGGCCCCATCTTCACGAAATTTGGTAGGCGGCTTCCCTGCGCTAACCAAAACCGATGTACATACTTATTTCGGTGGTATGACGCCACTGTCTGCCGCCATGTTGAACTTTCCAACGTCACTAATTCTCCTACTTCCCGTGTAGGTTGAGGGCTGAAATTTGGCAGGCTCATTCCTTACAGCTTACTTACAAAAGTTAAGCAGGTTTCATTTCAAAATTCTGTGCGTAACGGTCATAACTGTCGGCCGCCATAATGAACTTTCTAACGGTCTTTGTTACTTATGGGCCCATCTTCAAGAAATTTGGTACGCGGGTTCCCAACACTAACTGAATCCTACTTGCATACATATATACGTCCATAGCCTGCAGCTCGGTCGCCGTGTGAGGTGGAGTTGGCACTCCTGAGCATAATCTAATTTTGAAGGTTAGGGCACCAATAATGTTACTGAGAAACTTACAGCCACCGAAGCTTTGTAATGGCACGAGACTTCAGGCCACGTCTCTGCAAAAGAACCTAATTGAGGCAATTATTTTTACTGGCAGTGGCTCATAGGAGAGAGTTTTTTTTTCCTTGCAACCCCCTTTTTACCCGCTGATCTCCCCTTTCAATTCAGACACCTCCAATTTCCTGTAAGGCTCTGCTTCGCAATGACAATTAATAAGTCTCATTGACAGACCCTACAAAAGGTTGGCATTGATTTGAGGCAAGATTGCTTTTCACATGGCCAACTGTACAGTGCATGCTCAAGAGTAAGCTCAGCGCACAGCTTGGTCATATTACATCCGGAGGGCCGAACTGACAATGCGGTATACAAAGAGATCCTTAACAAATAGTTATTGGTATATTTTCACTCAGTTTAAAAAGGTTTACTTTTCTTCTTAATAAAAATTTTAAGGAAGTACTTCACCCCTGCGAAGCACGGGTATTTTACTAGTAGGTTATAAGTTACGGTTTTTGTCAACTGTTTTATATGCACCAGAAACTGTTTGAATGAGCCAACCACTATTTTTAATTTCCTTGTGTTTGTTATGTCAATGCTTTCTGATCGTCCATGAAAAATAAGTCTGTTACCCATATCAAAACATAAATGTACAGAGAGCTCTTGCTTAAAATTATGAAGTATGGCTTAGAGTAAGACATGGGACTGTAAACCGCAAGGTTTCTGGTTCATTTCTCATCACAGATTCTTTGTGTGATCTTGAGAGAACCACTTGAAATATCAGGGAGCTGACTGTTAAAATGTGTAAACAATGGCATTGCACTGAGTCAGTAAATCACCGTGGAATAGTTTTTACTATTGAAAAAGTATATGTCTTCAAACAACTAAATATGCTATAGTGCTAAAAACTATTTTCCTTTATGTTTTACTAGGATAAGGCATGGAAAATAGGTTTATGTTAACAAGATAATTAAGACTAGAAGACATGTTGCAACTTTCCTTGCATATGATGACAAGAAGCAGTAATACTGCATACCTTTGTCTCATCAAGGCAGCATGTTTCCCCAATCAGATTATTATAGAGGCATTGTTGACTGCTTGTTGATGACTTTTGACACCATTGCCTTTAGTTGCCTAAGGGCAGGATCTATTTGCTGGCAGAATTTGCTTGGTTTGGTTGTTCAACTGGCTCAAGCTCCAAACCCGTGTTCCATATGTCTGCTTGGTTGCTTCTACAGTGTAGCTCTACAGTATTTTTGTTTTGTTTTTAGCAGCTAGTTGAGAGTCCCACGTTGTGTGTGGTCAGATTTGAAAGCCAAGAAAACTATAGACAGTTCTGGTTTCCTCAATGTTTCTAGAATGTTCTGACAGAATATTTAAAGCACTAGACTATGCAAGAATATTCAACAAGAAAAACTGGCTTTAAGTTCAATGGAAACTACAAAAAAACATGTTTATGTGCAGTATGAGCCAGGTGTGCCAGTGCTAACTGCATTTTGATATTTTTAAATTGTCTTAATGCACTGGATTATCTGTTATTTTACTTTTTAGATTAGGGGTACACTGCTTACACCTAAATATTTTCAGATTCTGATTATCAAAAGCTCTTGGCTTATTAAGTGAAATGAATGCTTTTTGGGGGAAATGGAATCAATTTAATACCCTAGTTTTCCAAATTCTCTCAGTATAAGTGAAAGTGTTTCAATTGCTGCGGTTTTAAGAGTTAATGAAGTATTGAACTGACTTGCAAAAATGAACTTTATTGTATAGTTTTTAATTAAATAATAAGAATGCAGGCTAAGGTTTCATAGAAAATAGATATTTTACACTCACGTCATAATAAATATTTTACAAGCCTCGAGTCTTTCTTGACTTCAACAGTGTCCTTTTTTAAAGGTTTATTTGTCAATGTATTATTTCCAGTTCCTCTTTTAAGGTTCTAGACTTGCACGTTTTGATTCTTCATAGTCTTTTGATAGTTGTTTGACTGTCTAAATGCAGAACCAACTTGCTGATTAGCACTACAAGAGTAGAGTGCAATATTGTATTGAACATGTGAGTACTAAAATGATTGACTTCTGTGTAAATGGGTTTAAGATTAATGGGAGGAGGCTTTTTCACAGTGGCAGAATTCTTTAAGATTGATTTGACATGGCTGATAATGAATGGAAATGCTATTAAGTTGAACTTGCTCCTCTTTGGGACAATTTATGCTTTTAAATTTTGTAAAATCTACTTTGGGTCATTTATTAAAAAGAACATTAAGGGGTACCTTAAAGTATCAAACCGTATCTGGATATCTTAAAAATCTCATCCTTAATGGATTATAAAGTAATTTGATGAAATTGTGAGAGTGTTTGAGGACATTTACAAAAAGTGTGACATGTACCTGTGAAGATTATCCACAGCTTGCCTCTTTAAAGTTTCTTTTAACTGTTGAGCTTTAGTATTGATGTTTGGAATTTGTCCAAACAGTTTTTGATCAATCTTATTCCAATTTTAATAATGTGTGGACATGGATCTCATCTTAACGCTAATCCATTATAATACATACTCATGCACACTACCAGCTTTAATCCACACTGGGGTGTTTCAGAGACTCTAATCAACATAACCTAAATGTCTTTGAAAAATGTGAAACTGGAATGACCAGAGGAAATGCCATTGTAGTCATGCACAGAATGTGCAAAATCCACATATACTGTAAATGGGCTGCAGTCTGGACCCGGTCATTACCATTGCATCATGATGCCTTTGTCTGACTTTTTTGAAAGTACATTTATTTATTTTTTCTAATCTTGAATGATGATCTATATATATAATTCACTAAGGCAAGACACCCATGGAAAGGCAAGACACACATGGAAAGCACGCTGGAAGGGGCGTGGATTCACTAAGCCGCCAAAAAGTAAGACACCTATGGCGCACGCAGGGAGGAGCCACGCCCACCAACTCCAAGACCATTGGATACGACGACAACTGGCAGAGCCACGCCCACCAACTCGGACGCAACGACACAGAAAGAACGGCGTCATTTATATTCGTCTGCTGTAGAGGCCTCATGTACCTCCGAGCTACCTTGACTGTTCATAGAGGCATGTTCTCGCGGAGGTGAGTCGCCATATGCGCGTGTGAAACGGTTTGCGAGGGGTTTCCCATGGGATCCTTAAAACAATCCTTTACAACTGAGGTTAAAACACAATGAAGTAAGCAGTCTTTAAAAACCGAGTTTTCGGTTACCGCGTGCACCATAGCAAACTGTTTTACACGCTACATACAGCAATTCGCATCCGCGACAAACATTCGTCTTCTTCACTCACGGACAATTATATGTTGCTCTCTCCAGAGTTCCATCTTTTCATTCAGTTTCTGTTGTATCCTCAAACCCTCCCTTTTTAGACAACTGTGTCTTTCCAGAAGTGTTCAACCATCAATAAATAATTATGCGACGTTTGTTATGCCACGGGTTCACTATTGTGTTGTATTTTGCTCCTCTCCACAGTTTCATCTTTTCATTCACTTACTGTTGTATTCTCACACCAACCTGTTTTAGACAACCATGTCTTTCCAGAAATGTTTAGCATTCAATAAATAATTATGCATGAGATTGAGCATGTGTCTACCCGGCGCAGAGAGGCGTGGGTAAGCCGTTAAACCCCATTCGGGCTGCAAACCGTGGAATTCCCACTAAGTGCGACTCATACGCTCCCACTGGTTACGTCCCTACCCTTTGTACACACCCCCCTCCCACCTCGCTACTGCTGTGGTTGGGTGTCTTGGTGGATTATATATAGAAAAGCAGCCAAAACCGCACAGAGCAATGAAACGTCTATGTGAGTCACAGGTGCATCTGGACTGTGTAAAGACGACAACGACTTAAGTGACGAGTTGGAGGTGGGCACATGAGCGAGCAGTGCATACTGAACAAGAAATCAGCAGACTAGCATGACAGAGGGAGCTGAATGGACGTCCTTCTCCTCTCCTCCTGTTCCACACTCCGCACCTGAGCGCCGTGCAGCCCCATCATTCTGTCTGGCAGGAGAAGGCGCAATGGTGGTCCGCCAGTTTTCAGTCACGGACGATTGTGTGTTGGTTACTTCCGTGCATTGTTATAATGTTGATTTTCTTGTTGATTTATTACATTACCGATTTTTCAAATGTTAATTTTGTGCTTAAAAATCATTAAAAAACCGGCTTGATTATGCGGCGTATGGTAGGCTAGTTTGTACTATTTATTCTTCAATCTACTTGGACATGCCTACAATCACCTCTACTGGGACATTTTAGAATTGCCACTAAACAGAGGGAGGAAAATCGGGACACTCATGGGACTCTAACAAAGGTGCACAATAATTCCTCACAGAGACTCTCCAAAATTGAAACAAATGTTTCTGACACTTTGTGCAGGTAATAGTTTTGATTTCCTGATTTTTTTTTTTTTTGTTTTTTTGATGGATTTTCTTAAATAATTTCTAAAAATGTGTAAAGCTAGAAAAAATCCAAAATACATCAAAATTTCTTAAAAGACAACTTGTGCAATTATGGATATGTTGATATATAAAACTTTTTATTGTGGATTCTATCTACAAATGTAGTTTTATGGTCTTGTAGTGCATATTATATGCTAATGATTATCTCATAAAGCCAAAGGTACTTTTCCTGTATTTCACCTTAAAAATATATGCAATCTAAAGAAGTATTTTGTTGCAGTATTGACCATTCATCAGTAGAAACTTACTTCATCAGTTTATTATTTTATCTTAATGCCACATATTTCTATTTTATTTTCTTCATAGCAATAGAAGACTTTTTTATTTTCTCTTTGAGAAAAACTAAATTTCTCTTACAAAGTTAGGCAACACTTGGTTTAAATAAGTGAAAGACTCAAATGATGTCCTACTGTAATTTGGTTTCATTTTTACATAGCAGTGTAACAGAATCGTGACATTATATTAAAATGAGCTAACACATAGCACTATTAAAGAGTGAAAATTGAAAAGCAGAATGTCAGCTCATGCCTTATTCATAAGCTTTTATAAAATGTTTTACTGTCTCTTGGCACCAGAATCCTTTTTCTTACTCTTTGTTGCAGTGCTAGCTTTTTGGTGATTTCCTTTAATGAAGTCTATGAAGGAATTCATTCTGTAGTCAAAATGTAATAAACATAGCAAATTGGCCTGATACTTCTGCCGTAAACAAATTGTTACTTGACAGTGTGTTTTATGGCCACTTTAGATGTTTCTGAATTGGAAGATAAGCTGAAAGAAACAGATTTTAAAAGAAAGCTCTCACATTCTACTCTTCTGCAGGTTTTGTTACTGATTTCCTGTTTTAATTTTGGTTTAATATCTATAACTCTGCATTTATTGAATATGTTTAGTTCTTACAGACATAAAATAATAAAGGCTTTTGTGAAATAACTTATTTTATTATACTTTCTAATTTCCTTTGGGAATTGTCTTGAGTATGATGTCTTTGTTTCATGATGTGCTTCTTGTAGCTCTGCATGTCCCATGTAAATTTATCATACATCATATACATACCCTGTACTTAATTTTATAAGTTCATAGCTTTAAAACTAGCTATCTAAACACTATATTCTGCTAATTACGTTTCCTGTATCATTAATGATCTTCAATTTAAGGAATACCATTTGTACAAATTATGGGTATTTAAAACAAGTTATTAGGAATTCCTGGTTCATCTTGAGTATGTTTATTGCTATTCAAATGTCTTGGACTGCAAAAAGATTTGAATGCTCCAACTTCCCATCATTTTTGTAATTAAAAGCAAAGTCTCTTATTTGGTTCATCCAGGAATTCCATTTAAACACCTCTTCTGTTTTGCAGAAGGTTCCTTCTGACTACACAGTATACCTTTTGTAAAATATACCAATAAATAATTCAGTCAGGCAGTTAATGTTGATTTTGTACACTTCAAGAATACATTTCAGCATCTGTCACTTTGGACTAAAATATTTTGTATAAGGCATTACTTAACCTCTTATAGAATGACCCACAGTCACATCCAATTTATATGCACATGAATTCCAATAATAAACTTTTTTTAGGTTAAGTTTTTTTTTTTAATCTTTGTGCTATTTTCTCATTTTAGAATACTGATTATTTTAATTAAACTGATGTTAAGTGGCATTCCAGTTGTATCACTTCTTTAATCTTTTTCTGTTGTACACAAAATAATTTTTTGTTACTTTAGAGCCAGTCATTTAACATTACATTTAAACAGAGTCTGTGATGATTGTCCCAATTTAGTTTTAAAGGTTTTGCAAAAAGTTTTACCAATTTATCTACTCACATTGCTGAGTTCTGTTCCATTCAGAATGTTTGCATCCCATTCCTACTCTTCGTATTCGGGGCCCGGACAAATAAAAAATAGGGACACAGTGAAGAAAAGTGTTGACTTTAATCTTGATCGTTCTACTTTTAATATTGTTGTTTATATCATGATTAAAATAGAATGTTGTAAACTTCATCTTAAAATTGATGTTCAATGTACTACAGTTTTTCAAACCCCATTGAAACAAAAGTAACATGTTAAATGCTTCATATTGTTAGTGGTTCCGGACCCATTTGTTTATTGCTACTTTCTCCTTAAATGGACTTCCTCTTGCACCAAGAGGAACTGCAGGCAGTGATTGCCACATCAAGTGTAATTCTTAGGATTTTAAATGATAAGAGAGCTGTAATATCATAAGGTTAATGTATTCTGTGTGACGATCACTAGAGCGAAAGGAAGCCAATTTAAGGAGCACGTAGTGATTAACAACTGGGACTGGAAATATTTATAATACAAGGCATTTAATGTGATTAAAGTGGAAATTTCAAGATTAAAGTTGACACACTTTGTCCCTATTCTTTTATTCTCCGTGGTCCTATTATGCTTCCATACTACTCTGCTTTTCAAGTGAAAGCAGATTTTTTAGGGTATGTTTTTATTAGCATTGTAATTATTAAAAAAAAATACTTTCAAAGGGACACATTCTTCAGCCAGCATGAGTAATTTTACCAAACAGAAGCTGATTTATAGTGTAGTAGGGGATCATATGTAAGCAGTGGCAGGTCTCTGACTTTAGGTTAGCCATTTACCATGCAAATGTTACAAATGCATTGGTTTTAAGAGTTTAGGCTGACATTTTATAGTAAGCAATTGGAAAAATAAATATTGTTTAAAAGAGGTACAAAATCAAAATTCAAACATTCTCATCAGAATGATGTGAATTGGTAAATGGTTCTGCCATGTACAGCATCTTATTTACACAAACTCTTTAAAGTTGCTATTGTAATAATAATACAGTACTTTCAAATCAGATTGTCAGTAATTCACTTTGTCAAGTTTATAATTTGCATTTTAAGTTAGCTTGTTAATAATAATGAAAAGTAACGTTTATCTGACCTAGTCAATTCATTTAAAATTTCAAATGTCACAAACTAGTAATGCATTCATTTTCTAAATTTCTCCCCTCTTTTTAACATTAGTTTTAGAACTGAAAAGTGTGATTTCACAATTCTTTACTTTTCATAGGATTCCTGTAAAGAAGTTAGTCAAGAGATCCTCTGAGGTCGAAAGCACCAAACATAAGTGATCAGACACTTGCTAATATCTATGTCTGTGAAGTGATCAGACATTTGCTAATATCTATGTCTGTGAAGTAATCAAGGATTAGTCATTAAACAGGACTGACCTATACAGCAGTAAGATATTCGTAATTGGAAATGGTAAGCCTGTCACTCCGATACAAGTCCAATTTATGGCATATGTGCTGCCACTGCTTTTTATTGTTTTTCAAACATAGCTGTGTATGTTTTGGCTTTAAAAAAAAAACAGATCACTAATGTTTAGTACTTGCTTATTTCTTTGAAAACATGAGATATGTAGTATTAGCAGCCCCGCTAAGTACTTATTGATGGTATTGCCAGTGAAGTTTTCTCATTCTTCTGACATCTCCATGAGCCTGGTGTTCAATCCTTCTGCATCCCAAACACATGTAGATAGGGTTCATTGGTAACTGCAGATTTTACCTAATGGTTATTGGGTTAATGTATGTTGTTCTTATTAGCCCATAGTCCACCTCACTATCATTTTCAAATTCCATTATTCAACTGTAAGATGTTACAAATTAAAATGTTTGTAACTCACAGAGAATTGCTTACATCATCACCCTTTCAAAAGTATATGGTACATGAATCAATTGGTTCATTCTGTTTTTGCTTTATAATGGAATATAATTGGCAATAAAGACACCCTTTTATTTATTTTTGTCTTGGAAGATCAGAGGTATTTTTCCATTTTAAATTAAACTGTGGAGGATTTTTAAATAAAAGGCACGATTTCCACAGGCACATGCTGACACATAAACCCTGGTATCTTCCCTCATTAATGGCTAGTTAAATGTCAGGAATAAACTTTACTATATTTGTCTCCATTACAAGTTAAATAATAATGATAAATTTTATTTTTATGAGAGCACCTCATCAACACATTCCTACACTGCTCGCCTAACTTGAGCAGCACTTCAAGATCATGTTGTGCATCAATAAATATCTAAGTACATCATTACATTTTGGGCTTTTACAAATATTTTACAAAAATGTTGCGTTTTTTTCCATTGTATTTAAACACTTTTTTGAAATATTGTGTATATATTTAGTAACCTTGTATAAATCAAGGTTATCAAGTCAATGATATTTGAAGGACTGGTTAAAAATAACATTTGAATAAATTATTTTGTTAAAATCTATGGCATACGTTTCTATATGAAACATATAGTTTGGTCATATTGTATTGTGTTCTCTTTGGGTGGTGGAATGAGACATGTTACTGTGTCAGGACTTTAGAAGTCTGGGTTCAAATCATAGCCTGCTCACAGTCTGTGATGAGTTGATTACATTCTCTTTGTGTTGGTATGGGTTTTGTCTAGCTATTCTGATTTTTTACATTACAAAAATGTAAAGTTAAGTTAATTCATTTGATTTTTTGTAATAGTAAGGCCATCTGTACTGGGTTGAGTCCATCCTTTTGCTGCTGAAATAAGTAGGATTGCAAATTTGTGAACCGTGTAACACAAACTGTATTACAAAAAAAATTTCAATCTTAATACATGTGCTGAACATCTAAGTTAAATGGTATAGTTAAATCTAGTTTAGCTTTTTATCAGAATGTACTAATTGTAAATATGTGTTCCATTTAATTGTATTATTAATCACTTTGACTGGACATTTTATGTTTAGTAGGTGTGTAATTAGAATACAGCAACTACGTAGGCTAAAATAAGCAGTTGCTGACTCAATAAGTTATTTGCCCTATTACTTAACCGATCACCACATTGCTAGTTATTATTAGTAATTATTGCATAGTTATTTACCCATTCACTTTCCAAATCTATTAAACAGTTTAAATGGAAAAAGACATCCAAACAAGAAAGTACATGGGGGTAAGCTGATATTGGTGAGAAATCATCATCCATGCATCCTCACCACTCCATATTTTCAGTTACTGTTTATTGTTCATTTAAGAGCATGCAATTCTGTGTAGGTGGACAAAACCCAGTGACCTTCATCACTGCCATCTGCTGGCACTATTTTTTTCTGCCCTATGCATCTTGGTAAATCCTCTGCTCAAATAAATATGGGATGCCTTACCAGCCAAAGGAGCCACTGTTGTGCAGCCAGTGAACCATGCTGCAGCCATCTCCCCCTCTCTTATTCACAGCAGAATCCAGCTAATTTGTTACTTCCCCAGGGCTGCTTCTGGTCTTCCCCGCTGGAAATATTTACATTGTTTGAAACCTTTTACAAAAATCATGAGAGATCCCCATTTCTATTAGAGATGGAGTGCATAATAGAATTCTTAATTTTATTTTTCTGAAAAATGTTTTGTGATTTAAATAAAATTTAAAATACACAAATGCGAAGTAGAATTGGCATAAAATAAATATGTCAGATGGATTTATAGTTATCATTGCTGCTTGTTAGAATTGATCCTTCTGTTTGTAGGTACATACAGTATATTTTAAGTGTACCATGGTTGGTCGATTTTATTTTATGATATATTTCTGTTCTTTGTAACAAATGTGAAACAAACTAAGCAGCTAATACCATATTTAGCAGGGGTTGTTGAGTATAGTGATCACTGTTTTTTTCTTTTTTTTTTTTTGTCTGTTTGCAAATACAATCTTAATACCTGGATAGTTTTTTTGGTATAAAGCAACAGAGATATTTGGTGTTGTTTAGTAAGCATATTCTATAGAAATATGTGCTTGTGTCTAATTTACAGTGGTGTGAAAAACTATTTGCCCCCTTCCTGATTTCTTATTCTTTTGCATGTTTGTAACACAAAATGTTTCTGATCATCAAACACATTTAACCATTAGTCAAATATAACACAAGTAAACACAAAATGCAGTTTTTAAATGATGTTTTTATTATTTAGGAGAAAAAATCCAAACCTACATGGCCCTGTGTGAAAAAGTAATTGCCCCCTGAACCTAATAACTGGTTGGGCCACCCTTAGCAGCAATAACTGCAATCAAGCGTTTGCGATAACTTGCAATGAGTCTTTTACAGCGCTCTGGAGAAATTTTGGCCCACTCATCTTTGCAGAATTGTTGTAATTCAGCTTTATTTGAGGGTTTTCTAGCATGAACCGCCTTTTTAAGGTCATGCCATAGCATCTCAATTGGATTCAGGTCAGGACTTTGACTAGGCCACTCCAAAGTCTTCATTTTGTTTTTCTTCAGCCATTCAGAGGTGGATTTGCTGGTGTGTTTTGGGTCATTGTCCTGTTGCAGCACCCAAGATCGCTTCAGCTTGAGTTGACAAACAGATGTCCAGACATTCTCCTTCAGGATTTTTTGGTAGACAGTAGAATTCATGGTTCCATCTATCACAGCAAGCCTTCCAGGTCCTGAAGCAGCAAAACAACCCCAGACCATCACACTACCACCACCATATTTTACTGTTGGTATGATGTTCTTTTTCTGAAATGCTGTGTTCCTTTTACGCCAGATGTAACGGGACATTTGCCATCCAAAAAGTTCAACTTTTGTCTCATCAGTTCACAAGGTATTTTCCCAAAAGTCTTGGCAATCACTGAGATGTTTCTTAGCAAAATTGAGACGAGCCCTAATGTTCTTTTTGCTTAACAGTGGTTTGCGCCTTGGAAATCTGCCATGCAGGCCGTTTTGCCCAGTCTCTTTCTTATGGTGGAGTCGTGAACACTGACCTTAATTGAGACAAGTGAGGCCTGCAGTTCTTTAGACGTTGTCCTGGGGTCTTTTGTGACCTCTCGGATGAGTCGTCTCTGTGCTCTTGGGGTAATTTTGGTCGGCCGGCCACTCCTGGGAAGGTTCACCACTGTTCCATGTTTTGCCATTTGTGGATAATGGCTCTCACTGTGGTTCGCTGGAGTCCCAAAGCTTTAGAAATGGCTTTATAACCTTTACCAGACTGATAGATCTCAATTACTTCTGTTCTCATTTGTTCCTGAATTTCTTTGGATCTTGGCATGATGTCTAGCTTTTGAGGTGCTTTTGGTCTACTTCTCTGTGTCAGGCAGCTCCTATTCAAGGGATTTCTTGATTGAAACAGGTGTGGCAGTAATCAGGCCTGGGGGTGGCTACGGAAATTGAACTCAGGTGTGATACCCCACAGTTAGGTTATTATTTAACAAGGGGGCAATTACTTTTTCACACAGGGCCATGTAGGTTTGGATTTTTTTTCTCCCTAAATAATAAAAACCATCATTTAAAAACTGCATTTTGTGTTTACTTGTGTTATATTTGACTAATGGTTAAATGTGTTTGATGATCAGAAACATTTTGTGTGACAAACATGCAAAAGAATAAGAAATCAGGAAGGGGGCAAATAGTTTTTCACACCACTGTACACTGGTACACTGTTTTGTTAAGGTCTTCAGAAACTGCTAACCAGGGATGTAAGAAGTGAAGTAGCTGCCAGATTACATTTGCATTAGATACTACAAGGCAAAATAATTAAAAAAAAAAAAAAAATCATTACCCAGTGTTTATTAACGGTTTGTTATTATGTAATTAGCTTAAAACATCACCCTGTGATGGTAAATTGCAGATGTAGGTAAACATGGGAAAATATTCTTCATTTGTATAAGACTAAAGAAATCTTATATGAAGTCCTTTCTGTGCCTTTTGACCTTATGTTATTGTTTCAGTCACCTAGTAATGTGAGTAGGTTTTAGAAATCAACTTAATCAGATTTTAATGTATGCTGATACCAGCCAACTTCAAGTAGTTTAGAACAATCCTATTAAGACTGTGCCACTTTAAGGTTCTTGTACAATAGCTGTCTTTTTATTTCATTCTCCTGATGGAAGTTGCTCTTGATGAGTAAATTGAAAAAGCTTAGTACTTTCATCTGTAAAGCATGTCCCATTGTGTGTATTCCTTGCTAAGGATGGGGGTGAAAATCACATGAGTATTAATTGTATTTATGTTGGTCTTTTTTCAAGCTGTCATGGCAAATCTGTTTGACTTGTCACTTTGTAAATCATTGTGGAGGATTAAAGACCTTTTGCTAGATTTAGAAAGAGAGAGGGCAAAACTAATTTTTGTGCATATTTCGTCTACTTTGACATGCTCATTGTGAATTAAGTTTTATTTTGCAGATGTATCAACATTATTTAAGCTCTTCTTTTTACCATTTACGTGTAGGTGATATAAAAAATGAAGCTTTAGCTTTGAATGATACAGAATTAGGTTAATAGTTCTTATATCTTATTATTATAGCTTTTTATATTATAAATTACAATTTTAGTGACAAAATGTTTAGGTATCCTGTGTTAATTCTATGTTAATGGTGTACCTTCTTCTGTTTTCCACATAAATATATCTGAAGCATCTGTTTAGTTTGACTATGGTTTATTTCAGGTGAAGTAAATGCATATGCTACCATTATAACCTATGTAATCCAGGGACATTTAGATGACACTATTCAGTGTGTAATCATGAGAACCATAAAAAAAATCACCTGCTACTGTTTGACATAAATTGACCATACTTAATCTTGTATACTTTTTGCCAGATTAATTATGTTTTGAGATACATATTGTCCAAAAGCAACTTACTGGGTTAGGATTCTATTACAGGTCTACTGTGGTATTGTTAACATAATCTGAGGTCTCTGTGACCCAGAACTGGATTAAACAGGTTTGCATCAATGATTTTAGATGTTTTTTTAAAACAAAAATGCATCTTGTTGAAATTTAAGTATGTATTAATTCTAAAATGTTTGTGCAAAATAATTTGCTAATTATTTGCTGTATAATTGGAAAACACTAACAGAAAGACACACAATGTAATCTGTGCTGTAATGCTTTGTTTTATAAACAAAATCAGTTCAACATTTACTGGAGGAGGCATATAAGTGATGTGTTACACTCCACTGCTGCAGTTACTAGTATTAAGGAGGAAACATGGCTGTGTTCCTGCTGAAGTTCTCTTTAACTAGTAATTAAGCACAGGAGAGCCGAATCCATATTGAATCTCTCTTAATGTGCTATATGTTACAGTTTTGATGTGCACTGAGGTCTAGTAAGTAATGAACTGGACTGTAAATCACATTATTACAGGTATATTTTCATTGCCGAATCATTGTATAACCTTGAAGAATTCCCTCAACCTGAATGTGGCTGAGCTGTGGCAATACAAAGGTTTGCTATGTTGGCTTATGGTCCTGAGTAGCTCCGTTTTATATCAGTCTGGCTTTGAATCCATCTCTTGGGTCAAAAAGCTTGTCTCATCTGTCCTTAGCCATTCAGTTACAGTAGCTCAGAGCTTTTGAACTTTAGCTGATTAAACTCAAGTACAGTATGAGAAGGTTTTTTGCTAGGTTACCAATGAGCTTGTCACATTGCTTTTCACTTTTCATTGGGACATCAAAGTAATTTTAAGCTAGTAATGACAGGTTTAAGATCATTGATACGTGTCTCTTTTACAACATCTTGTTTAAAGCAGTTATGTTCTATTATTTTGATTCTGATAATTACAAAAATCATTCATGCTTAATATTTTGTGTCAACATAGTTGTTAGTTGTAACGATTATTAGAGTTTTACCTGTTAGAAATTTACTGGAAATGAAATGTGTGCAACTCCACACATTTAACATTTATTAAAGTTAACTGCATTATGTCCCAAGTAACTTTATAGGCTACTGCATTATCAGTGTTGGTAATACAGTGACAGTCCGTTTACAAATGTGAGAATAAACATGTGGCTGTCAGGAAGAACAGGTGGAAATAGCAAGTCACAGAGCTGCTGTGGCAGATTTTTTCTTGTGTTTTTAGGTGTTCAGTTATTGTTTTTTCTAAATGGCTTTGATTTTTGTGTACCTATGTATACTGTGTGCAGTATTTTACTTTTTTGTGGTCAGTGCTTTTTAATTTATGCCAAAGTGCTTGTTACATTTTTGCATGTCAAACAGGGTTTTATCTGAAATAGAAATTTCATATTCTCAAATGTAGTATGTTATTTTACCTCTATGGTGAAATTCAATAAATATCATTTGTGATTTTAATGTATTTTATGAAAAAATAGTTATTAATCAGCATCTTTTCTTTTCACCATACAAGGACTGATTGTGTATACCTGTGCTGTATGCAGTTCTTGATGTAAGTAGCTCATCTTCTGAGTAAACAAAATGAGTGCTTTATCCAGCAGCCTAGATATCCCCAGTGAATTTTAGTCTAGACAAGAGACTGCATTTCGATTATTTCTTTAAAATTAAGTGTGAGAAATGTTAGTGTTTTTTTATTGTTGTTTTCATTTGTTAATGTTCTGAGCAGAATTGATTAATATCGCTGAGTATACAATGTCCAGTTGTCATTTTGGTAATGGAGAAAAGGATATTTTGTTTTTTCTTTTTTTGTTTTATGTCAAAACCTGTAAATAGCCTGACTCTATTTTGTAGCTAGGACATATGAATCTGGCTGAGCAATGACTATTGGAAATTGGACTGATTCTATTGTTTTAGTTGGCTATTTGGAGACAGGTTGAATGTAAATTACTATTTTGCACTAATAATGAATTTCATCCTATGTAGAAAGTATTTTTAATTTCCGAAATATAGTAACATTTCACTGTTGTCTATCAAGGTGAACACACTCACACACAAGTGACTGTAACTTTTACTACACCAACAGCCCATGTCAAATACATATTAATAAGCAGTGTTAGCCATTTTCCCCATGATGTCACTAGCTCTGGGAATATTCCATCTTGATATTTTGGAGCTTGACCATGTGCATTGCTAGCTATTCTCTTCATTTTATTAACTTGATATCTTATTGTATTTTTCTGCATTTATGTGGATGTGATCTTGCAAAACTTCAGAACAATCAACTCTACCGAGGATAAGCTAAATATGTTGTTGGCATATTAAACTACCGGTAGTTCATTTTACTTTAAAAAAAATTGTTTAAAATATATTAAACAAAAATAACAGGGACTCACAGATTAATGAAAAGGTGACATACTTTTGTGATATTTCTAAACAATACAAATTCATGTGAAATTTTGTTTTATTTGCTGCTTCTGCCAATAGAATTACACCAGCGAGTAGGCTGACTTAGCAGAGAGATGAGTGAGTCACAGATTATGAAATTTGTACCAATGCAGTCCTTATTGTCCTCCTTTCTATAAAGGAAAGTAAACATTAGGCTGGTGAAAGCACATCTTCTAGTGCTGTAGCCACTTAAATACCATTGCATAGAGGTTACTGTGATCTTACTGAAAAACAGGGTTGCATGAATATCTTTGGATAAATTTTAGCCAGGGTCTGTGTTGTTGTTGAAAGCATGGGTTTTTCTGTTCCAAAATACAATGCTTAAATAGACTTAACAGATCTTGCTGGCAGTGGCAGGGTTTCTCTCAGGTCTAGGAATGTACCAAAATAAGATGGTTAGGCTATTTGATGTATAGAGCCAGTCATGTAGACTGCCATAATTTGTCAGGCATTCAAATATATAAAGTGAATGCACCATATTAAAAAATATTTATATGTGTATGAAAATAATTTCAGTATTCATTATTGTTTCCTCTCTGCGTGGCACTGCCAAGCGTTAGCTGTTTAAGTATGCCTGTGGAAATCATTTTTGTGAAACTGCATTCTCATAGCCCTGTTCAGAGAGTCTTCATCACCTGTTGTCTGAATGCATACTCAAAGTAAAGATCTGAATGCAAACCATAAACTGCAAACATCTGTTTCATTGTTAGTTGCTGCCAAGCCAGATATGATTACTGCCTGTTCTACATGTTAACAAAGATATCTAGATAAGCAAAACAGTAACTATCAGTTAGGAATATGGAATGGTTTGGGATTGGTGATCTGATGAAATATGAATAAAAGCTAACACTTGAAGCAGTGTTCCTTAAATATTTCTTGAGCAGAAAATGTGCCGTAAACATTACATTCTGTAAAATCTTATTGAAAGTTGCTCTGAATGTGGAATTATGGAGTTTTATGGATAAACTTCAAGTGGTGCATCAGAAAATAACAAAAGTTAAGCACACCTGTTTACATAATTATTGGCCAGGATATCTAAGCCTGTCTTATGTTCCCATCACTGAAAATGAATTCAGGTCAGTATGGCTGTCTTGAACTGGGTATCACTCTGTTTCACACTTTTAGTATTTAGGGTATAATTTACAGATAAAAAGTAAAACTTCAGCAAAACCTAAAAGTTAGTGGAGATAAAGGTGTTCCATCACACCTTTATTGGCGGAGAGATTTATGTTTTATACAGGAATGGTTGTTAGCATTATTTAATAGCAACTGTACTGTTATATGACTTGTATGCTTATTAAGTGTCCAGAAAAATACTCAATTGTAATTTGACTATATCACTTTAACAAAAGCTAAATCTGAAAGTGATATAGTAATTTCTTAACATTAATTTAAATCTGTAAATTGTCAATGTAATCTAAAAGTATCCTTTCTGGTAGTGTTAATTCATTCAAAAATAAAGCTATTTTACGATGATCCTTTATAACTGCATTTATAGTCCATAGAGGGACCACATAGTCTAGTCTTGCAATCCCTTCTGTATCATTTAGCAGCTGGGGCCTGGGGGAGCTCTGTTGTGATGCCAGTTTGGCTGGGAAATGCAGGATAAGAAATCAGAAATTGCTTTACATGTCACAATCACAATGGCTTGGTATACTGAAGGCCACTTTTCCTGTTTCCTCTCTTCATTTGATATTTTTTTATACAAAGCGTATAAACTGTAGCAGCTCTCTTCACTGGCCTTGAGCTTTTGCATAAACCTCTGACACGGCTAGTAAGACAATACCTGGTAAATGTAGTCTAACTGCTTGCTGCATGGCTGCAATGTGTCTCTATTTTTATAACTTATTTGTAAATGCATAAACGAGCACCTGTATTAATTTAGAGTTATAAGATTTACTCAGCAAATTTTTTCATATTCTTAAATAAGCAAGGGGGTTGTAACTGTGTACTTTAAACAAATCTCTGCCAACAGAGATAAGCTTATGTGTAAAATACTTCTGTAATATGCGTGAGTGGTAAGAAGCAGCTTTGTACTGCACTGCTTCTATTTAATAGCATGCTTTAATTATTAGCTACCTGGGAGATTTTTTTGTCATTCTTGGACAGATAATAAAAATATGCTTTATAAAAATAGTGCTTGCATTGTTATGTTCTTTTTTGGATTTGAAATAGTCAAAAGATTAAATACTTCTATATACAGTAGGTCCACCCATTTAAACTTTTAATCTTCCATTGATAAGATGTGAACATTCTAGGCCAAAAGCAAAAGAAAAGAAAAAATTGGTCTGAAGTGCACTGGATAATGTTGACTTACTCTCAGGGTTCAGATCAGTCCTATTGACATTTAACTCTGCCAAACTTGTGCTGCATCCTGGATTGTTTATCGTTTCTAATGGTAGAAGGAAATAAGTGAACTTTTGCGTAATATCATGCAGCCATATTATATACCACACCCTGTGATGACAGATGTCAAAATTAAATAAAGGAATTTGTAAACAAAAGCTAAGTGTAATAGTCACATAAGTGCAGTGGATGGTTTCAGGGGAGGAAATGAAAAATGCCTTCATGAGTATGAACAGAAATGACCACTTTGGCAGACAGCAGTAGTTTAAATGAAAGAAGATGTTGATATTTTGATACAGTGGACATTTCAAACGTTTTTTCATATAATTTTTTTGTTGGATGTAAATGCTAAAGGAGCTTTTCCAATTAAAGAGACAAGGCACGGTGTTACCTGCATTTCACATTTGGATTTAGTTTGCAGAAATATCGAAGTTTTTAATTTGTGTTAAATGCATTTTTAAAAATGATCCATATATAACTTTCTAAGAATACTTGTTTAACATGCTAAACGGTAACTTTTCAACTCCCATCTTTAAAAGCTGAAATCAAATATAGATTTGTGATCAATCCTAGCTTTAAATAAAGCAAAGGATTTTTAATTGGGTCTTTTTCACTATAACACTAACACACACATAGATTAACTTTTTTATTAAATAATTTATACAACAAAATTTTATGTAAATAAAAGTATAAATGAATGATAAAGCGTCCAATATAATTTGAATGAAAAGTTTCAGAAAAATGCATGCACACAGTCTTTATTATAATCTATAGTTACCCATTACTTTGAGTATACATTTTCGCTGTAAACTGCTAGAGTGCTGGTAGCCCATGAGAAGTGTTTCTTATTTTAAATCAGAAGACAGTAGCGGTGATGAAGCTTTTATTCCCTCTAGTATTTCCTTGTATATACTGAATCACAAAACTCCTCCTATTTGGGATTAGAGAAAGTCATAAGGGATCAATGAAGTGCGTTCCCTATTGAGCTGTACATTTTCTTTTTTATTTAAGCTATCAATTTAGCAACTAGAAACATCTGTCAGGCTTATGAGATTTGGTCATACTTGAGCATTACATTTAGAGCCTCTAGGACTCCCACGCTCAAGCACAAGCTGGTATTTTTAAGCCGGTGACTTATCTGAAGAATACTGTATATGACTGTTTATTACTTAAGCAATATACTTTGTATATAGAGTATGTGTGATGAGAGTATGTATATGTATTATATATATATATCGATATATATATATATCTATATATAGTTATGTGTACTGTAGATATATAGATAGACACACAAACTGAGAAATACTTTTATTTTTTACCATGATACTTTTCATCGTCATGATTTGTTTTGTATTTTGTTGTATGTTTTGCAATGTTCATGCCTTCACTTTCATGAAAGGTTTCTTCACAATTGGTTATGCTTTTATTTAATGTATATGTCCGTCAGTAAAATTGTGCTGCCCTGTGCTAATATATGGTACTCTTCCGCTGCAATGGTACAAAGTATTGTTTACTCTTTGTGCTGATAAAACTTGGAAGTTACACTGAACTTGAGCTGTGTAGCCTGTGATGTAATAGGCACCACCCCCAATCTTAATAAGTAAGTTGAGAGATTGATCATATTATAATATCTGTTAGGATTGGGTACGCATTTAAATAGTAATGTAGCAGTAGTGATACAACAAGTAAATAAACAGTATATCATTGCTTCCAAATATATGCTTGGAGCTGAAACTTGCAATTCGCAATAATATAGTGGGTTTACTTAAACATTGCGTTTCAGTATAGAATACCACACTTGGGTGCTTTTAAAGTACAGAACTGTAGTAAAGTCTTTTATCAAACTTTGACAGTAGACTGGTGAGGCAGTTTGCCTAGATTCAGTAGTGTGGCTTTTACATCAGGAACAAGAAGGTGGCATTTGGACTATCCTTAAATGCTTTTCTTTTTCAAGGTAAAACTGAGATGCAGGGCTTACTTGTACATTTAATAAAAATAAGTGACATCCCGAACATTCCATACTCGCCAGTAAGGAACATATGCGATGGTTATTGTTTAATTTGTATATTTTATCTTGTTTTTGATTTATTTTTCTTTTCACAAGTTAGGATAATGGACATCCCTATCTTGGCCCAGTAGAAGTGAATGTGGGTATGTGTGGCAGTGTGTCCTGAGATGGAACAGAGACTACCTGCAATTGGTTCCTGCCTGATACTGCTGGGAGAGACTGGAAATATATGGATGGATGTATGGTTTACACTTTATAGAGTTTGGATTCCTTCCTGCTTATTTGATATTAACTCTTCAAAATTTCATCAACTAAAACAGGAAGCATTTCTTGCAGTTCATCTAAAGTTCACTGTACTTGTAACACCAGTATTACACTAAAGAAAAGGGATACAAATAAACATATGAATGTGTACATATGACTCCAGAAAAAAAAGTCTAATGCTCTGATTATGGTTATATTGTACGCATTATTGCTGCAGCATCATCACTGCCTCATGAGGAGTTGAAATGAAACATGTTACATAAATGGGGCAGTAATCAACTTGACCAACTTTCAAGGGTTTTTCCAAAAAAATATAAAGGGAAAGTGGTTGGGAGATTTTCGGCATCAGAAAATAAAACACAACTCAGGGTTTAGTCTGGTTCTGAAGAAGCAGCAAAGCTGATTCTAGCAGCTAAACAGGGCTTGAATTTCAGCACAGGGTTCAGGTTTATTGTGTCTGTTGTTTAAAAATCACACACAGTCTAATTCAGTGTTTCCCAACCTCGGTCCTGGGGGCACACTGTGGCTGCAGGTTTTTGTTCCAACCAGATTCCTAATCAGTGACAACACCTGATAACACTGATCTCACTTAATTAGCTGGTATTATTTTTCTTTTATTCTACTTTCAGAAAAGCACAGCAGCATGATTTTTACATTTATAAGACATTTAGAAATATTTCTGCTTTTGCTATAGATTTAAATGCTTAACTCTCTTTTGTTGACTTCATTATATTTTGCCCTTTCTCTATGCAGTTTTTCCACTTTGTTGTATCTTATTAATGACAATTTAAAAATGAGCAGCGCAGACACCCAAGCAAACAACATGGAATAATTAAAGGCTGCAACTACTTTAGCATCAGACCCACTAATTAGTAAATAATGGATTAATTAAACAATTAAAACGCCTAGAAAAGTAGAATGAAAAATACATTATTCCCATATGACTGCTTGGTACATTTTAATAAATCTATCTATCTATCTATCTATCTATCTATCTATCTATCTATCTATCTATATATATATATATATATATATATATATATATATATATATATATATATATATATATATATATACACATACACACACACGCAGCTGGAGATCCACAAAGGGAGAAAAATGAATCACGTATCATAAAGTAGTTTTTATTCCTGAGCTTTCAGTCCCTGCCAGGGGCCTTGATCAGCGCATAATGCTTAGACTTACAGGAATCAAAGGCAATATATAGAAAAAATTACATGGGGGGGCTAAGTCAGTGTGATTATGAGGAGGGGGTATTGGTTGTAAAGTTTTTTATAACCAATACCCCCCAATCACACTGACTTAGCCCCCCTCCATGAGGTTGGGAAACACTGGTCTAATTTAATAGAGTGGGAAAATACTTCTACTGTTTAAAAGCAATAAAAACAACAAAAAAACTTTTCAGTATTACCAACTTTATCCAGTTATATACTTAGTACTGAAATAAAAATACTGATGTGTTAAGGTTTTTTGAGTGTGATGATGTGTTTTAACTTGTATCCCACATTTAGAATCTAAAAGGATAATACAATGAATTGCCCTTTGTCATAAATAAATCTCAAAAAAGTAGCAGAAGCTTTGCAATCATTCTTTGAATGTCAAGTACATGGTTATAAATGTCCATCCATCCATTTTCCAACCGGTTGTGGCTGGTCTACTGGCTGGTGATGAAATAAGCCTCTCCATAAGTTCACTTTAAAATAAAACTTATTTAGTTAGTTTTTCAGAACTTTAGTATTGGCCAGACATTCATGTGCCTCAGCTTATATTGTTTTTTAATCACAGGGCAGACCGCTCTAATAATATAATATGTAATGCATTAATGGAAGCACATGATCTTTGAGATGTGCAATTAGTGGGGCTACTAAAACCACAAACTTTGTTGAAAATTAATCTGCAGACACTTACTATGTGTCCATTTTAGGGTTTTTCAACATAATGTTCATTACCATAACAATTGAAATGCAACTAACATAGCCCATCACATACAACACACATTTAAAGTAGAATGGGGGCAAAAGGGATGCTGTGTCCAGTCAAAGTAATTATTACACTTTAGATCAGTCAGGTGTGGCTAAATTTGGATTACTACACAGGTATAAAACATTTAAGACTTTGTTTAATCATGTTAGGCACATTTAAAACAAGATAATAGGAAATAATGGATTCATCTTCAGTTGAGAAATTTTATTTCATAAAAGTACCCTTAAAGTTAAGATAAATGTTAAGAAAAGCCAAGCAAAATATCTCTACATTCATTATGGCTAACACGGTACAACACCCTAGTACTACAGAATACAAGATAAATGTTAAAAAGGGAGAAATATGTTTGGAAAACTATGCCTGTGTGTTTTTGGCATTTGAAAACTGAATTTGACTTGTCCATTGAAAATTACTCTTCAGTAATTTCTCCAGTAAGTATTCCCTCTGTATTCTGAAAATCTACTCTCTGGAAATCCCACAACAGAAAAATAAAAATATCCTGAATTTTCATGTTATTCACTGATTTCATTTGGTACTGATAAAATGATTTTATTTTTATTATTTACATTTTTAGTGAAATTCAGGCCCTTCTAGGAGGTGTTGAGAATTCCTAGGGAGTGTTTCTGTTGCTGTTTAAAGATTGTGGGTCAGCCACTATGTTACTGATCAGCTCTTTCTTTCCTAAGTAACCAGCTTCTCAGTCTAGAGGCATATTTTGAAGAAAACAAACTCTTGCATTTCCCATCTGTATACTTATACAATGTAGAGTATATTATACATTTGTATTAAACATTTTTAAAACATAGGCCCACACTGGATTATTTCTGTCTCTCCCAACCGATTAGTGTCATATGTAGGTTTATTTTTCCTGTATTTCAAACTTCATGTTTGGCTGTCCAAACAATCTTTTGTGAACTGTCATCACTATGTACCTTAGAATAATGTCCTTAGTGGACTTAAATTGTCACAACAGTAGATAAATTTTGGTAAAGCCACAGATTGCTATCTTAAATATGAATTTTCTTTTTCTTTATAGAAATAATGTATCAGTTGCTTTTTTCCATCATTCCCTTTACTCATCTGGATGAATTTTCAGCACTCCAGATTTGGGATTATTCATTTTGAGGTGAAGTGGACATCTAGAATTGGTTTGGATTTTTAGCACTGGCACTTATGTTTGTTGACTGGGAGTCCTTTTCTTCAGGTTCTTCCAGTTCTAGCTACATCCCAAAACATGCTGCTTAAATTAATTAGTAGCACTAAACTGGACTGGTGTGGGGTAATTGGTGTCCCTTTTGGGAAATCAGTGTCTTGTTTAGAGTTGGTTACTCCCTGATGCCTATGGCTGCTGTGTTTGTGACCCTGAACTAGAAAAACTTAAGTGGAATGATAGGTAAATAATTTTCTGTTGCTTGATTCTAGGATCAGTGGTTATGTTATGATTTAGTAAAAAAATAACTTAAAAAACATTTATGTATGTTGGTTATACAACATAATATTAGATGAATTTGATAATAAACTAAATGTAGCACACAGGCCCGTTTACCAAATAGTCTGCAGATTGAACTTGGTTAAAAGGAGCCTCATGGAGCTTAACAATTTACATTTTAGCTTGGAGGAGAGATCACCAGCAGTTCTGTAATCTGTTCTTATCAAACATTTAAAATGTGAATTAGCAGAGCCATACAACAGGTAGTGTATAATCTATGGAACGGTAGTAGAGTGAAAGTACAGGTGAAATGTTCAAATTCCATCTGTTTAGTCTGGTAGAATAGTCCTTCAGTCTGAGCCTTGAATTGATTTAGCAGAATATACTTTGTATCTTATCTTGCAATGGAATAGCTCTGTGGAAGTTGAGAAGAAATGATTGACAGTCATGGTACACAATTGATTACATAAGTCTTGTAAGACAGAAACATTACCTGATGCCTGTTCAAGCTAAAAAAAGTCCTCTGAGACTGTGAAACTCAGATCTTTGAGTATGTGATACTCACATTATAATCATCTATTCACAGTTATGTTCATTTGGTGGCAGGATATTTATTTTTTATTGTATGCAAATGAAAATAGTTTGCTTTTGCCTTGTAAGTATACCTTTGTATTTCTCCGCACTTCTTCAGGTCATAGTTCTTTTGTATGAAACTCCGAGGAAATATAACAAGGGGTATGAAATGCCCGTGGTTCAGTGTAAAAAGAAAAATGTAGTAATTGGCATAGCCTGCTGTGCAGTTAAGTTTATCTAGTCATCTCTGCTGCTGATGTGGCTATTAGGATTATTCTGTATTGTTTTGAATTTTTGTTTTGCCTTGTTTATATTTCTTACATACAAATCTGAGGAAATACCAACTCTCTTTGCTCATTTCAAATTATATATCTGGCACATTATGGGTGAAAAATTTGAAACACAAAGGCACAAGATATTTGCAAAGTACACAAGGGATCAGTATGCAAAATATGCTGATCTGTTCCTAATCATTTGTGCAGCATGGTGGCTGTACCATTAGCATATGATAAGAAAGAAAGACAACACTGACTATATATAGTGTTTCTGTACTTGTGTTTGGCACATTAGTGCCATCATTTGTGAAAATTAACATCACCTTTGGCAAGGTAACAGCCTAGATGTCATTGATGAAAAATGTAAGGTGGAGAGGTACAGTGGTGTGAAAAACTATTTGCCCCCTTCCTGATTTCTTATTCTTTTGCATGTTTGTCACACAACATGTTTCTGATCATCAAACACATTTAACCATTAGTCAAATATAACACAAGTAAACACAAAATGCAGTTTTTAAATGATGGTTTTTATTATTTAGGGAGAAAAAATCCAAACCTACATGGCCCTGTGTGAAAAAGTAATTGCCCCCTGAACCTAATAACTGGTTAGGCCACCCTTAGCAGCAATAACTGCAATCAAGCATTTTCGATAACTTGCAATGAGTCTTTTACAGCGCTCTGGAGGAATTTTGGCCCACTCATCTTTGCAGAATTGTTGTAATTCAGCTTTATTTGAGGGTTTTTTAGCATGAACCGCCTTTTTAAGGTCATGCCATAGCATCTCAATTGGATTCAGGTCAGGACTTTGACTAGGCCACTCCAAAGTCTTCATTTTGTTTTTCTTCAGCCATTCAGAGGTGGATTTGCTGGTGTGTTTTGGGTCATTGTCCTGTTGCAGCACCCAAGATCGCTTCAGCTTGAGTTGACGAACAGATGGCCGGATATTCTCCTTCAGGATTTTTTGGTAGACAGTAGAATTCATGGTTCCATCTATCACAGCAAGCCCTCCAGGTCCTGAAGCAGCAAAACAACCCCAGACCATCACACTACCACCACCATATTTTACTGTTGGTATGATGTTCTTTTTCTGAAACGCTGTGTTCCTTTTACGCCAGATGTAACGGGACATTTGCCTTCCAAAAAGTTCAACTTTTGTCTCATCAGTCCACAAGGTATTTTCTCAAAAGTCTTGGCAATCATTGAGATGTTTCTTAGCAAAATTGAGACGAGCCCTAATGTTCTTTTTGCTTAACAGTGGTTTGCGTCTTGGAAATCTGCCATGCAGGCCGTTTTTGCCCAGTCTCTTTCTTATGGTGGAGTCGTGAACACTGACCTTAATTGAGGCAAGTGAGGCCTGCAGTTCTTTAGACATTGTCCTGGGCTCTTTTGTGACCTCTCGGATGAGTCGTCTCTGCGCTCTTGGGGTAATTTTGATCGGCCGGCCACTCCTGGAAGGTTCACCACTGTTTTTGCCATTTGTGGATAATGGCTCTCACTGTGGTTCGCTGGAGTCCCAAAGCTTTAGAAATGGCTTTATAACCTTTACCAGACTGATAGATCTCAATTACCGTAGATCCCGTTATATAAGCCGAGAATTTTGTCCTAGATTTTTGGCTTGGAGTTTGGGGGTCAGTTTATACAATGAGTATCGTTTCAGATTCAAGATTTCCAGCGCAATGCCGGTTTTGCCGATGAATACGGAAGTAAATACAGTAATCCCTCGCTATATTGCGCTTCGACTTTCGCGGCTTCACTCTATCGCGGATTTTATATGAAAGCATAACTAAATATATAACACGGATTTTTCTCTGCTTCGCGGGTTCTGCGGACAATGCGTCTTTTTACTTCCTGTACATGCTTCCTCAGTTGGTTTGCCCAGTTGATTTCATACAAGGGACGCTATTGGCGGATGGCTGAGAAGCTAACCAATCAGAGCACGCAGTTGAGTTCCTGTGTGCTGAATGCAGTGTTAACCAGGAAGTCTCGTCTCACTCATTCAGCATCAATGTGTTTCGCTGTGTAAAGAGTTGTGCTCTTTTGTGCTTATCTTTGTGCATAGTCAAGCCCTTCATTATGGCTCCAAAACGATCTGCTACTGCTTCAGGGGCTGTGCACAAGCACAAGAAGAAGATGTTAATGACTGCCGAAAAGGTAAACGTTTTGGATTTGTTGAAGGCTACGATTCTTTTTATTTAAAAAGTAGGAAAAGAATATAAGATCTACGGCCGCAGTGTCCTTTTAACCAGGGTGGAAAACGAGTTGTTAGTGGATGTAATAAGGCAGTAGTCTGGATGGAATCTGCTTTAGGGATTTGGATTGAAGACTGCCAGAAGAAGAACAACGGCAGTGTTACACAATCGCCTGGAGTGGCTCCTTTACCAGGGCTGTAACGCTCTCCTTTGTTGTGCAGTAAAATTAAACTCATTGTTAACGGACAAGTCATCGTGTCATTGTTGGTGAGTAACCATAATTAATTTTCTTCTTACAGTGCTTAGTACATGTACGTACGTTTAGTGTCACTGTACACACATTTACTGTATACTATTTTTATTGCATTGTACGTATTTATTGCTGGTGGCCTGTCTATCGTAATGGCTGTAACATATGTGATATAGGAGACACTCAATATCTTTAAAATAATATTTAGGTTTTACTGTATATAAACAGTGCGTTTATATACATAATTTCAATGAATCTTACCAAATTTCTAAGAGAATACAAAGGGATTATGCTGTATAACTCTGCGGGGAATACTTATAAACAGTGTGGGAGAGTTTATAAGGGCTTAAAATATATAAAATAACCATAGAAACATATGGTTTCTACTTCACGGATTTTCACCTATCGCGGGGGGGTCTGGAACGCAACCCCCGCGATCGAGGAGGGATTACTGTAATGACGAAACCACAGAGCCATCTTTCAGATGAAGAAGTAACTTTGCATGCCGGTACTTTAAATTAAATAAAGAATTTATTCAAAAAAGTGTTTTAGTTGTTGATTTTATTAATAAAATTTATAATAAATTATCGGGAAGTTTAAAATGAAATTTTTGTTTTGATTTACGATCAACATCTTGCTATTTAAATGGATGCGGTCACGTGTATCCGCTTGCGATTGTAAACAAACAACCGAGAGCGTTAGTAGCGTCAGTCAGAGCCCAGATACATGTGTTTTTGGATGTAATTTCCGTCATTGCAGTGATTTACCTATATATATATATAATTCATTAAAACCATGCAAGCAAGACACATAATTGCTAAGGAAGGAAGAGAAGGTAAAAGAAAGCGATCGCAATCGAAACGAAGATGGACATTGTGTGGAAATATCTCCTCCCTTCCTGCAGCCCAAAGATGTCAAATTAAATGGTGAGTACAGTATGAAATTGTTTCTAGAATAGAATGCCTTTTATTGTCACTATACCCATCTACAATGAGATTAAAAGCAGCTCCTTCAGTGCAGAAAAAAGTTCTGTATAGGGCTTGTGTGGTTGTTTTTTAGCTTTAGCATAACGCTGGATCTGCGGCCCCGCTTCTGCTTTTTTTTCCCTCCTCCGTCTGTGTCATCTCCTAGACCCGACAACAATCCACGTAGAGCCCGCTGGTCTCGTTATGTTGTCTGGGATGTTGTGCTTGTGATGAAAAACACTCGAAACAGATGTCTGGCTCTGGACACCGATGTCTATAAGGTTCTGAATGGTGTAGCGGATGTTCGCCGAACCGATCGTGCACAAACAAGGACAAAAAAGTACAAAAACAACAAAAAGTGCACTGAAAAGGAGAGCCCTGAGCCGCTGCGACCATGCGCGCCGCCATGCTCCTAGCTTAATCGAAGTAGGCTAGGCACTTTTTATAACTTTTTAGTTAGTACATTAGAAAAATTATTGGTGTTTTGGTAATTTATGCACATTATATTATATATCAAAAATGTCGGCAGTCTCAAATTCTCGCCGATAAACATTATAAATATACCCAAGAGACACTTTTAAGGAAATTTGGAAAATTTTGCTTGGAGAAGGGGGTCGGCTTAAATACCGGTCATCAGCAAATACATGTAATTTAGTAGGTAGAGAAGGGGTTCGGCTAATATACCGGGTCGGCCTGTATTCCGGGATCTACGGTACTTATGTTCTCATTTGTTCCTGAATTTCTTTGGATCTTGGCATGATGTCTAGCTTTTGAGGTGCTTTTGGTCTACTTCTCTGTGTCAGGCAGCTCCTATTTAAGTGATTTCTTGATTGAAACAGGTGTGGCAGTAATCAGCCCTGGGGGTGGCTACGGAAATTGAACTCAGGTGTGATACACCACAGTTAGGTTATTTTTTAACAAGGGGGCAATTACTTTTCACACAGGGCCATGTAGGTTTGGATTTTTTCTCCCTAAATAATAAAAACCATCATTTAAAAACTGCATTTTGTGTTTACTTGTGTTATATTTATATTTATATTCTCTATTTTATTTGGTCCCTTGACCTGTTTTTAGTATCTCTGTTTTAATTCTCTCTTAATGTTTATTTTTAATATTTTGCTTTTAGTCCTGCTTGTTGTAACTGTACAGCGCTTTGGTCAGTTGTAATGCTGTGTTTTTAAGCGCTCAACAAATAAATATGGTATGGTATATTTGACTAATGGTTAAATGTGTTTGATGATCAGAAACATTTTGTGTGACAAACATGCAAAAGAATAAGAAATCAGGAAGGGGGCAAATAGTTTTTCACATAATTGTATACTTTACATAATGGTGCATGTGTGTGGCAAAGAAACAGCTTTGAGTGTGGTATGAACATTCTGTCACTTTAAAGCCTATTGGAAGTAGCATCATCGTTAACATACTGTAGCTGTAAACTGCCCCTAGTATTTGACAGTGGTGATCTACATGTCATTGGGCAGTGTTTCTCAAACCAGACCCTAGTGTGATTTAAATTATATAAAGAACTTGAAAATGCTGAATGTTGTTTTCCCTTCACCCTGAGTTGAAAGATCAGTACAGAAACAAGCTGAATTAGTGCATCATTCTTATAGCTTTAGCCCACTCCTTATTAATTTTTTTTTCACCTTAGAAAAGATTTTCTTTTCACCTTTTTTGTTAACAGATACTAGAATGGCTCATTCAATGTGGAAACAACAACAACATTAAATTAAACAATGAATTCAGTTGCACACCAGCAGTGGCCTTTTATTAGTAAACCAGTAGGCTGAGTGCCATATTAGGACTGAATATGGGTAAACCTATTGTAGTGAGTAATAAGATACATGAAAAGAATGGTGCCATGGTGGTTGGCAATAAACTACAAAAAGCTGGTTACACTGCCATCTCTGATCACATAAGTCACATAACTACGGTTACCATATTTACAAGCCAAAAATGACTGTGGGAGGTCTTCTTTATGCCAGGGCAGTGGTGGCGGGGATGTCATCCTCCTTGCAGTTTCCTTCAGTGTAAACTTGCATTTCCAGGGAAATCTGGACATATGGTGACCCTACACATAACTGGCCTGTTTTCTTAAAAACATCAGATAAATAAATAAAATGTAAAATATAAAAAACATGGGTAAGGGACTCTTTAGCACCGAAGGAGTGGAATTTGGCCAGTTGTGCCTTTTATAATTAATATATTCCAACAAATTTAAATATCCATAGAATTGTACACATTTGTGTGCTTCTTTTATGTTCTTTAAAAGTGTAAGAAGCTTTTCTCCTCAAAGATTTAGAATACGGGGAATGAAAACCTTATTTTTAATGTTTAAGTACGGGCTCCTAGAAACAATGGATTGTGGCACTTCAATCAATCAATCACATCGGTTGTGCATTAACGGCTAAGCTAGGTTGTCTTTCCTCTGCGGTTTCGTTTTGCCGACATGCTCACCTCCGTTTTCTATCAGCGGCTAAGCGAGTTTCTCTCTCCTCTGAGGTTTTATTTTGCCGATGTGCCCGCCTCAGTTGTGTATTAGCGGCTAAGTGAGTTTCTCTTTTGTTGGCAGTTTCACTTTGGTGATAGAGTCGCTTTCTTTGAGCATCATGCTGTAGCGCACTTCCGTGCCAGAAAGACAGACAGACACACACACTTCCACGTGTAGATATTTACAGTATATATAAGATATTCATTAAACATCTTTCTCATAAGGTGTTTAGATTTTGTATAAAGAATGACAGTAGCACCCATGTATGATCTGTAGCAGATAAGGAGGTGTTTGAACAAATGGTGATTTAGCCTATGTTCACCATATAAACTGGAATTCATTTTGGAAACTTATACTATGTAATTTAATGTGAATATTATTAGTGTTAGTGTTAGTAGTCAGGTTTAGTAATGTATTTCATTTTGCATTGGGGGTATATACTTATGAGGGTTTGTCAATGGAAGATTTAAAGTGACAACATGGACCAATAAAAATTGATCATTGATCCATAGGAAGGACTGTGATAGTTTGGGGGGTATAAGTAGAATGGGGACGTAAAAACTCTACTGAGAATTATATAGTCTGTGTTGTATGTTGACAATTTTATTTGAATTGATTCATACTAGCTGTGTCCTGACTTTTGATTGAGGCCATTGACGAATGAGAAGTGTTTATCTTTGAAGGTGTAAACAAAGTCCACTACACTATACTGACACCTAAATCACCACTGCTACTCTTGTCCAAAAAGAGTATGAAGGGTAGTTATTTTTGTGAGGTAAGCTTTCTGTGACATGTAAAATAGATAGCTTTTTCTTGATTTTCTTGAATGTTTTTTTCCCCCAATTTCTTTTGCTTAAAAATTACAAATGCAAACTGTATCATTTTATTTGGTGAATTGGAAAAAGGGTCTTGAATGGATTCCTTGGTTCCAGAGATGCAGCATGTGTATACAGGCTAGGGGAAACTGCATAGTATTAGTAATGCCAAGTCCAAGAGAAAACATAAAAAGTCAAAAACAAATCTGATATTTCCCTTCCTGTTGTTATTTCACAACAAAAATCCACTTGTTTCTGTGTCTTTTTTAATATTCTAACCAAAATTATTTTTAAGGAAACAACTGATTGCTTGTTTTCACTTGCCTAATTTAAAATAAACATGTCCATTATTGGGAAAAACAGCAACCTGTGTATGTGTATACAATAGGCACATACATAACAGTGCATAGACATAGTCCCATTTTAAGCCATGGTTTTAGATTAGCTTGCTTCTGATGGAAGGATTTAAATGCTGTCTGATATCTCAGAAGGTGCCAGCCCGTTGATTAGTATTGATTGCTGAATGAATTGGCCACTTGACTAGAAGCTGAATCAAATAATCCCCTCATTCTTGTTTCACAAATCCATTGTCAAGGAACAATCGGCTCAGAAGCTTTGTACGCATACTGCAGCATGATGGAAATTCCTCCTGCAGACTACTTGTAAATTTTCTCACCCTCAATATTTTAACAAGCAACGCTTGTTGATTAGATTTAGAAGGAGTAAATTGCCTTAACAAATAATTCTGGCAAATTACATTGCGATCCAGCCCCTTGCTAAGTGCAGCATCAAACCTAGATGATACCCCTTTACATGCAAGGAAATTGATCTTTTCTCAGACAAATCCAGGAATTTACTGAGCCTAGCAATGCCCCCTGTGGTGCGATGATGACACGCTCTGCTGTTTAGCTGCTAGCTTTTTCGACGAGGACAGCTTGACTGTAATGATGAAATGGCCCAGTTCCAGTTAAATGAGTACTTGCACGCCAAAGGTAATTGGAGATTGCCACTGGAGGACTTCAGACAAAAAAAAAAATCCCTCAAAATAAAATTTCACAGAGAGAGTGAGGATACATGACCACTAAACTAACATATAAATCATATCCCTGTAGAAAAGACTGTCAGTTTTGCCTTTCTGTTTATTCATCTGGCAGTTTTTTTTTATTTATAAATATTCATTAGGAGCAAGAGCATATTTGAGATCCTAGTATGAATTTCTCAAGTGAGTCTTCACAAATAAAATCCCTTCTGTATTAGAAAATGTGGTTTCTCATTTATTACACATTGTGGAAGCAAGGCTTCATTACATTAAATAATTTGTGATTTTTATTAAACTAATGAGTTTCTTACACAGCAAGCACTTAAGTCATGGCAAAAGGAAAATGTCTTTTCCAGCACCTTACATTAACACAATAAATAGCCTCTTTATTACAGCTGAGCATGGCTTCTGGTATTCTGTATTAACATAATTTTTCTAATTGTCAAGAGAACATTCTCTTGAGAGACTATTTTAGCCCTTCAACTTAAATTAAATGTTTGTCTCTAGGTCCTCTGTTTCCTTTGAGTGCAATTTGATGCTTTAGGAATGAAGTGTTTTCAATGTAAACTGCATAAATGATTGATTAAAAAGGAGAAAATGGAAGAATACTTGAAATTGTAACAGCGGAAAAGCAATCAATAAATGAAACAATATTCTATGCGTGTTTGTTATCATTTTAGCTCTCAGGTGACTTTAAAATTTTTTGATAATTATATATAATATTTTTTTTTTAAAGCCAAGTTCCACTTATTGTATATAATCAAGTAATTCTTTGAAAGTTACACTACAATATTTGAAATTATTACATCACAGCTTGCATTTTAAATTCTATGTAACGTGAACAATAGTTAGTCTGTAATGTATTTTGACAATTTAATTTATTTGATTCATGCTAGTTGTGTGTTGACTCTTAGTTGAGGCCATTTAGAATTTAGATTTCCTTTAGAACCATTTGAGCATGGAAGAAGCAATTAAAAAGTATGGGCTAACTTAAACTTTGTATATGTATAATTTTCAGGAATGTGGTGTAGATATACTGAAATGAACAGTATATCTATCCATCTATATATATATATATATATATATATATATATATATATATATATAACTGTATCAGTGTGCGCCTGCAAAGTTTCAAACAGAATAGGCATACTGTATACAGTATTTTAACATTTTAAGTGACACTCATTCCCTTCCTGTCAACTGGTTGTTGATTAATAATTGATTCATTCTAGAGTGAGGTTGTAGAAAAAAGCTGCATTATAGGTGATGGCAGGAGGTGAAGGTTGAAGACTAATGCTACTATAATTTACAAGCAATCATGGCTACATTTTTTGCGGTATTGGAGAAAGGTGTTGTTTAAAGAAATGTACAGAAGCTATTTACCTTTGTCTACTGCTATATGTAACAGATTTGGCTGGAGATTTTTAAAAGGGCATAGGATTAACATTAATATTTGTTGTATTATGTTTTAAATGAACAGCAGTCAATTACAACTTCTATGTAATTTATGTTTTACTTACTACTGAGTTGAGAACATATATCTGTTTAGTTTTCTTAAAGAAGTTCTAATTACAAACAGTCACAAACTAGCCAAGTAAATGAATGAATAAATTGCAGTCCTAATTGGCACGGCTTAATTGGTACTTCTGCAGTTAGTTAGTTTAGTGTTTCAAATGAGCATGCATCAGCTGATTTCTTAAATGTGACTCATATAAATGTGAATTTAATGTTTCTATTAGTAGATCAAGAAATCTTTGTTAAAATAAAGCCTGATGTATTATGAAACAAACACATTTATTTTCACTCCTATATAATATGAAATCTTAATATTTTCTGTTTTATATGTGTAGTATTCTATGGCAGGGATTGTTCATAGCTGTTATTTTCATTCTTGAATGTGTTAATCATAAAATTGATGCTATACCTTGAGCTTTGTATAAGTGAATATATCCTGTGTAATCTAAGCTGAGCAGCCAAAAACATTTTTGTTTTTTTTTGTTATACTTACACATGTGAAAGTCCTATTGTAGTCTGTGTACAGTGTCACTGACAAGAACACGTTACTCATGTCACATTTAAACAGAGATAGCATTTTTGATTGTGATCATGTTTCCTGGACTTCTTGTAAGATTTTAAATTGTATTTGGAATATTTTGAGGTGTTATATTTAGTTCAGAAGTGTGCTAGGGTAACAATTCCACCTCTTATGTCTATATTCATAGACCATGAATCCTGGTTAAGAGGAACCATGTTTGTATATAATCCTTGTGTGGACTTGCAGGGCACAAATATCAGGTTGCTTGGTGTCTCTGAATTGGTCCATTGCTGGTGTTGATTCTTTCCTGCAATAGAATGAAATTCCTTTCAAGGTTTTTTGATTTGGAACATTTGCCTTTGGGATGGGCTGCAATCTTAGCCTCCCGCAATCATGGGCAAAGCAAATTCAGACTTTTTAATAGGTGTATACCTAATTCATACCTGTATTTGCATGCAGTGCAACATTGGGAAAATGGGTTAGTCTTTGAGAAGCAGTTACAGTCTTCTATATCTATGCTGCCACTGTGAGAAGAAATTAAATTATTTGTACAAGTGAAGTGCTAGTTGTGTAAAATAGACATTATCCCAACATTAGAAGCTGGACAGGTTGAGCTAAATTTTAACAGAATAAGGGCTCATTTATACTTCACGCTGAGAATGCGTACGCGCCCGCATCATGGCTGCCACGCGTTCCCAACGTTCATTTCATGTGTCCTCTGAGCAGGTCCTCAGAAATTAACGCGACGCGTTCGCGAGTTGCAGTACCAACAAAAAGTCGGGGGGCGCAGTGTGCTAAAAGTCAGAATGTGACGTCAGAGTCTCTGTTTATTAACTACATGTGTCAGAATGCCTCTATGCAGATCCTACGGGGATCGATGTGCGTGCCTCGCTGTTTGCTGAATGGTTCGATGTGGTGAAGCAAAATGCCGACATACAGATGCATTCGTGGTGCTTTTATATTCAAGTGTCGCATATTCCCGATCGTAATGACACGATGTATTTTAAAAGTCTCACATAACATCTTTGTGCAGTCTTTTTTTTTTTCTTTTGCAACTTCACAACAGCAACCTAATGTATAGCGCTGTATTTGAGCCAATGAGAAAAAAATAAAGGACATGGTAAAAACGTGTATTTTGTGATTAAAGTGGAAATTTCGGCTTTAATCTCAAATTGTCCACTTTAACCTCGTAGTTTACTTTATCATTAAAGCAGACGGTCATCCCAGTTTTTAATCGCTACGAGCTTCTTGGACCTGACAGCTGCGGCAAGCAGCAATAGGTCACCACACAGAACAAATTAAATTATAAGTAAAATGTAACACACACTTTAATGCATTTCATCATGAAAGTGATATCAGGTATGAATCTAAAGATTGTAAATGTGCAGAGAGTTGGAATATCATACATTTAGTTTAAATAATGAATACTGTTAATAATTACACACATGGGGGAATAATTGCACACATGGGGGTGACACTGTTGCGGAGCGATAGCACTGCTGTCTCGCATGGAGTTATGTTGCTGGTATTTCCTGCTTGTATTCCACACTGTGCTCTGGTTTCCTTCCAAAGATATGCAGATTTGGTGCCGCTAAAATGACGCTAGTGTATGTGTGTGCTTGTATATTGTATTATTGTATATTGTGGTGTATGTGTGTCACCTTACGATGAGCTGAGACTTTGTCCAGGGATTGTTTCTCTGTCGTGCCCAATGCTTGTTGGAATGGACACATCCCTGGATTTAATCAATAAACATTCATTTCAGAGATATTGTGGTAAGGTGTTATCGGAATTTAATAGGTGTTTTAGGCAATTCACAACACAGAGAAGCCGAACATGTTCTCACCGTGATAATATCTCGCACTGCCATCTGGTGGATTCCTCCAGATTTACGTAAAGTACGCGCGCAAGTATGAACACTACAACGATTGCGTAGCAGGAGCGTCCTCTACAGCATGCATCGCGTCGCGTGAAGTATAACTCCGGCCTAACACTGTTAATGTGCTGTTATTGTTCATTTTCAGGTCAGTTTTTTTAATGTGAGCTATTGTTTAAAATTATATCCCTATTTATTTTGAAGTGTGGTACCAACATTAGGATCCATGGCATTCTATTCATTTATGTGATATCTAAGTTATAGAATATGTAATTTGAATTGAATGTCGCTTCTTTACTGGCTCATTGCTGCGTTAAACAGCACCTTCACATGCAATATTATGTATACATACAGTTTTCTTCACAAAGGGTTTCCTCATTGTCTATAATTATTTTTTCTCATTATGGATTACAAAATATGAACTATAAATTGCTTTAGTGTGTAAAGTTGACCATTTCAACTAAGCTGTAATGATTTTTCTGAACTTAAAATAAAATGCATATACAAGATATACACTGCTCACAAAAATTAAGAAACACATTAGATACATCAGATCTCAATATGAAGTTGGATATCTATACAAATAACGACAGGGCAATGTCTTAGGAACAAAAGGATGCCAAGTCTTTTAATGAAAATAAAAGTTGTCTGCCTACAGAGGGCTCAATTGTGTAGACACCCTAAAATCAGAGTGAAATGAAGATGTGGCAGGCTAGTCCATTTTTTAAAAAACTTAATTTCTGCTACTCAAAATGCTTTTCAGTATGCATGCTTGACAACGTCGGGGCATGCTCCTAATGACTAACTACCTGTGCAACCTCTGTAGGGTCCAGGTATCGCCTCATGCCACCAGTAGTGACACTGACTGTAGCCAAATGCAAAACTAGTGAAGAAACAGTCAGAAAAGATGAGGAGGGAAAAATGTCAGTGGCCTCAACCTGTTAAACCATACCTGTTTTGGGGGTCATCTCATTGTTGCCCCTCTAGTGCATCTGTTGTTAATTTAATTAACACCACAGCAGCTGAAACTGATTAACAACCCCCTCTGCTACTTAACTGACCAGATTAATATCCCATAAGTTTCATTGACTTTATGCTATACTCTGATTAAAAAGTGTTCCTTTAATTCTTTTGAGCAGTATATTTAATTTGCTACACAGAGAGCCTGACAATCTGCGATTCCAAGCTAATAGACAAATTTTCCAATGTAAATTACCTCCATCCAGCTAATGATGTTGCACATGAGGAAATGGCAATTTATGAATCTTATAGAGCATTGATGATTTTTTTTAACTATGCTCAATGCATGTACATGTTTGGTAATCACCATAAGCTGTGTTTAAATATTTTAAGTTGGTATTTGGAGCCTTTTTGTGCTAGAGTATGCTGACATGTAAAATATATATTTGTTTGTTTGTCTAGTTCTTAGAGCAAAAACTAACACCATAAAAGCACATATATTCAGTGCATCTTTTTTATGAAATCCTCTACCATCGAGGAAACACACCCACATTAAATGAGTGTCAGAGTTTTCTCTCTTCATTTGCGGATTATAAAATTGTGTATATGTATATATATATATATATATATATATATATATATATATATATATATATATATATATATATGTATGTATGTATGTATGTATATATATATATATATATATATATATATATATATATATATGTATGTATGTATGTATGTATATATGTATGTATGTGTATATATATATATATGTATGTATGTGTATATATATATATATATATATGTATGTGTATATATGTATATATATATGTATATATATGTATATATATATGTATATATCTATATCTATCTATATATATATATATCTGTATATATACACAGTGGTGTTAAAAGCTATTTGCCCCCTTCCTGATTTCTTATTCTTTTGCATGTTTGTCACACAAAATGTTTCTGATCATCAAACACATTTAACCATTAGTCAAATATAACACAAGTAAACACAAAATGCAGTTTTTAAATAATGGTTTTTATTATTTAGGGAGAAAAAAAATCCAAAACTACATGGCCCTGTGTGAAAAAGTAATTGCCCCCTTGTTAAAAATAACCTAACTGTGGTGTATCACACCTGAGTTCAATTTCCGTAGCCACCCCAGGCCTGATTACTGCCACACCTGTTTCAATCAAGAAATCACTTAAATAGGAGCTGCCTGACACAGAGAAGTAGACCAAAAGCACCTCAAAAGCTAGACATCATGCCAAGATCCAAAGAAATTCAGGAACAAATGAGAACAGAAGTAATTGAGATCTATCAGTCTGGTAAAGGTTATAAAGCCATTTCTAAAGCTTTGGGACTCCAGCGAACCACAGTGAGAGCCATTATCCACAAATGGCAAAAACATGGAACAGTGGTGAACTTTCCCAGGAGTGGCCGGCCGACCAAAATTACCCCAAGAGAGCAGAGATGACTCATCCGAGAGGTCACAAAAGACCCCAGGACAACGTCTAAAGAACTGCAGGCCTCACTTGCCTCAATTAAGGTCAGTGTTCACGACTCCACCATAAGAAAGAGACTGGGCAAAAACGGCCTGCATGGAAGATTTCCAAGATGCAAACCACTGTTAAGCAAAAAGAACATTAGGGCTCGTCTCAATTTTGCTAAGAAACATCTCAATGATTGCCAAGACTTTTGGGAAAATACCTTGTGGACTGATGAGACAAAAGTTGAACATTTTGGAAGGCAAATGTCCCGTTACATCTGCGTAAAAGGAACACAGCATTTCAGAAAAAGAACATCATACCAACAGTAAAATATGGTGGTGGTAGTGTGATGGTCTGGGGTTGTTTTGCTGCTTCAGGACCTGGAAGGCTTGCTGTGATAGATGGAACCATGAATTCTACTGTCTACCAAAAAATCCTGAACGAGAATGTCCGGCCATCTGTTCGTCAACTGAAGCTGAAGTGATCTTGGGTGCTGCAACAGGACAATGACCCAAAACACACCAGCAAATCCACCTCTGAATGGCTGAAGAAAAACAAAATGAAGACTTTGGAGTGGCCTAGTCAAAGTCCTGACCTGAATCTAATTGAGATGCTATGGCATGACCTTAAAAAGGCGGTTCATGCTAGAAAACCCTCAAATAAAGCTGAATTACAACAATTCTGCAAAGATGAGTGGGCCAAAATTCCTCCAGAGCACTGTAAAAGACTCATTGCAAGTTATCGCAAACGCTTGATTGTAGTTATTGCTGCTAAGGGTGGTCCAACCAGTTATTAGGTTCAGGGGGCAATTACTTTTTCACACAGGGCCATCATTTAAAAACTGCATTTTGTGTTTACTTGTGTTATATTTGACTAATGGTTAAATGTGTTTGATGATCAGAAACATTTTGTGTGACAAACATGCAAAAGAATAAGAAATCAGGAAGGGGGCAAATAGTTTTTCACACCACTGTATACTTTACATAATGGTGCATTTGTGTGGCAAAGAAACAGCTTTGAGTGTGGTATGAACATTCTGTGTATATACTAGCAAAATACCCGCACTTCGCAGCGGAGAAGTAGTGTGTTAAAGAAGTAATGAAAAAGAAAAGGAAACATTTTGAAAATAACATAACATGATTGTCAATGTCATTGTTTTGCCACTGTTGTGAGTGAGGAGTCAGTCACAAAGTTGAAGTTGCACAGGGGTTGGATATTCCAACAAAACACAGTTCGAAATCTTCAAAGGCATTCATACAGAGGGAGAAGTACAATGTTCTGGAATGGCCATCACAATCCCCTGACTTGAATATCATTGTAAATCTACGGGATGATTTGAAACAGGCTGTCCATGCATGGTAGCCATCAATTTTAACTGAAGTGGAGAGATTTTGTATGGAAGAATGGTCAAAAATCTCCATCCAGAATCCAGACACTCATCAAAGACTATAGAAGGTGTCTAGAGGCTGTTATATTTGCAAAAGGAGGCTCAACCATGTACAGTGATCCCTCGCTATATCGTGCTTTGACTTTCGCGGCTTCACTCCATTGCGGATTTTAAATGTAAGCATATCTAAATATATATCACAGATTTTTCGCTGGTTCGCGGATTTTTGAGGACAATGGGTCTTTTAATTTATGGTACATGCTTTCTCAGTTTGTATGCCCAGTTGATTTCATACAAGGGACGCTACTGGTGGATGGCTGAGAAGCTACTCAATCAGAGCACGTATTATGTATTAAATAAAACTCCTCAATGATATAAGATATGTTTCCCGCGCTTCGCACACTTCAAAACTCTAACAGCCCGTATTGATTTTTGACTGTTCTCTGTCTCTCTCACTCTCTCTGACATTCTCTGCTCCTGACGGAGGGGGTGTGAGCAGAGGGGCTCTTTGCACAGTGGCTGTTTGCTTAGAAGATACAGACGCGCCTCTAAAAAATGCTGAAATTCTAGCTTCACATTGATCCCTTCATTGCCGGCGCTTTATCGCGGTGCTTCACATACTTAAAAGCCCAACAGCCCTATTGATTTTTGCTTGTTTACTGTTCTCTCTATCTCTGACATTCTTTGCTCCTGACGCGCACACTCCTTTGAAGACGAAGATATGTTTGCATTCTTTTAATTGTAAGAAAGAACTGTCATCTCTGTCTTGTCATGGAGCACAGTTTAAACTTTTGACTAAAGGGTGTTATTTCATGTCTAGAGGGTTCTAATAATGTTAAAAAACGTATTCAGAAGGTCATAAACAGGTTTTCTATGCTCTAACTACGAAAATATTGGATTTATAAATAAAGAATCCTACTTCGTGGAAATTCATTTATCTGTCTGGAGCGGATTAACCATGATAAACGAGGGTTTACTGTATAACTGTGCGGAGAATATTTATAAACAGTGTGGGAGAGTTTCTAAGGGCTTAAAATATATAAAAATAACCATACAAACATATGGTTTCTACTTTGCGGATTTTCGCTTATTGCGTGGGGTTCTGGAACGCAACCCCCGCGATCGAGGAGGGATTACTGTATTAATGTAATATCTCTGTTGGGGTGCCAAAATTTATGCACCTATCTAATTTGTTTATGATGCATATTGCATATTTTCTGTATGCAATCCAATGTACTTAATATAACTGCTGTAATACCACTGTTTCCATAAGGCATGTCATATATTAAAAGGAAGTTGCTACTTTGAAAGCTCAGCCAATGATAAACAAAAATCCAAAGAATTAAGAGGGGTTCCCAAACTTTTTCATATGACTGTATATTCAATTTTTGTGGACAATTTGTGCCATATATGGTATATTTGTTGAACATGATGGTTAACAGGTTGAGACACTTCTGTAATTCATCTTAAACTTATGAAGTATGTTAACACAGTTTTAACTCACACTATATATATATTCATATAGTAGTTTACTTAGCCAGCCAAATGTCTAAGCATGCGCTATGATGGAATTTCATTCCATTTGCAGTAATTCTTGCCTTGCGCTTGACTGTACTGAAAAGGGCTCTGACCCTTGTATAATGAAAAAAGTGAGTTTAGAAAATTATTGTATGCTTACTGTGGTGTAGTGGGTCCACAGCTCATGTAAAAGGGCCACTTTTAAATAAATAATCACCATGCTCGCAGCTTGGTGAGGAGGCGTGGTGGTTGTGTGGCTTAAGCGGTTCTCAGGGCGATTTACAGGTGAGAAACTGTCCGCATCCGTGATTGTTCCTGGGGCTGCTGATTTGCCACAGCTGCCATGCCTTCTTGATATATAGAAGCGTGAGTCTGCTAAAGGGGAGAAAAAGAGAAAGAAAGAAGAGAACGGGAGGTTGCGAGAGATGGCAGGAAGCAGTGTGGAGAGAGAGTGCCGGTGTGAGGGAGAAGGAGAGCGAGCAAGAGCAGGCTCGAATGAGAGAAAGCAGGCAGCTGGGAGGTGAGCCCACGAGGGGAGTGTTTGGCCGACACTTGGTGGGGCTGAAGGAAGCGGTCGCTCCAGCTGAGCGATTAAGGAGCTGGAGTGACCAGTTGAGGAGACAACTGACCGTCGAAAGGAGTGGGAGTCGAGGAGGCTTTGGGCTGGTTTTAGCCCCAGCGTGAGCATCTTGGCCGTTGGGGAATTAACCCAAGTCTCGGTCTGGTTTGGAGCTCGACATGGCCAGGGATCGGAGGGCTACTGGACCCGTGTGAAAAGCAGCTGTTATAAATTATTTATTTATTTATTGGAACTTTGGACACTGCATTTTAATTTGGACACTTTGTTTTTGTTGTTGTTTTAAGTAAAAGCATTTGACACGTTTGCACCATCCCTTTGCTATGTTGTTGCCTCACTGCTATGCTGATCGGTGACATTACCGATGGCGATGAGTTCAAGGGCTCCCAGACAGAAGATGGGAGCATGCAACGAACCCACATCGTCACACTTACACAATAAGAGTTGCCATATGAGCTTTAAAGTAAGTTAGACAAACTTCAGTTTCTTTCTAAGCAATTTCAAATACTTTAAGGTCATTACATAAGATTTGTCAGGCAGTGGTTTGAATGTTAATTAAAGTATGAATTATACAGGTCCTGGTCAAAAATGACTTTACAAGCAATTGTATATCAGACCAAAGGCAATTTTATGGATTAGTAGCATAGCTCAACTTGCATCTTCTAGTGCTACTTTGCATTTTAAAATGCCTTTGAAACATTTTTAAGTAAGATGGTTAGGGTTATGAAATAAAATTAAATGATGTGAATGAGAGGATTTTTTAATACAACCTACTGAAGTCTGTTTTGAAGGCAGTCATTTTGGAGGTGTGTAGAATCAGTAAAACCACCCCCAAAGTTATGTCACTTTAGCCAGGACAATTAAACATTAAATTGCGTTATTTAATTTTTGCATTTATTTTCTTGTAACAAAAATGTACTGATGTTGTAAAACCTGGCAGTCTAATTCTCATTGCTAAAGTGCTCCCAGGGAAGAAGAAGTTATCATGAATTCTGAAATCTTTAACATGCTTTAATAGGCCTACTTTGAATCAAGTTACCCATAGTTGGCACATCAAAATATTTTAAATAAAAAAAAAAAAAACACCTATTAAACATGATAGTTATCATGTGAGATTTAGGATATTGCTTTTATAACTGCATTCTACCAAAAAAGTGGAAACATATTAAGGAGTAGCAGTTTTAAAGCTGTTCATTACATTGAGATTGTGTCAGCAAAGTCAGATGCAGCATTGAAACCAAGAAGAACAAGTAGAGAGGCTAATGATACATTGTTCATTTAGATAATACTTAATTTATAATATGAAGTAAAGCAGGTTTAGTACTAACAGTATAAAAGATCAGCAGGAATAAGGGCAGGTTTTGAGCAGTGGACCATTCTGTATCTTAATCTCTGCATTGCCAAAAGTGAAATATCTTGATTATTGTATTTCATTCATATATAATAGAAAATGCCACCAGCACTTTGGCATAGAATTAATTATTATTTAACTTACTGATATAAATAAGCATAGATGATCCACTTTTACTGAAGTTTGTCCCTGCTTCACTTATATTTGCAGTTAAATTAGATGGGATTGTATTATTATTGTGCTAGTTTGCATGAAAATGAGTATTCATATGTAACAAGCTAAAGCCATGTACATATCCATCATTCCATTTTACAAAACCTAACATTGATTTACGGTTGTGAAGATCAAGAGTTTTTACTTCTTGCATTGGGCCCAAGGCAGGAGGAACTAGTGCTTGTGGAATTTAAGTATTTCATGGGGCAAGCTCATATACATCTATACTCATCCTTAGAGACCAAATTAAAGATTACAGTTAATCAAGCCTGCCAACGTATATCTTTGGGATGTGATGGGAAAATAGAATAAGAAAATGTAGGTGGATTTTGGAAGGACATGGATGTAAACTGTACAAAGTCAGTGTCTGGGCCAAGATTTCCGGCTCAGGTACCTAAAGCTATGAGGGAGATGTGTTAATCACTGCATCAAGGTACCACCACTGCATAAATATATGAAGCTCATTTGGATAAATCATAAGAAAATAGATAAGATATTTTTATATGTGACGTAGCTTCACTTGGACATTCCATTTTCTGAAAGGGCATAATACGGTAAATGCATTGTCAATAAAAGATACTCTGCATATTGTCATTCTTGGTTTGGCTATTGCTTTGCATCTATAAGCGGGTAAGAAAATGACTGACTGACCTGTGTTTGAATGGAAAGCTCCATACTTTGGATAAAAATGTTTTAAAAAGTGAATCAGAGGATGATTTTAATCTTTATCAATTTATACTTTTTAAAAAAGTTTTTGTGTTTATGTTGGGCTGATTGTAAATGCCTTTCTTTTTGCAGCATTGTCTTTTATTTTATTACAACTTCTGTTTCAACAGTCTAGCTGATGTCTTCTGCATTAGAGACAATTAATGCTAAATGCATTCAAAATAACACTTAACCTAATTTACTTCTGTGCTAAAAGTTGTCAGCTGTATGGTTCTGGTAAGGAATTCAGTTTTTTGAATGCACAAGCACATTCAAGTCAGAAAGGTTTACATAAACAAGACATATTTTAGAAGATAGATTTCTGATAAATATCTTTTTTCATTCTCTTAAGCCAGTGTTTACCTAAGATACTGGAACACAGTAACGATGGAAACAAAATGAATCAGTTGTGAAGTCTGCCAGATGTTACAGTGAACAGGAGTTGTTATTGTTTAGTTATATTGCTGATTCAGCTTTGCCTCCTATGAGATGTGGCTGTAACAGATGTGATTGCTTTAAAAATAATCAAATTATGCCCAAATCTCATCTGAACAAAGTTGAAAGTCAGTACTATTTTATACTTATGTTAGAGCTGTCATAATTAATTTGACAGACTGACAAGTGCCTTTCTTTAGACATTTTTAGATAAAGTATTTTCTCAAATAGCAAAGTTTCAGTATTTTTGTAATAAAACTAAACTGCCGCCAAGTTCCAGTCTCATCCATTTTCTGTTTTTTACCTTTCAGTTTCTTTATTGTTTCTTGTCTGAAAAATATTTGGCTAGTAGAGGATGCATGATTATGGTGAACTTTTTAACCCCATCTGCTGTGGTGGTTTTTGAATTGGATGAATTCAGCTGTAAGATCATTAAATGGAACTAAGGCTTATCTTCATCTTTTGACCCTTACAATGTAAAACATTACAGATCCACAAAATATACAATGTCTGAACCAAACACAGATAGAGAAGAGAAGACACAAGATAGAGAAGTCTCAAGATACATCCACTCATGCACACTTTCTAGTAATGTCAAGTACATTAAATCCACTTTGACTTGAGAGACCATCTTTAGGATATAAATTCAGTGTGTCCTAAATGACAAGGATGCTGATGACCCCCTCACTGCCCTTGCTCCAGTAAAAGTAAAAAATAAATACAAAAAATAAAATCACCTTGGAATTTTATTCACTCTATAGTGCTATAATGAATACCCATTTATTTATATATGGTTGTGCTTAAGCCATATTTTACAGTACTACATTTAATGTATTTACAAATAAACCCGCTCCACCACTTCACAAATAACAAAACATAATTTTATTATACTTAACTGTTTTAAACATGCAATAATTATCTCCTTGATGATTAATAGATGCCTCTCCTAAACAGTATTTTATAAAAGCAATGTCAATATGTATCTGGCATGACAGTAACGTGTATGTTTTAAATTAATTTTAGTGTATGGTTGGATGCTTCCTGGAGATGCTTCTGATTTCCTCCAACATCTGAAAGACATACAAGACATACGTGTTGTGCTAACTATAACTAGTGAAGCTCATTTGGCCTGGTGGAAGTGTGTGCAAGTGTGATCTCCAGTATACTAGAGTTTGTTGGTTTTCAACCTTGAATACATTGATGCTGGGTTAGACTACAACTTATGTGACAGTTAACTGAAGTGATAATGTTGTGGTATGTTATAATGAAGTGCTATAATGTGACATGACAATATGCAAATTAAGGATTGCAAAGAAAAGGTAGGAATGGATGGAAAAGTGAAGTTCTCTTTAAATAAATGAATAACGTCTGGCTAATCTAGACAGTCTTAATGAAATTCACTTGCTTGTAAAATTTTACACTTTATGTTCTTATGGTCTCAAGTAAAATGTTCATAATTTTTACATCCATTTTTATTTGCACAATTTCTTTATTATTCAGTATTTCCGCTGAAATTTAACATGGCCTTTTCCTTTGCTTTACCTATCAGTGATTTTCACATACTTGTTTTATTCTGGGTACAGCAAAAATCCCATCCATGCATTCGCCCAACCATAATCTGTCAGTTAACTATGTTCAATAGGCTTGAACTTTACAGTCTGCTCACGTGTACTTGTTTGTGATTATTCAGGCATCAGCATCAATAAATTTGAAAGCATCTTGAATGAGTAAAAATTCAGAAAGGGTGCAGTTGAGTGATGGAGGGTAAGGAGAGTTAATGGAACTGGCAACTGACATGGGATTAATTGACAGTTGGATAAAATCTCTGTTGTTGAAAAATATCAGAATTAGTTTTATTTGAAAATCTGAAAATTGGGAAACAAAACAGAAGAAGGTGTTTGACACTTGAGTCAATTTTGGTGCTACTTCTTGATTTTATTTTTTATTTTTGTGAATGACGGGATTTCTTGCTAAATTAGAGGGATTAAGATGATAATAAAAACAGACTTCAGCAACATTTTTTTTATTCATATTCTGGCAAATAATTTTCTTTGCTTGAGTTAACTGTCCTTGGATAAAACCTCTGCCATACAGTAGATAATGTGCCATTTTGGTTTATTTGTATCCTTACGTTAATTAAAAGGTCAGGAATCTTTTTTCATTCTGCACATATGTGTATATTAGATGAAGTGTGCATGTTCATGGATAATAAGCATGCAGTTTTCAATCCTTTTACTGTAAACCCTTGTAAAAAGAGAATTGTATCTCACTTAAAGGTATAATGACATCAGTAAGGAAAGTCCTCAAACAGTTGATATATGGCACGTAAACAAAAATGCGTACCTTTTTAATAAGCTTAAGCTTGCCCTGTGCTCAGTTTGGAAACCCATTTAATGGCAACACTTATCTTATAGACCCTAGAAATGCTCTCCACTTTTTGCAGTAGCTGCTGCTAAGCTATGGAATAGTCTAACTTTTTATATTAGATCATCGCCAACTTTGGTCACTTTTAAATCCTGCCTGAAAACCTTTTTGCCTTAGCTTTTTAAACTTGTATGTGTTTATTTACACACGTGTGTGTATGTATGTGTGTTTATATAAATACTAGCAAAATACCCGCGCTTCGCAGCGGAGTTGTGTGTTAAAGAAGTAATGAAAAAGAAAAGGAAACATTTTAAAAATAAAGTAACATGATTGTCAATGTAATTGTTTGTCACTGTTATGAGTGTTGCTGTCATATATATATATATATATATATATATATACACACACACACACACAAACATATACATACATATATATATATATATGTACACACATACATATACATACACATACATATATATATATATACATATACACATACATCTACATATATGCACACATACATATACAGACATACAGTATATGTGTGTGCATGTGTCAAATAATGCAAAGACTACGCAACACGTGTTTTGCCCTAATTCTGGGCTCATCAGGCGTCACTGCAGTTCTCAGCTGTTCGTGCTCACTGCTCCCTTCTTCTTTACTCCACCGCTTCAAGCCTGTTATTGTTCTCCTTGCTTCACGTCTGCCTGCTGGTGACTCCTGCCTTTTCGTTTACTCCACCGCTTTACAACGAAACTTAAAACCACCAAAACTTTGTAATGGAACCAGGCTTTAGATCGAATCTCTGCACAAGAACCTCATTGAGGCAACTGTCTTCACTGAAACAGGCTCAGAGAAGACTGTATTTATTCCTTGCATCCCTCTCATACCCTCTGACCTCCCATTCCAATTGAAACGTCTCCAATTTCCAGTAAGGGTCTGCTTCGCTATGACAATAAATGAGTCACAAGGCTAGACTCTAAAAAACGTCGGCATTGACTTGACACAAGATTGCTTCTCACATGGCCAACTGTACATTGCATGCTCAAGAGTAAGCTCAGCAGACATTTTACACCCTGAGGGCAGAACTGCAAGCGTTGTTTACAAAAAGATCCTTACATCCTAAAAATGTGTAGTTCTCATACACAACATTTAGAATCATACTCATCATTCTCAATACTAAAATAAGCCTGTGACAATTACATTGACAATCACGTTATGTTATTTTTAAAATGTTACCTTTTTTTTCATAACTTCTTTAACACACTACTCTGCTGCGAAGCGCGGGTATTTTGCTTGTTATATATAAAGGTATATGAACAGAACAGAATAACTATGTGAATATTGACTAACTTGTACTTGCATATTTTTAAATCATATATTGTAGCTAAAATAATTCAATTTTCTTAAGTATGTGAAGTGATAATTTGTAAAAATTGTGCATTGGAATGAGCATGAAGAGTATGATTCATTATTCAATGATGACAGTTACAATGTTCTTACCTTCTCATATCAACTTAATATAATTTTTGATGCAGTAAAAACCCTAAGAACATATTAATTTCTGGTTCCTTCTGTAGTGGTTACTAGATATCTCTTCACAGTTATTGACAAGATTCTCCTGCTAGCAGTCCTTTTTTATTTATTTTTCTCAATGTGAGAATGCCATTTTACCACCTCTTTCATAGACACCTCTAATTATCAAAGCTAAAACTTTCTTCTGCTGTAGGGCATATTTCTTCTTTTTTTTTTTTTTTTTTTAAAAAGACCATGCCCAGCCCAACACCCAAATGTTGCTTCCTCCTTAACCTTCACTTGGCCAAACTTTTTCAGGATATCTGGATCTCTGGGTCACTGACTGTTCATTGCAATGTTAATCTGCTGCCAATTTTGGCTGTTAAAATTGTGTAAAAACTGTAAAAAAAAAAGTGTGTTTCAAGTATGCAGATTTTTTATAATGCAATTTACCATAGTGGACTGTGCTGTGGGTTCAGATAAAGGATGGATAGATAAAGCAGTATGAATTTCTTCAGCATTATGATACAAGAGTAATATTAAAAGTTAAAATATTGGTTTCTGCCAGTCACCTAATCAAATTCTGAAGCAGTTTTTGAATATCTTTAATATTATTAAAAATTAAATGTGTTTTATGTATTGGTATATACCTGCATTTTGTATTTAAATATGTGTATATTTGGAGACCTTTTGAATCTTGGTTGCAATATTGAATATTATATGAAATGTCTATATTTGTGTTAGGTTTTATTTGTAATTTTGCTGTGGGGTGCTTAATGCAGTTATTAGTGTTTTTAAAGACATTGATTATATATTTCTTATAATGCTGAAATAAGGTCTTTAGTCAAACAATTATTTTAGGAAAACTAAAGATGATTGCTCAAAAACTTAAAGCTAAAGATGGGTACTCAAAACTGGGTAATAATGTAGCCATTTACCTAAAAAGATGTGACACTTATTTGCAAAACTGATGATTGGTTAATGTTTACTACTATACCATCAGTAGCTCAGGTTTCGGGACAGAACGGTCACTGCTTGAAACAATATGTTCAATCCTGGACACCATTCTGTGTAGGATGATGGTGATGATGACATTGTTTTACATCTTTGGTAACATTGTCTCTTTTAAGTTTAAATTTGAGGAGAATAGGCTAATTCAGATTTACAGTATTGTTAATCCTAATCACATCCAAAATAACATCAACTACTGTTTTGAAAATTCCCAAAGTCCTCCTGTCTATCACACTGCTTGATCACTTAATTACATGTATCAGTAGTTTTCAGGGTTAGCGAACAACATTCAAATGCTTGCGCAAAATTTGCCCTTACCATATGTGTCCTCATGTTCTTGTTGAAGAACTCTTTTTAAATCAATGGCTTTAATCTAATTCAATGAAATCCATCTAAATATTTTCTATTACTGGTGGCACTAACAATATAATATTTTTCAGTCAATCTGGCTTTACTGCTGTAAAATGCATTCATCCATCACAAGATACTTTACATAGCAAACAACAATCCAGTATCAATACATACAGGAATGCTAAATATAAGTATTAAAACCCAAGTATATTTCCCTTCATGGTCATTGTCTGTGTGGACTTGGCACAGTCTCCCAATTTACATGTGAATTTCCTCAGTACCAGTACACTATTTCAAGTCGGTACATGTTTAACTCAATAATGTCTCTAAATTTACCTGATCTGACTTACCTAGGTGTTGGTGTTTGATGGATGGACAGCTCTCTCTTCTAGGTGTGGTTGCTCCCAGTTCTGTTGGGCTAGATTTCAGTTCAGTAGAACTGAGCAGAGATCATACTTTCTGTGTGTTTAAATTTTTCAGAACAGTGCAAATTATAAGTGTTAATACCTATAAATGTATAAAAACATACCTTTTTTTTAGATTTTAATTGAATTATTTGATGTCTTTTCGAGACTGGCATATATAGTAGTTCATCATCATCGCATTTGACCTCATGATTTCCAGTGATTTGTACTGTCCCAGTCTGCAATGAGTCACTCCAATGGAAGAAGACAGGCTTCAGAGAATATCAAAGCGGCTGTCATTCCTTATTTAAATAAGCAAACATGTTGAAACCATGACAGCTTTAAGTACAGTGGACCATGTTGCCTTGCAGACACTTACTAAACTATTTCTTTTAAAGAGAAAAAAATCAAGTGTGTTCTGTCATGGAAATTAACCTTTTATTTCAGATGGTAATTCTTTTTTAATTCTAGACAGTTACAAATCTGTTTTGTTTGTTTTTTATTTTAGTAGTGACAGCTCTGTGGCCACAATTTTTTTTTTTTTTTTTGAGTTTTTGTATGCAATCATATGGCATAAAGTAAATATGCTTCCTTGAATAGTCAAGTTTGGACCTACCAGTTGTTTGTTTCTTGCAAATGAAAGGGCCTACCCTGGAAAGGGCTGGTTCTCTTTTGCCTCTGCAAATCAAAGGATTTAGCTACTGGGAGAGGTTACTCCGAGCAGTCGACCTTGTCTTTTAGCCATGGAACTGAAACCTTTGTCTATGCAGGATATGTTGTCAGAGAAGCTGTTAAAAATAATGGAGCAAGGTGGTGACAAGTATAGTTTGCTTCATATGTCACACATCATATGTCTAGAGTAGTAGGATATTTCCAGTTGTTTATTTTTCTGCAGATGCAAGTTTTGTTTTATCCCATTTAGTCATGTTATTATAAATCAAGACAACAAGTTTGTTGACTCTAAAACTTAACAGTCCCTATTAGGCTTGCTGTAATAAAATACTCTACATATAGCCTAAAACAGATGTTTGCAGCAAAAGGCATTCTGAGATTCCTGAATGTATTCATCATGTTTTACTTTATTATATGAGCAGAAAATTACAGAAATGCAAACAATGGTTAGTACAAATACCAAAGTGCAGTTTCATTAAGAAATTTGTTACTTTTACTAAACTCTAACCTTACCATTAACATATTTTAAAAGAACAGAATAACTGTGTGAACATTAACTAAACTAAACTTGTACGTGTATATTTTTAAATCATATATTGTATATTTTTAAATCATATATTGTAGCTTGTTATCTTAAACCTTTAAAAAACAATTGGCAGACCTTATTCTCAGAAGTCTGGTTTTAGTAAAGAGTTAAATTTATTGCCATTGCCATCTATTAGAAGCATTAGCATGATTTTTTGGAAGCGCAAATTATTTGAAAGTATTTTGCATTGAAAAAGCTGAACTTAGAATGTTCAGCTTAGTACTTATTACAGTCTGTGAGAAAAAAAATAAACAGAAGCATAAAACACCAACACAGGAAATCAGCATGGTGAGGTTTACTGAAGATTAATTTTTGTACTTTTGTTATGCTCATGACTGCCACTAAAAGGTAGTGCTTTAAGTATACCGTTAAACAGAGGTATTTAAACAAGCTTGAATCATAATGACCTTTTGAGACTTTTTCTTTACCACTGTAGACAACCAAAATTGTATTGGTGGCATGCGTGTCAAGTGGATGAACTATGAAGTGACTGGAGGATGTATGATTGGTCTTCAGGAGGCTGCTTAGCCAGCCCTGTGTGTTGTGTCACATGTTGACTTTGCATATGTAAAATTGGAATGATAATGTCTTAAATGATTGTAGGAAGGCACTTACTGAAAAGGTCAGTGAAGTTTAAAGTACCAGCAGCATTTATGAACTGAGAGATTGTATTGTTGGCTGTCATTGCATTTCTTATCCCATTGCAACATCTATATAGAGGAGACCCCCTCCATCATCTCTGAATGCCAATTTGGATTTGCAGAACTGGGACACTAGTCATTGCATTTATTGCAACAACTGCCATTGACATGTCACCTTCGTCAATGACATCTGGACTGGTGTCAGCTTTGAGAAGCCTACATTTGAATCAGAAATAATTCCCACTGCTGTTGGGTTCATACATAAAGATAATCTAGAAAGCTGGTCATTGCTGCTGGTAGTTAAGGCTGTTTTACCCATTCAATAATGTGTAGAGGAGACACTGTTGCCCTTCATGTATTTATTTGTAGCGGGTTTTCCTGATGCTATATTCTAATTAGGACATGGCACAAACATATATCACAATCATTTCACAAGAATATTCTTCTGTTTGTGACAGTAAATTATAAGGTGCTTATTTTTCATGTGTGTATTTTCAAGCATTTTTTGCAAATATGAATTATACACAGGCAAAGATGGCTCAATATTTGGTTCAGGAACTTAAGAGCTGAAAAAAAATTTTCATAGTGAAACCTTGATAGTGAGTTTCCTATGGCTTTTTTAATTTGTTATAACAAATAGAAAATTAGATATCCCATGACACTGTCCTTGTATATTTCTCTAATCACAAAAAGTAAAACTAACATTTTTAAATAATGGTATGTCTGCCTTCAGCATCCAACTGAGATTTGTGCACTGCAGGAAAAACAAATGATTAGTTTGTGAATTTAGTTTCACTTTTTGGAAGAGAACTTACCAACCAAGTTTATAAAGTCTATAGCTTTTTAGTACTGCATTATGTTTTTATTAATACATTCATTCCAGCTTCTTCTGTAAAAACAAAGCAATCCACATAACAGGTATTGCTTCACGTGAAAGGCATGCAACATCAATTTCAAATTAATAACATCCTGAATGCAGTTTAGTGGGCTCATTCATTTAACCGTAGGTTAATTAATCACACTGAGCAGATAAAATGATAAACCTCACCTAATGAAGTGGAGCTGCATTATTAGCAGTATGCAATGCTGAAGAAAATATTTTGTTTCACACACACATGGCTTTCATTGGGGTTCCAGCCAGTTCTGATTCAGAGTAATCATTTGTTATATTTTTTAAGCTATATTTTCTGACTCACTGGCATTTGTTTCCTTTTACATTTTTCTTCACTAAATTTAACACAAGATAAAAATCTGGTACTGACTGTACTTGTACTTACTATGTGCAGTTACTGCAGGTGGCTAACAAGCGTTCTAGCGCTCCATTTTCCTAACTCATCTAATTCTGTTCTAGATCAACGATTGCTGTTACAGTAAATAATTCATTATTTATGCATTTTCATGTGCATATACAATTAAATGTAAAAAAAGGCAATCAAAATGAGATACCTATTATAATAGAAAAAACTACTGAAATTGGTGGTGGTGTTAAATTGTATTGAAATGGCAGCAGCAGTGCAAGTAAAGTAAAATACCTTATAAAGTACAGATTTTTATTTATTTATTTTTTGTATATGAGATCAAGAAGAGTTACTTTTTAAATAGTATCTTTTTTTGTTAGGCACTAGTAGAAAGCATTTCTAGATCTAACACGCTAAAAATACTTTGGTAATGAGTTTCCAGGTTGGTCATACACCTTATCTTTCTAAAATCAACTTCTACCTATCTGCTATACATATAGTGAGCTGGTCGTGCTTAATGTATAAAAACACACAGAAACGGACTACCAAAAGCCAGATCAACATATGAGTTTAGTGATGACAAATCCAGGGCTCAATGATCTCATTAGATGTTAAGCAATGATCAGCAATTTTTCGGGATAATCGGTGAACTGAGAACAGTATTGGCAGAAGCCTGAGGTGTTAGCATCAATCAATTAATTGTGCAAGGGGGTCACTATCTGCAATCAAAACATAAATAATGAATTGTGTTAAATACAGGTAAAGAAAAAGAGTTAATAAAGTGGATGGTGAAAAATAATTGCAAATAGCAAGGTGCATTAGGAAGTCCCACCTACTGTTAATGTTTTTGTTTGTCACCTTTTAATGGACCATTCCATTCAGAGGTGTGACCAGAACATCATGTGTGGGTGGGCATTTGGCTTGTCTGGGAGGGGCAAAAAATATCCATCCATCCATCCCCATTTTTGTAGGGGGCTCCTGTATTGAAGAAATTCTGCTTTTTTAATTGGGTCAAAAGACCACATGCCTCTATGCAAATGTCAAAAGGGGCAGTGTCAGCCTCTGCTACCTCTGAGAGAAGCCCCCTTATAGCTTCCTCATTGTTGACAATGGACTTTGTGACATCATAATGACTGGTCCATCGTATTTCTAGAAGTCTTTTCAGTGTGGGTGTATCGTATGTGTGTGAAACATAATGTCTGTGGCAAAATGTGTTCAATGAATTTGACCAGTCAAATAACTTCTTACCAGAGGTTCTGATTCCATTGCATGTATCACTGGTAAATGGAGCTGGTGGTTGTAGCAGTGTACATATGGAATGTACTTGTGACAAAGCCTGGACACCACACCTTGCCCCAGACATGACAGAAGCACAATCAAAACACTGACACACTAAATTGTCTCGGCTGTAACCTAGCTTAGAGAGATATGACAGAATTTGGTTACAAATATATTCAGCATCAAGCTGATTCAGTTCAATTAAGCAAATCAGGTGTTCTTCGGGGATGGAGTTCTGGACAAATCTAATCACAACAGACACATTCTCAATGTTACAGCGATCCCTGGTACCATCACTTTTAATGCAAAATCCAGGAGAGTCAGCTTTGTCATACTGTATTTGGTCCTGATATCTTTTACCACCATTTTGGCAAGAGTCTCAATTATTTCAATTTGAATTACATTGGATGTGTATTTTGCTTTGTCTGGGATGTATTTTACAATTTCTGCAAGTCTGGCATCTTTTTTTGATTGTGTAATCAAAGAACTTAAGGAAAATTCCCTCATCCCCACCTACGTGGTTGTGACCACGCAGAGCCAGTTCATTGACTGCAAGAAACTGAACGGCCTCCCCAATGCTTTTCACATAATATCTATTATTTTCTTTCTGGGTTAGACCTAGAAGTTGAACTATGCTTTCACCCGTCTCTGCCCGGTGCCAATACTTTTGCCATGTGTAGAGGCTTTAGAATGGTTGCTGATGCTTTAAGGGAAGACAGACACACCAATATTTGGATTCTGCCATTTATTCTACAAAACAAGCAGTAAGGGGCAGTGATGGGTCGTTCTTGAACGATTCGTTTATTTTGAACGAATCTTTAATGTGACTCGGGAAGAACGAGTCATCTCGTGGGAGGGATTCGTTCAGTCGCGCAAGCACATTTGCGCAACTTCTTATAGTTTCTGTATTGGAATTGATTCACCTGTTTTGAGTCTTCGGGTTTTTCGAGTCGTTCGTTCATCACATGACAGCCCCATAAGCTTAACCAACTCAGTCTGAGCCGGAAACAGAATTGATTAATTCATCTCTCGAGTCTTCGGGTTCGAGTCGTTCGTTCATCACGTGACAGCCCCATAAGCTCAGCTCAACAGAGTCACGCTGCAGACTGAGCCGGAAAGATAATTGAACGAAATGACTCGAAAAATGATTCGTTCATTTTGTTGAATGAGACTCAAAGATCCGAGTCAGTAAAATGATCCGAACTTCCCATCACTAGTAAGGGGCACAGTCAGCACACGCAGCGTCAGGCGCTTTCTCAGTCTCCTATAGCAAGCCAAACAATATGCTAATGAGGCTGGATCTCCGTTAAACCAAACACTTTTAAAATCCATTTCTGCCGACAGAGCATCAAAATACTGTACATTAATAACTATATTACGTGATATTTCCATTTTCAGACAGAAAACACTAATTCAAAACTTGTCAGCTTACACGAGAGACGGAGAGTATTGAGAAGCGCCTTACCTGCAAAAGCGTCATCAAACATTTGCCAGGAGTCTGCTGTACACTGCATGTGCATCCTAAGGGTGTTACATCAATTAAAGCCCCGGCAAACAGGGACTATATACAATGATTGCATTCACATTAAACAAAATTCACATTTAAAACAGAAGAATTTCAGTATATAAAAAAAAATAGTTTTGAGAATGTTCACAAAAATATAAAACATAATAAACTAACTCAGCCACACATGCAGACATGGCTCTGACGTGCGGGGTAGGCTACTAGACGCGTGTTTGTGGATGCCGCCACCGTCTTTTTCTAGAGCTTTTTTCCATTTAGTGTAACCGTGTTTGGTGAATATGTCCTCGCGGTCCGAACTGGAAACACTACATTTGCGGCAGGCAAAGCATCACGGACAACAAAATATTCAAGCCATGGTCGAGACTGATACCAGCTTGCACTAAAACATCTGAGTGTCTTTCCGAATGCACGCTTGGTATAATTAATTAAAATGGGCTGGGATGGGCTATCCATATTTAAGTCAGGCAGACCGGACTGTATATTGTGTTGAAGGCAGAGGTTTGGAGTACCCGACACGGGCACATAGCTGGAGGATTGTGTAGGTTTATCTAGTTCTTTTGGAGTGTCAGTTCCTGACGTGGGTGCGCTGTACTCCGTGTTGGTAGCAGCGGTGCTGGGCTCAACCGTGGAGCCTGCAGCTTGCGGAGGGACAGAGGTTGAAGATGTCTACTTTTTATTAAGCCACCTATGCATAGCCTTTGGTGTTACCAACCAGAAAATAAAAGAAGAATGGAACGTATATGCTGCTTTAATTGAAGAATGCAGTCAACAGGTTCAAAACGTGCTGCAAAATGTGCGGCGAAGTGAACTGTGAGCAGCACGGTGCCTGTCTAATTGGAAAGCAACTCAGTTTTGAAAATTAAATGTTATTTTTCTCCAGAGTTTTTATTGGACAGACAGAGCATTTCGCAGGGTGGGCACGGCTTGTCTTTGGGGGTTTGGGCAGTGCCCATGGTCACGCCTCTGATTCCATTGATTTTATTTTCCATTTGTACTATTCATGAATCTGGTAGGATCTTCTGCAGAGGTGTAGGAGACTGGAATGAGACAGTATGTATATGTTGTGGTCTAGTAACCACAAGACTTTAATTTTATACTGCAGCTTCATAGGATCAGTAGCTCTGTAGCAGGTCGCAAGGGTATTTACATTAATATGCATGTAAGTCTTTTTAGGCTTGTGATTGTTATGATATGATCCAAACGGAAAGAAAGTTGATTTTGAAAATATTTTGTTTCTGTTTATATGGTGTGATGGACACTATTCTGTGCTGCCCCAACACAGGACAAAGAACAAATAAAAACAAACCCAAGCTGCCCATATTAGGTTTGACCGATAAATGCTAATTTATTCTCCTCAAACTCACCGATATTGGATCTCTGACCACATTTCATCTCTACCAGTTCAGCTCTTGTACCTTCTCTCCTCTGTACTCCAAAGCTGAATAGGACCATTAGCATTTAAGTCCCATCCATGGTTAACTTTAGAACAACTTGGGTCTACCATACCAACACTTCCTTTAGTGTCACAACTTAAGATATTCTTGCATCTCCGAGCCTAAATTATAAATGAAACAATGAAGTGCCCTTGGTGACTCATATGCTACCTGCATTCTTTAATGTGCAACAGGTGGGTACCCTTTTGTTGCTATCAATTCTTCGTGCCCAATGCCTGTGTTTTTGTGACTTCTTTCTCACTTCAGTACTAAGCAATTATGCCCATTGCCTTGTTTAAACAACTGAATCATTTTGCTGCCTTGTGTCTATTTAATCACATTCACACATGGAGAAACCATTTTGTGTTATGTGTCAGATTATGTCTTTTCCTCTCAGAGCAAACATATATCTTGCATATAACATATTTAAAAGACCTTACATTTATTAGATAGAGCAGAGTAAATCTGTATTTAAAGTTATCAAAGAATAGTTGTCATTCCTCATTTGCAGCTAAGTGAAGTTGCCTCCCCATATCTCAATGTAGATATTTATGGATTTCTTTTACAGGGCTTCACTCTAGACATAGTCCCTCACTCTCTTGATATAGACTTATAATTCTTTTGTTATCATTGGTAAAATTCAGCAGTGTTAAAATATGATATAGTAAAATAACATTAAATCAAGTTTCTGGGTCGAAATTAATAGACAAATCTATGTTACATTTATATTCCCAAGTGTTTGTGTAATGTGATAATCAGATACTGAGTAGAAAGTTAATTTTCTCACGCATCTGCCTTACTTATGTTTGTTTGTTCCTTTTCATTTAATTCATCAATGAGCATTCTTTGCTTTGCTTAGTTTGACTAACTTTTCATTAAACAAGAGGACTCCCAGTAGTATTCATCATACTTGAGTTACCCGTTGCATCTCCCTGTCTTCTGTGTAAACTGCCTTTGACTGTATATTGACTTCTCATTTAAACGTTGATGATAATCTGAATGAGCGATAAACACAAATGTCTAGTCATTGTAATGTTGTGTTGCGCTTTTTATTTTAAAGGTGTTGGGAAAGCAGATAATACAATCTGAAAAAATATTTTGGTAAGCTAAATGGCAGTCCATTTATGCAACCAGAATGATATTAAGTTCTGTGCCATTCATTTTTACTGATATTTTTTATCTGGTCTGTTTAAGCTCGCTTGGCTGCTTTTAAGTGATTAATTATCACAGTTAAATACATTTTGCAAATGGCATGATGTCTGTATGATTCCAGGATTCCAGTGATCATGTAGGCAAGTTGTTGTCTGATGCATTTAAAGTGAGTGGTAAGGGAGGCTTGGTTTGCCTTATTTTTTTTCCAGATGGATCAGTTGAAAAGCACGCTCAAGTATAGAAACACCTTTGTGTGTTAAAGTGAAAGATAAGTGTAAAACTGCTGTGCACTGTAAGCTACCTTGTCCATTAGTTTCACAGGAAGCCAGGGTCTGTAATGAGAGTATCAGACAGGAGCTAACCCTGTAAGGGAAGCCTTAGGATTTGTATATATATGTATAAAAACAAGTGTATTTATGTTAATCAGCTAAATGATAACACAATATGTAGCTGGTAAATCTGTGGCTGTATTATCACATGGTTTTGGATTAGCTTAACAATATCAATGATTCTGTGGGACGAGGAGCGCATAACTGAAGCCAAGTCATCAAAAAGGCAGGTCATTACAGCAGAAAGTGAAACTGTGCATTTGAAAAAGAAATGATTTGAGCAATAGGCTGCAGAAGAAAATGACACTGATGTGGAGGATCCAAAATCCATTAATCTGTGCATAAAAAAGCTAATAAAACATGATAAAATAAACACAAAAAAAAATTTGTTTAGTAGGTACATATATAAATGTTGTAATTTGTGTATATTAGAGATTTAAAAGGCTTTAAATGTTGGTGTTACTGCAGTTCTCCACAGTGATGTACATATTCAGTAGAAGTATTCAAGTACTGTACATATGCTGTATGAAGTTCAAACAGCTGATTTCAGCACCTAGGAAACTACTGTATGTCATCAGTCATGGTAAGTATGCTGTACATATTCAGTTTTATATGCTAAATGTTTTTGTTTTTTTATTATTGTACTGTGCCTATTCAAATAACAGCAGTGTACATGTTTAACACTGTTATGCAGTATTTTTCACTGAAAATCATTTGAAATACAGCTGTTTGGCATGTTAAATTTGTGTGATTTTTATACTCGTATAGTACTGTGAACTATGTATAATGTTGCAATTAAGGCTAGTCCTTCAATTTGTAACCCCATTGTAAGCAGAGGTATACCTATATCCTTATACATATAGTGCTTGTAAAAAGTATTGGGCCCTTCATTCTTGAAAGTGTTGAAGTTGATTATAACATGGTATCCTTCCACATGGCCCCAGTACCTTATGTGTGGCTTTTTGAAACCAGTAGTTCCTTTTATGTCTACAGAGGCATGTGTTTTAGGTCAAATGGCCACCTGAGGGATTGTATGTGTGTGTACTTGAATGCTTGTTACTGATCTCACGTGACCTGTAATGAAATAAGTAAGTCTGAAGAACGAATTACATTTTTTGCTATCTCATTATTTATGGAAAGATAAGTCAAGCAAGTGCTGGAGAACTTACAAATGGCTCCACGTATCAGTCTACTGCAGCTCTAAGAAGATGTAGTGTGGTAGGATTCTGCCTTGTAGCAATCAGTTACCAAATAAGCTATAAATTCATCTAAGATAAACATGTGAATAGGACAAAATTACCATATAGAGCTTTCTACCCGTTTGCTTATATTTTATAGATTTTACATTATGTTTGGGTAGCTAGCATCAGCAACACATTGTATGCCAGTAAAGATACAGTATAACATGAACCCAATATTGTCTTTTATAAGCCCTCCTCCATCAGTAGTACAAGCTATTTAGTTCATAATTAGCAATCTGTCCCTGCGCAAGAAAGTAGGTTTTGTCGGAAAGTGTTGTCTTTATTGAAACTAAGCTTGACGATCAGTATTTAATGAGAAGCAGGTTGAGGTAAGCTACTTTTTCTAATTATTTGTTTATCTTTTTCTATTACTTTTAAGAACATTAAATGACTCAACAGCCCTCTCTCTCTGTTAGGATCCTTTTCTGAATCACTCTGGATACTGTAGATTAATCCAAGTTTCGTTTTAAACTGGCTCAACAGGTTTTTATTCTTTTTTAAATACTAAATGAAATTTTGTTTTTGACATGCTAATGAATTTCTACAAAGGAGTCTTTGCTGACATAGTACTTTCGTCATATTTAATGTGTAACTGTTGCCAGAGAGGCTAACAAAACTCAGATCCTTGTCTTAAAAGTAGTCTTTTGAGCCTGTTATATTGCCACTTACTTAAGAGAAATGAAACCAGCTCAAGCTTGTGGAGTTTTTTTGCACTAAGGCAAAGGCCCACTTATGTGTAGTTTCTTGATTTCATAGTTAGTGCTTGTTTTTTTGTTTGTTTATTTTTTTTCTCCCCTATAGTTTAACCTGGTGGAATTTTGTTAGTGTAAGTGAAGCCTATTGCTAACATATATTACCCAAGAAAGACATTTATTTTGTCAAGTATTTTGGAAGCAGTTATTTTAATACTATTTAAAATATACACAATGGAGTAGTAGGCCAATCGTTTTTTTTTATATGGTACTTTCTGTGACAGAATGGTGCCCAGTCCAGGGCTGTTTCTTGCCTTGTGTGCCTAGAGTTGTCAGGATTGGTTATAGATCCCAAGGCAAGGTAGCAGTTATCTTGGAAAAAGAAAATTGTAAATAATCTTTTTGAAAGTTTTAATAATAAGTGTGTTTCAGAACACACACACACATATTGCATGTAAATTATACAATATACAGGTATATTGTAATAAAATGATTCAGAAGATGATCAACCCAAAGCAAAATCAGGAGTGGTCTTCCCTAGACTTTCTCGTGTATTCAGATATGGAGATGGATATTTGTGCAAGACAATGATTATATTTTTATATTATGTACATTAAAGAGCTATCAACAACAAATCAAATAATTAATAATATATTAAACAATTATAATAAAAGTAGAATAAAGTTGAATAAATTGGACTCTGCAGCTGCATGAATAAAAAGTAAGTACCACTTCCGGTTAACCGAAATGGCCCAAATATTGATAGAAATCTATGTTTTGTACCTAATACTTGTATGCAAAATTTGGTTGACCTAAGTGAAAGCATACTCAAATTATTGTGTTTACACACACAAAAAGAGACACATAGACATAATTCCAAAAATGGTATTTTCGGACTCAGGGAGGACTAAAGTGTCGAGATTCATCAAAATCTCGACATTTAATTTTTGGACGATTGCAATACTTTCCCTATGCGAGAAAGTAAAAAAGACAAAACATATCTCATAATTCTATAACATAAAGGGAAAATGTACATAAGGTGAAAAATCAGTCACAAACATGAATATAATATGTTGATTCAGTTATATAAATACAACAAATATTGAAAGGAATTGAAAACAAGCACCAACATACATAAATATTAAACTATATTTTCAATGCACATACACAAACACATATGAAAAAATGTATATAATAAGGCTTCAATTACTTAAAGTCTGTAGGGCTTGTTTGAAACTGGTTGTAGAGTAGTAGAGGGAGAGTTTAAGCATCTTTATTAAATTGTGCAAGTATGTAGTTAAATTGTAGCAGTTATCCTGTTAAGGTTATGTTACATTACACCACTTTTCCACCAATTTACAGTCGCAGCCTACATTTACATAACCGTAGCGAGTCGGAGTCATTTGATGGCATGCTTCCAGGAATCTTGTCACCTAATGTGACATGTCCAGTGACTCGCACCCACTAGTCTGCAACTTGCTCCGATAAAATCAAAAAGGTTTGGTATTGGCTTTAGTCATAGGGGAAAGCTCTGTGTGCAGTTCTGGGCAAATTCATCTAATTTTGGATTTCATATAATGAAATCCAACTGGAATGCTGTCTTATGAAGTAGTGTTCATTATACCTCCACTAATACACTGATTAATAAAACTATATAATTAGGCTATATCTCTAGTTTCCAAAATGTAATTTGGATGATGTGGCAGGTAAAGTCTGTAGAATCTAGAACAAAAGTACAAAAATAGAAATATGTAAGTCTATAAATTGTGTTACTCTTTGTAATAGTGAGCTGACAAATGAAATTGTTGCTGGGAGGATTTCATATGTCTTGTATTTTAGGTAATAATTACAATCTGCATACGTGGTTACTAACTGTAAAAATATTTAGTAAGTTTAGGATCAAAAAGATGAATACTTGTTAATGATCTCTTCAATTAAACTTTTGATTTGTGGAGTTGGATTCCATTTTAGAATAGCGTATCATGTTCTCTCTTTTAATTGTTTTCAACTGTCTTCACTACTATGACACACACTTATCTGCTTGTCTTATGGCGATAGTTTTATCTTTTTTATTCGAGTAAATAGTTTGGTTGTCATTTAATAACATTATAATAATGTTGATTTAAAGGGGGGTGCCCTGTGCATGTAAGAGCAGCTATCTTTAAAGAAGTATTTTAGTTTTATGTTTTCTAAAAAAAAAAAAAAAATCAAACAACTCAAGTCTTTTGTAAGAAGGAATATGTAATTTTCTGACAGTTGTCTATTTTTGGCTTCTGGACCAAATTTTGTTTTTGTTCACTGACGACCCCTGGCAGAATTTTGCCCTGTGAGATTTAAACTAGATGTGGTATCAATGTGTACTGTATGGGGTACAGCTCCCCCAAGGAGGTTTGAGTGTGATGATAAAAAATATACTGTTTTCCCCTTGGTATAATGAGTGTGATGCTAAATGAAATTTAATATTGAAGAGCAGGCAGGGGTTCCTTTTGGTGTAACAAGCACTATGGTAAATGTGCAAACTCCTGTCAATAATGAATAATCCACTGCATCCACTGAACAGTGTCATTTCCAGGCAGAGGAGTAGCTTCAGTGACAGACTTTTGTCACTGTCTTGCTCCACTGACAGACTGAAGAGATCGTTCCTCCCCCACACTATGCGACTCTTCAATTCCATCCGGGGGAGTAAATGCTAACATTACTCAAAGTTATTGTCTGCTTTTACATGCATTTTTATTACTATTTAATTTAATATTGTTTTTTGTATCCGTATACTGCTGCTGGATTATGTGAATTTCCCCTTGGGATTAATAAAGTATCTTATCTATCTATCTATCTATCTATGTATCTATCTATCTATCTAAATGTATATTTTGGTGTATGTAGAGCACATTTTCAGTGGGTTTGAAGAGTATTAATGCATGAGCTGCTCATGTTGTAACGTTTAGGTGACTTTGGGACTTAGTTAACTAACTTAAAAGTAATAGCATTTTACATTTTCTAGTTACTTCATCAAAGAGCCAGTTTTTTAATTTTTGTTAATAAATATTTTTCTGGCAATGAGTCATATTCAGAATTAATAGGGCTAAAAGTATCCAGTTACATGCATTAGTAGAATAAAATTAAATGTGATTTTTAACAGTGCTGTTCAATGTCATATTGTTAAAAATAAACACACATAGGCTTTTGGTGGCTTAATAGCTTTCATAAAAAGCAGAATTAAATTCCAGTTATGTAAAAACGATGTTGGTTAATGCCCTGTTGTAGTTGTTCGTTGGTTGTGAAGAGTCTGAGACTCATTGTAGTTCTGATCTGTTAAGCATAACATTTTTGAAAGAAATATTCAATAGAGATTTGAAATCTTTGTGAAAGTCTCAAAGTAAAATAGCTCGTTGCTATGGACCATGATGGAAAGCAGGTCTGTAACTTTGCAGGTAAATTACAGTGTAGAAGAAATACTGGAACATATATATATATATATACATGTTTTGCAGATAATGCATCCATGAGGTTGTTTCTAGTGTAATGTACTGAGTATGTATGTTTTTCCTCTGTGGTTACAGAGCATCACTTGTACACTGTAGCTCCTTTCTAGATTAGTGATAAAAAAATAAAATTGTTCCTTTTGTGAGCAAATTTATTTATCTTTTTAATGTATCCACTTCTGTTTTGGTAGTTTTAGTTGTTAACAACAAATGACACAATATTTCAAACAAATTCAGACAGATCTCTTAAAAAACAGGCTTTTTGTAAATGCAAACCTCTTGGAATACATTGATTTTTACAATAATCAGTAAGATCAGTATGCACAGAAAGACTAGTCTTCCATTTAGCTAACTCTGGCAATTTTGTAGGGAATGCCTTTAGATGATAAAGGAAAATAACTGAAGTTGCAATTTCACAACCTAAGAGTTCTTCAGTGTTATTATCAGAATGATTCCTTGTGAGATCTGTTATAGTACCCTATACTGTATCTCTAAAATGTGTTAAGTGAGTAAGAGGATTTATGTTCTCTTTTTAGAACCTTGTACTGATTATAAAAAACAACAATATAATATATGTTAAATTGCATTTTCATTTGCTTTTTTGGAACAGTCTAGACAAGAACAGGCCATTCAGCCCAGCAACGCTCACCAGTCCTATCTGCTTAATTCATCCAAAATAACAGCAGGTCAAGGTTTAAAGGTCCCTAAAATTTTACTGTCTGCCATACTACATGGCAACTTGTTCCATATGTCTATGGTTCTCTGTGTGGAAAAAAGACCTCCTAATGTTTCTTCAAAATTTACTCTCAACAAGTTTCCAACTCTGTCTCCATTTTCTTACTGAATTCATTTTAAAGTAATAGTCTAAATCCGCTGTACTATTCCCCATCATAATTTTAAACACTTCAGCCGTGTTTCCTCTTAATCTACTTTTGCTTAAACTGAAAAGGCTTAGCTGTTTTTAATCTTTTTTTATAACCCATCTCCCTGTAGCTCAGGAATCAGCCTAGTTGCCCTTCTCTGGGATGCATAGTCTCTCTATTTGTTTATGATGCTACACTTTGTTGAAAGTGCTATATAAAAATACAGATTGATAAATTGCATGTAGACCTACAAAAAGCCTGTAGACATCTAGGCATCAAATCATATTTTGAAAAGAACTGAGATGTTAAGGACAAGGACCACTGTAGCTGCATGCATTCATACTAACCTGCCTTATAAGTAGAGGTTAATCCATATATCTAATTGAATGCTTTATTTATTTGCTCAGAAACTTTTTTTTCTTCTTCAGAGTAAATGAGCCTGTGACAATGCACATTGTAAATTTTGCTGCGCAGAAATTAATTTACCCTTCAATATGCTGTAGTGTTTTCCTGAAAAGTACTTTGAAAGCTGACAGATAGTAGCCTCAAGTAGACATAAATTTGATTGAGAATTGGGTAGCTGTTCTCATGTATTTCAGTCACTTCACTGAATGTTAGTATCCTCACCTAAACTGCTGTTAATTCCAAATGAAAGTTCAAATAAAGAAATAGCAAACAGGTTATGGAGACTGTTTTTCCTTAAACAACAATCCTTCAGTGTAGTTTGTGTTTTTTCAATTTCTTCTAAAAAAAAATCATATATTTTCAGGATCAAATTTAATGTGGATAGAACGGAAGTCTATTAAAATGACAGCAAAGAATGAAATTAAAATTTTGCTGCTACTATAACTTTTCCAAGAGGAGTTTTGGCATCCCTGCTTTAGGAGTTGTTAACATCTTAAGATAATGCTAAGTTAAGAAAATGCTATTTTTAGTCTTAAATTGAACTGTGAGAACCTGTAGAGAGGAAGGACCAAGATACACTGCTGAGTGTCTTAAGATCTCTTCTGTATTGTCCTGCATTAGAAAATATATTGATTAATTTTTGACAGTTTAGAGAGTAGAGGCCCTAAGGCTCCAGAGATATTTAGATAAGCCCACCCTATTACTTTGTTGACTCTAGATGTTTCCTTAAGCACAAAGTAATGCCATTAAGTATACTCAGTTATGAAGAAAAGCTTTATGTCTTAAGATTGAGAATCAGAACTTTAATTTCAAGCACTTGGCAGCACAACTCTTCATAAGGTACACTTTAAAAATGTGACGTTTACAGAGCAAATCAATTGCTTTATAGGAAATCAGGTAAGTGTACACAGCGTGAAGCAAATTACCTGCATTAGCATAGCAAAATGCTGCATAATTTGCAGTTACTGCTATGCAGATCTTATTTGAAAGCAGCAGCAGTCACTAATTACTCGGGATCTATTTTACAGAAACTGTACGATTCAACTGCAAGCAAGGGCATACAGAAGAAAGCTAAAAAGACAGTGATGAATAATTGGAAAATAAGTGAGACTTTTAGGTCTTGGACTTTAATAGCTTTGAAAGTTAATGCAGGGCAGATTCATGAACTGCCAAAATAATAATTTTTGGTAGACATGTACGTAACTTATTTATTTATTAACTTGTATATAAATTGTTGCAAGAACTATTTGGTTCGGCTTGCAAATAAATATTGCATTTGTGGTATGTCATCTGCCAAGCACACACAAACTTGTTTTTCCACACTGCAATGCCTTGGCGGCATTGTAATTTTTCCTGTCCTCACACACAACCTAATATTTACATAAACAGGTGTCTGTTTTATTTATAACTCCTATGATCTTACAGTTTAATCTTGAAAACTGCTGCTGTTTTCCTTCCTTATTATTTATCAGACTAGTATTGGAATACACATACAATTCTGTTAAGACATCACTTGACAACCATGTGTAATTGTTAGGGTTGATTTCTAACACCACCCTGGGAAATGCAATGTCTTTAAAAGCATTAGGTCCCTGCTGATTTTGTTTTACAGTACATAGCACACTGTAGTAGTGTAGATGTATGTTATATAAGTAGCTGTTAATTATTAATTGAGGTCTTGTGTTCCATTCCAAGTTATTTTGCCTATATTTTTTTATTTTGCTTGTATTTGATGTCAAACTTAGCGCTTTACTTTACAACAAGAGAAGAATCAAAAACACAAATTTTCAACAACTTTTCAGACACTTGTGAAAAGCATAACGTTTTGAAAAGAGTGCTGCATTATACCTTTAAAATGGATTTCCATAGTGAATATTATTATTTAAAATAATTTGTCATTAAAGTGGATTTGTAAGCAAGTCAACACAATAGATGCCTGGATTTAAATCTATACATCTGCAAAACACTGTGTCACCCTGCTACCTCAAAAACTTGTGGTCTTGCTTTTAAGGATGTTTTAAATGGTGATCCAATTAAAGAGGAAAAGATTTTCTCCCGATTTTTACCTATGCCATCCTTTCTGGATAAAGTGCTAATAGCAATTACAATTTTGTTGCTGTCCTTTTGTAAAGATTTTGATAATGTAACAGTTTGAATTACTTTTTATCTCTTACATCTAGTCATCTACTTATTTGCACATGGCCTGTGGCAGTTAAATTCAGTGAGATTATGTTCTTTATTTTTGTTTAGCTGCTGCTGTTCAAAACTAATACTGCGTATTACAAACTTAAAGACGATTAGCATGTTCTGAATTATGTTCTTTTAAGAAAATGCTATTAACTTGCCTGTTTTCCAGTGACAAGTGCTCACCACAGGTATAAGACCCCAGCTTATTTTGGCTTTACTATCCTGAGAACTTACCCATCCGTTCAATATATGTATTCTTTGGGCTCTTCCTGAACCTTCCAGTATTTCTTACTGTTCAATCTTTTATTGTCTTAACTATTTTTTGACATAGTGGAAAATGATATACATTATATACCAGTGCAATCCTGTGGGGTTTGTACAGAGAGAGTCATATTTTATCATGAAGTTAAACAGAACAGATTTAATGTAGTAAAGCTCATTTAAAAAAAAAAAAGTAAAAATGGTATCTTTCACACCTCATTGTTAGGATTACAAAAATTGTGGTAATGTATTTATAAATATTCTTACATATTTTTATTTCACTCAATAAATATAACAGTCATGCACATTTAGCAGTCAAATACCATCAAGTTAAAATTAGAGGTCTGCATGTATGCTGTACGATAAGGTCTGAGCTGCTGCTTGTAAATTTTATTTGTGTGTAAAATGACAAATACAAGTGAGCTTGTAAAATATACCCCTGTGATGCTTTCAACTTGCATTTGAATTTATATGTCATCTAAAGTGCTTTTACAAGTAACTTATTATTATACTTAAACAAATCAATTTTGTAGTAGCCTTTTTGTATTGTCATTGTGGACTGTTTGCTATGTGAATTTTATTGATTTTTTTTCCCCCTTCTACACTCCCTCTTGGGCAGTGTCTTTGGAGAGAAATATCTTTTAGGAGAGGTTGGAGCTTTCCTCCTTTTTTTTCCCTTATAGTTTGTTTTGGAAAAGTAGCCACAGTCTAGGGGAAAAGTAGTTGGGAGAGATCTCCCTCTGAAAACAAAATTATACTTTGTGGTTACAGCATTATAGAGAGCATTAGCCGTGCTCTATCGACCAAAACATCAGCTCACAAGCTTTAAGATCCAAAGGGGGAGAAAATATCTCTGCGGATGGGGAAGGCATTCACTCGTAGCATTTGCTTGTACTGCTACTTCTAATAATACATCCCTTGTTTAAACATGAAATGCAAGCTGTGTGCCTTACAGTTTTTCTTTTTGCAATCGAGCTACTGTATATTGTACTGGGCTAATTTGCTTCATGTATACATGTTGATTAATACTTATTTTGTTTTATAATTTTCCACATTGGAACAAAATGAGGAAACCTTGTATATAACGTAAAACATAACACAGAGGTATAAAACTATAAGGAAAAAAAATTCCTGTAAGGCAACTAAAGCATTCTTGGTTTTACATTTAGAATTGTTTACAAAAGTGGAGTGGAAGATCCTTCCTGTTACTGCATGTTACAGGACTTGCAATGAATGCAGTGTAATGGGGAGGACATAAAGATCTTTGCTTCATAGTAAGTGTCAGGTTGACTCTCTCTGTATATTCCTTCTCATGTCATTATTTAATTAAAAAAATATTAGACAGCCATTGACCATCCCTTTGGGACACTCCAACACAAATCATAACAAAAAATGATTCAGAACAAGAATATGTTTGTGACAAATATGAGTACTACTTTTTGGAATAAGAAGGCCTTTAAGTAATGACTAAGATCATTGTTTGTATGTGTGTAGGTAGGCCAGCCTATGACATAATTAGAGGGTGATGAAAAAAATCTCTATATCATAATATACAGTAAGTAATCTTATATGGAGTGATGAAATGGAATATTACCCGAATAGGAAAATAGTAGTCTGGTCTGGTTTAAGGGTGCTTTAGAAAAGTGGTGTGCTTGTAGAGTCCTCCAAAATATTTAAGGATCATTCCACTGTCCAAAGATATAGAGGTTAAGTAAATTGGTGATGCTAAAGTGGCTTTAGAGTGTGTTTGGTGTGTGTGTTTGCCCTGTGTTGGACTAGTGCTTTGTTCCTGCCTTGCTCCCTAGGCTATCTGGGATAGGGTCCAGTCCCCTCCTGCGACCCCGCTCTTGATTAAACAGTATAGAAAATAATGAAGATGCTAAATGCAGTTTTGCTGAAAATAAATGAGCATGTGAACTATATTTATAACATTGCTTACTAAAATTTACATTCTTTACTTATCATTCACAGATGTCATTCAGAAAAGTAACAGATTTTACTTAATTAGCAGAAACAGTTGATAATATATAAAATGATACTAGGCTGTGATCGGGATATACTATCTCCAAGTGTTTTGTTTTTTTTTTTTTTTTGCTTGTTCTAACTAATGCATTTATAGATGAGGTTAGATTGTAAATTGAGTTACTGAATAGTATTGATGGTACAATGAAGCAAAGTTAGGAGAGATCTGTTCTGTTGTCGTCATTCTGCATAAATTGGAAAATTTGAATGTCTTGCAGGTCTACAAACAGAGCTGTGCAAATGTAATTATGTGTCCTGCTGGCATTATCTTAGAGAATGCTGATTAGTCACTGAAGTAAATGAGCTTAGAAGTAAATTGTTTGGTGCTGTGTTGCAGTGCGCATAAAGTTTGTGCTGCCACTAAAATCATTTTTGAAATCTTTCATGTTTAGGTTGTGCTTTTTTAAATGAAGAACTTGGAATTTAAAATAGCTTAATATATAGAGTAAACAGACTATCATTATGCACTTTAGGAGTACTGTTTACAACAAGAAATATAAACGTTACTTAATATTTTTATAGAAATTGTACCATAATTCTTAGTTTTAAGTGACTAGTCAATTTGACTTGCTATAATCATGGTAAAGTTTATTATATTTGTGGTGCATTACTATTATTTGGTCATAAATTTTTTGTAAATGTTTTGATTTGTTATTGTTCAAGTCTTTCTCTAGGCTGCATGTTAATTTGATGTTAATCTCTTTAATTCTTATTTACAGTATATGGCATGGTACAATTCATAGATATATTTGCACGGTCAATTCATGAACTACATAGATCAGCTGTTAATGTTTTTAATTGCAAAAATATGCAACCTTTCAAAAATGATTTTTTCATTGCCTTTTTTGTCTCTTGAAAAATGTATAACTATATAGTTAAAGATATTTTTAGTCATTACTGTAATTGTGATTTTTCCTTTAGAATATTTTCTTGTTCTGCTGGCCAGTGAGTGTTTTTTCCTTCATTTTTCATATTTGCTTCTCTATCCAACTATTTTGAAAGCTCTTCAGATTGAAAAGTAATTTAATTGAAGGATATACATATCCCATTATTATTCTAAATGCAGTGCAAGTCTCTAAATCTAAGTCTAAGTCACTAAGTCTGTTCAACTAAATTCTATTAAATAAAACAATTTGGTGCTGTTGCATTTTAGTGCTACCTGTGTAAGGAATGGTGTGCACCTGTATTTACGTTTTTGTTTCAACATATGATTTTCAAAAATGTGTACATGCAGTATTTTTAGAAAGTGAAATGTTTATGTTTATATTTATAGAGGGAATTAAGTCAAAAAATAGAAACAGAAAACCGATGACAATTTGTGAAGGTGTTAATTACAACATTATGATAACAACATGTTATTAATGCAGTATCTCCCTAACCTCAGTTATATTTACTAAGCTCTAAGATGGAGGTAGTCTTCATTACCTTCAAAAATTTTCTTATAAATTATATATATAAACAGAAATGAGCAAAATTATCCTGTTTCTGTCAAGATGGGTAAAGTGGGATTTACACAAATTTGATTTGACAGGGACCCTCTAATACTGTAAATGTTTATAATGCAGCCTAACATATGTTAATTCTAATTCACTTCAACATGTCCTCAACCTGCACTGAACTGTGAAGGAGCTATTAAAACAGTGCCTCATGAAAAAAATGCCTCTCTCTTAATAAACATTTAACTAGAGGCAACATTATTTCTTCTTTGTGTTATTAAGATTGAAAACACTATCGTTGGTGGTGTTATATTACAACATGTATAATTCTCTTCAGCATTAAATGTTTAGTCTTTTATTGTGACATAATCGTGTCACTTTATTATTTCCACAGTAAACACTCCTTGGAAACTTCATACAGGAGGGTTGTCTTCAACAAAATATGTGAAAAAAGTGAGGCAGTGAGAGTGTGTACGATTCCAACATTGAAATGCAGACAGGTAAGATGTGTTTGTATCTTTATTAAATATTTGAATATGTTGAGGGTCAGCTCAAGTTGGACGGTTGGGAGACAGACCAGAGTCAGAGAGGCGAGATTGTGTTGGTTTGGACGTGTGCAGAGGAGAGATGTTGAGTACATTGGGAGAAGGGTGTTAAGGATAGAGCTGCCAGGAAAGAGGAAAAGAGGAAGGCCTAAAAGAAGGCTTATGGATGTTGTGAGCAAAGACATGCAGGTGATAGGTGTAACAGAGCAAGATGCAGAGGACAGGGAGTAGCCGAAAGAAGAAGAAGAAGAAGAAGTAGTAGTAGTAGTTTTGCCATCCGTTATATTAAAGATACAGTATTTTGAATTAGGTTATGCATTTGGTCTGAATTGCTTGTTTTTTTGTATAATGAATGTATTTAACTATAATAAGCAAGACACTTGGAAAAAGAGGATTATAAATTGCACTATACATGTTTTTGTGCATAATAAACATTATGGTCTGTGACATATGTAAAACATAGTATAGCCACAATGAAGCAGATGCAAGAAAATATGTCTGCTAGCTGATACTGAAGGATGTTTAAACAAATAAAATAATGCCTTTTATTAACATTTGAAGCTGAAAGTGGAACTGTGGTGCATGTTCATAATGCTACTGTATTCGTAATTAAGGCAGGCAGTGTTTATAACTGGAAAGACACCATAAGCTTACTGAAAGAGGAGGTGTTGTTTTTTTAAGAATTAGTGGTCTTTTTAAGTAGAAATAGGTTTAAAGTGTTAGGTGTATTCACTATCTTTAGCATGTGGGTCTTTGGGAGAGAAGAAAACAAACTCTGCAAAACAGCTGGATCACACGTTCTTAAATGGCAGCGTGTTAACACGATTAGTGTGTACATGTTGGAAGATGTAGACAGTCATGACAGACAAAATATGACAGCAGCCAGGTTGTGTTTCCTGTCAGCCTTTTGCTTCACTTAAGGGCAGAATTTTTTTTTTTTCTTTGTAAGTCCTTCTAAAAAATATTTGTATCTTTATTAATAATATATAAATATTTCCTATCTTGCAAACATTTTAAGATAAAAATATCAACAATAAATAATATTTTATTGTGAATTTTAAATATCAGTGGAAAAACTTTAAAAAGGGTTTGTTGTTGTCTACACTGTTTAACTTCTATTATAAAAACATTTTGTATGTTGTTAATCTATGTGAACAATTTGTTGATGTTTATCAGGTCATTTTTTAAAATATGTATAATTTTTTTCAAGGTTTTGGTTCATAATAATTGTATGTTTCAACATATACAGTTGCTATATAAAATAATGTTGATAGGCAGTTTTATCATTTAGGTTACATCATTATTAAACCTAAAGGACAGTTCCTATAAAATGGAATATTATTGTTACAATGTGTATGTTTATTAGTTTGAGTATTCTGAATTTAACTGAAAATAATATAAGCATTGTATTACAGAATGTTAAGATTGTAATTTCATAATTGTATATCACTTTCAGGGTGAAATAACCCTGTAAATATGTTCTGTTGACAAAAATAAATGGACAGCCTTCTGCACTTTAAGAAAGAGATAAGCTTTCGAATAAGTGACACTGTCACCGCTTGGCCCCACCACCTGTTTTATCTCGATCAGCAAACTAGTGTGGCTTCATTATGCAGCGTTCATGTGCTGTCGAGCAGACATGAAATTCATGCTTCTGAGTTGGAAATTTCACGTGAATGCCATACAAAGTCAGAGCTCAAAGTTAAACAATTCAGATGAAACAATCTGAATTCTATGAGATGTAGCATTACACTAACCTTGCACCTCAGTCAATTGTATAAAATACAAAATAAAACCTAGTCTGCCAAAAGTGGCGTTTTTGTGACCGAAATGCATTTGGAGTCACAAAATGCACATTTAATATGTTTCATTTACTCTTTATTTTCATAAAAAAAATACAGTTGATCATTACTTGCTGTTTTCTCAGACTAAATAACAAATCATTGGCAATCTTGCATTTCTCCCAAAAAACCAACTGGAAACTCAAGAGGGAAGGTGAAACATCACAAATCGGAGTTCCAAAAACACTTTTATCACATGAACACAGCATAATCTGCTAACCCATGTTGAAAGGGTAGTGAATTTTGGATTTTCTGTATTCACAATTTATGTATTCAAAGATAAACAATACAGTTTGCACTATGAGTCCCTTTCCTGCATCACTATGCAAAAATGTTGTACACAAGAAACCCAGAAAAACTTGCCGTTGGTAATTGTTAATACATTTTTGTTGCTTGCAGTTACTCTTCTCTGGGTTCTGCCAGAGGCTAGAAAACATAATATCACTACAAGCCTTTCATCAATATAAACTGGAATATTTGAAGTATTTTATTATTTTTTATATTTTTTATTTTATTGACTTTGTAAATTATATTACTGTAAGACACAAATCAGAGAATGATTCAATCACTACTACATCCCATTTTAATTTTTTAATGTTTCCCAAATGGAGCAGTGGAAAGTATTAAGTATTGCATTATAACAGTTTTACGTGTTATTAGCATTTATTTTTCTAAGCCACCTTGAAAATGTGATACTTAACATACAGTTTAGTGATTAGCAGGAAAATGCACTTGACAAATGATAGACAGGAAACATTTAAACATTTAAATTAGAGCACAGTTAACTTACTGTATAGTATTTTATCCCAAGAGAAAAGCTGAAAATCTAGCAACCACAGCTGGTTGATAGGTCAAGTACAGCTGTAGATATCCTGAAGGAGAACAGTAAGCCTAAGCAGGACCAGGATGCTTTGTGGAGTGAAGTATCTTCAATAGGCTCTTGACACATTTGTTAGAGAGCTGCATTATTTAAGGGGCATAATTCCAACTATAAACATTGCATGCTTTGCACCCCCCAAACCTTTCCTTAACTGCAAAGGTTTGCCACGTTGTAACATCTGAATTCAGCCTGACCTGTAAAGAAACCCAGCTGGCAAAATAATAAAAGGTAAAACCACCACAAAATGAACCCACAAGATTATTTTATTTTTATTGTTATTTCTTGTTATTGAGAAACAATAATTTTTTAGCAAGATTTACTTATTTAATGTCATTACTATGACCTGGTGAATGTATGAAAGATTAATAATAATAATAATGCATGTAGCACCCATAATTTTTAACATACACTGGAGTATATTTGAGCAAGTACGTATTTTATTACCTTGATAATTTTAATGTAAGCCTAAAGTTACAGCAATATTTTGGGAATCCTCTTAACATTTGTTGGTGAAATTGTTCCCTCCTTAAAACATTTACAGTAACATCTCTAACCATAATTTAGACTAGATGTACTTGCGTTAACATTGGATTTTTAATGTAACCATGCTCTATAGACTTTAAGTATGGGAATGTAGGTAAGAAATCCAATAAAGAATGCTATATCCCTCCTTAAAGGTTTTAAGCTTAAGCATTTAGTTAGCTGGCCAGGTATAAGTGAGTGTTATGTGATTAAATGTGTCTTGTGATTTCTAGGTTCCCTCCTTTTGTTAGAAAAGCCCTTAGGCCCCAATTGACCATGAACTGGATAGACGAGTTAAGAAAACAAGTCTAGATGTCTCATTAAAAGACAATCTAAGTGTACTGTACTAGAGGTTTCTCTTTCCTCAGTGTGTAAATTTAAATTTTTTCATTATTTGTTATTGCATTGTTCTTTTTTTACGTTTAAGTCTGAGGGAAGGCTGAAGATGTTTAAAAACTATGGTAGTTACCAGAGAAAATTTTGTCCGATTTATTATGAGTGGTTTTGCCTTACTTCTTTCCTTGCCCTTAGAACAACAGCTCAGCACCCATTAAGAAAATGACTGGTGGTGTTTAATATACCAGGGCAGGGTGACATGACAGTTGTATAGAGTTATTTGTATCAATGAAATTTCCCACTTTCTTGCTTGATTTACACTGATGTAAGTTTGCTGAAACCGTCAGCTACATGCTCCTGCTACCTTAAGTAAATGCTTTCATATGTCAGAAATAAAAGTTTGAGCTGATCTATCTGTAAGCTTCAAAACCAGATTCAGCCTAGGAAAACATTCTCCTAGCCCTCAAAAATATTCCCCAATAGTGTAGAGAGCAGTATGACTGCACTGATTCAGAATGTGCCAGCTGCAACCTCAGTATGACTCCTTGACTTTTTTTTAATGAAACCTTTGTAATACATTCCCAATTGAATGTTGCTGTGAGGTCAGATGGGAGATTCTTTTTAATGGAGTAGTCATAGTCGTGGGCCAAGCACAGTTGTGGTCTCATCTCTTCTCCTCCCCCACACTGACAAGTTAGCTTTCTAAGAATACGGAATGTTCCTCCTGCTGAGGAGACTATAGAATGTGTCTTGCATATTATAGATTATTTCTTCACCCCGTTATTTTTTTTTCTGCTTTATGGAGCTGTTACGCTCTTATGTGTAACACATCATAGGCTTGAATCCTTCTTTGAATGGCCGCTTGTGTACATTATTCTCATTGAATGTGTTTTTCCTACCATCTCTATTATTTTGTTAACACAATAATAAATAGTGGGCCATTATTTTGTATGCAAATTGCTAAATTATAGTCAAGTTATAACTTATAGTCTTAATTTCTGGTGGTTATGACAGAAGTAAAAGTAAGATCTGTTTTTGTGGGTTAAGGTGCAACTTTGAAGGATCAGCTGCATGACTATAAAAGATAAGCAGAGTGAAGTAATAAATTTTGTGTAAAGAGGGGGAAAGTACTTTTGACAAAGAATGCTGTAAAGTCTTCTTTGGCTGCACATCGCTGCTGCCTTTCAGATTGACCACAGATGGTGCTTTAGTTATGCCTTCCTAATATTGTTTCTTCTTTCTTTTCTTTATTTGCCTGTTTTGTTTTTCCCTTCCCCAACCAAAAAAAAAAAAAAATACAAGGCACTAATGTTAAACATGAAGAAACTAAAAACTACAAACTGGAGTTCATCATATATTTTAATCTGTAGCATATTGAAATACAATACCCTACTTTTCTTAGGCATATATATCTAAATAGAAACAACAGTCCTCTGTTAGCTAAGGAATATAATTAGCAGTAGACTGGACTCCATAACTTCTGGCCCTGGCTAGTACTCCTCTTGTCTGCAAACAAGTGGACCAGAAGTGCTTTTCAGACATAAGTGTGTGCAAGAAAGGGCCATATATAGTAAGTTAAAAATATTCATGCTTAACATTCATCAGATGCACAGATTCTGATAGGTATTGTGTCTTTGCAAATGGTGGGAAATGTGCTTTTTGTGTAAATGGTTGATGTCACCGGACAACAGCAAGGAGTTCTTTTTTAATCTGGGTATAAGTCTTTGACTAATTTTTCTCCTCTGCTTCTTTCATATCATGATAATAGCACTTATTTTGCACTGATTACCATGGCACTGCAGGTCACATAGCAGTAATTGTTTTTCAAAGACAACAACATTTTCTGCTCATTGGAGTAATCCATTTTAAGCAAACCTTTTACATTTTTCTATATGATATCTCAAAATATTATTTGCTAAAGTTGTATGCCTTTCTAAATTCTAAAGTACAATATGTCAGAATGTGTTTTGAACTAAAACTTTAGGACCCACTAGTAGGATTAAGTAAAAATTATGGCAGTTTCAATTTATTTATTTGGTTGTTACTGTTTCAAGACAATTTTGATGTCTATCTAATAAAATAATGCATGGATATTAATTAAAAACTCAGTATGAATCGGAATCACTGACTTAAATTACTTAACATTAGCAGGAGTTACCTATGCATAACTTAACATACTCTTTAAATACATACAGTCCTTATAGACTTACAGGATCTTTACTGTCACATGTATAAGGTATACAATGGGGGAAATAAGTATTTGATCCGCTGGTGAATTTGTACGTTTGCTCACTTACAAAGAAATGAACGGTCTCTAATTTTTGTGCTAGTTTCACTTTAATGGAGAGAGAAAGAATATCAACCAAAATCCAAAAAAAAAACACATTACATAAAAGTTGTGAATTGATTTAAATGTCATTGAGAGAAATATGAATTTGATCTCCTACAGCCCAACCACAATTGTGGCTTCTACATACTTGTAAGTAAAGTATAACATGGGAAGTGTGTACGAAGTCTGGATTTCAAGAAAAGTGTGCAGGTGTACAGTAATAAATACATGTTTAGTAAATTTAGCATGTGACACAAAGGCTGCATCTGTAAAAGTAAACTTTTTAAGTTGCAAAATTTGAATATTGAGTATATATTTCTAATGTGTCACATAGGGTAGGCCACCCAACTGAAGTTCATGGAAAAATGTCTGACTCTTCAAAGCTTAATGAAAAAAAATTTATCTGTAGCAAACTGTTTGATTCACCTTGTGCATTTCACTGTATTGTCAGAACACATGAAAGGGTTCAGCTGCGTGCTATAAAAGCCATAGTCTGTTCTGAAGCTTGTCGTACAGGAGAGTTGGCAAGCTTGAAATATATGGTACATAATTATATATATTAAAATGTTACATGATTAATTAAAATAAATTGAAGGAATAATCCAGTAGATCCTTAATTTCTAAACAAGTTAAAATGCTCTCAGTAGATACTTCTACCCTATTTTAAGTCATTTCCATGACATACAATATATTTAAAGATATGTACTTTCAGTGCCCCTTCCCAAAAATGTGTTTTCCCCTTGATTTAATTATTTACAAAATTACAATAAGTAAGGTACAGAAAAAAATAGCATGAAATAAATATGGCATTAATTATTTTATGACAAATTCTGCTTCAGTCCCCCAGTCATTGTTAAGGCTTATGACATAATATATTACTATGTAGTGTTCACTCGAAGATACAGAAGCATGAGGAAAGTTAAAAGAGACCTAGCATGCTTTCTTCAAGGCAAATATCAATATATTCTGGCCAAATTCTTAAGAAACCATGGCCATTTCCTTGAATATAAAATTTGAGTTTTCCTAATTGTAAATAGAATAGTACATTGATTTCCTTTTTTTAAGTAGTGAATGGATTAGGATTTTTCCAATTGACAACTGAAATGTTTGAGCATTGTAGTATAGGATATCACAAAATACAGTATTTATATGGTAATAGTTTATAAGTTTCATTAATAAACCTTTACAAATCTTTATAATGAATCAATTGTTGCAATTTAGGATTAGGCCCTGCACAAAAGATCCACAGCTAATGAATAAGTGATCTGTAAAGATGTGAAATAGCATTATATAATGTTGGTTAATGATATATTAATGAAGGTTATTATAAACTGTTACCGATATATGAATTGTCATTTAATGATATTTATATAACAACGTATACACAAAGTAATAATCTGTTAATGCTCGTTAATGACTTATTAATGAAAGTCCTAAAGTGTTACCAAATATTTTTCTACGTAATATTATCCTGTCTAATAATTGTCCAGATACTGTGGTGAGTGGATTAGGAGTAATAATTTTCACAGTACTGTCTCACGGGTGTAAGCAAAGATTTTTCCCAATATGGTCGGAGTGTGAGTTAGTTCCAAAATATTTGACTGAGTTAGGCGGGTATAGCTTTTAATTAAATTACACCATTGTTTGCACTGTTGTTAAGTGTATGTTAGCAATGATTAATTTTCATTCTTTATCTGAAAATCTTATGAAAAGGTCCCTTTCTCAATGCCATCTCTACTCATTAAAGGGTTGGAACATTTTGAAAATGAGTGATAGTGTAGAAATACTGACTATATCTTCATTAATGCAAGACATTATAGTTTCTACCACTGATATAGGAAGATTAGGGAAACTTAACACATGTCTCTCAACAAAATGTATCACCATATAGTAGGGGAAATTTACTGATGAAATATTCAATTTGAGGTGTAAATGTTGAAAGGATGCAAACATATTATCAATATTAGAATCTCTAAAGGTCCCAATGATGAAAATATTCAAAGTATTGTAAACTTTGCTAATTAAGACAATAGGAAAAGATGATTCTGTACACTGGTACCATATTCAAAACAACTGTTGAATCATCTGATTTCTGATCAGTAGAAGATACAGTATCTGGTAGTAATAGAAGCCCAGAGCAAAGCATAAAAATAGGAGTTGGAACAGGATTTCCTTTCTGTATTGAAGCCAAGGCAATATAGTCTCATTCTGGATTTCCTTGTTTTCTGCTTTCCTCCAAAGTTTAAGAATATGTATTTTTGTGGCCCCCTAGTAAACTGCATGTTAAGTATACTATGTAATTATACTTGTATGTTTTTTTTTCTTTTCTTTAAGAAGGATATTTGTGTATGTGTATATATATATATATATATATATATATATTTATATATTTATATATATATATATTTATTTATTTATTTATTATGTGCATTTTTTTTTAATTCAGGCCTGGATATGCTGGGTTCATATCCAAATATGCCTTTGTGGATTTCCAGCTACAAATACAGGGTGAGACAAAAAGAAGTACCACATTTTAGACATTTACTGTATTCTTCAAAAACGGTACAAGATAAAATAAATTTCATTATGAGAAAAGGTATACAAAATAGATTTTTTTCACTGTGTTTTAAAAATGATGTCTTTTAGGTGCTTGCCATTATTAGTGATACACTCTTCAAGACGATTTCTGAACGCTCACATGACATGTGAATAGCATCTTTGAGGGCTTCAAGGTTTTGAAGTTGGTGTGTGTATACATTCTACATGAGGCAGCCCCACAAGAAGAAATTGCACGGAGTGAGATCAAGTGAATGTGAAGGCTACTCTGACATTGCCGCACATGGAGATCAGCTTCCCCGAAAAAATCTCCTGCAAAACTTTCATGGATCTCTGTGTCGTATGAGCTGTTGCTCCATCCTGTTGAAACCAGGCATCCACCACATTCATTTCTTCCAGTTCGGGCTGTAAAATGTTCTCTAGCATTTCACTGTAACATTCTGAAGTGACGGTGACCGTTGCTCGCCCCTCCTCAAAAAAGTAAGGGCCTACAATGCCCTTAACTTTAACATGTAACCAGTAACACACTCACTGTGCAGGGGTCTCTGTTGAAGTTCACGAGGGTTAGTTCCAGCCCAATAGCGAAAGTTTTTTATATTTTTGCAACCATTCAAATGGAAATGTACCTCATCGCTGCACATGATGATGGCATCTCGATGAACAATTTGCAGAATGTTCATGCACAACTCTCTGCGCCTCTCTGTCTTTCTCAGCAAGATCCTACATTACCATCATTTTGTATGGATGAAAATTAAGGCTCTCAAGCAAAATCTTCCACAAAGACGTGTTGGAAATGCCTAAGGCAGAAACATGTTTGCATGCTGAATGTCTAAGATACTACAGAATTGATGCCCTTTTGTTATGTGATGTTTTCAGGCGTTTGTACAGTCCGAGGATGTCCTGGAGATTTTCTGTTCAATGTTGTACCCGTCTGTCTAAATGTAGCCACTCACTGAAGAATTGTTTCCAATTTGGGACGTCTCCTTTAGGAAGAATGCTGAAGCGCGTTTGGAAGGTGCGTTGCGTAGTGATAATGGATTCGTTGTTTCTGAAGAATGCTTCGACAGCGAAGCATGGTGTACACCAGACAAGGCATGTTGCTGACTGAAAACTACAACAGATCGCCATATATGTGTGTGTGTGTGTGTGTATATATATATATATATATATATATATACAATATATATATATATATATATATATATATATATATATATATATATATATATATATATATATATATATATATATATATATATATATATATATATATATATATATATATAAAAAAATGTGTGTGGGATTACAGTATATATTTCTGAAAAAATTGACAGCGAGAGAAATAGACCTTCTTCAAACAACAAATTTTATTTGAAGATTTTGTTTTTTTAAGGTTGCAGGACAAGTCTAATTTTAGAATGGCCCCAATTACATTGCGTCTGGGCAGGTGTAATTTGCATTAGTTAATTCAGCCCAATGTATTACTTTTTCTGCAGTTTGAGGCTTTTTAACTGAATTCATTAGGTAAATCAGATGTTCGGTGCTTTTGTTTTACCTCGCTTTGAATTCACTGCAGGTGTATGAAACCTAGAATAAAGAGATTGCACCTGCAAGGTCCCATAGCCAGGTTTTTCAAAGGTGCTCTTATACGTCTCTGAAGCTTGAGCTTATGTTCTGGTTTAGAAAAGAAGATAACATTCTTACTATGCAGACACAGCCAAGGATAGGGTACACATCAGAAGGGGGTCTCATAAACTGCAGAAGGTGATATTCTGTCTGAATGCATATGGATTTATTATATCACGTTCTGTGTGTTGGTTTTGGTTTTGAACTACTATGCATGCAATTTCATACGTTGTTTCCATGGACCTGCTCAAAGACGCCTGTAAAAGTTCACTTGTATACCAACCTTTGTTTCTTTCATAATTACAAATACTTCCAAGCCTTGTTTGCTCAAGACACTGCAGATCATGTATTACATATGCTTTTTAGTAGTATTACAATGTATGAGAAATGTAGGGTTTTTTAAAACCAGTTTCCTCAAACCTTCCACTAAAGACCAGTTTCCTCAAACCTTCCACTAAAGAAAAGTGGAAGACATTAGTAGTTCATCATACTATAAACCAAGTTCAGTGTATTTTTTAAATGCTAGCCAGTTATTTGTATGCTTAATTACACAAAACAGAAGGGAGTTTAATTGAGGAATTGTTTTACCAAACAAAAGTTTTGAGATATAGTATACAAGTAATTTTACTCAGATATGTTGAATGTGGAGTTTTTAAGCCACATATTTATTCACAGATAGTGGAGGTTCTGAAACAGAATACCACTTACTTCTCTGTTTACTACTCATGATAAACCCACATTTAGTTTTTGCATCTACTATAATTAAACTAAAACTGAAAGATATCATTAGAGTTTTCAGTTATGCCCTGAATATCCATTCTGTGGTGTTTTACACTATATATGTGTCCCCATACTATTAACAAGGCTGAGATGTCTACCATGAAAACTCCTTATTGTAATGTGTAAAACTTCCCGATCTAAATTACACTTTAGAAAAATACATTATACAGCTCCTACTTCTTTGACATTCACAGATTTTAACAATGCTAATTTTCAGTAGTATGGCCTTGCTGCTGTCTTAACTAGCAATAATTTTAGCTCTAACGCCAGTAAAATAAAAAAATAAAAAACTAGAAATACACAAGTGTGTACATTCTAATCTTGGCTAAAACTTTTACTATATTAGTGATCAGTAATGCTTTACTTGGAAAATTCTTTTACAGTTATTTGCTAAAAAACTAAATTTTATTAAAGATATCCCATTTAATACATATAATTTAGGCTTTGAGTAATTTATTGTATTGTAAATACAGTATAACAACAAGAGTGGGCTAGAGCAGCGTGAGAGGCTACAACATATTTTTTTTATTTCCAGTCGAAAAAATTGTTTTTTCAGGCATGAGGAGTGAGGTGGGAACCGCAATTAAAAAAAACATGATCAGGGCTAGGTGAGAAAACTAAAATCATAGGGAAGTGTGTGAATACATTCAAAAAATGACTATGTATAAACATACTATGGGACAGACAGGAAATACATATTTCCCAGTGGACATTTCAAAATACTAATATTCATATGAACCTAACAAAGTGCAAAAGTGTTATATGGTGACTCTGAAAATTCCAATAGTACACAAATACAACAATAGCCCCCCACAGGTCCTCTACTTCATTTGTTGGCTTGTGTGAGGGTGAATTCTTGCAAAAATATGCAAATAAGCAATTGGCTTAGATCCGGATTGGGTGTATGTTGCTTAAAGTGGTTGGGTCTTTCTCTAAGTGCTGAACACTTTTTAAAAATAATTCAATAAAAAGCAATGGTTTGTGAGGATGTTGCCTCCCATAAGTTATGCTAAGGAGGTGAGAATAAACTTGCATTCTGGTATTGCTGAAATTGTGTGTTCTAGAACTTATTGTGTGAGGTAAGACTTTAGAACAAAATAAGAAAGTGAGAAGAATCTTTCTCCTGGTCACTGTCTATGTGAAGTTTACTTGTTCTTACTATGTCTGTGTAGCTTTTCCATTGGTTTTCCCCATTAACAAAGATGTACATGTTGGAGCAAATTTGGAGCTGTCATATTAATCTATGTGCTAGTGTGTTTGTGTGGCTATATGGTTAAGTGGGCCCAGAGATGGAATGTTGCTGTGTGCAGAGCTACATCCCGCCTTGTCCCCAGTGCTTCCAGAATAGGATCTGTTCCCCCTGCAACCCTGAAATGGATTTACAATTTTTTTTGTTGTAAATCTGTGTGACAGTCTGCCTTAAGAGCAGAATGTTACACACACATTTTAAAAAAGTATCCTGTCCTTGCTCATTTTTCCCCACCACTGAGATGACATGATAGGATGTAAGAATTGATGTGTACATTTTGTTGACAGGTAAATAAAATGTAATGTAATTTGAAATTATGTGTTGGATCAGAACCTCAGTTCCAGTACCAAAACTATACGAAAGCTAATAATGGATAAGTCGCATCCCCAAACCACTCCAGCCTCCCTGGTGCGCCACACACTTCCTTTCTGCCAAATAAACACTCACCACCCTACCTTGCTGCATTCCATGTTTCCCATTTTTGTATTTTCCATCACACCGGGTATTCCCCCATGGAGTCTGCAGTATGTCAAAGAGTAGGATGGGTGGAGGCTTCCCCCATGGAATATCTAGTGCATTGGAGAGCAGAACAAAAAGCTGAGCTCAGTGTCTTTTAAACCTACCATTTACTTCCAGTTAAATTTTTTTCCCACTTTTTCAGTACTAGTATACCACTCAACCATAGTTGAAATATTAATGTAAACTGCAGTATTATATACTGTATAATAACAGTACTGTGTATTGGTTGATTGGTTTTAAATCACATTTTTTTTTTTTACAGATGACACTTGGAGATAGTCATTGAACCTTGTATTTTAAAGTACAACTCCTAGCCTTTAGGGTGGAAGAAGTGGCTGGATGGGATGCTTTTTTGAGTTTTGGTTTTAATGCTAAAACAAATATTGCAATAACTATTTGAAACTGAGTCCTATGTTGAAAGTATGTAAGGGGTATGCCACATCACTTATGTTTTTTTTATAGGATATATTGGAGACATCAATACACAGAAGGGAATTTGTTAAATGATTTTTATGTATGTACTTCTAGTAGTAATGACTTTTAAGAGGAAAAATAGAGACGTTTGGCAGGCAGATGAAAGACAGTTCAAATATTTTTCAACAAAAACAAAAGCATACCTCTAAATATTTAAATCGGATATTGAGGAGAAAAAAAGGCCGGGAGAACTGTGTTTGATTCTTCATTTCTTAAAGAAGAGAGTGAATACCATATAGGGGAAAAAACAGATGTTTGACATTCAGTGAAATTCCCACAAACACAAGATCTGACCATTATAGGTTAAATTGTGCATATCAGAGATATGTAGGAACATCTGAAAGTGAGCTTCACTTTGTGCCTCATTGAATTTTGAGCTGATGGTCTAAGACGGTCAGAAATTAAAATTACTCTGCATTTCTGAAACTTTGAAAAACTGAATTTAATGATTAAATTTTTGTTTTAAAGTGTGCCTTTTAAAGAGTGTACCTTTTTAAGTCACTTTACAAAGGACAAACCTTTAATTGTCTTCATTAAAGAATAATATTATTTTATGCGGTCATCTTACTTGATGTTACCACAACAATGTTGATCATTAACAGTAGACAGCAAAAAAAGGTTTAATTTCACCATCCTCAAAAGCTGGTTTCATAGTATTAAACATTCAACAGTGTGCTTTGGCTGTTTAGTGTTTTACAAAATTCATGAGTCGTACTCTTTGGAGAGTTTCCTTAATAGATACCAAAGTCTAAGGCAAAAGGCCATGCACTGGTGCTTGATGAGCAGGTTACTGCCAAGGGTGGTGTAAACCCTGGTCTGGAAATTGGACATGCATTTTGAAGTATAAAGTTGGGTAACAAGTGAGCCACAGTGACCTCTACTTTATTGTTTATCCATTATATCTTTTCACATACCCTGCTGCTTTCTCCATGCACTGAATTGTTCAGGGCCAGGCTTTATTTAGTTTGAAGTTAAGCTGTGGTATTTCTTGGTTGATTGAATGAATGATTCGCCTTTAATGTTAGCAATTTCTTCCATATAAAATGCCCTTCTTTGTACTTGACCTAGATCTACATGACTTTGATAAAAATTCAACAAAATTTAGAGAATATTATTTTTTTGCTCTCAGTGGAACATTTAATTAAGTTGTAGTGTTTATTTTCAGTTATTTTTTGAATGAGTAAGTTTAAATGCTCAAAGTTTGTTATTCCTACACGTTAATGTCTTTTGTTTTAGTCTTTGCTTAAAGATCAGTCTTTATTTCTTCATCATCCGCTTTGGCCTGTATATAACAAGTTTTTTTTTCTGATTTTCATAGTTTAATTAAAAGTTAAATTTTTCAAGTACAAGTATTGGGCCTAGATTTTTGTAAGATGTTGTTTACTGGCATGGACAAATCATCCCTTTCACATCATCACGCTATACAAAATACAGCGGCCAGGTTGCTAACATCTTCTAGACAGAAAGATCATATTTCACCTATTTTATACTCTTTGCATTGGCTTCCAGTTGATTTTAGGATTCATTTGGTAATTTTTGTACTTGTTTACAGAGCTTTGAACGGACAAGTTCCAGTCTATTTATCCGATTTTCTCCTTAAACATACTACCTCTCGCACACATAGATCTCAAGCTTAAAATCTGTTAGTTGATCCACGTACAAGATTAAAAACAAGGCAGAGTCTTTCAATCCTATGCAGGGAAGACTTGGAACAATCTTCCTCTTTACCACTGTATGGCTGACTTTGTGGACTCTCTTTAAAAAAACAGATAAAAACTTTCTTGTGTAGCCAGGCCTTTGCTTATTGTTATTCATTTTATTAAAAAATTTTATTTATTTAAACTTACTTAATGCATTTGTTAGATTTTACTCTATTGCATATTTTTATGTGTCTTGCCTAGCTTCATCTTTTTATTTTTTTCTTTTATAGCACAGTGCTTTGTGATTTCTTGTTCGCAAAAGGAGCTTTATAAGTAAACTTTACTTACTTACGTCATGTGGTAGAATTGCCATAGATTTCAATATTTTGTATTGTTTTCCTCTGCCCATATAGGCCAACTATCCTTTATTGCTAGGATGTCAGGAATAACAGAATGTGCTCATTTTGAAATACTCCTGCCCTTCTAATTGAAAAAGTATGCATCTGCCCTAGATTGCTCTTACTGCCACTGCTCTATCCATCACACAAGGCCATGCTAAACAGTTCTGTGTGAAAATTGACCTTGTGCTTAAGCTAGCTACAGGGGAAAAAACAAACTGGGAACACTGTACAGTCATATTGACAGAGATAGCAGCAGAGCAATATTTAGACAGCTGCACGTGCAGCATCATGTATCCCTGTCCATCAAAAAGATATTTCTGTCTCCTTAGCATAGACCACAGGGCTTGGAAAGACACTGCCATCTTGATGTCATCACTCAGTATCCTGGGGTTTGCTGTTATTAGGCAAAGATTTTAAACCTTCATGCACTTCAAGGATCCAACTTATTTGAAGCTTGAAAACTTTGGTTAGATTTTAAGCAAATAAGGTAAACCAGTTGCCTGCCAAAGTAGTATAGATTATCTGGCCAGTTTATCTTTTGTTATCTTCAAACATACTGTAAAATTAAAATTTATTTAATGTAGTGGATAAAATGCACAGTATGTACAGAAATGAATACAAGTAATATTTGATTAAAGAAAATATAATGCATGTTGTATACTGCAGCTCCATCTTTTTGTACTGCTTGTTTATCATCAGTGCATTCTTCTTCTTTGAATGCTTTACAGTTGTTAGATTAAAGGTCCCCAAATGGGGCGTTTATGTAAAGCTACTTCTTAGCTATAAATAGATTTTTTCCTGCTGTACATTTACACAGGCTTCATCAGATGGACGCAAACTTGTGCCAGTTGCATAATGCAGCCATTTACCAATTATTTGGCTCTTTGAATTATTTGGAGTGCAAAGTAATGTGAGACCAAAGCACATTGCTAAGTTTTATGCCCTTTTCTAATTAATTATAACAATTTGTTTCTTTTTGTGTTTGTTGTGTAACATACTGCATAAAAACATGCAGCTATAATGACAAGGAATTATATTCGAAATGTAGTTACACCCTTAGTTCTGTGTTTTATGTAATTGTTTATCTGATGCACATTTGTGAAAAGCAGCAGATGACAAGTCACAACAAGCATTTTAATGGTCACTAAATGTTTACGCATGGTAGTATGTATTTACACTACACTTTACATTATTTCAAATAAAAATACAGTGGAACCTCAGTTCACGAACGTCTCTGAACACGTACAAATCGGGTTACGACCAAAACGTTCGTCAAACTGTTGCATCTGTTCACTGCCACACACTCGGTTGACGAACAAGCCAGTTTCCCCTTCCGGTTTGTGATTTCTGCACGTTGCATTGTTCTCGGTCAGACGTGTGCTTTCAGTGTGAACAATTTTGTGTGCTATTTTGTTTCCCTTCCGGTTCCTATGCGCTGATGATTTCTGCACGTGATCAGTCCCTGTAGTACATTGTTCTCGCTCAGACCTTCATTGCGCAGAGGGACTCTACCTCAAAACTGTAACCTCCTCTCCAGCCAGCTTCCTGCTCACTTTCTTCATGTCAGAACTCGACTCATGCAAGGTTAGTTTTCTTGGTTGTTTATTAAAAAAATTGTTTAAATCGAGCGGTTCCTAAGGCTATAGCGTGAACTCCTGCCATGTTAGTTTTCTCTGTTCAAGGTTTTCTCAGTGTTATTCAATGTTTTTACATTTAGTTTACTATTACACTGTGCATTCTATGGTATAATTAACTATTTTTGTGCTTAAAAATCTTAAAAAAAATATTTACATACAATTTGTACGGTCCGGAATGGAGTAATTGTATTTACATACAGTCCTATGGGGTAAATGACTCCGGGTAACGACCAAATCGAGTTGCGACCAGAGTTTTGGAACGAATTACGGTCATGACCCGAGGTTCCACTGTACATAGACTTCAGAGAGGTGGAAGGGGATGTTTATCTGGGAAATACTTCATAAAGCGTTCCCTAAAAGATGTTCTTAACTGATTTTAACTCCAAGTTAACAAGGATATAACACTCATGGATCAGTACATTTCACATTAAAAGTGGTATTCTTCTTTACAGTTAAATACTGCAGAGCCCAAGAAAATGATTTAATGAAATAAACTTTGCTAGTCTGTAAGGAGATTTAGATGTTACTTTGTTCTTAATTATTTAATGGCTAATTGTTGGTTTACCTAACTGCCTACTGTGTATGAAATGCTTTTTACTCTAACTGTTGTCTCTATCTACTGTACTATGTGTACTACGTCATCTTCTGTATGGAAGTGACCTACTACAGTACTGTACTCTGCTTTGCTTTGTTTTTAAAGGAGGTAAGTTACTGAATATTTGCATATTGTTGTGGAAATAAACTATTTCCCCAATAAACTCCAAATAGTTTTTAATTTTTTTCTGTGAATATATATATACTGTAAATGCTGTAACTGTCACAAATGTTGCAACTACCTTAATGTTGGTGGTTTAAGTATTCTCTCCCAATGTCATAAAACAAATCAACTTGCCCTTTCTGCTCTGCACCACAGTAGGCAGTTGGCTCTTTTTATCCAGTAAAGCTAACAGCGGATATTGGTAGTAAATTGAGGCAAAGTGCAAGGTTCAGCTCAGCAAGTCTTTCTTTGACCTCACCAGACCTTTCAGCATGGCACTCCCACCCCATTCTGTTTTCATTTGCCAAGGGATCACTGGGGTCAGCACTGCTCTTGCTGTGTTGTCCTCAGACTGATGTTAGCCATAGGATACATCAGGGAATTGAACCATTTCTATCCAGACTACACAGCGTTCAGCATCAAGAGATTCTGCCTGAAGCTATTTTTAAATATTAATACAAATTCCAGCATATCTCTCTTTATATAAAAGAAAATCCTGGAATGTAAAAGCCAGGCGACGAGACTTGATCTTCTCGGAAGTTCTCGAAAGACATTTTAAAGACCCGCGAGACAAAAGAGAATGGGCAAAAAAAAAAAATAAATCAGTAGTGTAACGGGAAGCAGCACACACCACAGATACAGGTGTCTCAGTGCATATAAAGTGTATAAAGGACAATAAGTGAAACGTCGATGAATAAAAGATCGCATTAGCGCAAAAAAAAAAGGAAATTAATCAGGACCAGGTGTCATTGAAAAAATAGCAGGTCAAAGCGAGGTCAGAAATAAAAGGAAAAGAGCAGAAGAAAAGTATTTTCACATTCACATCATTCATTGCACAAAATGTAGATTTACACAATAATGGAACATACAGTATGAGAATCTGTGGACCCGCAACAGTTAAAGCAACTACAAGTTTAATTTAAAAGAAAACACAATTCGGTGAGGTGTATATTTATGATCACGGAGAAGCGATCACAACGCGAGCAGCAGAGACACAAAATAGCAAAAGGATCAGTGGCTGTACAGGCTTTAAAAATATCATCGCACTGCCCTTCTCGCAGTTCTTGCAAAATCGGACAATGGGAGCAGCGTTATACGTCCTGCACAAAAAAGAATTTAACCACGCCTGAGGTCGGGAAATAAAGGACAACTATTGTTTTTACACCATCACGTGAGACCATGCAGTGAGCCATCTTTTAAAACAAGTTCACAGACACCAAACCTAACAGTTGTTGGATTGCATTTTTCAGACAAGCATCATGTGCTCCCAGCTCTTAAAACAACAACATGCAAGGTAAAATCATCCCTGATGGAGGATCGCAGGAATCGTGGGAAAGAGGGGTACTTTCATTGGATTAGTGCTATTTCAGATGTGGAATGGCAAAATGGGGGAGGCAGCTTGATGAATGAGGTCTCCAGGACTTAAAACAAATCCAAATCATATTATGTGATATCAGCTCATGTGCAATTCTATTCCGTACTTCTAGAATTTTTATTTTTATACTGTATTGAAGGTTTATTCTGTTCTATGTATTGTACTGTGTTGTATTGACCCCCTTCTTGACACCCACTGCACGCCCAACCTACCTGGAAAGGGGTCTCTCTTTGAACTGCCTTTCCCAAGGTTTCTTTGAATTTTTCCCTACAAGGGTTTTTTTTGGGAGTTTTTTTCTGGTGGTCTTAGAGGGTCAAGGCAGGGGGGGCTGTCAGGAGGCAGGGTCTGTTAAAGCCCATTGCGGCACTTCATGTGTGATTTTGGGCTATACAAAAAATAAATTGTATTATATTGTATATCCGGTAAACCAAACATGGGGGTGGGCGAGCGAAGCGAGTAAGGGGCAGAGCCCCCTAGTTATAAACAAAGAATATTTATGTTGCAGTGGGTACATACAGAAATTCTGTACAGAAGTAAACAGACTGTGAAACCCAAAATGTCAAAAAGGTGTATTCCACCAGGGAAGATCAGATTTAGGTGATAATCTACCAAGGTCCATAAAAAAACATTTATAATAATGTGCAAAAAGATTTAGGTCACCCAAGAAAAAGTATGTTTAAGGGTTAGTTCCCTGAGCAGTAAGTGTTTATCTGCTCATGAAAACGCTGAATAGCAACTGAATAAATAAAAATAAACATTGATACAATAAAAGATAACCAGAATGTCTTGTGCTTTTTAAAATAAGTTGGTAGTTTGTATGGTCTTACTCAAACTGAATTTGAATTTGATTCTGAATTTCATTGTATAATTTTTTCCAGTAGTGCTGTGGTATTCATCCGTGCTTCTTGTAGGATTTCCCTTACACATTTTTGTAACTTTAGTTGCTTTCAGCTCTGTTCCCGGTTTAAGTAATCCCACATAGCTTCATGCTGAGATTGTGGCTCTGAAGCTGCCAATTTAGTATCGTTAATGTTCCATTTAAGAATAGTGTTAGATTGCTAGCAAAATTTTGACCTCCATACCAATACAAGCATTGGCACCTCAGAACCAATTCCAAAATAATACAGCAGCAAATAATAGTTTTCTCGAACTTTTCCAAAAAATTAAAATGCAAAACTAAGTGACAGTTAATGATCACCAAAGTGAACATGGCCCAAATAGTATAGAATGCCAAAGAGCAACAGCTACTTCAGTTCTCTCTACTTGTGTAATTATTACCATGGTTTAAGTATCCTTAACATTAACAAAGACTACCCGGAAATCTCCTTTATGCACACTTATTCAAAAAAACAAAACCACAAGAGCATATCTCTTTTTAACTTGTCAATTTCTAAACGCTTTTAAGAAATTAGGATGAGAAAGGGATAAATGCTTGGAAAGATGTTGCTTCATTTGGCAAGAAAAGCCTTTTAACACCATTTGCATACGGATGCTGTCATATCTTCAAGTTCGTCTTTTTCATTTGCCTTGGTATTGCCATATCTGACTTAAAATTCCCTGTTTATCAACAAGTTGAAGACAACTTGTGTTATCAATCTTTGTTTTTGTTTTCATCTTTGTTTTTGTAAATTAAATTGATGAGTATGTAACGAACACAGCATTATTTTTGGTTTTCTGCTGGTCACATGGACGCAGTGCTGCATTCTTAGAATCCACATGCCTACTCAATGCCGTCTTTGTCTTCCTTAAAGACATAGCTTTTACTTTTAAGTAAAGGGAGCTTAAAACAATTTCAGTCATATTTCCCTGTGGTAACATTACCAAATTTTGAGTAATGCTAGCATAACCCCATTTTAAAAATTGGGTCACGCCATGCATTTGTATTACTGCTATACTGTGCAACACTAGTGCAGACTTCTATTTCAGGTAATATAGGTTTTAATTGCATTTTTTGTGAAGTTTTTTTCAATACTTTTTTTCCTAAAGGAACAGCAAAATCTTCTTGAATTTCTCTTCAGACATTAAGTTTGACCAAAATCCATAAATTGTTGGCGAAAATGTGCTGACAGCCAAGACTGAGCCACTACTCAGCTTCATCGATTACTGCAATCTGATGTCAATGTACTTCTCGTCATCTCTTCTTCAGAAATTATTCATATTTTGTGAACCAAAAATTTCATATTTCTCCCTAAACCTTTCTACCACTGGTACTTAATTCATGCTTTTGCATTTTGAAGTCTCTTCCAGTTGTTTTAATTAAACAATATTGGTTTCTTATACAGTATGCAAAATGTATAGCAAAACCATTTTTTATTAAGTCTTATTTAAGCGGTCAAAGTGTGTACTTTGGTGCCAAGTGAGTTTACTGGATTTACTTCTGGCCCATAAGGAATTTTTTTGGTCTTTTGCTGGTTTCTTAAAATTTATGTACAAGAGGTTGAATATTACATCTTGAGCAATCATTTTTTGTTGTGTTGCTGCCTGCTGACTATAGTTTGTTGACATAGAAGTATGATTTATCATCTCGAAAAGTGTTATAGCGTAGCCATTGTCAAACGTTTTATTTGAGCACCCTCGTATATGTGTATACCAGCCAGTACACCCATTTATTTGTTAAAATACAGAAGTAGCACACTTGGTTTAGCCAATTATTGCCACATTCATTTAAATCAGGTGTGATGTTAATGGGTTTAACAAATACTTGGAATGGATGAAGTGTCTCAAGGAGCTGCTTGGGAACAAAACTAGAAAATATTACTTCATTTTTTGGAAAACACATTTGTATTTCCTTTTATTGTAAGTGTTTATTTCTATTAATTCTAGTAGTATAAAATACTTTCACTAACAAGTAAAGGCTTATTGCCCAGATATCTAGCATTTACAGTAATTTTTGGGTGGTCTAATACTTTTGCTTAGTACTGTATATAGAGTATATGCATCAGAACATACACATATGCTGTACATTTAGAATGTATCACCACATATTGTAATTGTTTGGTATCATGGTTCCAAAGGGAAACTGTTGCTGTTGATGAGATAACTATGAAAACTGACATGACATTTTTTGCATGCACACAGCGTTTAGAGATGGTTGCCTTCCTGCTGTATCTCTTCAATTTAACCTGGAATGTAAGGTGCTCAACAATTTGCACCTTTCTTTTTATATTTTAATATTGTAATGTCATTTGTTCATTCGTTCCTGAATGTAGTAATTGGAAAGGGGGCCAGGAAGGTTTTGTATGTTTAATGAACTAGCAATAAGTACTTTGCTTAAAAGAAAAAAGGAAAAACAAAAATACAGGTGAATTTTCCACGTTTACGTGTGAATTGTTTTTTTGCAGTCTTTTAAGCTTGTATTAAGAGATACTTAGAGAAAAGTAAATTAATTTCTTTCACATGTGGTGATCTGATTTTGAAGTTATTTTGTTCTATACATTTCTAGTACAAGAATTTATTTTCTTTATACTTGTGTAAGCATATGATTTATCTTTTCAGTATAACCAGCTTTCTAGAGTTGTGTATGTAATGCTGAACAGACCTTGTTTAGAATTGTAACTCTGCCACCTTTTTTTGAGTTCCATTATACATAAGCATACCATTTACAGTATATTGCTTTGCTAGAAAATGAAAGTGATGCTTAAAGACAATGTGTGTGTAGTATATTCATTTAGCATGCGTTTGTTTGAACTTAGCTTGCTTATTTTATTAATGTAGATGTAACATTTTCCAGAATTATGGTACAAAAATAATTAGAGACTTTCTGATTTTCACTCTACTATTATAAACCCATTTATACCTTATTCTGTTAAAAGGCTCAAAATGATTTTTTATCTAACTTGCTTGGTCCACTTCAGGATGACAAGCTGCAATTTATATATTCATGAACACTTAAATATACACATACATAAGCTCCAAATTATTTATTTAATAAGGTGGTCTAAGTTATGAGGCTAAGTTAGGAAATATTTATTTCAAATAATGTAATCGATATTTCTTCAATGGTCCCATCTTTACCATCCTTAATGTTTATTGTTTTAATAGTTAGCTATACACCAAGTTACAACACAGATATAGGACTCAATATTCACTTTATTGTAAGTGTATGTAAGAGTTCCAGTTCATACACGTTGGATGCTTTGGAGTGCTCACTTTTTCGAGCTTACCCCTTTTTAGTGTTAGCAGTGGTGTAAGACAATGTAGACAGACAACCTGAAAGACATTTTGAACAGAGCATTCAATTTAAAAAAATAAATTTTTTTACTGTGTTATATTATCAGTACTTTTTGCTAAACAACATGTGATTGATTCTATTGAGGGAATAAAAATAAGATAGCTAGGTAAAATTATCGGAATTGTAGGAGTATGTTGTTAATGTTATGTTAATCGAGGCAGTATTCTCTTTACATTGCCAGAGCTCATGTTTACATGAAAGACGGTCTTGGCAAATTTTGTTGTCAGACCTCTACATTTGCTATTTGTTTTATTATAAACAATTTGTCATTCCTTAATTTGTATAACATATTATAGTGCATACCATCAAAAGTGCACAGGAATCCACTGTACAGCAATAAATATGTTAAGTCTTTTATATGTTTGTTTCTGCTGTGGACGCTAGGGGGCGCTCCAACAGACAGATGTTCAGGACACACATATAAAAGCACCAAATATAATTTTTAATTATTTTCTTAAAAAAAAGTGCACAAAGCACCACACACGCCACAACTCGCTAATAACAATAATCAATAACAATGATCCTCTACTCCCAGCAGCTCCATCATACACCCTCCCAGCTCTGGCTTAGCTTGCTGGGTCTTGATCAGTCCTTTTTTATATTCCTTGAACTGGAAGTGCTCCTTCTCTTCTTCCGGGTCAAACACCACATCATCAGTCCTCAAGCATCCCGGAAGTACTGTGGGCTTCCGTTTATCTATAATTCTGTAGTAGTCTTTATCCTATTAAGAAACTTTTTACACTAATCTCCATAACCAGATAAATAGCAGTCTTATATATTAAGTGTATTTTTATAATTAGGCTGTAGACCACAGGTGTTAACTGTTCATTTTTATATTAACAAAATGAAATTCTGTAGGCTTACTGTTCAGTGACCATAAAATACTAAAATAAATAAGATTTCCTTAAAATACTTACTTTAGCTAATAAAATATGTACAAAGTATTTTCCTTAATACATATGGCATAAAGGAAAATAAACTGATTCTCATAATTACAACCTGTCACAAGGTTTAGTTTTTTTTTTTTTTAATATACCTATCTGAAATAAGTCTTAATTTAATTAAGTAGTTTTCACGAGTGTCTAGCAACAAATATGTATTCTCACACAATTTGAGCGAGTCTCAGGTAGTTGGAGTAAGTCACTGGGCATGTGACATTAGATGATTGGCTTCACAAGATTGTGCTGCTTGACTGTCTCCTACTCACTAAAATTATGCTAATGAAAATGGCTGAAAAAAAGTTGCATAATACGATAATAATGTTTTGGCATGATGTTTCTCTTTGTCATGTAATAGCAGTTTAGAAGAAATCAGAACTGACAATTCTAAATAAACTAGAATTTCATCCACTAACCCTGTTTATCAGTTGATAAACAGTAGTAAAATGTGGCACCTTGATTTCTTAGAACTCTCCCTTCAGGTAAGCTTACTTTAGGAGAGTTATTGACTAGTCCAGCAGCAGATATTTCATTTGTACTATAATTTTTTATTTCATTATCTTTTCGTAGCACTTTAATTATTAAAGTCTTACTCCTATGATATATGACACTGGGATAAATATGAACTGTGACTGAGGAGTTCTGTCATTCCTAAGCTTTAAACTACCTATGTAATTCCTTGCCATGCATGATCTAAATTACCTGTTGATGAAATCTAAATATAAGGATGGAAAAATGTTCTGTTGTGAATTGTGTTGAAATAAATTACTTCTATAATTAAAATAAACCTTTGTTGCAGAGATACAAATGTGCAAAGATAAGAAAGAATTTAGGTATTTTTCTAAGACATAACTTTGTGTGTACTTTTAACGTGCCTTACTTAACAGGCAGACTTGCTATTCAAATTTAAACTTTAGCTGTTTTCCCAGTGCTTAAAATTTGCTGTTATTTCCAACAGATAGCTTTATGGCTACTTAGCTAAGATTGTTGTAGCTGTGTCCAATATAAGGGATTGTTAAAGTGGAAAATATTTCCTGATGAAGTCATCCTGCATATTGGTAATCATCTGGAATCAGACTGTGTCTTTGATATTGTAATAGTCTAAATGTTAGAAATTTTCAATTATATATCTTCTCTTTTCAATTATTGATCTTTAAAAAAAAATGTTTTCTGGTTATTTTCATAGTATGAAAGTTAAAAGTTTATGCATTTCTTGTACTTTTGTACAATTGTTATTCTGAATTTACCAAAGAAACACTTTTACATCTAAACAGTTTATTGTAACTTCGTATATGTTTAATTTAGCTTGGTTTGGTTTGTAGTGAAGTGAAGCCAGTGGTTTGCATTAATAATGCTACATCATTTTTCATTTTGATTAGTTGATTAGTTTAGATTTTTAACCATGTAAATGCACACAAGCAGCAATGCTTCAACAGCCATCAGATTAAAAAAAAAATAGCTAAATACAAACATTTCCTTTTCAAATGGAATTTGCATTATGTGCTGCATAGTTGTTGCTGATTACACCTAATAACAAGGCTGCAATATAGGCAGATTTCAAACAGAATTTCATCATTTAGACATTGTTTATTCAAGTGAAAACCTGTTAAAGACAAGTTATCTACAATGACCCAAATCTGTAATTATTTTAGATAGCCAAATGATACTTTTCTACAAACCTCAATTCAGAACTATGACCTGGCCACATTATAACGTTTTTGCTTAGAAATGCAGACATTTGTCTCCATTTTTGTCTTTTGCCCAGTGTTTTCAACAAACAAAAATAAATACTTTCGAAAATACTCTCCAGAGACTTTTGAAAACACCGATGAAGCATTTCAGTGTGGACAGGGGAAAATGAAGATTCCTGCAAATGCAAACTCAATTACAGTCTGGTTGGTTCATGCTTATTACATGGCTCTTCCTTGATTGGGTCCTTCTAATTACAGTGTCTCATTTCCTGATTCTTCACTCTTCATGGCAGAAAACTATATTCTAACACTGTGGGCATACAAGAGTTACTTTCCATTGTGTTTGTTGTGTTTTTTACCTTTATGCATCAAAACTACATTTTGTACGGATTTTAGAAACCGTGGTCAAGTGACTACTTGCATGGGCATGATTGAGCCAGCAGTTATATATGTGCTGAAACTGCAGGAGAACGTTTGGTCTGATTGACATGTCACAACATGCATACTTACTGCAGTCTGATGAAGACATCAGAAAATCAGCTTGTAAGACTGCTCACACTAAAAGACAGTTTACTGAAATATCGGTCATGACAGAAATTTTTCTTACTGTGCTGCAGTCCAGTCGTCAGGGACAATCGGGCTTCGCAATCACTCCCATACTGCATGTGAAACAATGGCCGATGAAGTTAAAATTTGGGCCATCTTAGGAAATATGTCAGTGACTGCAAATCTGTCTTAAACTTGTGCCAAGTCACACAGTGTATGCCCAGTTTAAGACGTCTGTGCTGCAGACATACCCAGTGTAGGCAGATGATTATATCTTATGTGTTTTCAGTTCGTTTTATTAGGGATGAAATTGCTTTCATAGAGAAACTGAAAATGTTAATGTGGACAGAGATCCTTTTGTTTAAAAATGCCATTATTAAATGAAAATGTAGTAGTGTAAACACATCCTCATTCCCAATGTTAATTAATCGGTGGCAAATAAGTAATTATGTAAGGAACATTACAACCCACCAGTTGATAAATTTGTAGACTGAGACTATTTCACAGACAAGCTTTGTTTTTATTTCGATTGATTTAAATAGGTTTTTCATTAAGTAGGTAGGCTTCTTAGCAGGCCATCAGGATTCTATTTAGTATGTCATTTTTAAAATATATTTTTTTAAATATTTAAATATATATTAAAATATTTAGGGCTAGTAATATTTACCTGTTCGAAATATCCAATATATTTTCAATTTTTTTAGTAGTTTTTAAAAAAGTTTAGATATTGGCATTGCACCTAAAATGCATTGTTTTATTGATAATACAGTTTATAGGCTACAGTTTTCTATGTGCATTTTGTTGACATGACATAGCAATATCATTTGTAGCTTTGTAGTGTATGTATAGAAAAAGTAAGTACACTTTCAACAAATTTGAAAAATAAATAAGACATTGTTAAAACCAAATTAAAAATAATGAGAAATACTACTTGGAATGAGTAAAAGAAAAATGAGTTTGCTGAGGTAGTGTTTAATTTAGTGACTGGTGGTTTATATTAACATTTCTTATCATGGTTCTTGGGAACACTGGAAACCAATCTGTTGTTTATGCCTGCAGTCATGTGGATATACAGAAACCTGCTGTAGATTAGAAATATTTGGCTTTAGAATTTCCTGAAACTCTATGAACACACCCTTTTTTCTGATTGGGGATCTCCTATTTTAGCGCTTTGCTGGAGTATAATGAAGCAGAAGAGAAGGCTTTGCTCTTTGTGGGGAACAGTGCAAAGCATTTGAGACGATCATTATTTAATTGCTAGCATGGCTTATACACATATCAAGCAATAGTCACAATTACTATTTTTAATACTGCTTGCAGCAGAAGTATATAACCTTTATACTTTAGTAATTAAATCAGCCCTTTATACAGTGATTTACATAATAATTGATCCCATCTGTTAATTGGTTTGATGTAGGGGTTAAATATTGATTGAGATTTGGGAACAATTAGCCAGGCAATTGGTCTGGCCCTGTGGCTTTTGAAAGTCCAGTGTCTAAGCCTTACTTAATGAAATTAGTTTCAGTGCTTCCATGCTAGTTAACCTAATTGGTTTAGAGTGTTAGCTTCAAGTGTTCTAATGGGTGCTTACAAATGAAATTGGTGACGTCAAGGTGAAAAAGGAACACTTTTTAACAATACTTGAAAGCATTAGACTGTCAGATTGTATGAGCTGAAATTACTTGACTTTTGTCAATGTCTAACGTGTGGTTTACTCTTCATACTGATTATCTAAGACCTTTTCTGTTGGGCTAGGTGCTCCTAGGGAAAATATTTCCCTATGAATACATTAGATGTTAAGTAACATTTCAATATTAAATAAAGCAATAGTTCTGATATGAGTAAATTTTAACAATCCTATCTGCTTGTTAATAGAGCTTTTCAGTCCTACAGAATGAGTTGTGAACATTGTTATACTTTTATTTATACAAGGTATTTGAATAAATGTTACCATAAGCTTTTTCCATTAGTTTTGGGACTTTATTACAATATTTAATTTTAGTTTGGTTTAGGATGAAAATATTCAACAAAGATACTAATAAAGTTTAACTGAAGGTGTCAAGCATGCATGCCAAAATACGGTTTATTTGGAAAATCTGAATGATGAAAGGGATGTCCAAGGTCTCTGTATACGGGCATATATGTTAAACAAGTGAAAGTTATGCTCAACAATGAAAATCAACTGGCTACTTACATTACATATCTTTCCTACCTGTGACAATTGTGCTGTAGTTTATTTCACTGGTGTTTTTTGATTGTTTTTAACATTTAGCATATTTTTGCATATTTAAAAAGGTGTCAAATTAATTTTAAGAGAACAAAAGTACTGTATACATTTGCTAAAAGTCTGTTGTACATCAAGTGCCTTTTTGTTTACAAATTAAAGTAATTTTTAAGTCTGCAAATTACAAACATGTTTATCTCATGGTATCTTTTATCTCCATTTCCTTTTATATGCAAGGCAGGCTTCCTTAATTTGTTTCTTAGTTTGTTAATGTTCAATTTTAGATGAAATATTGACTATTGTATTTTATTCTTAAGAGGTTTACTAAGAGTTTAGAAATGTCAATTGAATGTTATTGTGCAGTATTTATGCACTCTAGAAAGAATATTATTTTTTAGCTGTGTTTTCAGAGATATTTTTATTTTCTTTTATATTATCTGAAACAGAGCACCAAAATAATTTTTATTCTGTAGTTGAAATTACTGGGGTGTTAGTCTTTATTCTATATAATGCCTTCTACAATATGCACTATTACAAGGAGCTTTGCAAAGCACACACAATAATACAGTACAAAAGAACAGAACATAACAGATTAGATTAGAGAATAGTTCCAATACAAACTAAATCACAGAGAGTATGCACTTTTGAATTCATTGAAATTGTATCATTAAGTCATGAAGCCAATAAATTTTCAGAACAATTAATGTACAGTCTTCACAATACCTTCACAATACAGCCTATGTCACATCATACGTAACTGTCTATTGTAAGTAATCTAGTAAACTAGTAAATGGGGAAAAAATTATTAAGATAAACCAGGAAATACATACGTGAAATAGTCCCTGTTTAAGCTATATTAGCTGTAAAGTTTATTTCCCAGTTTCTCCTGTAGCATTTTTGTTACAGCATTGTGTTTTTTCCATTTGGTTTTCTTCTAATGGGAGTCCCAGAAGTGAACCTGTTATGTGAATATACATAAGTATGTCCTGAGACAAACAGAAATCATGCATAGTTCTGGTTCCTGTTTTGTGGCCATGATAGGGGTAGGGGTAGGCTCCAGATGTTTACAAAACAGTTGATAATAAAAGATTGAAAACATTGATGTTTCGATGGATGGACTTTTGTCTCTGTGTGTGTGTGTCAGTTATTATGTGATGTCTGTATGTACATAACCTAACAATCAAAGGTGCTAAATAAAATATTATTTAAGGCTAAAACAGTATAGGTTTATGTATTATCTTAAATATTATTAATAAATAAGTTTGTTAATCAATTAGATACGTTTGTTAATCATTTGATGAACAAAGTTGTGAAACTTATACATATTTTCCTCACATATTAATGTATTTTGCCATATGGTGAATAAAAAGTATGCGCATGTTTTTCTATTATGTATATACTTACCCTGGAAGACAGACAAATATTTTTTTCTTTAACTTGTAGGAAAACCATTATGAAGATATCTAAACTAATAGATTTAATATATTTAGCTGGGTGGGCTGCGTTAATGTGGTACATCAAGTAACAGTTCTTTGTAGAAAATCAAATTGGTCACTTTAAACAGCTGTCAAAATATTTTCTAGAATAACTTTTTTTATCTGCATCACCTGCCAAGTTCAGTTTGAGATAGTGCCTGAAGCCTGAAGTGTTTGAGACAGGAAATACTTCAATATACTACAACTGCAGTGGATGAGCTTAGTATTACAGAGTGTGTGTTTCTAGAAATTTGTAGAAAGGAATTCTCAAGGTCATCAAGAACTTGTTGTTTCTGGATCATGGTGTTGCCTACAGCCAGAAGTAATTCTACAGTACATTGAATATTTCTGCTGTATGTTCTTGTGTCATAATGCTGACTCTCTAACTGCTATGTTTCTTTTGTGATCAGCCTATACATTTCAAAGAACAAATACGCATGGAACACATAGAATGGTGCTATTTATATAAAAATGCTTTTTTCTTTTTATTTTTGTTCACAAATGTGTGGTAGCATAATTAGAAATGGTGTGTTATACTATACTGAGAGCAAGGTTTAAATATTTTAAAAACAGTTTCTGAAAATTTGTTAAACTGAACAGGAGATGCCTGTAAGTGCAGTGAATAGAAAAGTTACACTGCATGACTTTATGAACGTTTATTTGTACTTGTTTATGTATATATCTACATTATTTGTACAGCATATTATTTGTGGTGGGTAATAAATGGTTACCAGTTGACCACCTTTATTGAAACAAGAGGGATATATCCTGATTTTGTTAGTAAATTGACTTTAACGTGCTGTTGTGCAAGTATGTCTCTGCATATAAAAAATAGGTCATTGATTTGGAGCATGCACGATGATTGTGCACTGGCCTAGAACAAATCCATAGTCATAGTGTTTCATACCAAAAATGATCTTTTAAATGCCTGTCATATCAAGGTTATAACAGAAAATTGTTTTGGTAATGATTATTTTTTTTTTACCAAAGCATTTAAGCTACATTCATGGTTATGCTCAAATGTTTGGTTATACATTGTTTATGTTTATTTGTTTTGTATTGAGATTGCAAAAACAGTGACACTGCCCGATTTCTTGTGAACCAAGGAAGAGGCAGAGGAGAAACAGAAAATTGATATTACTGAATTAATAAGTTAGAAAATCACAGAAATATTTCAGGATTTGAGCTAATCAAAATTACTTATTTTATAAAATGCTGTCAAGGGTATTTTGCATTGGGTGGGGACTCTATTTTATAATTTTTATACATTTTGACAAGCTCAACATGTGAGTTATTGTTTAATAACTTTGTAATCCACCTAGAGTACTTTGAATCCTCTTTCTTCTGGTGAATCTTATTATAATATTTTCAAGTACATACATAGAAAAGGACCACTTCTTACATGTTTGGTTGATGCTTGCCAATGTAAAGTAGCACAGTAGTAAATCCTGAAGTAGAATTTCATGGTAATGGCAATGAAAATATGGTGGTATATGCTAAGTTAATTTTGCATAATAAAGTTTTTTTTTGTATATCCTATTTTATATACTGCATTTTCCTTTACATTTTAAGAAGCATTTATGAAAAAGAATATCCCAAAAATTGTCTGAGTGCTATTTAAACTGGCGAGTTGCCTTAATCACTCATTTCCTGCCTTCTAAATTATTATTCATCCTAATAAAATTTATTCAGATTAGCAAATAAGCCTAAAACCCTTCTTGTTAAATAATAAAGAAAACATTCTTCATTCCAAGAATTCCAGTTTTAAGGTTGCTATAATATCATGTAGAAAATAATTCTTAATGATCAGCCACATGTATCTGACTTTGAAGACCATTTGACATCATTCTAATCTTCCTCATAACCTGTCAAAAGAATTGCTCAACAGTTCAACAGGTTTTGTTTTTCTTTAAGACAGTAAGAATCCATCATATATGTTACTAAAGTATGTAATCACATCCACAGAATGATTCATTTCATATAATTTGTAATTTATTTAAGATGTTAGGATTAAAACATTTTACTAGTGTCTTTTTACCATTTTTGTCAGGTTTGTTATTTTGGATGTGATCCACTGTAATACACATCAACTGAGAATTGTAGATCATATGATAAAAACGCTCAACATCTGAAACCTTCCTCATATATATTAAATTATATCTTGGTAAATTAAGAAAAAGCATCAAGTGTAAATGATTGTTGTATATAGCCATCATTGGAAATAAGAGTGTGTATCCATTTGCTTTAGGTCAAGGATAAGCAAATCTGGACCAAGAGAGCTATAAGCCTTCAGACTGGCTCCTAACTTTATATCCATTCTTCTCGTGGTCCAAACCTTGTTAGCTGAACTTTTAATTTAATCAGATAATCAGATTGCACTCTGTCAACGTTCTCACGAATTATCAATAATACATTTTTTAATTCTCAAAAAGATGCCTTTTGTTGCTATAGGTCCTTGTTCGTAAGAGTCTACTTTAGTTTCTACATTGTATGTACTTCACATTATTTCACTTGACCATTCATTTTATGAGTTATTTTTTTGTTAATCAAGAGCCAGTTAACAATGAAATGCTAATAACAATCAGACAGACAGCTAATCTAATCTGTAATGCCTCTGGGTGTAATCTATGAAATAGCTTTTAATGAAATATTTATGAAAAAAGCATACCTGAAAAAAAAAAAACTGTGGATTGGTACCTCTCAGCCCCTTCTCGTTCACCAAATATTTAACATTTTTTATTTTTTGGAAAGTATCTTGCACTTCATATAGAGAAATCTCTAAAAGAGTATATGACGGAAACACCAGTACATCCGTTGTGCTAAGGAAGAGGAACACTGGAGCATTTCCTCAGCTGTTGCCCCAAGGGACTGGGAAAGGGAGCTTCCTGCAAGGCTATTGGTAACATTACTAACAATGTACATTATCAAGTTTGTTAGAGAAGGAGTTCTGTCACAGTCCTAGAAGAAGGTATCCATTGGGATCCTTGCATCTGTGCAGGACTGGCAGCAGCTGAGATTCCCAGAATCCATCTTCATGGCTACTTTGGGACCTGACATTGTCCTCCTGTCTGAATAGAAAAGGCAGATAATCACAATGGAACTCAACTGATCCCTGGGATGATGAAATTGAGTAGGCTAATGAGAGGAAAACAGCTAAGTTTGAGGACATTGTGAAGCAGTGTCTCAGCCACTGGTGGAAAGCTTGATATGCGCCAATAGAGATGGCCTGCATGGGTTTTGCAGGCAGTCCTGTTAGTATAGTTTGTGATGGAAGTGAAAAATAGCAAGGCTTTCAAGAGTCAACATTTTAGCAGGATAGGATAGGGTTCAAATACTAACTGTAATCCTTATACTCCCTAATTGTTGAACATTGTCAGTTGCTTTTGAAAAATCTCAAGTGTGTCTTTGAGTAGCCAATCATTTTTATATGCTTTTCATTTTTTATTTTGTTTATTTTCTTAGATATCCTCTGCATTTAAATTATGGATAAGATTTAAAATTCATGAAATGAGTATATTTATTTATGGTCAAAATAAAAATCATCCTTTTTCAGAATTTCTTATCTAATACCACAATAAAGAAAAATGCTTATAAACAGAATAAAGCCTAAAGTAATAGTTTCTATTGAAATGAAAGGCATTTTAAAGGTGTGATAATCTTTGAAATGACCATTTAAATTAAGACCTAATCTGTCACCACAGCAATGTCTAGAACACTCAATACTTGACTGGGCTATACTTGATAGCTTCCAGAAAAGTCTAAAAAAACACACACACAGGTTCGCATACACAGGAGAACAGAATTACAAGTTCATTTTAGATTTGTAAGCTAAGAAAGAATCTTAACTGTATTTATGAAACATTAGAGTTGATTATAACTGTCAAATGTAGATTAGAAACCCAGTTCTGCAAATTGCAGTAGAATACCCTACTTTCTCGGCCAGCTAACATAGTCAGAATTATATACTGTATAATATTTTCATTGAATTTTTAATACACGTATAGAAGTTAACAGAATTATGCAGGAAAAAATGTTTATAATTTGCTAATTATGTTTGTAATGGCAAAACTACCTCTTATGTGAGGAGGGTTTTTTTTTTAAAAACATTTCCCTGTTATTGATTAATCCATATGTTTTATGAACCTGCTAATTCCAATAGAGGGTCATGAAAGGTCACAGCCAGACCTGGAAGAAATGCCAGATGATCACACAGCACATTCACATATGCACCCACTCTCCCTCTCATTGAGTCAGTTTTCACTTGTCAGCTGTACATGTCTTTGGGATATGAGACAAAATCTAGTCTATCCAAGATTAATCCATGTGGACATAGGGAGAATGTTCTAACTATGTGCAGAGAGCCATTCATTGAAACCAGAAGTTGGTGCTAAGCACTTATGTCATTGTGCTGCATCTCCCTTGCTAGTGATTTTGTTTTTTGGCAATATTTTATGCAGTATTCCAACAGCAATGTCACATCTGTTTAATTAAAAAAAAAAAAAATTCTGTGATCATGGTAAAGAATTTTTGAGCCATTAAAAGTGTATTTGTAATTTTTGCTCCATTTCGTTGTTTTCTTTTTGTGCATGATTCAGTGTGCTTGAACCATACAATGGCCATGCTGAGATTTCTGTCACATGTGAATGTATGCTACTGTCTGGTAAGGTTTAATGTTGTAGATCAATATTCCATTAGCTTAAATATGCTCTGCAGAAGCAGTTCTATTGACTGTTGACTGTTATTCAGAAGCCAAGTGCTTTATTTTTCTATTGTGCAAAATGTTGGTGTTGAATGTACTGCAGTTTATTAATAAATTGGGCTATTTGTAAGTCAAACCAATCTGCTAACAACAGGAGGAGTTATTCTGGACGATCACAGGAATGCAGTCTTGAAATTGAATATTAGTGTAGACTGAAAACCACAAAAGTGGGCAAAAATGGAAAATAGTTATGGTCTCTGATGCTTTACCAATAAAAAAAATGGTACTGACTTTTGCATAAAAACTCTGTCTGCCATGTTTTAATATTTTTGCTTCCAAGAAGATGGAGGGAACTTGTCCGATATCCTTCCTCTATTATTAGGAATATATATATAATTGTTTTCAGTCACTTTTACAGATATAAACATGGACGTCTTCAGTTCTAGCAAAAGCTGTGCATAAGGCTTGACAAGGCAGAAAATGTGCCACATATATAATAGATTAACAATCAGAATTTCTGTTTGTTTTCACAGCTAGTTCAGAGTACACTCCATTGTTTTCAGAATAATGGCACTCTTCAGTGAAAAGCCTTATGTTGATTCTTAAAGATATCTTTAATCCATTTCTGGGTGAAGTTTTGATCTGTTTAAGATAGTTTCAAGATTTATATTTTCAATTTAAAATCCTTAATGCTGCAGCTTCACTGTCAATTTAAAATCTTTATCCAGGGGAATTAATTTAAGATATAATACTAGCTGTCATACAGTATATCATGAAATAAATTGTGGTACTGCAGTGTTCAGGGAGCATTTGTTGTGGATATGATAAGAATGATTATCTCTGAACAACATTGTAGAATCTAGTTGTAAGGCAGTGGATGACTAAATGCTGGGCGGCGTGATACACCAAACAACCTTTATTTTGTAAACTACAAGCACAGGGACATGGTAATCATGATAGTCGATAGTCCAGGGTGTTGCAATATGGACCATTAATGGCCACTGCATATTTTAGCAGAAACATATTTCTAGGTGAACCGAGATTTCATTTTTATATCTATCTCATTTAAGCATTTTAATTTCTGTTGTTTCTTTTTCAGTTTAATATTTTTTGGAAAGAATTTTTTTGAACAGGTTTGTACCTGTTTTATTTACTATTTAAAATATAGGGCAAGTTATAAGAAATTACTAAAATATATATGTTATGCAAACTATTATGAAATACAGGTCCTATATAAGTATGTTAGACCCTTACTTTTTGGGTTGGGCCACACTATAAATGAATCCAGGTTGTGTTGTTGCAGATATGAACATTTTTTTGGGTTTAACATTGGCAGGATTCCTTTTATGCTGGCCTACATGACCAAAGTGTTCCATGACCAGTGTTGCTCTGGAGATATAACACACTTGATTCTAAAAGCCAAGAAATAGTGAGTAAGACTGAAGAGAAATTAAAAAGGCACACCTTATGCTTTTTTAAACAATAAAAATGCCTTGATTGAGAATTATAGCTCATGACTTTTATAGGTAACACTGTCTCAAGCAAAACAAGTTACAATGCAAGTACAGTAGTTTATATATTTCTACAGTTTGAGCACTTTCACAAGACTGCTTCAGAGTCTTGCAGTTAATCATAGGTAGGGAATATTCTGCCATCCTTACTGTCTGCAGTTCAACACTTTAGCAAGAGGGTTGCATTATTAAATGTTCTACATTCTACTCTGTACTATGATTGCTGCTTAGGAAAGCATCTGCATTTATTGGTATTGCCATCAGAAAGTTCATTTTATGTCTTTTTGGTGTGCTTCTGATTTAAATTTTTTACTTATTGGCATTTAAGACTGGCCCAAAGAAGGTTCTGGAATTGTAAGTGATACTGAGACAAAATGTAAATGATCAAGTAAATGTCAATTTCTCCAGGATAATTTTATGTTATCAGTTAGCACCAAACAATTATGATATGATAACAAAAACTTGACATAAAAACTGTGTAACAGTCTTCTGGGTTAAGCAGACATTCCTTTGCAGGACTTGAATTGCACTCTGAGAATTTTAGTATAGTGGGTCTGTGGCTTAACATTTCAGTAGCCTGTTTTTAAGTAATTAAATAATTGAATGACCGACTCAATCTCTGTGGGTGGGTGTGCTCACACAGCTGCAGGAGGTTGCTGACGTAATTGCACCTGCACATAAGGGTACAGTCTTATCTCAATTGCTTCATCAACTTTCTATGTTGTGCGATTAATGCTCTGCGCCCACAGAGGCATATAAGGGGGAGCGGGCATGGGCAACAAGGATGGGAAAGAAATAACAAAAACAAAAAAATAGAGGTTGAAGGAAAGAGTGAGAAAGGCAGGAGTGAGTGAGAGCCAGTGTAAGACAGGAAGAAGCAAGCGGACGGGAATGAAGCCCCAGGAAGGAAGGAGTGTGTGGCCTTCACTTAGAAGGGGGCTAAGGGAGAACTCCTGTTGAATGATCTTGGAGCAGGAGTGACCATTATGCTCGGGGTGTGCTCTCACCAGGGGGAGCCAGTGATTGGCAGCATTGCGAGCGGAACAGTACTCAGCGCTCCCCGTGGAAACCTGTCCAAGCTTATGTCAATTGTTTGTTTATATTGTTTTATATTCATGGCTATTTTGTAGCTTTTTATTAATATGATCAGAAAAAAAGATTACTGTTCTACTTTATAATACATACAGTTTGAGTCCTGGAGTTGATCAGAAGATAACAAACCAAATGATATTTTTAACAAAAAAGGTGGAGGAAAATGCAGCCATATTACTGAGAATAGCATATACAGTACATGCTGCAGAGCCCTGTGTGAAGAAACAAGCTAGAAAACTGATTTGCTCATGCCATTTAGCTCTACTAGTGGTGGTTCTGAGGCTGAGGATCTGCCCATTCAAATTCCATTACTGGCAGAAGGAACTCGACTCCATTGGGCCCTTGAGCAAGACTCTTAACCTGCAGTTGCTCCAGGGGTGCTGTATAATAGCTGACCTAGCGCTCTGATTCCAAGGGATATGTGATAGCTACATTTCGTTATACCTGTACAATAACAGTACAGTTAAATGATCATCATTAATCATCTTCATTACTAACAGTACCTTTTTAAGTAAGCAATCAAGACAGCAATCAAGTCTTTGGTACATACAAAAGAAATATACATGGTTGTGGCAGCAGTTAGGTAAGCCACAAATGTCACATCTTTGGCACCATGCAAAAACAAAGTTCTTTGTGGCAGTGTGGAATGTCACATTCTTTTCACTTTTTCATGCTGGGCCATTACGAGCAACTAGTTTCCATTCTGTCTCCTAGTTACTAGATGTGGTGTGTTGTGCAGATAAACACAAGCAGACACATTTTAATGCAAGGTTTAAATATAATCTGGCTAAATAAAATATGGGTACAGCACATATTTGAAATGCACATTTAAGGGCGTCATTAAGAAATCTTACAATTACTGTGGTCCATATGTAATGTGTTCTGAATATTGACAAAACATGCAGCTTTAAAAAGGTTCAAGGTGCAGATCGGGCCCATGAGCCTTGAATTTGACATGCCTGAAAATCATCCTTCCATCCACTGTATGATTTTGTAACTTTTTTTGATAAGTATGTAAATAGTTGAGTTAGTTATTTATCTTTGTTAAAACTATTATATTTAAACACTGACAATAGTGAAACTTTTGCTTTGCTAGCAGTTAGGCATTCAAAAATGGATGAAGCAGTGGCAGTGTTATCTTAGACTGGATTGCTGGTTGCATAGATTTCCCTTGTTCTGTCTGTATTTGTATGTGATTTTTTTTCTCAAGGTTCTTGTCTTTTTCTCCAGTAACCTAAAGACTTAAGTGTTAAGCTAAGTGTTAACTCTCAGCTGCCCTAGTATAAGTGAATTTGAGTGTAGGCAAGAGGACAAGTCAGCTCTTTGATGAACTAAGTACTCCATCAATGATTGGCTTCTTCCTTTGCCTTGATGTTGCTAAGTGAGGTTACAAAATTGCAATAGTTTCAGTATCTTTAAACATCAATATCCAGTTCTACGCCTATACCAAATTAGTCACGATGCAAATTTTATCCTCCTTCAGACAAAGAAGGGAACTAACACTCAATAGCCTAGGTCTGTGTCTAAGTTAACTTTATATATTTAAATAGGTGGATTACATTTTAAAGGTGCATCTTGTATACCACAGCTCATGTGAGCAGGTATCATTAGGCAAGAACAAGAAAGTGTTGGTCTCTGAGAAAGGAGTAATGAACATGGAAAAACAGAGTGAATGAAAACATTTAAAAATCCAGTGTTTTTTTTTCTTCTCCAACATATGTCACCAGGCACACATTTGACAGAGGAAAAGCACCAAGTCTTTGTTTTTGAGAGAATTTTATTAGCCCGTACTTGAGAAACTGAATGTTTACCATAAGCAGATCTGTGTAAAATGCTGGCTGTCTACCACACCTTTGCATACAGCTACTTGAACAGCTAAGACAGTGTGGCACTCTAAATCAAATCACAAGCTTGTTCACAGTATTTTGAAATAACTGTTTAACTCTTTGTGCCTTTATGTTTGTTTAGTTTGTTTAAGAGTTGGTGTCATGGTTTTTAATTTATACTCTGCTGTGAAAGTATTTGGATGGCTAAATGTGTAAGTTTTATTTGGCTTCTTGATCTGATACTGTGTTTAAATGTCTGTTTAAATTCTTGAATTGCACATGAAAAAGAATGTCTTCTAATTTGAATAACAAATACTCTCAAATTATTTCATTACAGTCATGGAGGCCTATATTACCTTGGAGAAAAATTAAGTCCTTTCTGGTAACATGAGGCCTTGCTTACTAGTGGTTTCTCTGTTGGTGGATAAGGCAATTGTTTAACTTTCGTAGGGCAAATTTTGAGTAGATGTGGCAAAGTCTAAGGCAGTGGTTCTCAATCTGCAGGGCGGGCCCCCCTAGGGGGGTGCAAAGATGTGGAAAAAAAAGAAAGCAAGAATCGAAAATATGAAAAATACATCTATTGAAACCGAATTAAATTAACTTAAACTACATTCTGATACTAGAAAAATAAATATAGAGTTAGATAAATGTCGATAAAAGTTAAGGACGTATAATAAAATAGGCATCTATGATATATCATTAATTAAAAAAGAACAAATTGGCATTAGTGGGCTCCTTAATAAAAACGTTAGGGGTGGAGGGGCGCAATTAAAACTGTTATGAAAACTTGGGTCGCAAATACTTGAAAGGTTGAGAAACGCTGGTCTAAGGAGGGTACACTGGGATAAGCCTTTAAGTGTGCAGACAGTCGAGGAGCAGTGGAACAGGTTTAAAAGTGTTTTACATGTAATACAAGACATGTACATAACTAAATTTGGAATTAATAGTAACTTTTTTTTTAAAAAACTTCACAGTGGTTAAATAAAGAGTTAAAAAAGAAGCTGCAAAGGAAAAAACAGCTGTATAAGGTATACAAGACTAATAACTCCAAAGAGAATTGTAGAGTGTACAAGAACATGAGGGCAGCCTTTGAGAAGGATATTAGGAAGGCTAAAAGACAGTTGGAGAGGAATATAGCAGATAAGGTGAAATATGACCCAAAGAGATTCTTTCAGTATTTTAGTAGTAAAAGAACAGTCAAGGAGGAGGTGAAGTGCATCAGAAATAGTAAAAGAGGAATTAAAAGATACAGACAGTGAAATAGCAGACGCTCCAAACTTGTATTTTTCTGAAGTCTTCATAAGTGAGGAAGTAGATAACCTCCCACCAGTAAATGGGACTACTAAAGAGGTACTAAAGGATTTGGAAATTGCAGAGGGAGAAGTACTGCTCAGATTAAATAGTCTGAAATCAAACAAATCACTTGGACCAGATATTTACCCTCGAGTTCTTAAGGAGGCTAACAGGTACATACTATATATAAACCCTTAAATGCAAGGATGTGATCATAGTGGAGCATATATTATTTATCTTGACTTTCAGAAAGCATGTGATAAGGTACCACATGAAATGTTGGGGATCAAACTAAAAGAATTTAGAATTCAGGGTGATGTTTTTAGATGGGTGCACAATTGGCTCAGACACAGGTAGCACCGGGTGATTATGTGAGGAACCTTGTCAGAATTGGCTGATGGTAAGAGTGATGTTACACAAGGGTCAGTGCTCTTGCTGCTGCTATTTTTAATATATATAGACTTGTAATATATTACATTTATTGACATTAAATTTCATCTGCCACAAATCTGCCCAAGCCTGTACTCTGTCTAAGTCCTTCTGTAATGATTTAATGGATTTCAAATTATCTGCCAATCTACCTATCTTGGTATCATCTGCAAACTTAACCAGCTTGTTACTTATATTCCTATCTAAATCATTTATACAGGTGCCGGTCATAAAATTAGAATATAATGACAAAGTTGATTTATTTCAGTAATTCCATTCAAAAAGTGAAACTTGTATATTAGATTCATTCATTACACACAGACTGATGTATTTCAAATGTTTATTTCTTTTAATTTTGATGATTATAACTGACAACTAATGAAAGTCCCAAATTCAGTATCTCAGAAAATTAGAATATCAATTAAGACCAATGCAAAAAAAGGATTTTTAGAAATGTTGGCCAACTGAAAGGTATGAACATGAAAAGTATGAGCATGTACAGCACTCAATATTTAGTTGGGGCTCCTTTGGCTTGGATTACTGCAGCAATGCGGTGTGGCATGGAGTCGATCAGTCTGTGGCACTGCTCAGGTGTTATGAGAGGATTCTGTGCCTCTCCTCTCTTCCTCTCTTTCTTCAAGATAGGTAGATTGGCAGATAATTTGAAATCCATTAAATCATTACAGAAGGACTTAGACAGAGTACAGGCTTGGGCAGATTTGTGGCAGATGAAATTTAATGTCAATAAATGTAATATATTACAAGTCTAAGGAGATTATGCTCAAGATTTATAATGTACTGGTGAGGCCTCATCTGGAGTATTAAACACAGTGGCACAGTGAGTAGCGCTGCTGCCTCGCAGCTAGGAGACCCAGCTTCGCTTCCCGGGTTTTCCCTGCATGGAGTTTTCATGTTCTCCCCGTGTCTGCGTGGTTTTCCTCCAGCTGCCCCAGTTTCCTCCCACAGGTGTTATGAGAGCCCATGTTGCTCTGATAGTGGCCTTCAGCTCTTCTGAATTGTTGGGTCTGGCGTATTGCATCTCCCTCTTCACAAAACCCCATAGATTTTCAGAAAACACAATGGACCAAACACCAGCAGATGACATGGCACCCCAAACCATCACTGACTGTGGCAACTTTACACTGGATCTCAAGCAACATGGATTCTGTGCCTCTCCTCTCTTCCTCCAGACTCTGGGACCTTGATTTCCAAAGGAAATGCAAAATTTACTTTCATCAGAGAACATAACTTTGGACCACACAGCAGCAGTCCAGTCGAGACGCTTCTGACGCTGTCTCTTGTTCAAGACTGGCTTGACACAAGGAATGTGACAGCTGAAACCCATGTCTTGCATACGTCTGTGCGTGGTGGTTCTTGAAACACTGACTCCAGCTGCAGTCTACTCTTTGTGAATCTCCCCCACAATTTTCAATGGGTTTTGTTTCACAATCCTCTCCAGGGTGCGGTTATCCCTATTGCTTATACACATTTTTTCTACCACATCTTGTCTTTCCCTTCGCCTCTCTATCAATGTGCTTGGGCACAGAGCTCTGTGAAGAGCCAGCCTCTTTAGCAATGACCTTTTGTGTCTTGCCCTCCTTGTGAAAGGTGTCAATGGTCGTCTTTTGGACAACTGTCAAGTCAGCAGTCTTCCCCATGATTGTGTAGCCTACAGAACTAGACTGAGAGACCATTTAAAGGCTTTTGCAGGTGTTTTGAGTTAATTAGCTGATTAGAGTGTGGCACCAGGTGTCTTCAATATTGAACCTTTTCACAATATTCAAATTTTCTGAGATACTGAATTTGGGACTTTCATTAGTTGTCAGTTATTATCATCAAAATTAAAAGAAATAAACATTTGAAATACATCAGTCTGTGTGTAATGAATGAATCTAATATACAAGTTTCACTTTTTGAATGGAATTACTGAAATAAATCAACTTTGTCATGATATTCTAATTTTATGACCGGCACCTGTATAAATGATTTAGATAGGAATATAAGTAACAAGCTGGTTAAGTTTGCAGATGATACCAAGATAGGTAGATTGGCAGATAATTTGAAATCCATTAAATCATTACAGAAGGACTTAGACAGAGTACAGGCTTGGGCAGATTTGTGGCAGATGAAATTTAATGCCAATAAATGTAATATATTACAAGTCTAAGGAGATTATGCTCAAGCTTTATAATGTACTGGTGAGGCCTCATCTGGAGTATTAAACACAGTGGCACAGTGAGTAGCGCTGCTGCCTCGCAGCTAGGAGACCCAGCTTCGCTTCCCGGGTTTTCCCTGCATGGAGTTTTCATGTTCTCCCCGTGTCTGCGTGGTTTTCCTCCAGCTGCCCCAGTTTCCTCCCACAGTCGAAAGACATACAGGTTAGGTGCATTGGCGATCCTAAATTGTTCCTTGTGTGTGCTATGTGTGTCGGGGTGTGTGTATGTGTGTGTGTGCGTGTCCTGCAAGGGGTTTGTTTCCTGCCTTGCAGCCTGTGTTGGCTGGAATTGGCTCCAGCAGACTCCCCGTGACCCTGTAGTTAGGGTATAGTGGGTTGGATAATGGATGGCTGGATGGATGATCGAAGTGTTTAAAATTAAGAAGAGAATTAAAACAGTAGATCATCAAGAACATGGGGACACAGTTGAAAACTTATTAAGGGAAAATTTTGCACAAATATTAGGAAGTTTTTCTTTACACAGAAAACCATAGACACTTGGAATAAGCTACCAAGTAGTGTGGTAGACAGTAAAACGTTAGGAACTTTCAAAAATAGACTTGATGCTTTTTTAGAAGAATTAAGTAGATAAGACTGGCAAGCTTTGTTGGGTGAATGGCCGGTTCTCGTTTATATTGTTGTAGTGTTCTAATGACACTGTACAGCACATAAACACTGTCTCTTGTGTAGGACCAGTTAAGCTTTGGCAATCAGCATGAATGTCTTTGGGATGAGGGTAAAATTTAGAAACCACCTGCAGACATGGATAAAATAATATTCTTAAATAGCTTAATCCATTTCATGATTGTAGGGGTTCAGAGACTATCCCTATAACACTGAATACAAGGCAGGGAATGGTCTGGAGATTGTGCCAGTCCATCTCGGAGCCCACTTACACATACACATGTGAATTTAGAGGCACTGTTTAACCTAACCTTCATGTCTTCAGGGAGGTAGGATAAAACTCACATAGACATAGGAGTAATTCGTGATCTATACTAAAACAATGTCTAAATACAGGATCTAGACTGAGTACCCTGGATCTGTTAGACAACAGTGCTACCCACTGTGCTACCATGCAACCCAGCATGAACAGATTTAATAATGGTGTAACACAAAAATGCACAATAAATACTGAGGGACTGTCAAGCTCCAATGAGTAGGAACTAAACCAAGGTTAATGGGACTGAGTTTTTTTGCTATGAAAAGTTTAACGTTTTCCTACACCTTAAAAAAAGGATCATAATCAAAGTTCACGTGTAATAGCTTTAGCAATTTTCAAGCACATAAAGAAATGGCATATGGTAAAATTTACCTGTATGGAATTTAAAGTATTTTTCTAATCCTTTTTGCTTAAAATCTTCATTTAAAAAATGACAGAAAACAACCACCTTCATATAGTAAATTATTTTGTATACATTTAAACCAGTCATAGGGTCTTGCAGTGTGAAAGCGTATTCTAGTAGCATGGATGAGGGCCTATTCCCTATAATCTATTGCAGAGCACACTCATACACATACCCACATTTAATCACACTGTGCTGATTTAGAGTTGACAGTCAACATAACTTGCTTATCTTATGAATATGGGAAGAAAACAAATAACCAGAGTAGAAGTCATTCATGAAATTGAACCCTTGCTTGTAGAGCTATGAGGCAGGCATGCTATTCTTTAGTCATTGCATAGTTGTTTTGTATAGCTCTGCGTAGTCTTCCCAGAGCTCACTATCACAGGTTTTGCAAAACAAATGAACAAAGTTCAAACTAACTATATGATAAATTAGAACACATTTAGAATACTTTGCGACTTAAATTTACTTTGCAAGAGACACATTGTGAGTACAAGGGGTGGGGAGTATCATTGCATTTAGCACACTGGCTTTATGAATCCAGCATCCAGTGTTTGAATGTACACCTCATCCTTGTTTGTGTGGAGTCTGCATGCTCAATCCATCTGTATCTGTTTTTTTTTTTTCTTTCTTTCTAGGTACTCTAATTGTTGTACTTCTTGCACTCCCAAAAACTGTCAACTCTGTAGTACATTTGCCCCCGTGAGTGTGGGAGTATGTCTGTATATATGTGTGTACCCTATGATGGACCAGCACTCTGTCAGCGTTGTGAGGATAGGCTCCAGCTCCCAGCAAGCCTGAATTGGATTAAGTGGATTTGAAAATGTTATCCTTTTATAAGGACTACATAGTAAACAAGATAAAAAATACTTGCATGAGCCCCTCTCTGTTCTCAGTAATTTTAAAATACCTGCACATTAATGAATGACTTGCATCTGATGGTTGGCCACTCTGTTGCCATTTGTTATCCCCACACCACTGTGTTGTTTCTAATATTTATGCATAGTATGCTTATCACTGTTGTGCAGTTTTGTCAAGTATAACCAGCATTTATCATTGTATCCAGTTTCATTTTCATATTTTCATTCTCCTCGCGTTATTGATAGCTTTGATCATGATGTTTTGTTCTTCCAGTAACAAATTTGTTAAGGAGAACAATACTAAGTGGGCTTTTTTATTTTTTTTTCCAATGGAATGATCTTAATGATTTACCAGCTGCTTACATTGATGGCTTTTTGTATGGTGCTGCTGTGCCTGACTGAACATGAAATACGAGACTTGACTTTTAAACAAATTTGAAACGCTGTACAATTGCTTGGAAGTGTAAACATACAAATATGACTTTCTAGCATATCCTCATTATATTAGACTGTCATTTATCATCCACCCATTGGAAACGGACAACCCAAGCTATGTTCAAATAAAAAGCACTGTTTGAATTAGCAGATCATTTAGGAGCTAAGCTGGAGAAGATCTTGACAAAAAATATTTCTACTACAGAAAATAATAGTCCTATATAGAAGTGAAAACAATTTGATATATGTTTTTATACTGTGATATCTCAATGATGCAGTTGTTAGCCCTGTTTTGTCACAACATCAGGGACCTGTCTCTGTGGAGCTTGCAGCTTTTAACCATGATCTGTGGGTTTTCTCAGATTTCTTTATACAAAACATCCCAAAGACGCACACTATGTGTAAATTGGTTGGTAACTCTATTATCTCCATATGTATGTGAAAATGCCCTATAACGGACTAGTGCCCTTGGTTTTCATATTACTTCAAATCATGTAGAGAGAAGCAAAAATTTATTTTACTACCACCCTATAATGGAATGATTAGGAATTATGTCAAGAATTATGGTTTTGTTAAATTCATAATAATTGTTTTAGTCTGAGATTTATTATCTGTATAAATCAGTAAGGCCACTTTTTTGTTTTGTTTAATAACCCCACTATGTTTAGACTAGGTTTTGCAGTCTGTTTGAATCCAAATCCTTCTGTCCACATGGACTTAAATTTTGTGTACTAAAATTCTTTAGAATGAATTAACCCAGTTCAAACTTAGTTTTTATTATTATTCTTCAAAGGGCAGGGTTTTTATTTTTTGCATCAGCAGAAGAAATGAACAAAAATAAAAACCATGAAACACTAGAGTAACTTGACAGTATCTTGTGGGAAATTCAGAATTTGAGCAAAACAATGTGACAATGTGCTTACCTGTTCTGCCAGGGCATGCACCCTGCAGTACTGTCAGCTGCTTCTATAATTACCTTATTTGCTGAAGTGAGTCTATCCCAGCATGAAGGATGAGGTGTAATAGCTGATACACTGTTTGTATCTCAGTCATGTTTTTAAGCTTTTAATGTGTTGCCACTGCATCGATTAGCTTTCCATTTACAAGCTATTTTTACCCTCTTGGCACTGCTAGAGCCATCTCCACTTAAAAGCATTAAATGAAACAAGGGTAGTATTAAGCAGTTATTGACAAGCCTGTCTTTTGTTCAGCATTGTTTTCATTATTTTTCCTAGTGTTCAGTCTCTCTTGATGACATTATTTGGTTAAAACTTCAGTAGAAGGATGCATTGGATGTATACTTTTTTTTTTTGCTTCTTGTAATCATCAAATTGTATAATTGGGAATTTAATAATCTGAAGAAACATTTTCAGCAACAAGCTGATATCATATGAATACACAGTTTATCATATTTATGCATTCTGTTATACTGAAATTAAAGATATACATGGAAAAATGCACTTTGTGATGCAGTTGTGGTCTGTAACAAGGTGCAAATGGAATTATTTTTAGTTTTACAAATTGCACATAATAAACTGGAAGCTGTATGATTTTTAATTGTGCAATTTGCATATATAGTAAGTAATTTAAAAAAGATGTGCAGTTCTTTCATCCACTTCTCCTTTAAACATTGGAGAAACAGGGAGCAATCCATACCTGTTCACCTACACACACATGCACTTAGCCATACCAGGCTAGACTAGTTGGCCTAGTATGTTTATTTTTAAGGAGTGAAAGTAAAACTTGTGATCACTGAAAAAGCCCAAATAAATACAGGGAGAATATGAATAGTACACAGAATGTGACTAGGCCAGAATGTCGTGAAACTATGAAATTGCAGTGTGCCATATTATATAGATAGAGTTATTGTAGTGAAATTTAAAATTTCAAAAAGGTTAATCGTTTCTAAAATTAAGCCATACAGTACAAAGAAATATATAATCATGACTCTGATCATTACAAATATAGATTTTCTTAAATTCTTATATATCTAGCATTGTAAAGACACTGTTCAGAAATAAATGTGAGATTATTTAAACTTGATGGCAAGGTGCCTTTGTTAGCAATGTTATCATGTAGCTCTACAGTAGAATCCTAACTTCAAATCCTTGTCTAGACGCTGCATGCATTTTTTTCTTCCCAGGTCCTCTCCAGCCCCCAAATGCCCAATTTTTGTTTATGGTTTGATTAATAGCTACCTGGATTAATAGCACTATGGTTTAGATAGCTACTGTAAATTTATGTGGAATGTAGAAGTGCATTTAGGATTGAAGGTAAAAAGCACCTCTTTACACAAAAAGTTGTGTGAATCTGGATCTGAGACATGTAGTTAAAGCAGCAACCTTTAAGAAGTATCTGGAGGAGGTATTTGAACAGCTTGGCTTTAGCTAAGCAAACGAGCCTGAAGAACTGAATGGTGGTCTCTCATTTTGTAAATTTCTTATGCTGTTATGAGTGTGTGTGTCCTACAATGGACTGCCACCATTTCCAAAATTAAATCTTGCCTTGCTGGGTATTCTCCTCTGTCATGATCCTATGTTGGATTTAGCTGGATTGGTAAATGCTCATTAAATAAGCAAGTGAAGATTAAGGACCCTTTCCTTGTGCTCATCTGATGACAATGTACACCCCTGATAGATAATAATTGAACTTTTTTCTTCATAGAAAATAAAACATGTATGAAAACAGGTACCACATTGTTACTTCATAAACTGATGTCATCTGAGTTTGCCATCTTTGTGTTTTTAATTAAGCGCTTTGAATGTTGGAATGGTGCTATGTAAATAAAATGTTAAGATTAAAATTTGAAGTTGAGGGCACAATGTTGTATAGTACTAAGCGGAACTTTAAGGAGATGTATGCATGTAACCTGAAAATAATACTGTAACCTCTTTATACATATGTGGAGAATCTTTATTTTTGTATATGTCTTTAATTACTTAATTTATCTTTTACACAGCTCTCTTCACTGTTTATCAGTAAATACTTCAGTTATTACACAAATGGAGCGAATTGGGCACCATTTTTTAAAAGAATAAAAATGATGGTTTCACATAAACAAGTCACTAGTCCGAAATATTTTGCACGTTTCTGGCATAGCCTTTCCACCCAGCAGATGAATCGGAATCACAAAAAGGGGATTCATTTCTTTTTAAATCTCTCACTGTGAACTATGACTTCCAACAGTGTTTCAGCAAAAAAAGAAAAGAAACTAAATAAAACAATCTTACAGATGTTGCCCTTAACAGCCACCTCCTCCATTCTGCATCCTCTTAGTTCATTCTAGCTTGTTATTGCCTCTTTGCAAGACGTATTATTTCTCCATGCCTCCCACTGTACGGTTCTCTTAGAGGGTCTGCCTTTATGCCTGGTGGGTTGAAGAATTCCTCAAGATATTCTTCAAGTCCTTAGATCATTACAAGCCTCCTCCTGAGCGGCTTTGTTCTTACTACTGCTCGATTGCTGAACTGACATCCAAGATTGTGCTATTTCAAAGTAAATTCAAAGCTGCAGTGTCTTGTCTCCTTATATATTTCAGAACTGAAAACACTCTGTACTGTCACCTATTGCTTCAGTTTCTATTACATCTGTTCATCCTTTAATAAAAGAACAGACAGCTCATTAACTGTGCGAAAAAGCAGACGTCTTTCTTCAGCAATAAGCCTTCATGCATCTCCTTTAGAGGACATATCAGGGGTTAGTCAGGTTCCCCAATATAGTTAAAGGATACTTTGGCATAGTATTGTTATATTTCTGGGCGGCTTTAAAATAAAACCTATAGTAAATAATTTAAAAGTAGCTTTAAAAGCAATAACAATATTTCTACAGTACATATTGTAGGTAGAATAGTAGGCTTTAAACAGACTTTTGAAGGTTGCCTTTTCAGTCCCCAAAACTGTCTCTCTGTTTAGTAGTAGTATTAGGAGTACTGTAGTATTGTCACATATTCAATGAAGTGTGGCACATGAAGTAGGTATGTTCCACTAAAAATTATATTTGTAAAGAGCTCTAGCTCTTTGCTTGGATTGCAGCAGTGCCTTTTCAAGAATGAAAAGATTTTTTGGTCGATACTTTTTGTATATAAAGTCTGAGGCCGTCCAGTAAAATTATTTGTTTACATTTACTTAAGAAATGCTAAATTTAAAGGTGCAACTTACATTTTGTCTGGATTGCTTTGCAGTTTTATATTAACCCAAATTTGGTTATTCTTCTTAATGTTTTGTCATAATAGGTTTCTGTTTCAGTTAAAGCTGAAATTGATACACATTTTTTTTTAAATAGATTAACTTATATTCTGCATAATTCACTGAATTATGTTGATTTCTGGTGTTATACTGGATTGAGAGATATGAATAGCTCTTTTATCCATCTGTCCATTTATTGAACTTGCTTATTGTAAATTGGGCATTTTGGGCAAAGCATGGGTGAAAGTCAGGAACTAAACCAGTATGTGATGACGGTCCACTGTAGAACACATTCAAGCACATGATCACTGTATCTTGTATGCAGCCATTTTGCATAATATGCCGGCAAAATACATAAAAGAGGAGTCAGCATACTCCAAACAAACTGTAACTGGACATTAACCCAGTCTATTTTAGCACTGGGACAACAACACTAACCACTGTCTACTGTGTCCTGGGCTGCAACTTATGATTATTCTGATAATTAATCTGTTGTTTATTTTTTTGCTTAATCAGAATTTTAAAATATTATCAAAATTTTACTTCCATTTTTTACATAATTTCTCCAGTGACATGAGCAAGAGTTAATTGTAACTCTTCTAACTACAATATATAACAAAAAGTAAAAAACATGCAGGGTGTGAAAAACAGTTTAAGTGCAATTATTTTTTTTTTCAGTTAAACATAATTAACTTAGTTATGTTACTTAAATTGTTCCAACAGTGGCTTAAAAAAATCTATAACTGAAAGTGCTACATCAGTAGCTTTAAAAACAAACTCTTAAATTGCTTCACCAGTGTCACCGGGGATGTAAAATGGTTCTACAGGAGTTTCAAGTTGAAATGCAAAATGTAAGCATGTCAATATGATCTTGGCTAAGGCTGGTTCTCATTTTGGAAGTTATATTGCCTGCAACTGAAAAGAGATGCTCAGATGGTGTTGAGTTAGCAGGGATACATAGCTAGGTCTTTGCAAGCCTGGCCAGAATGTGGTATCTAGCCTCATTAGTCTTCTACCAATGTAATGGATTTTCTTCTTTGGCAACTTGTTTCTGTCCAAAGAATGTCAGGATCTCATTCCTTAAAACCTGTCCATAGATTTCTTCAGCTTCCACATCTCTGTTATATTCTTCACTGCTGCTTTTTGAGCTAAGGAGTGAGTCAAGTAAAGTGGCTGTGACAGGAATTGTAGGTCCCGCAGTTGTATTGCTGGTGGAGGTACTGGCAACACAGATTTTGACTTCCTGACACTTTTGGTGAGTCACTTCCCTTTTCACTTCAAGCACCTTTGTTTGTACTTTAGCATGCACATGGAACACTTACTCAAGGTGTCAGAAACTTCAGTTTTCTAGATCATTTGTCCAGTGCAGTAGTGAAGACTACTGTGTCTGGTGCTGAGTCAAAAATGTGACCTCCTTCCTCCAGTATTGCTGAAGCTGCTCCATAGCAGTGACTTGGAAAGCCTGCACTGAATTTGACTCAAACAAACCATCCGTTATGGATTTCATGAGCCCTCTTACAAGTTGGGATACAACATTTCTACACACTTAGGAACACAGTAGCATCTTAAGAACAGTGGAAAACTCTTCAAGAAGGCTTTATCGCTCAGCTTTTAACTGAAGGTATGTCTTGTCTCACTGTGGCCACCTTTGCTCAACCACTCAAGTAATTATGTAGGATGTACTGTTCCATCTTATGTTTACATCTTGTACAAGTTTGTGCTCAGACTTTCCCTTCTGTAGCTGTTTTACTTTCAGCTTGGTGGAGGCTTGCTCACTTTTTTTTAAATGTTCCACAAGGCAGTGTGCTGCTCCAAAAGCTTTTGAAAGGCTAGTATCTTTTAGTCTAGAATTAATTACCAACTGCAGGGTGTGGCCAGTGCAGTGTACAGAGGACCATCTATGCTTCTCTTCTAAGACATTTGCTGCAGTCACAATATCAGCACCATAATCATGCACAATAGCAACAAGAATTTCAAATCTGTTTATAATCTTCTCCAACCAGTCAACTATGTTGGATGCTGTATGTCTCTTTTCCAGCAGCATGGTGACAAGGCAGACTGACTTCATGTTCAAGCCTTCACCAATAAAAGCATATTACACTAGGGTAGGCTTCAGTTTCCACACTTGTTCACATATCAGTGGCGATCGCAAGTTTGCTTTTGGTAGTTTTAATACAAGTCTTCACTTGCTGAAAATTTTCCGTGAAGACAGAGTGAAACCTGTATTGAGCATGTGAATCATTTCTTTAAATCCAATATCCTCTACCATGGAGAGTGGTCTCATGTCAGTTACTGGCATATTTAGGACACAGTCAGTCAGGGCAACTCCTTGCTGTGGTGCATTTTCATCAAAACGTAGTCTGACATTTCAAGTTTTTTTTGCTGAAATTAGAATGCAGCATACAAGTCATTAAAATAGACTTGCTGTGCATTTGATAAGTGTTGTAATTTTTTTTATATTTTAAAACTGATAACATTAGCATTTTTTTATAATGTAACACTTAACTCTTTCTTTAGGAGAGATGTAAAATTACTTCTAACCTATGTTCATTTTCTCTTTGTACAGTTGTGTCACAGTTCTGTAGTGTATGCGTTCTATTATTATTACTGAAAATTTTTTTTGATAAATGTTTCCCAGCTTTTAAATGAGTTCATTTCCCCAAAGAGAACACCCAATCACACTTGTTTCACCTAGGGGCCAGCTTACTATTGCTGTTAGTAAGATGTCAATGAATTAAAAAAAAGGCAAAACTCGGTCACAGGACCATAAATGCTGAGAAACACCTGTGTAATAAAGTTGGTGGCACTAGACAAATTCAATAAGAATTAGCCACATGGAGCAGACACCTTCCTGGTTAGCCATATTCTATTTCTGCCTGTGCAAACTTTCATCTTTGCCCTGGACCTGGATGATTTTTTGCTATGAATCTGAGCACATTTGGCTATCACTGTGTGCTTCTAATGTTGGATTATGTAGGTGCAAGGAGCGACACCTCAGACAAACACTCCTTCAATGAGTGGATGTTTTCTTGTCTGGCTCCTGCACATTTGATGTGCACAAGGCAGCATGGTTACAGAGTTTTGAAGGCAGAGTGGTCGCTGACGCAAGAAAGGATTGATAATGAAATTTGTGTCATGTGCACTGCAGCGTACACATGCATAAAAACATTGCACGGCTTCAGCAGTTTGCCGGCTCAGGAAAGAGCCATTTTAAGTCAACACTTTGTTGAGAGTGTATGTATAGAAATGTAAAATATATTTTATATACTACAACAAACATTTTACTAACGCTAAGTAAGAGCCATATGTATCTGTTCTGACTTACCTACAAATTTCACTTCAGTGAAAGACTTAGAAACAGATCTTGTTTGTATTCCGGGGCCTGCCTGTATTCGAAACTGATGGATTTCAAATAATATATCCACAGCAGAACTACCAATTCAAAAATAGCCCCAAAGTTGTGTTTAAGATCGTTTTCACACTTGCAAAGAACAGTAACAAAACCAAGTTAATGCTAGTAGCACAAAAGCTACAAAGTTTCAAATTAGTCATTATTCCTATTCCATTGTTAACAACTGTACATGATGAGTGTGCGCCAGGGTATGTCAGAGTCGCATAGTTTGAAAGCAAACAAATGCAGCAGGGCTAGAGCAGAGGACAGACTTGGGAATCGTCTCTGATCTACTAAGCTAAGTGTGAAAGCTCCTTATCTTTCAAATGTTTATTTTTTTTTGCTTCTGTAGTGTATAGTAGCATATTTTATTTTGTTAGTTCTGAAAAAATTGTGTCAATGAACCTTTTTGTCAACTATGTTAAAAGTTTTCTGTAAATTCCATTATCTACACTACAGTCTGCAAGAGCTTTTTGGTTTGGTACTCATATGTGACTCACAAAGGAATATACTTAAAGCATTGTTAATTATTGTTGAATATTTATACTTTATAATGTGTCTACTGTATAATATATAATTACCTAAAAGTATTAAAACAATAATTTGCAAGTACAATAATAAATTGCAGGCATATATCATGGTGTACTATAATCAAGTGGGACTTTCCAACAATAGCAATTAATATATTTCATTCATAAAAAAGTTTGTAAAATAGTGATTATAGCACAAGATAACCTGGAACAAACATGACATCTTTCTCTTTATTAGTAAAATAAGCTGCCCTTAACAATTAGTTTTACTTTTTATTAGGGTCTAAGATGAGGCATATTCTATGATGTTCATGTAACCTATTTGTAGTTGTAACCATTTTTTTCTTCTTACTTATAAATAACTGAAATGATCTTACATTTAAAAAAATTGGTAAAATGTTAGTGGAAGCATAGACCTAACTCCTTATTAATCTGTTTTCACACCACCTAAAGATGCTGTGTTTTATGCTTACTTCCCTGTTAATGCACACCCTTTCCTTCTTTTATACATGTGCTATCTGTTTCAGCAAAAGCATACAGAATTTTCCTCAGTTTACTGTTTAAATGAGTGGTTAAACCTTGATAATAATCATAAGCTGCTTTACATAAACTGCAAAGAGGAGAAGGAGGCTGGTAGAAATTTGAATTCAATCCAATGAATTCTTGCAGTGCACAGTGCAAGCCCCTGGTACATGAATCATGCTGCCGTAATTTACCCTTTTTAACTTCCCTGGGAAGTCCTGTGAACATGATTTATTGTGAAGGTTCCAAACATGTTTCTTCAGATTCAAACATGAACATCTGAAAGCTTTTTGAACATTTGGATTAACAGGAAAGGGACAAATAGAGTAGGACCAATGCAATCAGTTATGACAAAGCAGAATGATCACCTCAGGTGTCAGTAGACTTTCAAATAATTTGCAGGACCTTTTTACAAATTTTTGCTCCAAAATGTGGAGGATTGATGGCCTTCCTGTGGACCTACCCACACTACTCTCCATTCATGTACCTACTAAATAGTGTTTTGCTCTTCTGCTGCTAACATAGGGAGTGACTGGCAGCACTGCTACTGCTTGTATAAATTCAGTAAGTGCACACATTAAGATATATTGTCTCTAATCAGTATTTATCTGTTAAATCTATTTCTGTTTAGGAGCATCAATAATGAAATGCAGACCAACTTGTAATGTTGTTTAGTAAAGCGCTCACTAAAGTAACAATTTATTTGTAACTATGTTTCACCGCTGATAGAAATTGACAAAAGGGCTGCAAAGATATTCACCATTCTTCCACATGGCACACCTTAAGTTAACACCAGCATATTGCGAAGTGGACAGTTCTGTTATTATGTTAATTGAGGTCTGGTAAATTCGAAACCAGCGTGTTAATATGACCTTACACTCCTTGGAATTTCTGGTTGATTAAATGTTCTTAGGATGATAATTTACAATTTTCATTTTATATCAATTTCATCTTTTGAAGAAGGAGTGAATCCAGTGTTCAAGACCAAAATACTGTCCTCCATGGCCAACATGGTGAAAAACGTTGAACCATGTCATATTTCTCCACTGCCTAGAAATTGTGTTCAGTTCTTCAGTACCATTGGTTACCCAACTTAGGCATTATAAACTTTTATTCATGGAACCATTTGTATTGTGTCTTGACCTTAGAATTCAGAAACTACTGTTTACAATATACTGATGCATTGAAGTTAAAGACCTATATTAACAACACAATTTAATGCTTGAACTTTATAGTGCACTAGTGAGAGTGCATCTGGAATACTGTTTGTAGTTATATTCCCCTTGCTACATCTTGCTGTCAGCACTTACTAAAAAGTAATCACAGCATAACACAGAAGTTGCGATGACAAACATGGTGCATCGCTGGACTAAAACACACATCCTACTTTGACAAACTAAAGTAATTAAACCTCATGAGTCTTGAAAACACTGTGCCAGTACCACTTTCATTGATTCTTACACTAGTAAGAAGTCTTAGTTTCATTTTCAAAATTCTTAAGCTTGTGTAGACTGGTGTGAGAGGCCTGACAGGTCCAATAAGCCCAAAAGCAGAAACAAGAATTGAACAAGGGAAGAATTGAGGATTAATATTAGTAGCATAGTGTAGACCTCCAGCCAACCAGCTGCACAAGAAATGAACAGCAGCCTGTCACTTCTCTACAGTATATTGGAACGTGATGTTAAATGAAAAGGATTTCCAAAATTTTACAGGCATGTCGTCAATAGACTAAGAGTAGTTTGCAGAGTTGGTATCCAGACAGAAAACCTCTTCTAGGTAAAAGTCAGGGTAACGGTAGAGAGGTCCGGGAAAATGTTTATATGAGGCAAAAGGTAAATATTGCCAAAGAGAACAGAGAACAGGCAGTCACTGCCCAGAAAGAGAGGAAAATCACAAAACATACAAAGTGTTTAATTAAGGGCAGGTCTCCTACCATTACCAGAAGAGGTCTTTTGGTAGAAATGCTCCGATCAGGTTTTTCAAGGCTGATACCGAACACAGATTTTCATGTTACTTAATCAGCCGATTCCATTTTTTTTCTTTATCCCTTTAAAAAGACTTCTTGCACTAATCTCCTTCATAAGCAGACAAACAGAAGTCCTAAGTTCTATATTAAAGCATATTTTTATAATTAAACCATTTATAGTTAAATAGACCACAGCTGTTAACTGTTAATTTTTTTATTAACAAAATGAAATACTGTACGCTTATTGTTCAGTGACCATAAAATACTAAAGTAAATATTACCTTAAAATACATACTTATTTATTCATAATACATCTGGCATAATAGAAAAAAATGCTTCTCATAATTACATGCTGCCATATTTAGTGTTTTCTGTAATGTACCTATCTGAAACAAGGTGTATTTAAAAAAAAAAAAACTACTTTTCATCATCTGTCTAACAAATAAATATATATTCTCACATAGTCAATTAATTGATATTGGCAATTAAATGCCGCTTAAATATAAATATACATGCCTTTATACATTTTAATCATTTTAAATCATTAATTGCAGTACATATTTTAGCAGTTAAAATATACATTTACCATACAGTGGAACCTCAGTTCACGACCATAATTCGTTCCAAAACTCTGGTCGTAAACCAAAGTAATTTCCCCCATTGGATTGTAAGTAAATACAATTAATCCATTCCAGACCGTACAAACTGTATGTAAATATATTTTTTAAAGATTTTTAAGCACAAATATAGTTAATTATACCATAGAATGCACAGCGTAATAGTAAACTAAATATAAAAACATTGAACAACAGTGAGAAAACTTTGAACAACAGAGAAAACTAACACTGCAAGAGTTCACGCTATAGCGATACGAACCACTTACTAAAAACACTTTTTTTAATGAGTTTTAACCACAGGGAAAAAAAAATGAACATTTGAAAAATCCGTAATTTAATAAACCACCAAGAAAAGTAACATTTCAACAATGCACACTACAAACCGATCACTGTAAACAGAAGTGAAGTGGAGGTTAACATCCAATAGAAAAAAATCTTCATTAAATACAACGAGGTTAAAACAATGGTCGGATCTGTCTCTTTAAAAACAAGCCCGGTGCATTCTTTAACTGCCTTCTCGGCCTTACCCGGCCAGCCCGCTCTCTCGCTCACACGCGTGTGTGTCTCACTCACGTGCGTGTATGTGTGTGTCTCTCTCTCTCTCGCTCGCTCGCTCGCTGCACAGGGAGAGACTGAACATGTGTGGAAATCACCGGCGCGCACAAACCAAAAGGGAAACTGGCTTGTTCATATACCAAGTGTGTGGTCGTGAACAGATGCAAAAGTTTGGCGAGCCTTTTGGTCATAAACCGATTTGTACGTGTTCCGAGACGTTCGTGAACCGAGGTTCCACTGTATTTATACAAGTGCTTTTTTTCTTCAGTGTATCAAGTAGACATTCATAATTCTTGAGGTGTAATTATAAAATATGGATTACCATTTTAATTATGTAGTACTTATTTCTAACCAAAAGTTATGCTGTATGACACACAGCCACAAACAATAAACACTGTACAAACCTTTAAAAAACCTATTGTTTACTAAGCAGCAATTTGAAATTTATCTTTTCTTTTTCCAATTAAAAGTGTAAGCTGTTGCATTTTAAACAAGCTTGCTGTGCAAACTCAAGTGGTGCCCGTTTTAATTTAAAGGACAAAATAAAGGCCTGAATTCCTTAAAGTAGCTTTTCTTGCTCTTGTTTGTTTGCACAGGACATCTTCTGACTTTTTTTCAGTTTAGCCTTTAACATAAAGGATAATATAACAATTGCCTCTCCTTCACTGATAAAACAAGCTTCCACTCACTGCTCTTTGTTTACATTGCAGGAAGTTTGCTGCAGAAGAATGAAAAACACACCTGTTGGCTAAATTACCGTAAAGCTTAGAAAAGCAGGGGCTGAAAATGTAATTTTTTGTGTTTGGCTTTTTTTACTGATCACCGATCAAGTCTTTTTTTAGTGAAAATTGGCCAATCGATCGTAGTATCCCTATCTTCTAGCCAGTATCTTAAGGGTGAAAGGGAGCATGGTACTAACAAAGTTAAATTACAGGATTATATTAATTTTGATAACTGCCAATCCAGAACGGAAAAACTAGGCCATGAGAAAGGGATTCCCTGACACTATTGATGATAAAACAGCAAGTAGATGGTACAATGTCCTGCTGTTTATCATCCCATTTGGCAATTTGCATGTGGAAAACGTCGGATGATGTGATTTTGTGTCATTTCATGTCATCATAAAGAACTTTTGTTTGCAATTTTGGTACTCCTTGCCCATTCTGTTGTTGTGTTGATGTCATGAACTTTTTACTTGCATTCAAAATGAAATGTAGAATGTAGTAGCATTATTTTCATTCCATCAAGATATTGCTCACAGATTGGATGACCAAGTTTCAAAGCCTAGGCCAGCATTTTACAACAACAACATTTATTTATATAGCACATTTTCATACAAACAGTAGCTCAAAGTGCTTTACATATTAAAGAATAGAAAAATGAAAGACACAATTATAAGACAAAATAAATCAACATTAATTAACATCGAATAAGAGTAAGGTTCAATGGCCAGGGGGGACAGAAAAAACAAAAAAACTCCAGACGGCTGGAGAAAAAATAAAATCTGTAGGGATTCCAGACCATGAGACCGCCCGGTCCCCTCTGGGCATTCTACCTAACATAAATGAAACAGTCCTCTTTGGATTTAGGATTCTCACGGAAGGGCTTGATGATGATGATGGTCACGTAGACTTCTGCCTTTTAATCCGTCCATCATTGTTGGAGCTTCATGAAGCTTTGAGTAGGTGGTGGTGGCGCAGGCCGGAAAAAGAAAAAGAAAAGAGAGTAGGGGTCAGTACCGATTTTAGAGCCACCATGAATAGTTATTTTGAGGAAATTGAACATATAGAGTATCAGGATTAGGATTTTAGGTTATCTAAAGTATGCCCTGCTTTTCCTCTGGATGGGAACCAGTTGTTCAAGTGTACATGGTGTTTACCTTTGCTTTCACAAGAAGGAACTAAACCATGCTTGGTTTTTTCAAAAATATACATCAATACATTTGTGTTGCTGAATAAATCATTGGAGTAAATTTTATTTTGTAAAGACCAATTAGGTATTTTTGTATGATGGTCTATAGTTTCAAACAATATGATTTATACATGTTAAGGAAACAGAGTGCAGTTGTTTGGCTTAAATAGGAAAGAAGCACAAACATTGCAGTTTAACCTAGTTTTAGATCACTACCATTCAAAAACAAGAAATCACAAGATCAATTTAAGCTGTTTTACTTCAGTTTTTATATAGATTTAGAGCTGCTAAGGTGTTATGTCTTCAGATTCAAACTGAAGTGTATCAAGATAGTGTGCCCTTTCATCCTCCATGGACAGTGAAAATCTGACTTGTCTAACTTTCAACACTTAACCTTCCATTGATGATATAAAAAGAGCAATTCTCCTGTGCCAGTACCACTTTCTTTAAAATTCCCCTGTGGCATGTTCATGGCTGTTTACAGAATACCTGTGTTTATATGCTGAACTCTCCCTCACACCTTTCAATATGTTTTTGAAGCATTCACTACACTATAAGTCCATTTAAAGCAGGGACTTCAAACATTACAATACAAGGAGAGGATTTTTCAATTTATTAAGGAAATTATTAAGAAGCGTAGACTTGTTAAGGAATTGTGTACTAAAACAGAATTTTGGTATGCGAGAGTACATGTATTTTGTGAAAGATGAGTGTTCAGTTCAGAGTGGTGCACTGCTGAATAGCTTTTAACTCTACATATTACACTTTGAATGGACAACAAGTATGCAAAGAAGTATTTTAAACCCAGACCTTCACACTTGACCACTTGTAATTAATTTCCACTAACACCAGATCCACTAGAAACAACATTACCTGCTTCCGCGTGTCTTTTCATCGCAAGTAAAAATTCTAAGAGAGGTGTTACTTATCCATTAATTGCATTAAATGTAAATGATGGATATTTGGTCTTTTGCACTATTTTGTGCCACAGAGGACATGTTCCACCAGCTTTTTTGAATATTTATCTACACACATTTGTTACAGAATGAATCCTCCTGATTGTGCTGAACAATGTGACTTTTAGTACAGTTTGTATAAAACAAAAAGTATAGCACAAAGTAAAGACCACCAAAGCAACAACAGCAAATGTTTGTTCTATAATCTCCAAGACACCTCAGCAAGTACACTGTGATGAAAAGGTAACTGATTGGTTTACTGCCTTGTCATTATCAACACTGCAGACATTTCCAAATATGCTATAACAAAACATGAAAAATATTTCACTGCTAGTTCCACTTACCTTTGGAGAAAACACAATAGAAACTTGATTACAAATAAGCATAGTCTGGTTCTTCCGGTTACTGGTTGTTTATACAAAAGAAACATTAAATTATGGTCATTGGGTCCTAAAGTATGAATTCAAAATGTATCATATATATTTAATTATACAGGTGTTATTTACTGTGCTCTAATAACCACAATATATTGAGCTTGCATTGTGTATAACACTAAATACATTTCTACGTGGAGTGTTGATGGTTGTTGTCTTTGCTTTTGTTGTGTTCAGTATTTTTTGGTTATGTTGATGGAAATTTGCAAAAAATGAAAATGTCAAACATCTAAAATTCAACATCGCCCTACACAGCTTTTCCAGGGATTTTCAGCTGTAGGCATCTTGTAATTCATAGCAAGTTGGGGACAGTGTCAGCATGCATCGGATGTGTAGTATTACATCATCAGTAACTCGGTAATAGTGATCTGTGACTACGCCACAACAAGTTTTAGGGGTGTGCTTCTGTTTTTGCAAGGGGTAGACAACCAATTTGTTCTCTGCTGGATGAGCAAAGCCTACTGTACATTGTAGTTGCAAGGAATAACAGAAAGCAGTTGTTTTGGACAATGCAAACATAAGTGTTTGTCATACTATTAAAGGAGAGAAAAGAAGAAAACTGACTGAGACAGCAACTAAAATTTCCATACCTGAAAAAGATTCATAATGCCCCACCAGCGCTGTGAGGGCAGTATGTCATTGGGCTGCTAAATGCTGTGAGTTTGTGACAGTATGAAAGTATGAAACAGTGCTGCAAAGCTGTGAGGCAGTCATGCAATCAGTTGTCCTTTGTGATTACTAGTCATGTAATCTGAAATCCACAAGGCAGTGCAAGCCAGCGACTACAGACTCCAGATTTAACATGCTCTCTGTCTGAAAGTTGTGTTGTGTGCCACTAGCCTTACCCACTGCTTGCATAAAAGAACATGTGTTTTAGGAAGTTATAGAAACCATTAGGAAGCACAGTGTTTATTGCTTTAACCAAGGGGCAGCATAGTAAAACCAGATGGAAATAGATATAAGAACTGTAGTTTTTAAAGTGGTCATCCCCTTAGTACTAGGTTGGGGAGCTTTCATCATCTACTGTCTTATGTTGAAGTGGCAAAAAGGGTTAATCTTTCATCAATAATATAAAACAAATAAGTGTTGAAAATTGGGGGACATCAGCTGTGTCTTTTTCTAATTAGAGCCTCCTTCAGGATTTGTAAGAAACTATTAACGTACCAACAGAGAGTCAAGCAATACTTCCAACATCAAGGAATTAGGGTGTAAAGCACTGATTTACTAAGCATGCTCCTCAAAGCTTTGTTCTTACAGTTTGTTTTTTGAATATGGAATACAGAAATGTCTTGTAGGTAGCTGCTCTATTTAGTGTTTATTTTTAGTGAAAGATGTCTGCCCCCAAACCTCACAATAAAATAGAAATGAAAATACTGGTACTACTAGAGATTTTGTCAAATTCTTGTTGATAATGTGCTAAGATGTAGAAGAAGGTCGTCTGTCTGTTACGCTTGAACACTGTATTGGTTTCATACTACATCTCTTTAGATTCTTCCATATTTCTCATTTTTCCATCTCTCAGTTATCGAGGTCCCATCAACTTTCCTTTATTTTTAATTTAACCATAGAGGACATCCTGTAGAAGTGTTTTCACTTCTGATGAAGCAGATGTGTCTTTATTATTTATCTGCAGGGCCTTCTGACAAGTAAAGAACACATTTTTTATTATGTATTAATAATCATTCTTTCCACCAAGTGTTTCATTGTTATATTGTTTATTATCTTGTCTCCAAGTGTTTTCCTCACTCACTAGGGCAATGTCGGCCTTTTTTATTGGTTTATTTTTATTCTATTGGACATGTCGTAAATAAATCTAAGCGTATTGGCTGATTTCATGTGTCATTTATTTGTCATGGAAAAATTAAATCTAAGCTCTGTTTTTTTTAACCTGTTAAACAATTTTCTTCTTGCTGGTTATATTAGTCCTGTGGCACATACAGACATGCATTGCGTCAAGTTAAATTTAAAAAACAAATGCTAATTGTATGTATTTGTCTTCAGATTTTTGAGGGACACACCCATACATGGTCAGGTACACACATTTGAATGAGATACATTTACAGTAATACTCCCTTAGAATGATGTAAGCAAAGAAATAGAGTGAAACATGTGTTACAACTAATCAGAATTCTTAATCTGATCATTTAAAAAGTGTTAAACTAAAGATGTAAATGTCTAGTACACTGTGCTGTTTAAAGAAGTACATATTGCAAGGACTGACTTTTACTTTTCATTTTGCTGCTTATGCTTTTCTCTCTGGACTTAGGACATGATGAAAAGCAGAACATTAGTTGTTTTTAAGTCTAAATTCATCCATCCACCTAATTTTTGAACCTGCTTAATCCACTTTAGGGTCACAGGGAGTTCAATTCCGTTCAGATAGCAGTGTGTACACGGGAAGAACCAAGATTTGATTGGACTGTTAACACTTCAGTGGGCACTTACAGCCACACTCACTAATTCAGAGCCAATTTAAAGGTGTTAACCTAACATGAATTTATTCGGATGTATACTACGGCCAAGCAGTGCCTCAAACCCAGGACTCTGGGACTGTGAGATAGTAGTTAATTAAGTCAATATTAATAAATTTGAAATGTTTGAAAACTTTGAATGTGCACTTATGTGCAAAATGTATATGTAAATGTCTGAATACATATGCAAGTGAAATATCTGTATACAGTATTTAAGATATAGCAGTAGACTTACATCTCAGAAGTGATTTCTTTAACAGAGGATTGACATAAAGGCCCCTTTATAACATCGAAAATACTAATTGCCTCTTTCATTTATACATCAAACACATACTACAGACATTGTGTTGTTATGCCTGCCCAAAATGGGTAAGTTTGGAAAATTTGAACTCATTGATTCTGGGAGGGGCTGCTAAAACTTAGATTTGTTTTCTAAAAAAGACCTGTGAGCAAAGAGTGGAAAAGAAAAACTGAAAATGCAATGTTTCCTGTCTGTCAAATTTATAAAAGTTGAATTTAATTACACATTGGAAAGAAGCTCATTTTCCTTTCAGGAAGTGTTGCTCTCCACTGTTCTCGGCAAACAGTGGAAAAGAGTATTAGAGAAAGGCTGAGAGACAGTTTCCACAATAAATAGAACAAAAGCAGTTTCCATTTTCTTCTTTGTTGCTGTCTGCAACTAAAACTCTGTTTTACTAAAGTCAAACCAGAGTAAAGTAGGTTTAGTTTGTAAACATGATAGAACTCATCCCTGTCCTTTTATGCTGCAAAAAACCTTTAAACTGTGAGTAGCACACTATTGTAAAATATAAATAATAAATACTTACTAATTTAAAAGCTTAATAATAATTTACTTATGTCAGCTTTTTGTTACTATGTTAATATCACAGATGTCATTTTGTTAATATCACAAATACTTGGACTTGCATCTGTAAAAGTAGCTTGTGCAAAAATAGCTTAATGTCATATTTGAAATTACTATTCACTGAGTAGGGTGTAGGGTGATTAAGATTTAATTCTTTGACAGGTCACTTTCTTTGTGGGCTTTACATATTCTTATTTTGTCCGACGTTTTTTCTGGGTACCCCTTACATTCCAAATATGTGCATGATGCTAGACTGATTCCTGCTATATTTGTAGAATATCCTGTCCACATGTGGTGCCTGCCTCATATATGATGCTGTCGTGATAGACTGTGACTCACTGTAACCCTATATTGAATCAAGTATGTTTAGGAAATTAATCAAGAATAACTTCTCATTAAAGTTTTTGTCTTTAGAGGATGGAATGTGTTATATAGCGAGCATGGCCATACCTTATCTCAGTTTACAGTTTTTAAACTGATTGTAATAGATTAAAAAAAACTGTGGCATTTACTTCATTATGTTTTATTTGTTTATTGTGGCTTTCCTCTTGTAATCCAAAGTGCCACTTCAAGCAGTGCTCGTTTGAAGAGATGCATGATTGACATCATAAATGAAAATATGAATCGACCAGGAAATCATCTAGCCTCAGCTGACAACTCTCTACAAAGCAAAAGAACAGAAGCAGATGCTTTTGGTCACAAGTTCTGTGATCAGCCTTGCTCTAAATGTTTGATACTGTCTTACAGTTTTATCATGTGCTAAGCTTCTCTGTAAAGACCCACTCAAGTCTTAATTTTACACTTTGCTTTCTGATCAGATAATTTGGAAAAAAGATATTCTTGTTGAAATCAATGGTAATCCTTATTATTTAATTAAGCAGATATTTTAACATATTTTACTGCTTTATAAAATAAAAAAATCAGATGAAACTGATTAGAAGGTGTAAGTTGGGAGCTAGCAAAAAAAAAAGAATGTAAGAAAACCCCAAAGTTGACTCCTTGGATCATTAGATAAATACAGTACATTCATGTGACCTCTCTCAGTAAAAGTTTAACAAGAGTGATATTCTTCTAATTACGAAGGTGCTCCCATTGTTATTCCTTAGTGGTGAAATATTTTCAGTATGTTTCTGTTTTTGAAAGTATTCGTGGTCTCTGCATGACTCCTCTTTAGCAATTTACTCTTAAACCAGAACGGGGGGATTTAATTTCATTATCAGTGTATGACATCACCATCACCACACTAAAAGCCACATTGATTCAGCTTTGATATATTTATGCACAGTTTTTTTTGTACTTTTTTTTAAAGAAGGAAAGCTGCTACATGTAGACATGTCTGCCTGAAATTTTCCTGAATGTTAAGAAGGACCCGCCATATCACTTGCTCTAAAAACTCATCTAAATGGGAAACACATTGTCTTCATTATTTGCAAGTACTGAATGAACACTGTTGCTATGGTGACAGCCATCTGAGGCTGTAGGCTGGTTTTAGGCCAAAGAATGGGGTATATGAACAAAGTACCTTCTTAGCCAAGCAGTAAAAATTGCTAGTTACTGAATCTGAAGCTGCTTTTGCGATGGAATAATTCATTTTCAAAGCTGTTAGGAACTGGCAGTATCAAAATTTAATAAGTACAGTTTTTCTCTTTCTCACATTATTTCCCTGTGGAATTTTACACACTGGGAAAAATAATAGTAAAAGTGTACTATATATATTATCAAGTGGAATTTGCCTATACAATAGCATTGTTAAGTAGGGGAATCTTGTTGTAGAAGCGAGGGAAATATTATTTCATCAAACCGGCAGTCATCATGCACCAGAAGGACTACACACCTAATAATGTGGCTGGATACTAGGCTGTATTATTTTAAGAAGGAATAATGGTAATGTCTTAATTGCTGGATTAATAAGATTTGAGGAATTATGGTTGTTGTCTTTCTGTGCCTTATCTCTTAAGGAGCATTTCGCTGCTGCCTATATTTCCTTTATTTTTATTATTGGTGACCCTGTTTATTCCTGAATTTTGCTTTAAATCTCTGAACAATAAGTTAAAGGAATATTTTGGATATTGGAGTTAAGAGTGAAAATAACACTATTAATACAGAAGATAAACAGATAACATGTTCCACTAATAGTAAATGCATGTGCTGACTTGGAGAGAGTTGTGGACAAGGTGCCTTTCTAAAAGGGAAATCAGACACATTGCTAATAATAGGGAAATTGCAGTCTTGGGAGGCTTTTCGTCATGGTGATTCATGTCAGATTGTAATTGGTTTACCTGCTAGATTGCACAGTGTTGGTGTCTGAGGATAAAACAAATTACCAAAGGTCACCATTTACAATTCTCTAGTAACTTCACCACAGCCGCTTTGGCACTGAACAGATGGGCGACATAAAGAACAGCTTTTTTAGACTGAACAAAATAAGCAAAAGGGAAAGATTCTTAAAGCCTTCAATGCTCACAGCTTCTCCACAATACAATTACTGTAATTAGTGAGGCTGATTAAAGTCTCATTTTAGAGCTGCACAAATATTTTACTATAGACTGACTTAAAAACAGCTTGTTTTATGTTAAAAATATGGTGTGCTGTTCTAGTAAAAAAAATCCTGTTTGTTAATGTACTTACTAATGTGTACGCCCCCTGGAACATTAAGAAATTCTGTAACAGATCTGATAAACTTTCACAAACACTCGTTCATGCAAGATTGTGGTAGTCCATTCTTAATAGTCTCAGTGGAATTATAGGAATTATGATTTGTATTTTGGTGCTTGCATATTTGGTTTATTAGGGGAGAAGCAGATTAGTAGGTCTAAAATACACAGTACCTTCTATTTTTGTTCACTGCTTGTTGTGATACTATACTGCTGAATTTGGTACAATCTAAATAATGTTACTTATTTATCTGACCATACTGTATCTTTTGTATATGGCCACTGGCTACATTATTATGAAAGAATCCCTGTCCATTCATTTTATTGATGAGGTGTCATTTTGCCAATGTTATTATTAATGCGCTGTGAAAAAAACACATTTTTTTGCTTTTTATCAAGTCATGCCTAATAGGTTTAAAATAGGCCAAATGACACCGTAATGAATACAGTATTCAAGAGGTTGTTTAGCTGCCACCCTTTTTTGAGTTGAGACCTCCAGTTCCACTTTTTTGAGCATAACTAAGCCCAAAATGTAATACACCTGCTGGGAGTCGATGGATAAAGTGTTAACTACCAATCTTGTATTGATATTAACATACAGATGCAATAATACTGACATTGCATGGTAGCAGATAACTTTTGAATGGTTTGAAAGAAAAATGTTATTTACTACCCTTGCATTTGAGTCATTTTAATGGCATGGTCATGTAATGAAACACTGTAGCTAATGTGCTGTCTTTGAAAAGGATAACAGGTGTTAAAATGATTAATAATACACATTAACTATATATTATGTATTACACCAAATTATGCATATGACCAAAGTTTACTTTAATTTGGGTAATAAATCCTCTGCCTTTTCTAAAAAATACATGTAATATAGTTGATAAATGAAGAAGTAGCCTTTCTACAGTTTTTGGAACTCTTGACACCATTTCAGAAAGATTGATCCATTTTATATTTTATATCCATTTTTTCTTATTTCAATTACTTATGTAGCCAATAGGTTGACATTTAAAACTGATAATTACTGAACTTCCCCAGGGGCTGGACTGCCCAAATGAATGCCATTTGTGGCCCCATGCTCCGAGCTGCTTGGCTCCATTTTCACTTGCTGACTTGAACACTCTGTGCTTGAATGCTGGCTGAATGCAGCACTGTGTTGCGGTACTTCATTCTAATTTTATCGATTTAAAAATGAGTCTAGATGTGACCTTGGTTTTAAGCACAGTATGTACAGGTTGATAATGGTATGTTTTGCAGTTTCTACCTTTTCAGGGTCTCTGCTGGGGAAGATGATGTTGCCAGTTTGAACATTTAGATAGAACAAACCACTTGGCCTTTTACTTTTTTCTTTTTGATTTCTTACATTGCAACCACTCTTAACTGATTAAACGAGTCAGACTTGGGGCAATTTAAATGCTTGTCCATTTGCAAAATACCTTAGAATCCACAAATAAAAATATCAAATACCATTTAAATTAAATATATGATATTTAAATTAAATGTTACATAAAAGTATAAATGCTAACAACAATGCTCCTGAAAAAGTAACCTGTGACAGAGATTATTACACAGTAATGTTTATAGTTAAAGTTAAATTACATCCAAAATTGTGCACATTCTAAAAGTAATAATGATCTTGACATATAAACCCCTATCTAAAAATCTGTTAAGAAACATTTCATCAGAAATTGTATAAAATGTTTTTAAGAGTATAAGGTTTGAACTGGTAATCATGGTCGATGTATTATGATGTCTTGTTGCCATAAAGTTTTCATATGACTTTTCATGAAACTGGGGGCTTTGTTCCTCTAAGCTCATAGGCACCTAGGCACTCTCTGAAAAAGGAAGGAAATTTGGTTTCAGGTACTTCTAATTACATTGTACTAATTGGAAATTAAAGCTTGAAAGGATATATTTACACACTGAGACTAACTGGATTCATCATATTTATAAATATCAAGTCCAGTAGACTAGTGACCATTCACAGACAGGGTTTTTACACTCTTATCTACTGATGAAGTTATATAATGTCTGCAATAATTAATTTGACAACAACAATAGACTGAATCATCATAGTCTAAGCTCAGGAATGTGGAAGCATAAAACCATTTACGTTTAAAGCTGCTTTATTATCTTACAAATACATGTCTGTCTAATGTGGTAGAAAACCAAAGAGGTTGGAGAAAAACGAACAGGCTGTGTGTTCTTTCTCCTCAAGCAATACAACACTAGCGCTAACTACTGTTCCAAAGTGCCACAGAGCGCAAGTAGCAAATACTATGCCAAACCTATAGTCTGCCAATAATGATAGAATTAATTGGGAATAAGCAATATGTGAATACAGGGTAAAAAAGCAAGATGGATCAGTACCGAAAAACCAAGGGATCAATATGTCAAAAGGGCAAGGGCAGATTGAGGCAAGAAAAACATAGAACAAGAAAATGAAGCGTCTTATGGTTATGGATGAGGATACAGAGAAGAAATGGGTCATAAGGACCCTTACCAAGGGAAACGTTGTAGAGATCAGACAATGGTTCTAGTCAAGATGGTGTGCTAGATTTGTGACCTCTTAGTTGTGTTATTCAGGTTTAAAGATACCTGTCTGATTTGCAAAGAGAATATTTAAAATAAAGAAAAAGTCTCTGCTATCCAGCAGACTTTCCCTGTGTTGTGCTAAGAACATATTTTGTTGTTCTATTATTACAGCCAGTTTTGATCTTTGTTTAAAATATAAAACACAACATATACCTCATTTATCAGCTTGCTTTATACAGAGGTAACATTTCTTAAACGCTTTGAATAGATTTGCAGTTTCACATATGAATGTTATCTTTGTAATAAAAATGCATTGAGAAAAGTAAAGATTAAATAATAAATTCTATATGTGGCTTGAAGAATCACAGATGAGTGGATATTAGGAGTGTTGTAATGTCCTAGAACTTTGAGGAGTGACAGTAGTGCTGAGAATAGAGCTAATTTTCTAGGAATGTTGGAGTGCATTTTTCACTGTAATTTCTTTTTAGGCAACAACCCTCAGCTGCTTATCAGAGTTTTTCCTTAGAGTTTTGCTGCTATTGAAGTCTGATAAATTCCATTTGAGTACTGTGATCTTTTTTACTTTGGATTGGTTCTCAGCTGGAATTTTAGGAAGAACGAGTAATAGATCCTGACTAAAACAGTGGGTGTTAATTTAAAATATTGGCTTAAAGCACAGATGAAAATTGCTGTCTTTTTGTGACAGCTGTGTTACATAAAGAAAAGAATATGGCATTTTCAACCAAATCTTGTCTTTTTAAAAGCAGCTATTTTATTTTGAAAAGTATGTATGGTATTTATTTTTACATGTTTTCCAGAAGCAACCCAGGAGGTGGCAGAAATTGTAAATGAACTGTTACATTCTCCTTGTTTTTATTATTAGTAAACATATAGTGATTTTTGTTTTTATCATTTTTTAAAAGTTTCTAGTATGTTTTTTAATGCATCATCAATTTTAACAAAGTAGTTTAGTTTTTTACAGTACAATTGTGGGTGATATAAGAATGCACAGTTAATTTACCAGCACATTTGCAACTTTCTCTGAAGTTAGTATTAAGATGGTTTTACATGAAGACTGAAACAATAGCCTGAAACCAATCCAGAATGCTTGCTATAATAAAGAAAATATTTTTTTTTTAAAAAAATCCAATAAACACATTTATAAAGGGAGCAACAAAAAAGTTACCAGTATTTCTTTTTCCAAAAAGACCTTTACTTGCCAACAAGTTGCACTGGATTAAGGAATAGATACAAAAATGCACTTGCAGTGAGCTAAATCTTCAATGTTCATGCTTTGAATAATGTTTGTAATAGCAACAGCATTTCTGACTGAAGCAGTGGAACATCAGAATCCTCGTCCGAAGCACATTTGTTGACCAAGTGTGCTCACATACAAGGAATTTGACTCCTTGTTTTTGTTTTATATGACTGTAAGTATAGTTAAATGACAAACATACACCTAATTGATAAAAAAACACAATGCCTTCCCTTACTTATTTAGAGCTAGCAACTGGTTCTCTTTTATAGATGTTATCAGGTTTAGCCATCAAATGGACTTCTCATCTATTAGACATGGTGGTAGTAAAATATTTGAATTCAGGTTATCCTTGCTTAACAGACTTCCCGCTAGACGTGAACAGAGTACCTGTACACGCTATTCAAAGTTGCAGAATCATCAGGGCCTAAAGAAGAGCAAGTCATAACTATTGTCACAGTTATAGTGGATGAGGAGAAGAAGAGTGGACAGTGAGTAATGCAGTATGAACAGTGAAATTAGGTGGTCTAATGAGATTACCAATACTAATGTATGGGGGAATTAAGGCGTGATTTAAATGCTGAGATTGAATGAGTCAACGTGAAACATTTTAATTGCAAAACATTGAATATGGGAGGTCAGCAGCTGATGATTCCAACATTTGAAGAGTTATCTGTTACTGCAAGAAGGTTCTTGGCTCGAAATCTCCATATACAGTATGTTTTTGAACATATCATTAATGAGTTTTGTGAGGTAAAAAAGAGCTTAACTAGCTACTTATGCAAAAGAAATGAATATATAAATTATTGTTTATAGTGCACTTAAATATTCCTTTCCTTTCTAGTGTTAATATTTATGCTGTATATGATGATTTAAGATACTAAACTTGTGTTATGCTATGCTTGCGACAGACTGCAGGCACTATATTTTCAAATAGCTCTCAGGCTTGTCGCTTTATGCGCATGATTCTGTCATCAGTATCTTTTTCATTGTATGTTTGCAATAACTGGAACAGCAATCCATGTACAGTATTACTGACTGGTGAAATTTCGCAGCCTGTGTATTACCTCCCTTTAATGTGAAAAAGGAAGAACACCAAGTTAGGACTTGTAGTGTTTGTGTAAATATGCTTGGATGCCACACTTTCAAGCTGCTTTTTAGCCATGCTTTTTATAGCCATGAGTCTACTTTTATAATACCACCATTATAGTTCAGAAACACTACATATCAAAATTAACATTGATTTCTTTAGCTGCTTGTATGTAAAGTAATGTATCTAGCTTTATATGTATGCAAAAACACCTGGTTTTAAACAGCAGGCAACCATCTCTGGCTGCTAGGATGAGTGAAAGGTGTGTTTAAGCAGGTGAAGGAAGGCTCTGCCCTATCTGTTTTCTGAAATTCATTACACACATATGTCTGCAAAATCAGGAGATAAGAAGGATATGTGATTAAGATTTACAGTTCAGCATTGTAGTGGAGGTAGGGATTTGAATCCCTTCTACTGCCTGAGATAATTTACTTACATGAAAACATTTCCTGCTGTGAATACAACTGTCCATTTGTTGAAAAGTAATAACTAATATCATTTAATAATTTTAATGTGAGTCAAATAAAAACATTATCACATAGCATGGTTTCTTATCTCTTTGTTATAAAGTCAGAAATTAAAGTATTGCTAAGTATTTCCAGTACTGTTTTTGTGGTCCAAAAAATGTACTGGTAGTTGTGCATATTGTTGTCGACACATTAAATTATACATCTTACTACAGTGCTCTACTGTGCACCTCTTCCATTCATAGGATTGCATTCTCTGATGGATAAAAGAGGCCACACGCACACAGTCAGCCACTATATTAAGGCCACCTCCTGCAATGTAAACAGCAGTCTCCTTTTCCACAGGGCAACTTCACTGTATCCCTGTGCTTCTGATTAAAGGAAACACTCTAGCCTTGCCTAATGAAATCATTTTCTGCATTCATTTCATTAGTTGAAAAAATACTAGAAAGTCAAACGCTGTCTTTCCTTTATATAACACTATATGAACACTATATGAATCTGCCTTTTCCTGAAAATTTTGAATTTTTCTTTAGAGGACTGCTTGTTGTTTTTTGTGCTTTGCCTAGATTATATAAACAAATTATTAAAACCACATTCTACTTTTACTTTTATCACAATAATATGCATTTCTGTATATATGCTTTATAGGCTTCAGATTCTGGCTATTATCCACAATCTCATCTGATTCGGAGCATCATATATGTAAACATTTTCCTGGGAAATAACCTTAGCCATATCAGTTTCTTAAACAGAATATTATTTGCTGTGTATGTTGCTATATACTGACCATTCACTATTGAATTCTGCAAAATGATCATTTCAAAGCCCTGTATCGTAGAGTTCAAGATATCTTTAATGGCCCATTATATGTGAATAAATAAATTAAGTTCAATTATTTTCCCTGTGAATTAATCAATCTTCTAGAGAGGGCCAGTAGTTACTGCTCCTGAAGTGCACATCACTGACAGGATAAGATTGCCTCTCATAAATTAAATTTATTGTTTACAATTTTCTAACCCTGGTCAGGAGCACCATGTGAATTTTGGATGGTTGATATTCTTTGACGCAGTTTGCATTTTCCTGTTAATGTGAAAAAACAAGAGCCTGAAACATGTTTATATTTATCCAAGGTTCTTTCTTGTCCTTGAGCCTGCCCTCCTTGTTCATTTATCCTCAACAGTTGAATTGGTGGCTACATATTTAGTCTTTTAATAGCTTTGTAAGCTGTAGTGTTTATGTTTGTCAGGAGCTTTGATACAACCATTTCTCAGCCCTCCTGAGCACATTGTGATTAATTTAACATTTCGTGTTATTAAAAGATTTTCGCCTCTGTGGTCAAACCCAAGTAACTCAGAATAAATACTGTTCATTTCTGAATGTTTATTGAAGCGGGCAATTATAAGCAGTTTTACTTTTTTTTTTGTCATGAAATTCTTGAAATGAAAGTGAATTGTGCATTCATTTGCTCGATGAAAATTACATTTAAACCTTTTGAGTTGTCCCACAGTTTACATTCATATTTAAAGGATAGTTCATGGTCTGCTTTCATTTTTAAAATTACTTTCTTTTACAGGCAGTGTGTGCAAACTTCATAGTACGTTTACTCCTCTCTTTTACTGTGCTGTAAATCATGGCTAAATGCTAAAGCCCTTAAGAACATGGAATAAGAAAATATGTGAGAGGTGAAATCTGAAAGAGAAGATTTACCCCTGTTTGCACATAAAGCACAACTCTTTTTTTTCAGGAACCTGTTAAGATCCACCACTCATCATAGGGGCACAATTACCTTGCTTATGGCACCATTTTGAAAAAACAATTGCACAAATAAGGTGTTTTAACCCAGTACTCCCTCAGAATAACCCCATTGCTTCTTTTGCTCAGCCTCACTACACATGGACCATTTGTCTGGCTTCACACATATTTAAGTATAGTTGTAATAACTTAGACCAAGTGCCAGGTAGGTGTTTTTGTGTTTTTTTAATCTGCAAAACTGGTATTTCAAACAAGAAATGCACAGGTTTTCTGAGAGAGGCCACATTTTATTCAAATGCCATTTTATCAAGGAGATGAAAGTAATTTCACCATCTCAGTCTAGCAGATTTGCAAAATGGTTTTATTTGTAAATTAATCAGCATAGAAACAATGCCTTCAGAAAAATCCTGGTGATTCATATTTGATTTCAAAGATGTCCATTTCTTAACTTTTTTCTCTTACATAATGTGCACCACTTACAAAAATGCTGGTTACAAATTACCTTTATAAATACACCAATAATTTACATCTGAAATTCACAAATGCCACCTAGGATCATTGTTTTCCCTGAAACCAAATTTTCTAGGATATGTTGTATCTCTGTGTAATCCTCTAATGGGCAAAAAGTACGTGGTGGTCCAGATCTAATTATGCAGATCCAGATCATCTGGATGACCTTGATTTATGCAGGGACGATTCCAGTTCAGTGCAAAGAAGATTCTTCATGTCGTTCTCGATGGTCCAGGATTTTTCGGGTGATTTTCTATGTAATAAACTTAATAAGTTATAGTGTAATGAAAATTACATAATTAGATCTGGACCACCCTATAGGTTTTAACAATGTCCGTCTCCGACCAGCGTAGATCTGTTGGTAGTAACCAGAAATCATGTGTATCAGGACTTAGCTCCAGAGATGCTAAACCAAGACCACAGCAGCAAGACTTGGCAAAATGCATTGGCATTATAAATGATAGCAGCTTCCAGTCATGATGGGGGCAGTGACGTTCTGATGTCTGCCTTTTAAGAGTGGAAGTGGTGTTTCATAGGTAGGTTGGTGGTGTATCTGACAAAGACACTTGCTGATGTTCTTCATATTTTGTACACTAACAGGAAATATTTATTTTTTTCCAGAAATGTCTCTTACAACAACAGGGATATACATACATATATCTCTCATTTGTTGTCTTTATTATCCTGAAATGCATTCTTTCAGTGTGATACAGGTCATCTTAGTATTGCTATTCTGTTTAATTTGGATAAATCCAGTCATGCTGCGGGTTCCACCAAAACCAAATAAAGATTATGTATTTCTTATACTGGGAATGCTGGCTCAAAGACACAATTGAAGAGCTTTAATTTAAAATAACTTCCCAGGGATTCAATGCATAATGTACATCCATATGTGTGGCCACATATTGCATTACGAGACCCAAAGTCACTCAAAAATGGTAGTTCTAGAATTTGTTAATTTTAAATTCCTTTATTATTCTCTCAGCCAGTGTGTTTTTGAGATTAAAGATGGTGTTTGTGAGGTTATTCATAGTTCCCATCATATAACCTTAGTTAACATTTTAAGGCGACAGTTACCAATCCTGAAGTAGTTACATTTGCTTAATCATCAAGATGTTCTAACAGAACGCCATGTTTTCCATTTTAGAAATTTCTAAGATTACTTTGCATTTTTCTTCTTACAGAACTTTAAAGAAGCATCTTCTGCAGGTGTTTGCAGATGTAATGTTAACTGGAAGTACAGCAGATTAGAGAGATAGAGAGTAGAGAGATTATATGAATTTTTGCTTCAGCATTAATTACAACATACTATGCACAATTTTTCAAGCACATGTTCTTTTTTTGTGCTGTTGTCTTAACTACATATTGCAGTATAAATTCTAGTATCCCAGCATGCACAACAGTCTAGGTACTGTGCACTCAAATTCTAGAAAGTGACCATTATCAACCAACCAACATTGTTCCGAAGTAGACTCGCTTAACTTTATTTATTGAAAATTATAATAAAGAATAAATTGATAAACAAAGTTGCAGACCTTTCTGAAAACATGTTTTCATTATGAGTTATTCATTGTAAGTTGATGGGCAAAAATGACAAATTTACAACACAATAAAGTGTGCAGAAAGTGATGGGGTGTGAATACTTTCTGAATTCACTGCAGTTCGTTCAGAAACTATTCAGACACCTTCCCCTTTTTCTCATTTTGTTGTGTTGCAGCCGTATGCTAAAATCATTCAAGTTCATAAATAAAATAATAAACTGAAATATCATAGTATTCATAACCTTTGATATGATGTGAAATTTGGCTCCCATTTTATTGATCATTTTTGAGATTTTTCTACCCCTTGTTTGGAGTTCATCTTTGGCAAATTCATTTGATTGTGTATGATTAGGAAACATATTCTGTCCACAGAAGGTCCCACAGCTGGTGATATGCATGAGAGCAAAAACCAAGCCATGATGTGGGAGGAATTGTCTGCAGACCTTAGAGACAGGATTGTATTGAGGCACAGCTATGGGGAAGGCTACAAATAATTTTATATAGCATTAATGGCTCCCAAGTGCACGTTGGCCTCCATAATTCTTGACTAGAAGAAGTTTGTAACAACCACAACTCTTCCTAGACCTGACTGCCAAGTCAAACAGACCAATCAGAGAAGTGTAAGAGATGTGAACAAGAACCCAATGGGCACTCTGGCTGAGCTGCAGAAAACCTGCATGGAGATGGAAGAAACCTCCAAAAGGACAACCATTACTGCAACATTGCACCAATGTGGTCCTTATGACAGAGTGGCTTGTGAACGGAACCCGGGCACAGACAGGCAGACATGTTGTTTTCCACCACCACATGTTTATTTACAAGTCTATTTACTCAAGTTCAAGTGCACACAAACCCCCTGGCCACACACTATGCCTCTCTTCGGGTCGCCTCTACTCTTGCTTCTCCTGCTTCGTCCTACTTCCACCCGACTCCAGCCCCGAATGAAGGGAGACGGCCCCTTTAATCCACACCTGTATGTGCTCAAGGCGCTTCCCGGCAATCTTCCACCGACACACCCCCGTGTTGCAGAAGTGCTGGCTGTACTCCCGGAAGCACTCCGGGTGTCCCTGCTTCTCTTCCCCCCAGCACTTCCTGGTGTGGCGGAAGTGCTGAGGTCCATGGTCTCCAAGGCCTCGGGGCGCCCCCCTGGCGGTGACCATGGGCCCCTACCCTTGTTGGGCTTCCAAGCCCTCTACCCGTGGCCACCAGAACCACCAGGGTGGCAGCCCCCATGTGGTCCAAGATGGGTGCACGCCCTCTTCCGGTCCTTCATGGCGTCCCGGCATCCCTGACAGGCCATACTGAATCCTTTTCTCAGTAAAAGCCAATGAATTCCCAATTGGAGTTTGCAGTACCTAAAGGACTTTCAGACTATAAAAATAAAAGATTCTCTGGTCTGATGAAACCAAGTTTAAACTGCTTGGCCTCAAGTATGAGCATGATATTTAAAGGAAACCAGTCACCTCTCATCTCCTCACAATACCTTTCCTAAGGTGAAGCATAGTTTTTGGTGGCAGAGAGTGGGGGACCACTCAGGGTTGAGGCAAAGGTGAACAGAGAAAAACACAGACATACTGTATACTTTGTGAAAACCTGATCCAGAGCATCCTGGACCTCAGCCTGGGTTGAAAATTTACCTTGCAACATGCTCTGTGCATGTCCTTAAGTAGCCCGGCAAAAGCATGGACTTTAGACTAATTGAACATCTCTTGAGAGACCTGAAAATAGCTGTCTTCCGACAATCTTTATCCAACCTGACAGAGCTTGAGAGGATTTTCAGAGAAGAATCGTAGAAAATCCCCAAATTCAGGTGTGCGATGATTGTTGCTTGAGACCCTAGTAGACTCCTAGCTGGAACTGTTGCTACAGGTGCTTCAACTAAGTACTGAGTAAAGGATCTGAATACTTTTAATAAATTTGCAGAACTTTCTGAAATCCTCTTTTTGTGTTGTAATTCTGAGATAATATAACCAGCAAGCAATTTAGGAACAGTTTTATATTTTTGTGGTATTTATTGTAAATGCATTAGAGAAGAAATGGCTATTGGTAGCTAATATGAGAAAGTGAAGTATGGACCTACAGTATGTTTCTAAAAACATTTATTATCAAACCAAACATCAATGGGCATTTGGATTTTTCTTTGAATTACTTTCTGTTTATACTTTATTTATCTCTTTTTCAATTTTATTAATATTAATGTGAACCAGACTGTCAAACTCCTTGCCTTCATATTACAAAACTTTGCTGTCTTCCACCTGTCATTTATCTACTAAGCTGTTTCTGTCTCTTCCACCACATAATGTAACTCGCTTTGGCTTAATGGGAGAGATAACCAACTCATGGAAAACTTATGTATTTAATCTAAACGTCATGGTTATATCTACATATTTTTAATATTAAAATGCAAGAAATGAAGAATATTAGTATTAATATTAGTTAATAATAGTTATTGTATACTTTTGGAGAAGTATCAGAAAGTAATTCAGACTATAAGGAATATGTGGCATGCGAACATATACTGTACATGTTTAGTCTGAAGTATACTGGATACGAGGTGGAAGCAAGCCCTGGATAATACAATACAAATCAATTTTTATTGGTAGATGGTATAAACATTAGTAATAGATTCTTTACAACCTGATAATTACTGTTTATATTGTCTGTTGTGTGGATGGCATACACCTTTACCAAGATTATTCTCTGTTTATAGTTTAATACTAATTACAATTTATCAACACTTGTAATACTTAGACTACTATTTTTGAAAGAATTAATTGACATGTGTCAGTTGAATAAATATAGCAAGAATGAAGTGGCCAAACCATTACTATTTATGCTTGGAAAAAGTAGTATGTTGCACATTTAGTTCATGGAATTGTAGTAGGATGAAACAACAACCAGTTTCTTTTTATTGCTTATTTTAAAAAAAAAGATAATGTTGATGCATTTTTTTGAGCAAAACAAAAAGTGATTAGGCAATAGGCCCCTGTTATGCAAGACTTTCTTGGCAGTGGGCAATGTCTGTGTACACTACAGGCACACAGTAACATTGTGCATTTCTGGATTTAGCCTGCTGTCTGGTCATTGGGGACCACTGGTGAATGAGACAGCCCATCTGCCTTTGTCTCATTTTATCACCCAGTGATCAGCCGTAGAGACTTGGTGTAATGTTACACTTGGTTGGAGAGAAAATATTGCTCTGTCCTTCTCTGATCCCACCCCTGTGATTGCCTGTGAGTTTACTTCTTTTTTCCCCCACACCTTTATGGTGGTGACTGAGCACTGTACATCCCACACTGTTGCCTTTGCTTTTCTAATCAGGGCTGCAGATGTGCATGATGACTGAACAGTTTCTGTGCACTGAGCTTGAGGTCCCAAAGGAATCTGGTAGGCTCGCTTATGTGAGCTGTCATAAAAAGAGAGCGAGGCGGATGGGGGGGGGGATGTTGGGAGCAAGAGGCATGGTGTTAGCGTGGAGAGGCGGGAGAGAAAAAGGGAGAGTGAGCGAAAAGGGCAAAAAAAAAACCCAAAAAAAAACTAGTGATTCCTTGATTGGTTTGTATGAAAACACATGACTGCAAAGAGTAGTCTTTTGCTTAGGGTGACTGCCTCAATCACAGACCAAACCACATTAAATAAAATAAATCCATTCTCGACCCTGTTAAGGCTGTATGGTGGGGGTGGAGAGGAAACGCATATATTCTATGCCAAAGCTGTATGCAGTCTTCAGGGGATTACTGCACATTTGTACAGCAACAATGGAAAGCAGTGGAAAACACATTTCTATCCTCCTGCTCTCCTTGCATAACAAATGCTGCTTTGTCCTTGGTGCCTGTCCATTTAACAGGCAGAAAACCAGCAGCTGTAGACATTTAACAGCCTACAGTAAATAGAGCTTTAATATAACAATTTCCTTTTCTTAAGAGTTTCAATGATTAAAGGGATCTTTCACCTGACAGCTTATATCATAATACTTGGTGCTGGTGCGGAAAGAGGTATAAAAATGAAGCAGCTGTATGAGCCTGCATTTCAGGAGGGCTTATGCTCTTGCTGTACATGAACACACGCACAGTTCTAGTTCTTATCTGTTTGCGTGCGGTTGTGCGTGTGTCATACAGGTAGACCAAAACAGTTTGTCAAATATGAAATAGATCTGTATTCCTTAAGGCAATGCTTTAGTTCAGTGTGTATAGCTAGGTGTAAATGGGGATGGCACAAAATACCTAGATCTGAATAAAGCTACACGTGTTTAAAGGGGCTTAGGAAAACATATTCCATGAAACTGGCATTTGTCAGATATACATAGTTGAGTGCACATTTACGTTTTTTTGTTTTTTTTTGCCTCTGTGCATTTGTCTATTCTCCACCATCACCCCAATATATAAAGTATTATATTCCTCCAACTGTTGTATTATTAGCATCTTCCCCCTCTGTCTTTCCCCTCCTCCTTAAAACCGTGTTTGCAGCTAATCCCAGTTGTACCATTATTTACAAACACAAAAGATATCCAGTGATTAGATGATACTTAACAAGCGATTGAGAAAAACTGCACTGTGACTTGATAAGTAGGCAGAGTGCATTAAAACTGACATAATGATAACCTGAGTGGAGGCTGACACTTCTGCAGTGAGCTGTGTTTAGAGTCAAGGATGTGCGCCCTGGAGCAAATGATATGCCTCAGCTAATTGTTATAATGTGCTGATTTGTATTGTGTGCATAGCTTTGGTTTGGTGAGCATGATAGTTATTTCAAAGTCTGTTATTCTTGAAGACTCTTGGTTATATCAGTTAAAACATTAATTTGTAACACAAAATACATTTACTGTTCAAGGTCTGCCATTGAAATAATCTCACTACAACTAATACTAGTTGCTTATTAGTGCTTCTTATTTGCAAGGTGACCAACCTTGTCTCTTAAATTTCATTTTACTATCTTTTTTTTCTCCTGGACTCACTGCAAACTACATAGTCATTTTGCTCATTGTATGTAAAATATGCAGGACTTCTCAGTTATAACTGAACAATTTGCACTTGTTTTTTCTTTATCTTATTCCTATATATACAATATGAAGAGTTGTGGAGTCTGTTATTGTATTCTACTGCTTTTCTTGACAGCATATACCCAGCCAAAAGAAAAACAATTAAGTAAAGCATTTATGCTAATCAACAAAGCAATAAACTGTTTACTAAAAACAGAAAGATTTTACATTTTGTTTAATTGTGACTTTTTCAATGTAGCCTACAGTGTCTCTCACCAATAGCAGATGATGGAAATGCTCTCCATCCACTTCAGGTCATTGTTATTGATAACCATATAGTGCTTGTTAAAAAGGTATCCTTGATGCAGCCACTTGCTGCTAGAGACCTTCGTAGAATTCTTAAAGTTGGTCATTTACAGTATTAAATCACTAATGAAGTTACTACCAAATAAGTTATTTCATAAACTTCTCTGTGACTTTCCTTTATCTTTGTCAACAGGCAAAGCACAGTTTGTTTATACAGTATGTGCAATAAAGTCACCTTTTGCAGTGCTAAAGTAGCCTGTAGAAGTGTATAACGTATATTGTATGTGTTTCCACAAATATACTTTAAGTTTTAATTCAATACTTTTGATTTCACTACTAAGACAGATACTATGGTCTTGTGAAACTGAATAGTAAGGCTGAGGGTCAAAAACTCAGCACTAGTGCACCATATGACTCTGAACAAGTCACTTAATATGTCAGTGGTTTAACTGGAAAATCCCAGTATAACAGTGTAAGAGGCTTTGTACATTTAACTTACTGCCTTGAGCATCAAGAAAGGTGCTATATAAATATTTGAAATATTATAGATTTATATTATAAGATGTGGAAACATAATGTCAAACGTTGTTTTGTTTTACTTAAGGTTTAATTAAAAAACACCTTCCTGAAACATTCTCTGTCCTTGTTTGATCATTCCTGAGATGATTGTAACCATCTGTGTTTGTACTGCTTGTCTGTTTTATGAAACATGGGCAAAAGTCACTGTACTTAAATTATGAGAATTTTCAAAACTCAGAAAAAAAAGTGTGATGTACTGAAATCTGCTTTTCAATTTCCGTGTTTGAATGTGTGTTACGACAAGTAATTTAACTGTTTACTTCCATGCATTTCCTACCTAAAGTTTCTTTTAATCACTAACTCATCAGAAGCAGGTAAAATTGTGTTTTCTTTGAATGAAGCCATTCAGTAAACCACACCCGTTTTAGTTTATTAGCTCTATAATTATGTTAATATATTTTGAACTAGTTTCTGTTTTTGTGCTCTTAGCATCTTATTCTTTCCAACCTTGTCATAGCATCTACCAGTATTTCATTTATTCATTTAATGTTGTTCAGTTATTGTTTATTAGACATACTCTTTTACCAAAGCTAACAAAGAAGATTAGGGTACATTACAATTGCTCAAACATAGTTGTATCTTGAGCACAGTTACAAAAGGTGAAAGGCTCAGGGTCACAAAATATGTTGAAAATAAGAGATACGCCATTAATCTTGTTGTTTTAGTCTAGTGCCAGAGCAGATATGCCCCACTATGACTATAATAATTAGACAGTTTTTTAACTTTGAAAATGCTTTGTACTTTTATTTGACTCATAAACAACCTTTTGGTAGCACTGTATCAAATAAAGATTTATTGTATGCACAGACAAATGTTAGTACTAGGTAAATCAAGTAACTACATGCGCATAAGTAGATGATGAAAAGTTGAATAGGAATTTCATCACTAAAGAAAGGTTTTAAGAGTTACTTATCTGTTGTAAAGCATGTCAGAAGATATTTCACTTGGTATTATCTCAAAGTGACAATTGTGCTTTCATTCACCATATAAACAGGAGTTAGGTAATTCCTATTTCCATTGTATAACATTTGTGAAATTTATCACAATAGCAGAACTTCCCATTTTTTTTTCAACATGCTCCCAAGCTCTCTGATTCACTTTTGAGAACACTTAGTTCAACAATGCAACATTTATTTTCTGTTCATTTAGGAAAAAGAGAAAAAAGGCCACATATGCACTGCATCCTTTAAATCACAGTCACTGGCAAAACGCCAGTATTTTAAAGCATCTCTGAGGGGTCCAAATAAATGATGATCTGACAGAGCAAGGTCAGCCCTGTAGAGAAGATGTTTGAAAATTCTCATTGCATACCTGCTGAATTGTTTCAAAAGGTTGTGTAACATAATTGGGATGTGTATTTACCTACAATAATAAAGAACACTTCTTCCTCTCCTCATAATCCACTGGTTTCAAGTAAACTGAGTACATTACTATGTTTTCCTCTCCTTTAGCACATATTGTAAGCCCCCACGTTGATCCCGCAACTACAAAGATATCATTGAAATTATTACTGCAATCAGAGGTGGCTCTCATCGTAATGGTTGTACAGTTTGTAAACTGAGTAGTTCAGTCAAAAAAAAAGAAAAAAAATGTGTTAAGGGTGTATGCTGATTTGACCTTGTAGAGCTGTCTTTAGTGCATGTGAAGACAAATTATTACAGTAAAGGAGACAGACTTAAAACAGTGAGTGCTAAGCATGAGTGCTAAGCATGGTAGGTATAAATGAAAATAAGGTGTCCACTTTGTAATACAGAACATAAAAAATGTGTTTTTGACTAATATTGAACAATTTGAATTTAGACATTTTATTAGAAATGTAAAATTGTTTTTCGGTTTAGTGCAGTCTGTCACTACTTTCGGGGGAAAAAAGATTTATTTAACTGAAAACAGTATAGCAATATCTTGTTCATACTGGAAAGGAATCCAGTATAACGATGTGGGAAGAAGACTGTGATGCATTATTAGTGTTTGCTCATATTTGATCTCTCTCCTGAAATGATATAGCAAGCCCTGTCTAAAAAGGCCAGCTCACATGGGGAAGAGAAAGAGGGAAAGTGCTGCCTTGCGTCTAACTGCAGCGCTTTGGCTTTTTTGCTAAGCGCCAGAGGTGTGAAAGATGGCAGGGAATGGGGAGATAGTTAATCAATAACCACAAGGTCAGACAGACAGTGTTGGTTTGAGTGCACCCTGTTAGGAAGCAGCAGCTGAGGATTTGTTGAGCTTGTAAAGGCTTAAAGAAACATAGTACAGCTATTTGTGAAGAGAAATGAATTGTGCCTGCTTTGGTAGAGCAGGGTACCACCTGCTGGTGCATCATGCAAACTGCAACTAAAACTTTTTTTTTTTTGGTATTCCACACCTGCATAGAATAATTGGTGTCTACATTCCATGGAAAACATGTTCTTCCCATTATATAGGCTTCTTCATTAATATGCACCCACCCTAAACCGAGAATGGAAGGAGATACAGTATTTCACAATCATGGTGTGATCATGCTTAGAATGAAATGTGTACAAGAACCTGTTTAATTTCTACATATGTGGACCTGTTTTACGTCACAGCCAATCTATTCCAAGGTTTACTCTGATGGGCTGTGCGAAATATATAAGGGTAATTGTTTCAAACCACTCAGTATTTGTCTGCCTTTGCTGTTAAGACTTTCTCTTGTGTCTAAGACAAACAGGGTAATTTTTAGCTACTGCATGTTGCTTAATATGCTAAGCCAATTACAGAAACTACGTTCCAAAAGAAGCATTTAGAATTTTATGTATGTGAGTTCATGCAGCACATTATTAGCACTGTGTTGTTACTTGTAAAAATTACTGCAAAGAATGCCAAAGAAATATATGCTGCATTCCCTTGGAACAATGAGGCAATGATCCATTTATCCATCCATTTTGGGTGCCTGTTTATCCCAGTGTTTGTCCCTGGGAGCAGCTGGCTATGTGGCCTTGCAGTTGAGGCTTTGTTTTTAAAACCATAAAGCTGTCCATTCGGGCATTGCTTCCATCTTTCCATGTGATGCTGTGTAAGTCACTTAATATGCTTGACAACAGTATATACAAAATATTTTATTGTATAGCTGTAAACATGTACCACATCTTAGGATAACTTTCTTTATGAGACACTATGAGTATTGTATCATAAACTAACACAGTTTATTGTTTACTGTGACTTATAAAATATTAGTATGGCACTGTAGTTGTAAAGAACTTTTTGATAATGTTCATTATAGAATTTGACTATACAGGTGGCCAGATCTAATTATGCAGATCCTGATGGTCTGGATGACTTTGATTTATGCGGGGACGATTCCAGTTCGGTGCGAAGACGATTCTTCATGTCGTCAGTTTGCACACTTCTTGATGGTCCGGGATTTTTTGGGTTATTTTCTATGTAATAAACTTAATAAATTATAGTGTAATGAAAATTGCATAATTAGACCTGGACCTCCCTATATATTGAATATCTATACTAATAAAAGGCAAAGCCCTCACTGAGAGACTGACTGACTCACTCACTCACTCACTCACTCACTCACTCACTCACTCACTCACTCACTGACTCATCACTAATTCTCCAACTTCCCGTGTAGGTAGAAGGCTGAAATTTGGCAGGCTCATTCCTTACAGCTTACTTACAAAAGTTGGGCAGGTTTCATTTTAAAATTCTATGTGTAATGGTCATAACTGGAAGGTATTTTTCTCCATTTACTGTAATGGAGTTCAGCTCAAAAGCCGTGGGGGGTGGAGTTTCGTGTGACATCATCACACCTCCCACGTAATCACGTGAACTGACTGTCAACGCAGTGCGTAGAAAACCAGGAAGACCTCCAAAAAGCGCTTATGAAAACATGCATTATATAATTGAGAAGGCAGCGAAACAATAAGAAGCGAGCGAGTGACATATACTACCATATTCATGAGTGCTGCTACTTCGGAAGGAAAGCAAGGTGTAAACCTAAACTTTAAATTAAGTTCATAGACAGGCTGCCGCTGGCGTTTGTCATGCCCACGGGTAATGCGGGATACAAGTTTAGTGAGAGGACGCAGGATATAAACGAGAGTTTTGATCACTTTGTAGCTAAGTTAAAATTGCAGGTGAAGGGGTGTGCTTATGCAAATTCCGAGACTGTGTTTGTGGGGATTGACAGTTAAGGCGGGTGGGGAGTCACGTCATCATCTCCCCTCCCATTTACCTAATTTCGCTCTGAGCTGAGCTCCGCGGCTAACGCCATCTTTCGAAGCAACTTCGTCACACTGCCACCAAATACTTAAAGAAAAATCCACAATACACACGCTGTCTCTAGAGTTTCTCCACACTGAATCCTCCAGGCACTAATTACAAAAGGTTACATTGACAATCGTGTTACTTTATTTTTAAAATCTTTCCTTTTCTTAGCACAAGCACAGCTGAGAAGCTTCGATGCATGTGCTCCATAACGCTTAAAAATAATGCATTTAATCACACTTTGCATTACAACCAAAGGGGAACTTTTGTCAATGCATGATTTCCTGGTACACCAATTACTTTGATCAGCGCACCCCGATTCATTTTACCCTCGCACCCCCTTAGTTTGAGAAGAAGTATGAAAAAATATGAGGTTAACACAGAAAAACAGATCATCAATTCAAGCTTTATGAATAATCGATTCGCCATCAATAATTGTTTTGGTAAAGCCATACTCAGTGTAATCCTCCTTCCATTTTATAATTTTTCCGCCATGATTAAATCAACGGTAAAAAAGTAAGAGCGAAGCGAGGGTGAATTATTTAGGCAGGCATATATATGACAGCAACACTCATGACAATGTCAATCATGTTACGTTATTATTAAAATGTTTCCTTTTCTTTTTCATTACTTCTTTAACACACTACTTCTCCGCTGCAAAGCGCGGGTATTTTGCTATATATCTATACTAATAAAAGGCAAAGCCCTCACTCACTCACTCACTCACTGACTCATCACTAATTCTCCAACTTCCCTTGTAGGTAGAAGGCTGAAATTTGGCAGGCTCATTCCTTACAGCTTACTTACAAAAGTTGGGCAGGTTTCATTTCGAAATTCTACGCCTAATGGTCATAACTGGAAGGTATTTTTCTCCATTAACTGTAATAGAGTTGTGCTGGAAAGACGTGGGGGGCGGAGTTTCGTGTGACATCATCACGCCTCCCACGCAATCACGTGAACTGACTGTCAACGCAGTGCGTAGAAAACCAGGAAGATCTCCAAAAAGCGCTTAAGAAAACATGCATTATATAATTGAGAAGGCAGCGAAACAATAAGAAGCGAGCGAGTGACATATACTACCATATTCATGAGTGCTGCTACCTCGGAAAGAAAGCAAGGTGTAAACCTAAACTTTAAATTAAGTTCATAGACAGGCTACCGCTGGCGTTTCACATGCCCACAGGTAATGCGGGATACAAGTTTAATGAGAGGACACAGGATATAAACGAGTTTTGATCACTTTGTAACTAAATTAAAACTGTAGGTGAAGGGGTGTGCTTATGCAAATTCCGAGAGACTGTGTTTGTGGGGGATTGACAGTTAAGGCGGGTGGGGGAGTCACATCATCAACTCCCCTCCCATTCATCTCATTTCGCTCTGAACTGAGCTCCGCGGCTAATGCCGTCTTCCGAAGCAACTTCGTCAGACTGCCACCAAATACTCACAGAAAAATCCACAAGTTAATACACACGCTGTTTCTAGAGTTTCTCCACACTGAATCCTCCAGGCACTACTTACAAAAGGTCACATTGACAATCGTGTTACGTTATTTTTAAAATCTTTCCTGTTCTTAGCACAAGCACAGCTGAGAAGCTTCGATGCATGTGCTCCATAACGCGTTAAAAAATAATGCATTTAATCATACATTGCATTACAAGCAAAGGGGAGCTTTTGTCAATGCATGATTTCCTGGTACACCGATTACATTGATCAGCGCATCCCGATTCATTTTACCCTCGCACCACCTTAGTTTGAGAAGAAGTATGAAAAAATATGAAGATAACACAGAAAAACAGATCACCAATTCAAGCTTTATGAATAATCGATTCAGCCATCAATAATTGTTTTGGTAAAGCCATCCTCCTTCCATTTTATAATTTTTCCGCCACTAGCCATGATTAAATGAACGGTAAAAAAGTAAGAGCAAAGCGAGGGTGACTTATTTAGGCAGGCATATATATGACAGCAACACTCATGACAATGTCAATCATGTTACGTTATTATTAAAATGTTTCCTTTTCTTTTTCATTACTTCTTTAACACACTACTTCTCGCTCGAGGCGGGTATTTTGCTATATATATATATGAATGACCTCCAAAGAGCGCTGAGACTTTTGATATCATGAACGTGTCTGCAAAAACTGGGGTCTCCTGCCCAGCAAAAGTCGAGCAGCAGGCGCGCGCTCATAGCTGTGCCGGCCTTTGAGACGCTGACTGCGCTTCTGCCTTAAGTCAAAGTGAGCACTTTTAATTTTTTTCACCCTCCCCCTGAGCTATAGCACAGACAAGTGCAAACACAGGACCCCTTTTCTACACCGCTGCAAACTAATATTAAGGCGATTCTCACTTTCTTTACAGTGTATACGATTATGAGGTCGTCAGCTCGGATTATGAAGACACGCACAGGAGTGGAGGACTGACAGTGCCATCACAGCCGATTAATGGCGGGGACGTCTCACCAGTCTACACAAGACCCACCGCGACTGTCCCCAAAAGGCGATCATAACGTCAGCGAACACATCTCTCTATACTATATAAAAGAAAAACACAACTTTCCTTTCTTTACACCTTTTATCCCAAACCATAGCCTTTCTCTCTTAACACTGCAGAGGACACAAAACTAATTTTCTTTAATTGCTGGTAATGCCGGTAAGGCACATTACCAGAGGCAGAAATTTGAACGTTCACATAGAAAATGTAATTTCTATACCACAGCCGTCGTGGAGCGCCTTTCAAAAGGGATCTACTACCGAGAGATGATCCATATATATTTTAGCTGCTGTTAGTACTACTTACCTGTTGTGTTACACAGTTTTTAAAATGTAGTTTACCCACAACCACTCCAGCAGTGCTCAATGTACCTGTACTTCTTAAAACGTTAATGTTTTACTGTTTAATAACTTATAGACTATATTTTATTATTTTTCCCTTGCACTCAGTGACCAAAGCTATACACACACATATAGACACATACATATATAGACACATACATATATACCTGTGTGTATGTTTGTATTTATGTGTATATATATATATATATATATATATATATATATATATATATATATATATATATATATACACACACACACATATAATTTGTGTGTATGTATGTATGTGTGTGTATATATGATGTAGAAAGGTATGTGTATATATATATATGTGTGTCTATATGTAGATATGTATATAGATATGTATATATGTATATAGATATGAAGATATGTATGTGTATATATGTATGTATATATATGTATGTATATATATATATATATATGTGTATATAAATATGTATGTAGACTCAAACCCATTATGACAGCAACAAGCTGTGAGAAAACAGTAAAAAGGAGGCGTGTCAGACGTCGTGGTACATTTTCTGATGCAGCTAGACAAAAACAACTTTGTGATGCTGCCGCCAAATACACAAAACAATTACTTTGACAATCATGTTACATTATTTTTAAAATGTTTTCTTTTCTTTTTCATAACTTCTTTAACACACAACATCGCTTTGAAGCGCGGGTATTTTGCTATATATATATATATCTATCACAGCGACACTCATAACAGTAACAAAACAATTACATTGACAATCATGATACGTTATTTTCAAAATGTTTCCTTTTGTTTCTCTTTCCTTCTTTAACACACTACTTCTCCGCTGCCAAGCGCGGGTGTTTTGCTATATATATATATATATATATATATATATAGATATATATATATAGATATAGATATAGATATAGATATATATATATATATATATAGATATAGATATATATAGATATATATAGATATGAGAACAACACTCATATCAATGACAAAACAATTACATTAACAATCATGTTACGTTATTTTAAAAATTTTTCCTTTTCTTTTTCATACCTTCTTTAACACACTACTTCTCCGCTGCGAAGCGCTGGGTATTCTGCTAGTCCTTTTATACAAATGTACAATGTATTGACTATTATACTGTAACTCTGTAAATAATCTTAGTTTAGTATTTACTATAAAAAGGTGCTATATATTGAATGTGTACTATTTATTGTATTTTATAAAAGAACATTGTGTTTTTCATTTTGTATTGTAAAATAATGTGCCGTAGTTTTTTATTAGTAAAGATCCGTAGGATGATGTTTATAATAGAATACAATACAATTTGCAATATGCATTCTAAAAAGGCCCTTTATCTTGTCACGTAAAGTATTATACTATAGCCGTGTACCTGCAGGGAACCATGGAATGTTTCCTTTACAAAGCAATGTGTATCATAGTACGGCACTGTCAATGTTGTATAATGTTTTTCTGTAGGTGTACACTTGAAAAGTATCCTGAATAATGTTTCCTTTATAAAAGCAATATATTTTATGGAAAGACACTATATTATGTTTATTATATCGTAAAATGTTGTAATGTAGTTCTGTACTTGTAAAGCTCCTTGAGTTGATGGGCATTATCTTCTATACAGTAGATGATCTAATGTTGTTTTTTTTTTTGCATAGTCTGCTAGTCTGTCACAAGGAGCAGGCACTCACACATTTAATTATATTAAGGACATTTTAAAAATGAAACTGAAAAGGGTGCCATTCTCTTTGAAACACTCTAGGAAATCCATGGAAACACCAGGAGAGCATATATACAGGCTCTTAAGAAAATGTCTCAGTTATGCGTGATTAGTTTATCTTCAGAGGTCCTCAACCAAATCAGGGCTTCACTTAAAGGCCTTTCTTCATGTAGCATCTGTATTTAGCCTTTGTTTGAAATAATTTTTATTTACAGGTATTATAAAGAGATTTGCAGAACCAGAAAAAAGGTTTTTATTTTTTTTTAATAAAAGTTGAAAAGAGAAAAGAAGCTTAACTTTGTTACACTTTTGAGTAGCTGGTGCAAACTTAGTATGCTGTAATTAATGAAGGAAGACTCATCCCTTAGACATATTTGTATGCTATGAGCTGACATAACACATAGCTAAGATTACAAATAAAAGAGTAAATAAATTCCTTGTGTAAGAGAAGCCACCCAATGATTTTATAAGTGTGCTAATTTATTGGGAGGAATGTGCTGCTTTGCCCTCTTGTGCCTCAAGTGTTGGGATGAGAAGTTCGAATAGGTTGCATAAAAGCTCTTTAGCTGTCTGGTGAAGGAGATTTCTTGCCTCCTGTTTAATCCAGCTGGAGCCATAAGTGAACATTATCAGTGTGGTACAGCAGTCTCAGATGGCAATTTGCGTGGGATCCTCATCGGCATTGCAGTTCTGGAATTTGTCACTCTGAGATGGTGATGAATACAGAGGTTGACAGATGCAGAATGGACACTTGGATTATTCTTTCCTTTTTTCCTTGGCTATTATCTAAAATACAAGACTTTGGTAAAGCTGCAGAACAATGGAAATTATTGCAGAACAGCAACAAAGTAAGCATCTTTGCTTATTTTAAGTGCTCTTGTAAAGTTAGCTCATGGTTGGGGGCAGGGGGGTATAAAACTTTAGACAGAAGGCTTGATGCAAAAGGAATATGATAATCAAGAAATGTTAAAAATAGTATTGTTTTACAATAATTACCAATAGAGTACAGTTACAGATGGAGTGATAACCTTTTTTAGCAAATGAATGCAGTATGTAAAACACCATTCAACTGCTTTTTTGCAATAATTCTGTGATGCCCATTGTTGATTGGGGATTGCCAATTTTTTTATCTGTTTTTGCCTTATCTTCAAAGTGAACGCAGAGGCTTTTCTTTTTTTAGTTTTTTTCTTTCAGTTCTTTTTCCTTCTTTAATTTGTGGATGTATAGTATGTTTTAAATAAATCTGTGTCTTGAAAATTCATTAAGATTGTTGAGTGTTCACTTCTGGTGAGTTAGAGCTTGCTCCTTTATAGCCCAACCTTTCTTATTTCTTTGTTTATGTGGTAATGTGCAATGCTAAGTGGTTAATAATGTCTGGCCCGTGGTGTAACAGACAGTCTCTTTGAGGAGTGTGTGGGAATCACTAGCTAACCTTGTGAAGTGTTTACGTTTTGTTTGACAGCCAAAATGCAAGGCTGTTTAAGAAGAATTGTAGAGTGTCATATTTTTAGACGTTTATCTGTGTAAAATCTTCATTAAAGTACCCCAACACCATAACAAGGCTTGAAACAAACTGATTTTTGATTTTTTAAGTTCAGTTTGCCTTTCTGAAGCTCATCACTGTGTATTTTTTGTTCCTTCTCTCTTTCAGTGTGGAGATCTTTAATGGCTTTCAGGTAGAAATCAAGGAGAGACAATCAAAATGAACTCAATTCCGTCTATGGACAGGCACATTCAGCAGACCAATGACCGGCTGCTGTGTATAAAACAGGTAAGGTGGAGACTTTGGTGAGGTAACTTGATGAAAATTCTCCTATTTATGTTTATTTTGACCTATGTTCAAGTCTTTGTTCTTATAATGACATCTTGCAGAATGAAAACATGACTGCCTAGTCACTCTGTAAAGGCAGATGATCAGCATCATTGTGAAAAGAAGAAAAAAAAACTAAGGGTTATACCTTTCATGGAATAGTTACTTGTTATCCACTAAGCAATCTGAAGGAGGCAGTTCAGGCTACATTTATAAATTATCTTAAATGCTTGTGCAGTGTGACAGATGAAAGCATTTTAGAACAGGGGTATAGTTTCATATATCATCATGTGTTATGCCATAGTGTACTCAGTTATAGGATAAGAAAATAAAATAGGTATAATAATGTCTCCTTTAATAAAATCAGGTACAGCCCTTTGGGCATCATGGTGAAAAAGTATGGAGTGTTAGTTGCCGCAATTCAGAATTTCAGCTAAAGGTGTTCTGCACTTATATCTGAAACACAAAGGTGGCATTAATACCTTGTTCAGTACCCTGTACCTTGGAGAAACTTAATTCAGCATGTTCTCTAGGAAAGTGATTATGAAATAATATTAGCACATTAGTACTTTTGGGCTTCAGTACATTCAGAACTCTAGCTGAATATTTTGATCTAAAAATTTGTTTTAATTATTAGTGTAATAAAATATCACCCTACAGATTTCCAGGATAGAGCTTGTGTGATGTATGGTGGATGAATGAAAGTCTTTTTCATAATGTCTGTTGCTTTCCTGCTAATATCTAGACTCATGTTGTGGTTCAGAACTGGCATATGTATTTATTAGCATTATAAAAATTGCTGTAAGCGTCTGAGATTTGACTCTTGTACCTTGACATAACACGCTTCACATAAAACAAGCTGTCAGTAAGCGGTCTGTGTAACGGGCTGTCTTGGTTAGCTTCTCTTGTCCTGAAATTGGCTTTTATTTTACTGCTTTGAGCAGACTGATATGTTTGTGTTTATATGAGCAATACCCAAATAGAAAATGGTCAGGGTCCCATAGGTGCTGATCTCTATCATATGTTAAACTTTGGTCTGTAGCTGTCTCCAGTGGCACAATGTGTCTGCTGGTTTTCTTTGTGTAAACTCAATGTTTTTATACACAATTACACCATAATTAAAGCAAATTTTAAGTGAACTAGATTTTTAATTTAAAAACTGCTTAGTATATGTTTTGTGAATGTTAATTGACTTTTTGCTGAGGAAAGATTGTTGTTGAGAAGCATGTGCAGAACTACTGAAGCATTTCAAAACTGGTTGCTGAAGTAAGTGCAACATAATCAATAAGCATCAGCCTTTACTTGCTATGAAATTAAAGGTGTTATAAAATAATTTTGCAAGACATTATCCAAGATAATAAACAGTATACTTTGTTCAGGTAGAAACGTGTATATGTAATAGGCTCAGATCTGACTGTTATCTGAAGTTATTATGGAGGCAATGTCAGTTAAGAGCATATAAAATGACTTCTCCCCCACTCTACACTAGCACTAGTAAGGTAAAACAATATACCAGTGCTCTTGTGGATGTGTGCCCTGTATAATAGGTTCACTCACTAAAATAAGTGTTTGTCTATTTTAAATGGAGATAACATTGTGAAAGCCAAGTTGCTCACAGGGGTGAATGAAACATTCTTAAATATTAAAAAGGTGACATAATTTCCTCTTGGTGTAAGAGTATACTACATGAATTAGGCTATTAATGCAGTCATTAGATCTCATGATGTATGATGCTACATCCTACTCTGTGTCAAAAAGTACTGCGAAAACACTGCCCCCATCACCAGCCTGACCTACCCAAAAAGTCTTGTGCGTTGTTCATCTATTAGAATAGATCATATTATCATTGCAGATTGCTTGCATGAGTGTCTCACACCTTTCAGAACATTGTGCAATGAGGACTTTTCCAGAAACACTAAAACACAATGTCAGCATTAAAACAGCTCTTAACTAAATTGATTTGTTACAAGTATTTACATAATGTAGACAAAGGACTTGTACAAAATAAAAATGGATTGGAGATGAAGTGTGATACTTCACAGCTCCAGGAAATTGAGTTTGAATCTAGGCCTGGACACTTTCTGCTGTTTGTTTTGGATGTTATCTCTGGTTATGAGTGGAATTTCCCTTCAGTACTCTTGTTTTCCATTTACATCCCAAGAATATGCAAGTTAGGTTGATTGGTAACTCTGAATTGGCCGGTTGTCATAATTATGGATGTGAGCAAGAGTTTGTTTTGTGGTGAATTAGCACCTTGTTCATGGCTGATTCCTGCCTTGTGCAGCGTAATGCTGGGATATGTTCAGAAAACACACAAATTTTTATTGGATGAGTGGGGTGTTGGGTATTTAACTGAAGCCCCATAAGTAGTTTCCTGTTTATATAATTTAACACCTGTGAGCTTGCGTTGTAGAGGATTTGAACTTAATGTTATTCAGTGTATTTTGCATTCTGCCAATATTTTACCTACAGTTCCTTGGATGATGTTGCTGTGCTCTAAATTAGGCAATTTTGAGTTTAAAGTCACAGAACAAAATGTCATGTTTAAAATTCTATGAAGTACAAAATCCATCCATCCATCCGTCCTCTTCCGCTTATCCGAGGTCGGGTCGCGGGGGTAGCAGCTTAAGCAGAGAAGCCCAGACTTCCCTCTCCCCGGCCACTTCTTCCAGCTCTTCCGGGAGAATCCCTAGGCGTTCCCAGGCCAGCCGGGAGACATAGTCCCTCCAGCGTGTCCTGGGTCTTCCCCGGGGCCTCCTCCCGGTTGGACGTGCCCGGAACACCTCACCAGGGAGGCGTCCAGGAGGCATCCTGATCAGATGCCCGAGCCTCCTCTCGATGCGGAGGAGCAGCGGCTCTACTCTGAGCCCCTCCCAGATGACTGAGCTTCTCACCCTATCTTTAAGGGAAAGCCCAGACACCCTGTGAAGGAAACTCATTTCAGCGGCTTGTATTCGAGATCTCGTTCTTTCGGTCACTACCCATAGCTCATGACCATAGGTGAGGGTAGGAGCGTAGATCGACTGGTAAATTGAGAGCTTTGCCTTACGGCTCAGCTCTTTTTCACCACGACAGACCGATGCAGAGCCCGCATCACTGCGGATGCCGCACCGATCCGCCTGTCAATCTCACGATCCATTCTTCCCTCACTCGTGAACAAGACCCGAGATACTTGAACTCCTCCACTTGGGGCAGGATCTCTCCCCAACCCTGAGAGGGCACTCCACCCTTTTCCGGCTGAGGACCATGGTCTCGGATTTGGAGGTGCTGATTCTCATCCCAGCCGCTTCACACTCAGCTGCGAACCGATCCAGAGAGAGCTGAAGATCACGGCCTGATGAAGCAAACAGGACAACATCATCTGCAAAAGCAGTGACCCAATCCTGAGTCCACCAAACCGGACCCCTTCAACACCCTGGCTGCGCCTAGAAATTCTGTCCATAAAAGTTATGAACAGAATCGGTGACAAAGGGCAGCCCTGGCGGAGTCCAACTCTCACTGGAAACGGGCTCGACTTACTGCGGCAATGCGGACCAAGCTCTGACACGGTTGTACAGGACCGAACAGCTCTTATCAGGGGTCCGGTACCCCATACTCCCGAGCACCCCCACAGGATTCCCGAGGGACACGGTGAATGCCTTTTCCAAGTCCACAAAACACATGTAGACTGGTTGGGCAAACTCCCATGCACCCTCCAGGACTCTGCTAAGGGTGAAGAGCTGGTCCACTGTTCCGCGACCAGGACGAAAACCACACTGTTCCTCCTGAATCCGAGGTTCACTATCCGGACGGACCCTCCTCTCCAGAACCCCCGAATAGACTTTTCCAGGGAGGCTGAGGAGTGTGATCCCTCTATAGTTGGAACACACCCTCCGGTCCCCTTTTAAAGAGGGGACCACCACCCCGGTCTGCCAATCCAGAGGCACTGTCCCGATGTCCATGCGATGTTGCAGAGACGTGTCAACCAAGACAGTCCTACAACATCCAGAGCCTTAAGGAACTCGGCGTATCTCATCCACCCCGGGGGCCCTGCCACCAAGGAGTTTTTGACCACCTCGGTGACTTCAGTCCCAGAGATGGGAGAGCCCACCTCAGAGTCCCCAGGCTCTGCTTCCTCATTGGAAGGCATGTTAGTGGGATTGAGGAGGTCTTCAAGTACTCCCCCACCACCCACAACGCCCCGAGTCAGGTCAGCAGCGCACCATCCCCACCATATACAGTGTTGACACTGCACTGCTTCCCTCCTGAGACGCCGGACGGTGGACCAGAATCTCCTCGAAGCCGTCCAAAGTCGCTCTCCATGGCCTCTCCAAACTCCTCCCATGCCCGAGTTTTGCCTCAGCAACACCGAAGCATTCCGCTTGGCCTGCCGGTACCTATCAGCTGCCTCCAGAGACCCACAGGACAAAAAAGTCCTATAGGACTCCTTCTTCAGCTTGACGGCATCCCTCACCGGTGTCCACCAACGGGTTCGGGATTGCCACCACGAGGCACCGACCACCTTGCGGCCACAGCTCCGGTCAGCCGCCTCAACAATAGAGGCACGGAACATGGCCCATTCGACTCAATGTCCCCACCTCCCTCGGGACGTGGTTGAAGTTCTGCCGGAGGTGGGAGTTGAAGCTACTTCTGACAGGGGACTCTGCCAGCCGTTCCCAGCAGACCCTCACAACACGTTTGGGCCTACCAGGTCTGACATCTTCCCCACCATCGAAGCCAACTCACCACCAGGTGGTGATCAGTTGACAGCTCCGCCCCTCTCTTCACCCGAGTGTCCAAGACATATGGCGCAAGTCCACGACACAACCACAAAGTCGATCATCGAACTGAGGCCTAGGGTGTCCTGGTGCCAAGTGCTCATATGAACACCCTTATGCTTGAACATGGTGTTCGTTATGGACAATCCGTGGCGAGCACAGAAGTCCAATAACAAAACACCGCTCGGGTTCAGATCGGGGCCATTCCTCCCAATCACGCCCTTCCAGGTCTCACTGTCATTGCCCACGTGAGCATTGAAGTCTCCCAGCAAAACGAGGGAATCCCCAGAAGGTATGCCCTCTAGCACCCCTCCAGAGACTCTAAAAAGGGTGGATACTCCAAACTGCTGTTCGGCACATACGCACAAACAACAGTCAGGACCCTTCCCCCCCCACCCGAAGGCGGAGGGAAGCCACCTTCTCGTCCACCGGGGTAAACCCCAACGCACAGGCTCCAAGTCGGGGCAATAAGTATGCCCACACCTGCTCGGCGCTCTCACGGGGCAACTCCAGAGTGGTAGAGAGTCCAGCCCCTCTCAAGGAGATTGGTTCCAGAGTCCAAGCTGTGCGTCAAGGTGAGTCTGACTATATCTAGCCGGAACCTCTCAGCCTCGCGCACTAGCTCAGGCTCCTTCCCCTTCAGAGAGGTGACATTCCACGTCCCAAGAGCCAGTTTCTGTAGCCGATGTACAATGAAGTACAAAATTTTAATTATAATTACAGAAAGAACAAAACAGGATGGGACATGTACTAAGAGAAACAGATCGCTGTAAATTGTGCTGCTGGGTAAACTGGGGGGAAATAAATGAAGAGGAAGCCAAAGGAAGGACATGTTTTAAAATCTGAAAGATGGTAAATTATAGCAAGAAATGGAAAGAGGTGCGGAAAACAGAATGGAGGAACTGCCGACAGAAAGACCTGCTGAATGGCAGATAGCTAAAGCAGAAGAAGAATACTATTGAGCCAGTCCTTAAATTGAATAAATGGTAACTACTTGGTTACTGTTGTAATATAAAAAAAGTGTTAGAATATAAAACAGATGCATAGTTTTATATAGTTTTCCACAATGGAGGTTTTGTTAGAGGTTGTGTACTGAAGCTACACTTTGTTTAGCAGTAATTTTTAAAACCCTATTTATGTCATTAATTCTGGCAAAAAAGGATTCTGAGGTCTTGGTATTGGCCTTAAAAAATACAGTACAGACAGTAGGTAACTAAATTAAAGAGCACTATCATTAAGGAACACAAATATAATTATATACAATGCAGCAGTTTATTTAAGTGTTTGTTAAAATAAAATAAATGTATTTCAAGGGATTTCATAGTGGAATAAAGCATTTACTGTAGCTTAGTGTATCCACCCACCTTATACAGAACAACTCTTAAAACTTTACCTTTTAAGGGCGGGCAGGGGTTTCGTGACTGCTTCAAAATGTAAGTGTATCAGTCTTTAATGAGAAAAATAATAATTGGGTAAGAAATAAATAATTTACTTAAAATTGTATACTTGTGATATGTACAAAACCTAAGACCATGAAACATAATATTCTCAAACCTGCAGAATCCAATTAATTGTTTACAGTACTCTTGTATTGTAATTTACTAGATAGGTACACTCCTGCCACTTTGAAATTAGTAGTATGATAGATTTATAAATAATTATATGTTTATTCTACACCCTGTAATCTTTTGAGTTGTACTGAATAGATAAGAAGCTTTTCTCAAGCTGCATGGCTATTTCAAAATTGCTTGTAAATTTCTAGTATGGATAAATTTACAGCAATGATAAATTGGATCAGGAAAGATTAAAACATTAAAGTCAGTAAGGTTATTCTGTAAATCAATTGTATTTAATTTATGTCACGAATAAGAACTTTTTATTTTCAAGAAGATGGAGCTGGTGCTTATTGTTCAGAACAGCAATCATAAGAATTAATGTACTGAAAAATATTTTTGTTCAAAGAAGTACTGGTAAGTCTATAACCTTCAGTTAATTCATTCTCTTTATGTTCCATGTAAAATCTCACATCTCAGACTTAGGTTGCTTGGCTGATGGAGTCTTTATTTTTATCATGCCTTTTGGTCCACTAAATCCTAAGATGTCCTTGCATTAATATTTTGTCTGTTTGATGTCTGTATACTTGATTTCTGAACAATGATACTGTACTGCTAGATGGCAGTTGTATCTGACTTTACTTCCAAGATGATTAATCCTAAAAACAGTTTTGTTTTTGTGTATTAAATATGACAATACCATGGATTGATGAAGCAACCAAAGTCATTTATCTGTTCAAGCAGCCTTTGTATAGTCTTTGCCAGTATTGCCAGCCAATGTTGCAATTATTATCTCATTCTTACTTTTTAATTAAAACTCTTGTTTACTTAGGTGGCCATTTCCCTTCCATTCCTCAGCCAGAAAGGCATTGTAGTGTTTAATTTGGTTTTTTTTAAGAAATTTACAAAGATTTCTGTTTTTCATAGCTTTTAATACACTAGGGTCTCATTTTTAAAATTCTTCTTTTCAATTCATTAATTTCCATAGAGTTTGCTCCCTTAATTGTATCCACAATAGTGTCAATTAACAAAAAGCAGAGCACACACTGTTACATACAATAATGAATGTTAAAGAGAAGCAGCTCTTTCCACCATTGTGCTTCCAAGCAATCCATAGCTTAATTAAACATAAAAATATAAAACTGCTCAACATTTTAACTAGTAAGATTATAAAAATGTCTTCATCTCTGTGCATTAAACATATATATTTTTTAAATAAAAACCGCAGAATTCCTCTTAGGACAACCTAGATTCAAATAAATAACAGCAGTTAATGTAGGAGTCTGGATAAATTATGAGCTGGCAGTAACAATTCAATTTTAAATTCAGTTAAATGTTTTTTGTATAGCACTCTTCACTGAGTACACGCTCAGAGCAATTACACATATTTACAGTTATAAAATATTAATAGCAAGTTCCTAAACCATTCAAGTTTTTACATACATTAATACACAAATTACATTTAACACAGTTTAAATGTTGTATTGTCATAATTTGTTTATGTTAAAGTCAATTAATGCTACAATTGACAGGATAGCTGATAATGGATGAGAAGAAAGCAATAGCGTTCCTGGACAAATTGAAACTCTGGGTTCCACGGTCAGTTATAACAGACAAAGTAGCAGGCAAAGTCAGAACATAATGACATCAACAAAAACCTGTAGCTATATTGTTTTCTTTAAAACAGAGTCAAAGAACCACTGGTCCATACTGACATAAACATGAATCAGTAGGCCACATGATTTTTACACTGACAGGTTACTAAATGTCATACTCTGTGGTAAGCTGCTTGCGTTGAATTGAGAACAAAAAGAGGTAATTAATACTGTATATGTCTATAAATAAGACTTCATTCTGTAAAATAATGCCTTAAAGTAGGCAACTGTGTGAACTTTAGAATGTACTAAATTAGTCTGACTCCTGAATTTCCTGATCATCTTGCCCGGAGGATTGCAATTTAGTGTATTTTTACATATTCTGTAGATTCAATAAGTCTTTTTGGGGAAAAGCAGAACAAACATGTGCATTTACTAAAATTATAACTGTTAACATCTTGTTTGTTTCTTCATGTTAAAAAAGTAGTACATTTAATTCATAGCTATGAATTATAATTATGTATTTTAATAAAAGTTTTGAGAAATGACAGAAAAAAGTTACATGAGGGACAAAATATAATTGAAATACAAGAAAAAGAAGACCCACAGTATTACTGTAAAGCAGTAATCAAAGAGAACCAATTTAGAAGTCAGACCTTTAGTGCAAAATATTCCACAAATAATTAATTTCTCTGTTTTATTGTCATACCTGTTGAAACTGAATGAGTAACTGGCAAAATAATCTGTCTCGTTAAAGAAGTCCTACTGTACTGTCATTTATAATAAACGACCCCATTTAGGTTAATAAATTTGTATTTTAACTATAAGCTCACTTTGAACCCAAAGACTGGAAGCTGAAAAAAGTATTCTAAAGTTTAAATAAACACAGAGTTCACAGAGAGTGGTAGGAATTAACCTCCAAGTATAATAAAATGAAAACTTTCAGACACTAAAGTCCACTAGTGCTGAAACCCACAAGCCTTTCCATAAATCCAGTGTTCAGCTCTCTAAGGGCTAAAATGTGACATGCTGAAACACAGCAGGAAACACTAAAGCTTAAAACCAGCAATTTTGTTGAAGATGTTAACTGCAGGTGCATGATGTGAAACAACCATATTCTTCTCTAAAACCTTTGTATCATGTAGTCTAACAAGTTTTAGGGACAAGGATAAGGTTTGTATAAAAACAGCCTAAATAAATATTTAAAATATAATGAAAATAATCTAATCTATTATAACCACAGTACATTATTTTATTTGATAAAATCACTTCTGTTGAAGACACTTTTCTGTAATAGCATTCTCTGAGAAAACCAGTTTAAAAGTTTTTCTTAAAAGGCACGTTGGCTTTACTGTTAAATTTAGGTCCGCATATGAAATGGATTTTTATTTTTCTTGTCTTTCAAACAAAAAAATAAACAAAGGAAGAAACTGTGATCTACAGCTTTTCTAATTTGCCATTCTTGCTGTAGATGCACTTGTCTGACGTGAATTTAAAGCAGGTCTTAATGGTTATTTTAGAGACTGACGAGGAAAAAGTAACAATGGAGAGGTAGGATAGCCTTCCTACAGTTGAAACATATTTGTTAGGATATGAAAATAGCAGTATTATAATAAACTGCTTTTTGATTGTAACTTTTATTGATCACAGAATTGTACATGGAATTTTACGCCTACATTTTATGTCCATATTGTTCACAACATGCTACATTGTACATAGTCAAATTTATTTTAGTATTTGAATTATTACTTTTTGCTTGTCCATATTTTGGGGTGGCTAGTTTACCTGCATGATTAACAAAATTGCTTTTGGGTAGTTGTAACCATTACAAACATTTACTTACAAATGTAGTGTTTTATTTAGAGAAGACACCTGTTGTGTACTCTTTGCTGCCACTCAAGCTGTGGATCTCTGTCACTTTTATGGAGATATTCATACTGTGAAATTTTTAAATATGTCTTGTTGTTAAGCTTTGAAAAAGAAGTTCCTTAACTGATGAAGGATATCAGATGGTATGTGTAAAAGATTGGTGTTTGGAACCTTGCTGGCACCTATTGGTATCAAAACACTCAGGAGTTGTGGTGAGGAATGTTTTATTATATTTGTGGATTGTAAGTTTTTCCAAATAATTGCCTATCAGATGACTATAGTAGATAAAAGAAATTGTATGCGATATGTGCAAGAAAGGAGGATTTCTTTCATGTTATAGTGGATTTCTTTGCAAATGCATTATGAGAAGAAAGCAATCACTTTCTCTTCACAAATATCTTAAAAAAGGATGTAAATAAAATAGCACCCCGCCTTGTTAGTCTTAAGCCAGGAGTGTGAAAATGTTCTGAGGGTCATGACAGGTCACACATGACTGGATGACTTTGAGTTTCCTCTCCTGATTTGGGAGATCTTGAGAAAGGTACAGCCACATGTTTGAGTATTGGTCTTTGTGGCCTTTACTTTTTCCATCGGCAGAAGTTCTCAATTGTTTCTTTATCGTATATGGCCCTTTGTGTCATGATTATTTCAGAGACATCATGTGCAGGTGTTTCTGTATTCTGTTTTAATACTGCATACTACATTTCATATTGAGATTCACTTTGAAAAAGCAGATAAGTAGTGAACACATAAATTAATGTAAATTTTGCCAGACATTGTATCTGACAGAACTGTTTGGTTTAGAAGTCAAATAATAAAAGCCATTTAAACATTGCCAATTAGACCACAAGTAAGCATATTATGTGGCAGTCTTTCACTTTCAGGCAAAGCAAAATGGTTATCAGGAGAGATCAGAGAACAATTAACTACAATTAGGAACAATTAGGAAAGCTCGCTCCACCCACACACCACTTAGCATTCACGGTTCTACGGTTGAGACTGTAAAAAACACCAAGTTCCTGGGAGTTCACATCTCAGATGATCTCACCTGGACCACCAACACCACCTCCATCACCAAAAAGGCCCAGCAGCGTCTACACTTTCTGAGACGACTGAAGCGAGCCAACCTGCCCCCTCCCACCCTCACCATGTTCTACAGGGGCACTATAGAGATCGTCCTAACCAGCTGCATCTCCACCTGGTTCGGAAACAGTACTGTTGCTGATATCAGGCGGATTGAAAGGATCATCAAAGCAGCTGGAAACATCATTGGAACGTCTCTTCCGCCACTGCAGGACATCTTCCACAGACGCTGCATCAAAAGGGCCTCCTGCATCGTGCTCGACCCCTCTCATCCTTCACACGGACTTTTCACGCTCCTTCCTTCTGGCAGACGCTTCCGCAGCATCAGGTCTCGGTCTTCCAGGATGCGTGATAGCTTCTTCCCACAAGCCATAAGACTCATGAACTCACTTCCAGCCATCACACTTCCCCCCACACACACACCTGGACTGTGAATAGAACTATGTTGCACAACTGCACTTTATACGCATCATGTCACTTGATGCACAATATCTCCTGCAGTATGACTGCACTGTTGCCAACACCCACTGGACTAAAATTATACGCTGCCATATAAATACTTGCACATGTTTATGTGAACATTGTACACATAAATAACCTGTAAATAGTATTATATAGTACCTGTATATAGAAACCTGTTACATTATAACCTTCTACCTCCTGCGCATCCAATGCATAATGTCACTTTGCACCTGTTCTTGCATATTTGCACTCATGTTGAACTTGGCACTTGAAAATAACCAGGGTACAGTTTCTGTCATAATGTAACATACTGTCAATCTCAACTGTTTAAGAATACGGCATTCTGACTTGATTTCTACCTCTTCATCTTTTTCTAGTTCTAACTTTATTTAAAAACTCTGTCTAGTTTAAATGCATATTGCACATTCTCTAGTTTAAAATGTGTCACTTATTTATTGTCTATTTCATATGCCTATTTATTCTATATCCTCTGTTATGCTGTTCTATGTTTGTCTATACTGGAAACCTGGAGCCACGTCGTCTCGTCTCTCTATGTACCTGTACAGTGTATAGCAGAGATGACAATAAAGTTGACTTTGACTTTGACTTTTCCTCCCCCTGACAAACTCGAATGTTCCAGTAATTAAAATAATTAAAGAAATACAGCAAACAGATCTAGCTGTTCATTTTAATTATAAAGATGCTCCTGTTGAAGAAAAGTATTGTGCAGACTTTAAATCACTGTACCAGTACAAAGGGAATGTGATTGATTTATTATAGCAATATTAAATTGTTTTTGCCTTCACAGACATAATGGGGTAAAAAGACGTTGGTTTTGTTTTCTGTTTAGATTAAATTGTCAATTCTTTTTACATGAGGATAAGGTTCATTAGATTTAATCTGACTTGTAGTTTGTTTCACATTCTGGTCCATTTCTAGAGATCTTTTACTACCATAGAATTGTCAAATCAGAAGATAGGAGATCTTTACCAAATGCTGTGGATGGCTCTCAGATGTACACTTTGGTGCTTCACTATTACTCATTACAAAATACATTCATTAAGAAGGAAAATTCTGCAGGCCTCAATGGTCTGATATTCCTGTTGGGTCTTTTACCTGATTCTGCAGCAAACTTTACTGTAAACCAGAAAAAGATCTATGACCAATCATGCCAAAAAGAATTTTTGCTCCTTTAGATAGATAAATAAAACTTACTTGCCCCCCGCGGGATTTTGGCTTTTTACTGAAGTTCATTAAATAAATAGAAAAAATACATACAGTACACACACACCAGAATGACTAAGGAGAAAGAAAATTAAAATGAGAATACTTGCAGGCACAATGCACTCATATTGCTGTTAGTATAAAGGGGTCCCAATAATGTTTCTTGATACTGAGACATGATTAATAAGTTGGCTTAAAGTATTCAGTGTTAGTGTGTCAAGAGAGAGGATGTGCAGCATTGTTCATAATTCGTTCCTTGTTGTAACAGCAGTAGGAACTATAGCTGGGAAATATTTTCATTTATGCAAGTAAAATGAGTATTTTTAATTAGAAATTTAATTTTCTGTTTGACACATATATCAAAAAGTATTAACAATAAGTTACATAGCGCAAAGTTTCATTGCTCATCATGTCTGTATAGTTTTGTTTTTCTGTGTTCTCCAATGCTACTATACAAAAAGTCCAGTGATATTACAGAGCCCAAAGGAAAATGCATTTTTTCCATTCATTTCATGTTTCATCCCAGTTGAAGTTGCTGGGATATCGGTCTATGCTGCCAATAATATAAACATGAAACATAACACCTGTAAAAATGACTGGAGAGTATTCATTCTATTTACTTAGTAAAAGTGGCCCAATATCATCTCCAAACAACTTTTAAAACCAGTCATTGTGTCTGCTTTAACTTAACTGTATAGTATAACCCATTTTGAGAAGACTGGGGAATGAGAAACAAAATCTTGGCTGGTGGTCAGTCTATCCCTTGAAAATTACAAACATATTCAAGCTTGAATTGTGGCAAGCGGATGTGCCATATACGCATATCATTGGAAAATGTAGGAAACTAACATTTGGGGAATAAAGGGAATGTTTCTTTTTTGAAATCTGTATATCATGGCATATTCATGATTATTGTAGAGCTCTCGAGTGAAGTGTCAATAGATTAAATCAAAGTATCAATTGAGTAAAGTATTGGATCTGTACTGCAAGAACTGTAACACTGTTACTCTTAATTATTTTAATACTCCTTAATTGAGTTCAACAAGAGTGGCTTGATTTCTTTCCCAAATTCTTTTTTTTTCTTGTCCCATACCACCCCATTACTAAGAGTGAAACCTGCATGTCACAATTCACTACCTACCGGTTATGCTACACCATTTTCAACCTTTTTTTATTTTATTACCTTCAACTTCATTACAGGCTTTATCTTGACTCTACCACATTTGCTCTCCTTATCCATACCACCTTTGTATATTTTTCCATCCTGTCTGTCAGTTTTCTTGTTTCCTGTATTGTATTAGTGGTACTTACCAAATGTGAACCATTCCTACTGTACATTTTTCAAGGACTCATACATCCTTAGTATAAGTTTAATTATTTATTAATCATTTTGTTTATTACAAAAGCACAAGCACAAGTCATTCAATATTACTTGTAATATTAGATATGAATATCTGAGAACTCCTTATTAGATTTCTTTCATATTTGATCAACACTAAAATGTAAAATGAGAGTAAGAAAATTATCAGTCTGGTAGTTATAAAAAAAATTGTGCTCTAGACAGACAAAAGAGTTTATCATCAGCTTCAGTCTAGATGACACATTAGTGAAAAAAAAATAGATTATTAATTAATTAATTTAACTGATTTTAACCTCCACATAGACACTTTCTTTTAATTGTATTATTTATTTATGAATTTTGCATTGAGTGTTTATGATACCTTTGTTTTGTTGAACTGTTTTTAATAAAAGCATTTAAGTGTTTTTTTCCACCATCCAGTTGCTTTGTGTGGTATCCTCTTCTCAGCTCATCCTGGTCATGACTATAGACAGTGTCGGGTTCATGAGGCTCCCGGTGGCACCCGGTAGCGTGAAGCCGACCCACACCGTCACATTTACCCAAAAATAAACAGCTATTATTCTGCTTATGTAATAATGGAGCTGCTGCATGGCTGAATTGTAGTGAGTATAACACTGCAGATTTTTTTTAAAAAGTCTTTATATGAATAAACTTTTTCACACCAATATCAACTAAATAAAACACAAACAAATAGCTGTGACATTCCACGTCCCAAGAGCCCGTTTTTGTAGCCGAGGATAAGACCACCAAGGTTCCCGCCTTCGGCCACCACCCAACTCACACTGCACCCAACCACCAACCTCCTTGGCCCCTCCCATAGGTGGTGAGCCCATGGGAAGGAGGACCCACGTTACCCGGCCGAGCCCCTTGGGTGCAGGCCCGGCCACTAGGCGCTGGCCATCGAGCCCCACCTCCAGGCCTGGCTCCAGAGGGGGGCCCTGGTGACCCACATCTGGGCAAGGGAAAACGTCGTCCAAAGTTTTCGCTTATCATTGGAGGTTTGTTGAACCACTCTTTGTCTCATCCCTCACCTAGGACCAGTTTGCCTTGGGTGACCCTACCAGGGGCATAAAGCCCCGGAAAACATAGCTCCTAGGATCATTGGGACACGCAAACCCCTCCACCACGATAAGGTGACAGTTCAAGGATGATCAGGATGCCTCCTGGACGCCTCCCTGGTGAGGTGTTCCGGGCACGTCCAACTGGGAGGAGGCCTCAGGGAAGACCCAGGACACGCTGGAGGGATTATGTCTCCTGGCTGACCTGGAAATGGCTTGGGATTCTCCCGGAAGTGCTGGAAGAAGTGGCCGGGGAGAGGGAAGTCTGGGCCTCTCTGCTCAAGCTGCTGCCCCCGCGACCCGACCCAGGATAAGCGGAAGAGAATGGATGGATTGATGGATGGACAAATAGCTGTTTTAAGAATTTCTCTTGAAAAATGGATTTTACAGTACATACCCAAGACATTTTATGATACATAATCCTGGAATCAACTGTCTTTTGTGCTGCAGTTTGTCAGTTATTGTATTAAGTTTAGATGTCATAGCCCTTATCCCTGCAAAGTTTTACTGTTTGATACATGGTGTCCATCTTTTTAGGAAACTTTTTGTGTCCCATTTTGAAAACATTTTGTCTCTAGCACCTCAACAGTCTCTCCAACCAAGTATTGCAGTAACATTTTTGTTTTTTTGTGGAAGAAAACGTGCGCGCGTGCACACACACACACACACACACTATCACTGTGAAGCAACATAAGTATAATTATATGCTCATTCTATCTTTTAAAATTATTTTTATGCCAGTCTTTTAAACAATTTCTGTTTACCACTAGATGCAGAGAAATATTACATTTCGTACAATAGTGTATTTTTTGTGCTGTACTTTACACATTTTCTTCTTTCTTCTGATACAATTGCCCCATAAAGGTTTAGTGTGTTTTTCTTTATTCATCTTTTTGTTTTGTTTGATTTTTTTCTTTCATTTCTCATCAGGAATAAATTAAGTGCATACATATATTTTCATAACACTTTTTTCCAGTTCTGGGTCTTGAGAGAAGGCAATGCCTTACCTGACAGCCCTGGACATTGTTCTAGAGCTAGTCACACACATTTACCTAAACTAGTTACACAGGGGCCAAAATAGATTGGCCAGTTCCACCTAAAGAGCACACTTTTGTCAGGTAAGTCAAACACTGGTATAATTGAAAACAGCGTAGTGGCATGGTGACATTAGATTGATTGGGGAAAGATGGGATATCCCCACATGAAACTGGAAGAGATGTCGGCTCTCTTCTATGCAAATACATTGATTGAAAATTGTCCTACATGAAAATTTTGGCAGAGTGACTCAGTGACTTTTGTACACTTACAAATCAAGCTAAATATCGAGTCCTTGCTTAGTTATGAATATGGTCAAAACTATGATCAGCTCTTCATATTCCATGTCACTAGCATTCTGTAACTTTTCAACGACTTACTCAACAATGTTTTTTTTTTTTTTTGTAGAGAACACACTTCCCTAAAACAAGGGGCAAGTTGTATTGTGGGTTAACCAAACAATCAGCGTGCAGGCTTAACAGAAGCTTGTGTGTAACGATGCATAAGCTGTCACACATGCAATTTATTTCCTGCCTTTTATGCACAGCTGTGACATGTAATATGATTGACCAGTCATAGATAATTATACATCATTTTAATGTTCTGAATCTCAGCTATCCAGTGGTAGTGAGCCTTTCAATGTATGTGCCTCAACGTAGGTGGGATCTTTGATTAAATGAAGATTACTCTGCTCTGATGCTTTGCTAACCTTGGCATGTCCATGTGCAAATTGCATATTTAACTAATGAAAAAGAGTAGACAACATGAACACATACAGCTAATTTTGTAGAAGACACTCTTGGGTATTCAAAAATTCCATTATTGCTTTTGATAGACTTGTGAGTTTATAGCAACATACACAAACAACATTGAAGTGTTGTAGGACACCTTGTACATAGGTGGCTTAAATCTTTTTTTGTGTTTACTTTCAAATTTTTAATAGTTTTAAATTAATTCTAAGCCATTACTTGGAAATGTATTGCTTGTAGTTTTAGTAGATTTCAGGAATTTTAAGATTATACTGTATTTGTTTTCTCTAACGGCCATGCAAAGTAAAATGTTACTCAGATTGTGTTTTCACCTAGCATGCAGAACTGTAGGAAGCAAGGGCAAGTACAGTAATGATCTTCAGCCCAAATCTTTTAGTAGGTTAAAGGAAACAAGCTAGCTATAATTTATATGTCCCTGTTACACGACTCTAACAGATTCTGCCCAATTTTTGTGCAATACATAGAACACACTTGTAAATCAGAGTGGAGTCTTTTCCCTGATTTTTTCTTTTTTTAGCTCTGACATTGTATTTGGAAAACGGATGTAACATACTATATGTTACTGATGTAACATAACATTGCAGTTATGTTACATCGGTAAGTCTTGAATGTGTTTACAGAATTGATCATATTGATAATATTCTTGTCTTTGCCTTGCCTCCTTTAAATAAGGTTGAACAACATGCCAGTGACGTCCTTTGAAAACATAGAGTCTAGGGGACAGTTTTCTTAATATGATTGCACCTCTGACTGCAAGAACAGAAACTGCACTTTTCTGTATGTTCAGTGTAAAAGAGCAGTTGCTTCAGAATAATATCTTAGAAGTCATCAGCTAATAATTGCATAATATTACCTTTTACCATTGTTTTTGACTTCTTACCCCACATCTTTTTTTCTGGAGTGTCTCTCTACTGTTAAATGCATTGCAATGATATGTTCCTGTATTCACTTTATTTTGAAATTTCTGTTGGCCTGATAAATTGTGTTGCAAAAGGTGCAGTTTAAAATGTGATTGATTGCGCTGAAATATCAAAGATTTGGGAACAAAGAGAAGTTTAGTTAATTTATGCATTTCATAACAGTAGTAACATTTTTTTTGCATTTGGATTGTTAGTAACTTTAAATGAGTTAGCCTGGCTTTGTATTTTTTCTCTAATAATATTGTTTTCAGTTTCTGCGTAATTTGGATGCTTATATTATTAATTAATTTCACAATTGAATTAAGATTAACATGATAAAAATGGAAACTTGGCCAGCTCCCCATGATATTGCTTGAACTTGAGTTACACATCACAAATATCTAGTGACTTGAATGTTAGGATGGGGGAAAAAATGCAGTTACGTTTTGCTAGAATGCATTGGTTCTCGCTGTTTTCATGAAGACAAAGACATTTATAAATATACTGCATATTATATGGAATGTCCTTTAGTAGTCTGAAGTGGCTTAAAACAGAGAGCTGCACAAACATGACTTATATGTAAATTCTTAAGCCCACAAGTAGTTCAAGGCTTTAGTATGGGGCTTTTGCACCTTAAACTTTGTATTGTATTTAATTAGAAATTTAATTTTCTGTTTGACACATATATCAAACTGGAGGGTATCAGGTTTTAAATGGTTTCTACGAGGACAGATATAATTACTTGATAACACTTGATCAGAACACTTATAACTAATATTTTGTTACCTGATTATTTGACCCATTTAACACAAAATTAAGAAATACGTAGCACCATTGTTCCGTCCATAATTTCATAATACAGGGATCATATTTGTGATTTTAAATTATCCCAGTGTTGGTGTGTGTTATTGGGCCCTGTGATAGATTGTTCAGGGCCATTTCTTGCCTTTGTGATCCAGCCACTGTTTTACTCATGACATGCTCCTAAAAACCCAAATGTAAAGATGATAGATAATAGAGACCTGGCCTAAACAAAATAGAAAACCAATAAAAATAAATCAGCTTATAATGGAATTAAAAGACAAAAGATAAAAAGATTTTTATATTAATACAATCGGTCTTTCCATGTTTTCCCTAAATCTCAAAAGACATGCATATTCATTTAATTGGCAGAAATAAGTATGATGTGTCCATGTGAGTGTGTGACTGGAATTACATTCAGGGTTCATTCTTATTTAGACTCCGCACTAGATAAGGTGTGCTCATAAACGGGTGGAAGGATTTTTTGTTTAATTAGTACTTTATTTATCAAAATATTTTTCTTATTTTTTTATGAATTAATTTGAGTAGCAGAGCTTTTTGTAGTTCAGTGCAATTAAATATGGTATAAGTATTTGATTGATATAATTGCAAAAAGATACATGTTCAGTATGTTCATAGCTATGGAACACACACTTTCTGAATCAATAGTGTCAAGAGACATCACAACCTCTGGTTATAAGTCTTAATTTAGCATTCTAAACATATTTCAAAGGTCTTGATATGGTGGTTTAGGTCTAAGATTTTTGTACTACAGAAGATGATTCTGCAGACAGCCAATACAGGATTATGTCTACCTGTATTATTTATCTCCAGGTTCAGATAGTCTTACATAGATTATCCAGATCAAGAGGTGAATTAAGTGACATTCTGGGGAATGTCAACAGGTGCATCTGCTGTTGAACACAATCTTATTTTCTGATCCTCACAGAATTCAATGATGTAGACAGAGCTGCTTATTTTTGAATGCAACCTCTTGAAACCACTTGATCAGATAGTATTGCAGACAAATTCTTCTACTGTATTTTCTTTTCATTTATCACTGTTGTCTGATTAGTTCCTCTCATGCCGCACTTAATCTTTTGTAAAGGTTTTTGTTTTATAAATAAAAATGAAACATTAGAAACTTTAAAAAGTAGAAATGATAGAATACATGAGTTCAAATCATATCTAAATATCCAACTGTTCATATGTTGTTCTAAGCACAGAGATGTATTTGAACAGACAAGCATTTTGTGTCCAGTCAGATCAATGCATTGTTGATTTTTACATTTTTGTCAAAATAACTAGGTCATTCTTTATCTATTGTCAAGTGATTAAAAGTATTTTCTACTCTAATCCCAAAAAATGTATAGTATAGATGTGGTCTTCAATTTTTTCATTGAGTAGTATTTCTTCATACAGTAGTGACTCTTAAGAAACATAGTTTATGAATAACTGAAGAGACCAAAAAGATTATCACAAGAAATTAATGTCTTAATCTTTAATATTTAGCATCTGTTTGAAAGCAGTAACAAAATGCTGCATCATTGGTGTGTTGTTTCTTAAGCATAGACATGTTATTTTTTCAGGTATGAATTAACCTCCCCCATTGATGACAGGCTGTTGTTATGGGATGACTTATTGTAATACATTTATGTTTCTCTGTGTGAGTAAATGCACAAGCATATACACTCAGTGGTGTTGAATACTGTTGTTTTTCTCTTCTTAATTAGGGAGATTTAGTACAAGCCTAATGATGAACAGTCTGAGTTATGTTTCGACTGCTAGAAACAGAGATGTATGTAGGTAAAGGAGACAGCCTTGAAAGTAGAAGGTTAAATGGCCTATTCTTGTCAAAGAGTTTTATTGTTTTCTTAGGTAGGATTTTAATCAAAATATAAGTAATTGACTCGGTATATAGCCTTGATCAAGGCACTTAACCACTCCATCCTCCAAATGAAACAGGAAAATTCATTTGACTTTTAAGCATTTGCTGTTGCTCTGTTAGACATTTTTATACAGTACACTTATTAATGCAGTTGTGTAATGTATTCAAAATCAAAAAATGATATGAAGGTGGGGTGGCACAATGGCACACCACACAGCACTCAGACCCCGGAACAGTCCCAGAGTTTGATGCCTTATACTGTAGTAGGGATACCCCTGTTTAGGTTTTGAAGGGTAGATATCCATCTCCATGTTAATAGAAACAGCTGATTCTGATACTTTTTTTTTTTCTTACACTAAGCTCCTGCATAACTAGCTATATGTACAATATACTCTTCATGTTCTGTGATTATGTTTTCTGTGGTATTTTTGCAATTAATATGAACTGTAGAAAGTAGGCGTTGTTATCTTTTATGAATAAAATGAAATATTATATGTGTATTATTGTGAAATCATCAAATAAAAAACATTTACTAAAATAAATACAGTCCTATAAAATAAATGTAACATTTCTATCCATACTACAGTACATCTACATCAAGCATTAACAAAAAAACTAAAATATAATGAAAGGATTACCATATTTACGATTTAAAATTCTAGTACAATGCTCATAAAATGTTTATCAAGGAGATACAAGGGTCACAGGCTTAATCTTGTTAGTGACACTAGTGGATGTTCAATTAAAAAGCCTATTGTTTACTAAGCAGTGAGAGCAGATAGCAATATATTTATATCTATAAATATATATATATGAAAAAATGTGCAAAAGAACAAGAAATGCTATAAGTATAAACTGTATGTTACACATTTAATTTGACAAATTGTTTGTGTGCAACATTGCTTCTAATAAATAGAACTGGTAATTAGTTTTAACTCAGGTAAATCTGTATCACTGGTGTGCAAAAATATGTCTTTGACTCTGATCTCCCTCCCTTTTTTTGATTTTGTTTAAAGCACTTACAAAACCCTGCAAATTTCCAGACGGCAGCGACGGAACTCTTAGACTGGTGTGGTGATCCTCGGGCCTTCCAGCGACCTTTTGAGCAGAGTCTGATGGGCTGTTTGACGGTATGTCACCTCTGTCTGATCACATCCTCCCTCTGATGCTATGGTACATGTCGACTTGTCAGGGTCCAGTAACAAAGGTTAAAGAAACAGTCACACTTCATATGTGGTACAGCCCTCCAAGCCAGTTTGAGGCATTCTTCCTTTCTGATAAGATTGAAGAGCATGGTTTGTGTTAAATGGCCGTGAATGTGAACTTAAGCAGGGTCATAGAGAATCACTGGGTAACATGAGCAGTACTTATGCCTACAGTAAATCCAAGATAAAGGCTGAAGATTATTCTGATAAATTTATGAGTAGTAGCATTCTTCAAAATGTAAAGTAATTGCAATTTTATATTTAAATTAGTGTTAAATGTTTTTAATACTTCAACTGCTGAATTGCTTAAATTACATAAGCACTATAATCATTTTAATGATTCTTGTTAAATTTGTTTTAAAAAGTTACTCTACATCTTGATATTTTATAAAGACACAAATGCCAAATGTAAATTTTTCTTTGTCTAGTATAGATTATTAAAAAATGTACAATTAGTGATTATCTTGCCGTCTTTGATCAAGACAGTCTGATATTTTTTCCCTGCACTTTTTACAAATTGATACTTTCATATATCTAAATTAAAATATATATTGTAATTCATTATTGATAATACATGTTAATTGAAGAGGCATGGATAATTCAGAAACTCTAACTGTGAATGCTTCGATTAACTTGCCAGCAAAAGTTGGTTACAGTGTTGATTTAGCTGTTTTAACATGTTTCATTAACTATAATATGACACAAAAAGAAATATGCCGCTCTTTTAGCTGAAATGCTCTCAAGTAAATTCTGTAGTTTGTTGCTCTTTCATGAAGCACACATGCATCAGACTAGTGTCTGTTAATGTGATCAATAGTTCTTGAGTTTGTCCTGTGAAAGGAACCAGTAAACTGGCAGCATGTTAAGATAATTTGCTTTTAATTGTTTAGTGCATGTTCTAAAAGCTCACATTTCATGAGTGCAGCCTTTTCATGTTTATTAAAATTTCAGCTACTGCTTAATACTGTGTAAAATAACATTTTTGCTACGTAAGGCAAGGATAAGAAATAACTATAATTATATTGATGTGCCTACCCACCTACATAAAACTAATCAGACAAGCAGCTACTGGAAAAGAAATGTAAATATTTATATTACCACTGTACGACAAAAAATTTGCTTCCCTTTACTGCAAAATTACGCAGGGTGGCATGGTGGTGCAGTACACCAGCTTCAAATTCTGGTATGGTCAGACTTTGTAGTTTTTGGAGCTTGCATTTCCCATCTTTATCTGCTTACATTTTTCCCCAGAAAATCTTGATTCCTTCCTTCATTCCAAGTAGGTTGGTTAAGTTATTTGGCAATTTTAATTTTAGCAGTTGTGACAAATGGTCCCCTGTAGTGCAGCAAACTCTTCTCCAGGTTTGGTTTCAGTCGTGCACCAAATTATACCAAGATGAAGACTGTCAGAGCCAACTAAATCTGATTATTGCGTGAGTATGAGGAAAAATGGAGCAACAAATGGAAATTATACAAAGTTTTTCCATTCTATGTTTGATATATACAGTAGGCATGTAAGATTGGTTTTATTGTTTATATCTTTGTATTGTGTGTCTTTTTCACATTTAATCTTTATACACATTAACCTTTTCTGATTTCCCTTATGACCATTTACATAAAGTGAAACTAGTGTTGAGAATGAAAGTGTTGGTGCTGCCATGCCTGGTATAATTACATGTTGCTCTTTTGAGGAGGAGATTCACAAATCGATCATTGACTCTGGGCTCTGAAACAGTTTACAATTCTCCAGATGCTAAAAGTTTATTTCTTGGGCAATTTTAAAGCATACCATATTTTGGCCCATATTTAATACCAATGGTAACAACTTTCATAGATAGAACTTTATATGTCCCCAGAGAGAAATTTAGCTTTTGATGGAAGCTCTTTCAATAAATACAGTAATCCCTCCTCGATCGCGGGGGTTGCGTTCCAGACCATACGATAGGTGAAAATCCACAAAGTAGAAACCATATGTTTGTATGGTTATTTTTATGTATTTTAAGCCCTTATAAACTCTCCCACACTGTTTATAAATATTCCCTGCACAGTTATACAGCATAAACCCTTTGTATTCTCTTACATATTAGGTAAGATTCATTGAAATTATATATGTAAACACACAGTTTATATACAGTAAAACCTAAATATTATTTTAAAGATATTGAGTGTCTTCAATATCACATATGTTATAGCCATTACAATAGACAGGCCACCAGCAATAAATACGTACAATGCAAGAAAAATTGTATACAGTAAATGTGTGTACAGTGACACTAAACGTACGTACATGTACTAAGTACTGTAAGTAGAAAATTAATTATAGTTACTCACCAACAATGATACGACGACTTGTTCAATAATGATGAGTTTAGTTTTACTGCACAACAAAGGGTAGTGTTACAGCTCTTCTAAAGGAGCCTTTTCAGGCAATTGTATATCACTGCCGTTGTTCTTCTTCCGGCAGACTTCAATCCAAATCCCTAAAGCAGATTCCATCCAGACTACTGCCGTATTACATCCACTTACAACTCATTTTGCACCCTGGTTAAAAGGACACTGCGGCCGTAGATCTTATATTCCTTTCCTACTTTTTAAATAAAAAGAATCATAGCCTCATTGAAGCAGTAGCAGGAGCAGATCATTTTGAAGCCATAATGAAGGGCTTGACTATGCACAAAGATAAACCCAAAAGAGCACAAAAGTTAACTCTTTACACAGTGAAACACATTGATGCTGAATGAGCGAGACAAGACTTCCTGGTTAACATCGCATTCAGCACACAGGAACTTAACTGCGTGCTCTGATTGGTTAGCTTCTCAGCCATCCGCCAATAGCGTCCCTTGTATGAAATCAACTGGGCAAACCAACTGAGGAAGCATGTACAGGAAGTAAAAAGACCCATTGTCCGCAGAACCCGCTAAAAATCCGCATTATATATTTACAGTAGTTATGCTTACATATAAAATCCGCAATAGAGTGAAGCCGCGAAAGTCGAAGCGCGATATAGCGAGGGATTACTGTACATAAATTGCAAGATAAATAAACAAGTAAATAAATATACATACACTTTAGTCAGTACAAAGATGAAAATGTAAAAATTATAAAGAAGTTGAATAACAAGCAGATTTCAGGCAGCCTCTATATTTACCCGGTGGTAGTGTTTACTGGAAGGACATTAGTTTGATCATTGGAGAAGGAATGGGATTCTTGGCAGGTACACACACTAGGTCATTCTGCTAGTAGAAATAATAACCTGTTCAGGAGGAAATTTAAAGAAAAAAATACTTGTCAACACAATTTATTAACAAAATACACATAGGTATATCACATTAACTTAAATGCTGTATGTTTAAATGATTAAATACATTGCTCACACCATTATACATTAGTTACTGATAATTCCAACATTTCTAACATAAAACAACATACAATATGATAATAATTTTGACTGTGCTTGAGTATTTGAAGCATTTTAAAAATCAAGAGTGGCAGTTAATCCTGAGTTACAGTATGATATAGAGCTTGTATGGTAAATCTGTACTGGCTCCATCAAATAATTGGACTTTCCCACCTTCTATGCATTAGCGGTGTTGAAAATATAGATGGTTAAGCTGTCTTACAATGAGTGAAAGAAATTCATTTTAAAAAATAGCCAATTTTACAGAAAAGTGTACTTCATCTACTTTAGTTATCATTCAGGCTTAAAGTTGCCTTGGAGTCAAATTCTTTTAACACTAGAATTACCAGAGCCTACGAAAAAACTCGTAAATCCGTCCCACCTTAAATCACTTTTTAAAATCGTTCACAGCTCTCCACCAGCGTCTGTTGTCATCTAAATGTGCTGTTAAAAATCAGGCTGCAAGCAGCCGGCTATTTCATCCTCCCACCGACTTAGAACGTGCACAAACTTCTCCCAGCTCATGCCTTGATTGATTTTCTGAGAGTGAAGTTTTAGAGTGGAAATAATAGATCGGACCTTTTGATTCCCAGGCGGCAGCTGATTCTATTGCGCCATGGAGGCAGTCATAATAAACGGGTGTCAATGTTGCATGTTAAGGCGGCTTTTTGTTTTTGCAGTTATATTTTTGAATAAAAGAGCAATTGTTGTGTTAGATTTGTACCTTTTGTGAAAGTATTTCTCTGATACTTCAGGCTTCATACTTTATATAGTTTATGCCTACATTTTGTCATCTACTAGTAGAATATAAAAAACGTTTCTGTTTTTTACTGTAGAAGCGAAACAGACATGAAATGCGTGTGTTCCAAACAACGATCTATTATTTCCACTCTAAAACTCCACTTTACTCCCAGAAAATCAATCAAGGCATGAGCTGTGAGAAGTTTGTGCACGTTCTAAGTCGGTGGGGGGATGGAATAGCCGGCTGCTTGCAGCCTGATTTTTATCAGCACATTTAGATGACAAAAGATGCTGGTGGAGAGCTGTGAACGATTTTAAGAAGTGATTTAAGGTGGGACGGATTTACGAGTTTTTTCGTAGGCTCTGGTAATTCTAGTGTTAATTAACTTAACTAGGTTGTCTTAGAACAGGAGAGAAACTGAGCACATCATGTTGCATCTGTTATTTAGTTACTCTCTCATGGTCGTAAGATGAAGTTTCTGGAAAAAGTAAAATACTGTTTTTATGCCCATCAACTCTCACCAGGGTTACTCCTCTGTTCTCCTTGTATATATAAGTCCAGTAGACAGCCTTATGATGGTGCTACTGTTTTGAATGTCAGTTGTGGTTTATTATATTTGGTTAACACCTTTATCCAACGTGAATCTCAAGTTTAGAATTTGTTGTAATTGTTTTTATATTATTTTTTATAGTTGTCACACAGGCAGGTTAACTGATTTGCTCAAGATCAAACAATGAATGGTAAGGTAGGCAAATATTATAAAGGCAAGTGTTAAACTTCCAACCTTTGCCAAACCTTTGCTGTTTACCATGCTGCCGATGCATGCTGCCAATTGTGCTAAGGTACCCGCTGTATTCTCCTCCACAGCAACGCACTCACAGTTGTGTCTTTCTGCTTTCATGCTTCTTGAACCTGCTTATACCGTCTGGGCTTTACCATAAATCTTTAGTATTAGCAGCATACAGGTAGGTAGAGAGAGGCTATTATGTACTTGATTATCACCTGCCAGCTATCATTTTATTCCAGAACCATTTAGGAAGTAGAGTTTTTAGCACCTAATTTCAAAATGAAAGCCATACAGCATTACAGTCTTGAAGCAGTGCAATCATAAATTTGGTATCATAAAATAAAATGTATATAAATCAATACTACAGTAGATCTGGAAAAAATGCCCCTTTCGGAGGTGTATATTTTTGTTTTTATAAAAAGTCAAGAGTTGCGGGGTACCAAAGCTTGCCTCTGTACAAGTATATGTTGTAGAGCCCTTTTCTACTGTAACTGTGGAGGGATATGAAGTGTAAAATAACCAGGAATTTCCATGTCTTAAGATGCATTAAGTAGCCTTCCAGTGCTGTCAGATTGCTTAATTATAAGGTAAAGTAGTACTATGTAGCAACAAAAAAAAAAAATAGTAAACAACTATTTGGTACATATTTCTGTTTTAATTTTATTGAATAGGAAGTGTTAGCATTTTCATAATTAAGTCCCAGTACAAACAATTTAAATAAAATATAATGAGAAACAACTGCACTTTAGGGAAAGGCTTTATTATTTTTACAGTACTTCCAGTAAATCATTTGAATGTTACAGTCAGCAATAGTTTTTGTGTCTAATAGCTACTGATAGATCTTACTTTTATATGTTTAAATGTGTTTAAGGCCATCACTAAACTTTATAAATTACTTTTTTTTCTTCTTTTCACTTGTAGACATAAGTCAGCATAGATATTAAAAAAGGACAAAGATTAAGCCGTGTTGCTTATTTCATTGTGTTCCAGTATTGCAGTGAAATGCTAAAATTTCACGTGGGATAATCTATTTATGATTTATATCATTTATGGTGAATAAATTGTTTTTTGGAGTTTTTACCTAGATATGTTTGGTGCATGTTAAATACAAACCAGATGTAAAAGATGATACACCTACTGTTAAGTAGTCTGAAGTAGTCCAAAAGTACTGTATATAAATTCTCCCGCGGAAAAGTATGGGCTTGATTTTACAGTATAATTTCCGGTATTTTATAATGTCGGTTGTTTAAGTCGAATGCGGAAAACTCACGCTTTTGGTCCAAGAGATTATGATATGCTAACGCCCACCTGAGAGAGTAACCAAGGACCGTATTGCCTTTTTTTTTCCTATGTATTATGCCTACGTGACCACACGGTAATTCTTGAACTATTCCGAAGCAACATTTGCACTGTTTAGTGTTTTTTGTATCTAACTCTGATGCACCTTTATCATAAGTGTCTCCCTTATCTACAATGGAGCATTCGATCAGAAGAAAATATGAAGCTGGTTTTAAATTAAAAGTCATTGAAGTGGCGAAAGAAATTGGTAAATGCACTGCTGCAACTAAATGCGATGTGTCTAAGAAACTGGTTTGAGATTGGAGGAAGCAAGATGATGTAAAAAAAAAAAAAATTGTCATATTTTTGAACAGGCTGTGAAGGACTGCCGAGTCCCATGCCCGGCAGGGACGCCCCTGGTGCTTATGTTCCGGGGGAGCCACCATGGGCAGTCCAGTACCTCCCCCGGGACACTTGGTGGAAGCCTCCCTGGCCGACGGCGATTCCCCAACCACCCGCAGGACTCCATGGGAGATGGAGTCCTCCACAGCCTGGTTGGGGGCTCGGATGGCTGCTAGGGTGAGCTACATGGACTCCGCAGCCTGGCTGGACGATTCTTTAGCCCCACCCGGAGGTGCAATCAGGACCAGGTGGTGAAGCACTTCCGGGTGGGTTATAAAAAGGGCCAGCCACCACCACTCAAAGAGCCAGAGTCGGGAGGAGAAGGACTAAGCTTGAGGAGGAGTGGTGGAATAGAAGAAAGAGAGTATTTTGGTGGTAATTGTGCTATTGGGACTGTGTTGGGCTGTGTGGCATGGGGAAGACGTGTCCCATGGCTGAAGAATATTAATAAAAGCCTCTATTTATTTTGGACGTGACGGGTCGGGCGCTTATATAGCGCCTTTCACAAGCCGTATAAGTCATGGTCTGATTTTATGATCGATTTTTTGGGTATCAAAACCCGACTTATAAGCAAGTATATACGGTAACTGTTGAACCTGTGTTTTCAGATAAGGTTTGCTTTGTAAGTGGTGGATGTATGATAAACATGCCTCTTTTCTGTCACGTCAGAGATTTCTAATAGATTTGACAATAGTTAAATAATGCTGTCATTGATGTATTTTCAAATTACATTTGTGGTGAATTTAAGATGACTCCATTATTTCTGTGCCACCCACTTCAAGGAAATCTTTAATATCACTCACTGATAAGATTGTAGTAATATTTATTACATTTTTTTATCATTAAGTTTTAAAAAACAGAAAAAGAGGGACAGTTTTGATTTCATTAATATTATGTCAAATGGAAGCTTAAGAGAGATTATCAATTAGTTGATTATGAATGGAAAATTAACATTTTAAATTCCTGCTTAAGCTGCACTCCCCACTCTATTAAAAAAGTACAATTTATCTGAAAATGTAATGCTGCATCTTGTCTGTTTAGTTTTCAGATTTTACTTCTTCCTTATTCCTCTGTGTAACCCTCAGTGTCTGCACTTTAGTTGTCCCATTGTTTATATTTCGATGTAAAAACTTCTCAGGTTTGCTTGCAGGATTATGAGTTAGATTATTAGCCATGCTTTTTGCTTAATAATTGAAAATGTCCCAAACTTAAGGTTGTTGATTGCATTTTGTTAAGCCTTGATCTTTACAAATGTGTACTGTTCATTTTTAAGTTCCCCCAACAATTCTGAGTAATTAGTTTAAATCAATGTTTTTAAGCTGTTAGAAGTATTGACATCTATACCTCTATTGTTCCAGGTTGTCAGCAGAGTAGCTGCACAGCAAGGTTTTGACTTAGATCTTGGATATAGGCTTCTTGCAGTATGCGCGGCGCACAGGGACAAATTTACTCCAAAATCAGCAGGTAAGATATAATGACATTTTTTTCTCATGTATTTTCATAGAAAGTGTGCACACTTTATTAAAAGTGTTTGGAATATATCCAGAGTTAATTGGAGGTTTCATCTGAAACTCATGATGGTTTTTACAAAATGAATTATGAGAGCTATTTACCTGATGGGGGATGCACTTGAACCATGTTTTATCTGTTAAAACACTGGCACTAATGTAAGGCTTGCATATCTCGTGTGCTACTACCTATAATTAAATGTGATAATAAGCCTCTATTATGGCGCCCTTTACGTAAGAAATCATTTGCTTGCCTGGACAGTGTTTTACTTCCATTCTTTTATATTCTACCTTTTGATAAGCATTGATGTTCATGGATCATACATGTATAAATGTATACATTTATTCTTAGAATACAGAATTAACTTTAAATTTAGAACTACCTAGGCTTGCAGAGAAGGGCAATCAGATACTTAACATCATGAATGCTAATTTTCTGTTGCCATTTGTTTATGAGTGCCTAGAACTCTCTTTGAAAAACATAAATTGCAGAGAATTGGATATTAGGCATTGTAGAAAATAAAATGCAGGAGAATTGTTTTAAGAAGGCATATTTCATTAATTTTGTATTATAAATGCAAAGTGTACTAAATGTATGTTATTGCCAATGCTGCTTCATTGTTGCCCCCAAATGACTGGAAACAATTGAAGATATAAGTGAAAGGTGCATACTATATATTTATTTGTACAAAGACACATTAAAAAGTTTATCATTGGTTTGATGTTCTGCTAAGGATTTTGCCCTATTCTAATTTGTAAGTGGAACATAAATTTGAGATTATGGATGTCAGTAATTTAAAAGAAACCTATTTAGTCTATTTTATAATTTCCTTGTGTGTGTATACTGCCAGTAGATATACCTAGGAGACAGAATCTGAGGATTGTTTGTTGTATCAGTTTTTCCCTCAGTCATCAAGAATAGAACACGACTACAAAAAGTTGTTTTTTTTTACAACATCTGCAGAATCAGTTGTTTCTTCTGAAATCTCCTTTGCCTTCTTGTACATTTGTCAGCACATATAATTTTTGCTTTCATGTAGGATTATTTTGGAGAGTCTTGGGTGAAAGGAATTGATTATTTATGTCTTAATTTTTGCTTGAAATCTGTGTTTCCTGTCAGAGACAGGATCATTATTATTGGAATAAAATATTTCTCAGGCTGTGGCTACACTTCAGTTACCTGAAGCAAGGACATTGCCACTGAGATCAGTCAGTGTGAATGAAGTTTAGCTGATATAGCACATTTTCAAAGTGATGGCTTTGGTACATTCATATACCTTGCCTTTAGTATATGTGTTTTGCATTTATATTATTTATTTTTTGCTTCTGCTGGATCAAGCTTTTTTGAGTTAGGGTGGTAGTTTTACAGCAGAGACAACCAAATGCTGTTTTTTTGTTTCCTTTCAGTTTTTATTTAATTATTTTACTACATTTGGTTTTTTATATCAGCTTTGCCAGTTTGTTTTTATGATGCAGAGTCCTTAGCTTTGGTACAAAAAGGAATATGTCTTTTTTGTTATTGTTTTAAATACTAAGGAAAAAATTACAAAGAGCTCCTCTCTACAGAGCAATGTAAAGATCACCTCGCTTCTCTGTTGCTGGACTTGCATTCCCAATACCTTTGTCACAAGGGCATTCAGGGGCCAGACAGGGGGACGGCAGAATTAGAGTCTACAGAGAGTCTTGTCAGAATTATGGCTCTTAAAAACCACTCTTAGAGGCCTCAGGGCAAAATTGTATTGAAAGTGCACCCAGCCACTGCTGAGAAACTACAGTGAGCACATCATATGACGACTTGGGTGGCGGCAGTGAGACGGACATTTGATACCAGAGACAGTAGCTTAGAGTCTGCCTCTCAGGACTTTTAGTGGGAATAAGATCATTCACTGTCACTGTGGAAATTCTGCTTACTTAAGAATCATTGTTGTGCCTTATAAACAATAAGATTTCAGTTTTCAATTAGGAGGAATGCTGATGTATTAATTTTAATTATTACTTTTAAGTATTAATTAATGTCTTATCTTTGAAGTAAAATAATTAACTACATGCTAATCACAAGAAAAATAATTTTTGATGATTTATACTTCATATCTTTTCAGAGGAAATTGCTTAGTATTCCTGCTTCACCCATTTGATTCAGCTTCAAACAGAAGGGTTTAGAAAACTCTGACCTATTATGAAGCAGGCAGACTCCTCGCTGTCTGTGTGAGCCTGCTCAGCTTCCTTTGCAAAAGTAAAAGCCTACAATAACAGTTAAAAAAAAGTTTAAAAACTAAAGAAATGTAATTAACAGTATTTTGGTAATTTGTGTTAATGTATTCTTTGGATAAACCTTTAAGTGCCCCAGACGGAGTAAAGAGAAAGTTTAGGGAAAATTAGTAAAGGTTAATAAAGATATGAGTGCATGCAGTGTACTAAGGAGAGAGTTTCTAATGATTTATGACAAAAATATGAATTCAGTTAAAATAGACAAAAATGGAAATTTAACTAAACCAAATACCATTGAAACTATGAAATTGACATACAATATTTAAATATGATAAGTAAATACTGCAGTATTCACACTGAACTCTCATTATGTTATTAAATTGATAGATGAATATATAATGTTACCACTAAATGGCAAAACATGGATTAGAGAATTTGGATTTATTTTGTTTATGCAAGAAGAATAAGAAGCACGAAGGTACAATGACTAAAGTAATATGAGTAAAATTGAAGCGTGTAAATGCTGAGCAGCTGCTGCAACTTGGAATTTATGGAATGGCCAGCAAGGCTGATGTATTTCTAGATTTATTTTACTTAATTAATTTGACTGGTTTGGGTTAGTTAAGTTTTGTTATAGACCAAGCAGCAGGGCACTATTGCTTTTGTAATGTTCATTAGGCTGCAAATGACTATTTTCATTTTTGTTAGCATTTATTTGGCCTGAAGTACTGATGTAAATCCTCTTTAGGTACTTAGCAGTTCCACTTCCTATAGGTTTGTGTTGTTGTAATATTTATTTATTAAAAAAAAAAAACACTTTACCAGTAAGTGACTTATTTTTATTATTGTAATGCTGATGCTTTGTTACTGACAAATTGTTGCTTAATGACAGGTTAACTCCTGGTTTCATTCCTAATTTCATTATAGCTGATTTGTTACCTCAGTTATTTATCCTTGTATCAAGCAGTGGTGCATTAAAAACAAAAAAAAAATAACCTACAGTTACATCCGTATTTCTTTTTATTTATAACTATGAAATCAGAGTAAGGTGCTATATAAAAGAAAAGCTAATTAATTGATTGGGTGGCAACACCTAACCTGTATTTAGCACGAAATTGTGGATTTATGTACATGTATAAAACACAAGCGATTTATTAATCTGGCTTCTAAGTGAGTTGCTCATTCACTGGGTCATTTGTGTAATTGATGTCTAACTTGGAGGAATGCCTGCAGTGGACATTTGGATTGGAATTAAAGGACATTCGTTTTAGGAGGGTGTAATTGTCAGTGCCAAAGAATCAGCTGTTTCATGGTGCATAAGCATAATGAGTGAATCTTTTGGTTTCTGTGCAGTACAGAAATTCTAAGCACAGTGCCACTTTAAAAAAGTGAGATTAGGTGAGAAGAACGAGTACAGTATAAAATTAAAACAAGCCACTGACTGATATTTCAACTTGCAGTTGTCTTGTGGCATCTATGCCACTGCAAGTACAAACAAGTAAAGTAGTTATGTGTTGTGAAACACTAATTCTGTATACTGTTACAGTACATTTAATTGTTTAAATGCAGATGCTGTAATAAAAAGTGCCTGATGATAGAAGTACATTTCAGAGTTGTTCACTTATGGCCTGGTGTTTAGCATGTTTCAATAATCATGTTTATCTAAGCATGACAATAGTGTTGGTAAAATTAAAGAGTGAGATAGTGGCATTGGCGATCTCCTGTTTTTAAAGCTCAGTATATATTTCAAATATAATATTTCCTTAGAAGCATTTTACAACAGAAATCAAAGCCCAAACTAGTAAATTGATGCACAGAATTGATGATGCTTATTGTAATCATATATCATTTCTTTTCCAAAATCTGCTTAATCTAAGTCATATAAAAACATATTAGAAACATACAAAGAAGAATGCATAGTATATGTGTTTTGTGTGTGTAAACAAGATGCACAGCTATTATAAGAGATTGTCTAGATTGCGAGCCATAATACATTTACATCATTTACATTTATTTATTTGGCTGACACCTTTATCCAAGACGACCTATAACATTTATGGTACAATTGGTTACATTTTTGTTTTTCTAGTTGGACCACAGGCAGGTCAAGTGACTTGCTCAGGATCACACAGTGTCAGTAGAAGGATATGCACTCACATCCTCAGGGTTTGAAGTCCAAAGCCTTAATTAACCACTACACCACATTGCCATAATACCCATGGTTTATGTACAGAATTTGCATTATCTTTATTCGTACAAATTTAATATTACCATAGCAGTGCCTGGATATGAAACACACAGAATAAAAGTGATTGCACTACAATATATGAATTACATTGTTTTTCTTTATTTAAGATTCTAGAATTCGCAATAATATTTCAAAATCTGTTAGATGTTAATGTCTGCTTACTTAGATTTACAAGTATAGCCTGTATCATACTAAATGATTTGCTCATGGCAGCAGAGACTGGACAAACCAGCATATTAATTTTATTAGACCTAGTGCAACATGACATTCTACTGTCCAGAATGGAGAACATGCTGGGTATCTCTGGCACTGCCCTCCAATGGTTCAAGTCCTATCTGACTGATAGATAAGAGTTTGTTAGTCTTAGTAACAGCAGATCCATCCAGCTCAGCGCCAGTCACACAAGGAGTTCCTCAGGGCTCTGTCCTCAGTCCTCTGCTTTTCTGTGTTTATATGCTTCCCCTTGGCCATATTATTTGTAGCTTTGGACTGGGTTACCATTTTTATGCAGACAATACTCAACTCTATTACAATGTTAAAAGTGGAACTTCACCTGGACGGAGCAGAACTCTTTAAATTTAAATTGCAACAAAACTGAACTCCTGCAAATTGGCACTAAAGTGCAAATTAATAAAATAAGCTCCTTCCCAGTCCATCTTGGCGGTGATCTCACCAGACCTGCCTCTACTGCAAAGAATCTTGGTGTCACTTTTGATTCCTCCATTTCTCACAAGGTGACACTCCTCTGGTCATGGGCGACTTCAGTGCTATGAGGATTGTCTCGGTCCCCATGGGTCTGGTGACCGTGATGAAAGTGGCTCCATGTTCCTTGAATTTGCAAAAGGTCAGGAGCTGTTAATCGCTGGATCCTAGTTCCAGCACCCTGAACCGCATTGTTGGACTTGATACTCCAACACTGGTAATGTGGTGAAGGAGATCGATCACATCCTCGTGGTTAGACGCTGGAGGCTTTGGCGCTCCCGATATCTGTACAAAAGGGCAAAGGTCCAAGTCTTTAGAGTCCTGTTGCTTCCTGTCTTGCTATATGGCTGTGAGACATGGGCGCTATCCAGTGACCTGAGACGAAGACTGGACTCCTTTGGTACTGTGTCTCTCCAGAAAATCCTTGGGTACCGTTGGTTTGACTTTGTGTCGAATAAGCAGTTGCTCATGGAGTCCCGAATGAGGCACATTACCTGCATTGTGAGGGAGCGTCAGTTACGCATTACGACCATGTGGCGCGTTTCCCAGAGGGTGATCCGGCTCATATGATCCTCATTGTTGGGGACCCAAGTGGCTGGACCAGTCCAAGGGGTTGCCCACGTAACACCTGGCAGTGGCAGATAGAGGGTCATTTCTGGAGGGTAGGACTGGACTGTGTGTTTGCCTGGGGGGTTGCCAACTGGGATCCCGAGCTGTTTCAACGTGTAGTGGGTGCAGCAATGCACTGTACCAGTGCATGCTCCCCAACTTGACTTGACTTTCTTATTCTGCCCACATAAATCACAATAAGAAACTTTCTTACTTTCACCTCCGTAAAATATCACTTGTTCAGTCTTTCCTCCCCTTTTCTAACGCTGAGAAACTTGTCCATGCTTTTATCACATCCCACATCGATTATTGTAATTCCCTACTGGCAGGTGCCCCTTCTAATCCTATATCACAGCTCCAGCTTATTCAAAAGTCGGCTGTAAGAGTCCTTACTCAAACCAGCAACAATGAGCACATCACACCCATCCTGCTTCGTCTTCATCTTCACTCCTCAAATGACTTTGTGCCAAACTACATCAGTGACCGTCTCCACCACTATGTGCCTGCCCGCCCACTAAGGTCCTCTGATTCTGGTAATCTTGTTGTGCCCCACACTAATCTACACTCCATGGGTGACGGGGCCTTCAGCTGTATAGCACCCCGACTCTGGAATGACCTACCAAAATTAATTAGATCAGCTGACTCCATGAACCCTTTTATTAAACAACTCAAAACTCATCTGTTCAGGAAGGCTTTTAGCTCTACCTGACTTTACTACCGTTCTTTCAGTTTACCTATATGTCAAGATGCTCATGTAACCTGTGTGTGTGTGCTAGCTAGATCATCAATTATGTTGTCTGTTAGGCTTCTTTTCTCTGAATTTACTGTCCTTATTCTTCTTTATTTATTTATTTGGTTTAGTACAATGCTATATACTATATACCCTGCCTTTCTTTCTTAAACTCTGTGAAGTGCCTTGAGCATGTACACCTCAAGAGAAAAAAATGGAGTTATTGCTTCTTACATGGTTTAAAATATTCAGTCAATCAGTTGGTACTACTGTACTGCAGATTCTTTATTTCTAAATTGGTCATTTTTTGTGTAATTCTCTTTTCCCCTTTAACACTGTCAAATTAGGTTTTATAGGGTTTTCAATGTAGCAGCAGGTTTATGGTATTTCTTATTAATCCTGGGTTGAGGAAAGCTAGCCATAACTATGGAGTTAAAATGATACATATTTAAAGAAATGCATGCTAATTTTGAATGGGATATACCTGAGAAAAGACATCCCACTGCATCAGAGATTATAAGAACAGATGCAGCCATCAGGGTTGTGGCAGAGTGAGCTGCATTTATTTTGTGAGTTTGCTAAGGAAGAGATTAGTCTGCTCTATTAATCTGTGATTACTTAAGCTATGTATCTGCTGCACATGGTATGCTGGAATAGGTGTTACACCCCCTCCCTCTTCTCCCAAATGTCAGTTTAATTTGAGCAAGAATGGTGACATATAAGTAAGTAGTTTGTCTGGGGATCTCTCAGAAGCACAGATTACTACAAGCTCCCCGTCTTGTTTACTCATTGGTAGAGTCAAAAGAGATTGTTAGAGCAGAAGTGCTTAATCATCGCTCTCCCTGTGTGGGTTACAGTGGCACATTCCACTGAATCTTGCTTGAACAAGCACAAGGAATTCCTTAACACTAGAATAGAGAAAGCTCAATGACTTTTATGGGTATTTATTCACAGTAAAATGTCCATTAGATTGGCTATAGCTGCAAGACTGATTATTAACTTCCCTTTTCCTTTAAAGTATAACCCTCTTTTTTTCTGCTTTTTAGTTTTTTAATTCAATTATTCACATTTGTCTGTATACAGGTGTCTGTCATCATTAACAATAGCAGTAGAGTGTTGTACGGTGTTAGCCATAGATTGATACAGGAGGAAGTAGGGTGAAATGACACCTTTTATTGGCTAACTAAATAGATTACAAATGCAAGCTTTCGAGGCAGCTAAGGTCCCTTCATCAGGCAAGGTTTAACCAGTGTGCATTACATTTACAATAATGTGCATTTATAAAAAAGACAATGCGTAATGTTAAACAATCTGATATTAATACTATACATAGATTTAGTGAAACATTTTCTAAAATGTAGTTACCTACCATAAGTACCAGGTGCTGCCCAAGCATGGAGGCATCAACTGAATTTTAAAATAAACTATAGCCTATAGTATTCCCTTGTACACAAGGGGAAATCTGTGCAAAATATGGTGGAGATGGGTTAAATTTGTGTATTTGCATACTGGACAAACTCCAGCAGGGGTTTCTGTATTTTAATCAAAAGCATCATGTATGTTCATTTAAATTTTCATATTAAGAATAGTTATAATAATGATTTGCATCTCTATGGCAATTTTCTAGCTACTCAAAAGCATGTTAAGTAGAAGATATTTAAATAAAATCAATACATTTTAGTTTGATGAACATTAACAACACCAACTTGAGAACTTATGTATTCTATTAGTTGCTTTCTGATGCTAATGCCTTTGTTGTGAGATACTGTGAATGCTATCAAATAGGTACAGTAATTAGTAGGCACTGAATAATGAAGCTATAAATGTAAAGTATTAATAAAATATTATATAGAAAATATTTCAAGAAGTAAGTTATACATTGTAAAAGATTTAATAAATCCAGAACTTGAAAATATAACACTGCTCTGTAAATCTCAGCTCCTAGTGCTACTTCTATCACATTTCCATTTTTTTTTTTTTTATCCTTCCACATCTTGCAGATGTATATGATAGGTTCTTTGATCACTAATAACAGTGTGTTGTTAAATGTACATATATCATGAATACGCCCTGTGATGGACTAATGTTCCATCCATTTTTGGTTTCTGCCTTATTCCAAAATCAAACACTAAAAGCACCAGCTTCTTATGACCCTTAAATTGGATTAAATGAGTTCAGGAAGTTGATAGATGAAAAAATGAAAAATTAGCAATGGCACACTGTTTATTTTTCATAAAGTCCTAAGACCTAAACAAAACGCACAAGCAGCCAGACAAAAAATAAAGTGAATCACACTCATAGAAGGCAGAACAATGCTCTATTACTTTCTATTGATCTTACACACAGCAAATAAGTAGCAGATTATCATAGTGTACCCTTGTTTTTTTGTCACTTCCACAAAATGTGCCTACTATGTAAGTCACTTGTTTCCTTATTTGCCATATTACTAAATAGCAAACAGGCAATATGGCTGTTTTAAAGTACCATAAAAGGAAATTTAAGAAAACCCAATTTACAGGAGAGACAGGAGTGTGTACATTTATAGGGTATTTAAAATGTTTTTTGATGATAAATGACTTTCTTTGCTGGTAATGTAAGGTTATTAAAATATGTGTTTATTACATGTAACAGGTATCAAAATGATTAGACATATTAACACAGGTCTTGGTGGTTATTGCAATGAGCTTATAAATAAAAAAAAATTGGGTAACTCCCCTTTAGGCAAAAGTAACAAATGACAAATGTCCGTGACTTACTTTTTCTTTCTTTCTTTCTTTCTCTTTTGATTTTATGGATATGTGTGCTCTATTAAAGGGAGTTTAAGAAACAAACATGGTCTACATGATGAATACAAACATCTCCTGAAATTAAGATAAGCATTCAATAATAAAAAAGAAAATTGTGAAATAGGTCTGAGCCTCTGAATAATATGTTTTTATGCAGTAGTTGAATGGCTTACTGAATGTTTTGGAGGTGTGCCACACACAGACACAGAGGGAAAAAATAAATTATGTTTGTTTCCGTACAAGCCAGTCTTAACATGAATTCTTGTATAGAGTCAAATGATTCTTTGTTTCACTGTAAGACTTTGTCTAGACTTTGCAGTAGAACTAGATTTAACAACATGCTGTTTCACCTAACTTGATGGTCATTAAACAGCAAATCTGTTTGTACTGTATGTAATATGCTCTGCTATCTCCTATATTTAGAGAAATGTAAATAAAAGTGTGTATGAAGTGTAGTTTAGCTGTAAAAAATATGGATAAGAAAAATACATTATTCCAGAACAGTATTTGATGTTAATTTTTTATTTTGGATGTTAAAAAGCACTAACATGAATCAGTGTAGTTTACACAGTTTTTGGTGTTTTGTTTTGAATATAATTCCATACTTAGTGCTTTTTGGAAGAGAATAAATGGTAAATGCAGAGTGTGTCAGATGGCATAGATTTATAATACATTGAAAGTGTCTTAGTCCTTGGGACCCATTCACCCAGATTGTGTTGTAATTTTTGTATTATGTTTGAGCAAGTATTTGACAAATAAAGACATTATTGTTTTGTTGATTTGATAGCTTAGGGTATAGGAAACTAAAATAGCACTATAATCCACTGCACAGTAAGATCTCTCCTGTGTACATAACTTTCCCGCCAAAATCTACAACTTGGATAAATATAGCCATATTGGACCTTCCATATAACTAACTGAACAAGTTCACCTGTTATTCATGCTGACATTGAAATAAAGCTGTGTGTAGCGCATTGGTTAAGTAAAAGATTTGCACATTTGAAGTACAATCCAACTTCAACGTTTTCCAGCATCTTGGTAAATCAGCAACTAAAACAGTACAGATGCTTCAGCAGTACACATTGTGACCAAGTACATTTCATCTGGTGGTTGTCATGCTTGCCTACCTCTTTTATAGCAGACCATAGCACTCTCCTTTTCCCCTCACTTTGAATCATGATCTTGCCATTTGCCAGTTTACTTTTGCCCAAAGTATCCTTTTTTGCCTGCTTGACACAAACGTTGAGCTACTGCTCGCAAGTCCCAGTTTCACAGCCTCCCTTAGCAGTCATGTCTCTTAGGCAACTTCACCTTTCACACCTCGTGAGATCGTCAACACACTTCTTCACCTTCCAATTAGGGATTGTGTGTTGCCCTTTGGCAGCTAGATATTATCTCTTATTAAGAATTTGGTTAGCATTCTTACAGTTTGAAACTATAGCCTCTGTGGCCCTCCATGACATGAGATGAGTAGCCTTAACATAGATTTTTTTTCATATTTTTGATACATGATAAATTTAAAACGTGCTTACTATTTACATCTTTAAATTTGTTTTTGTTTCTTTGTAAAATTTTTGCAAAGAGTTAATATCTGTGCAGTGTTAATGAGCAATTGTGTTGTCTTCACAATCTTTGTACAATAAGTGAAGTATAATATGGTTTTTCCATTGGTCAGGTATGGTAAATAATCAGTTAACATTTCACAGGCCTGACATTTTTCTTTGTTTTCATATTGCATTTTTTCCAGCACAGTCATTAAGTATCATGCATTTTTTTTTACTAGCATGTTTCCAAATAAGATTACAGTTAAGTAATGTGGAAAGTTTCTGCTAAAAGATAAAGATCGCATGGATGATTTGGGGAAAATGTTTTCCTTCATTTAATTAATCTGTCTACAGTGTCTTTCCATGTAATAAACTATCTTAGTCTAAATTCAATGTTTCAAGGAGATCAGAGACAATTCAGGCTAGAGCCACCTTTTCATGATGGGCCATTCAATCATAGCGTAGGTCCAAGTCTTTAGAGTCCTGGTGCTTCTTGTCTTGCAATATGGTTGCGAGACATGAATGCTATCCAGTGACCTGAGACGAAGACTGGACTCCTTTGGTACTTTGTCTCTCTGGAAAATCCTTCGGTACCGTTGGTTTGACTTTGTGTCGAATGAGCGGTTGCTCATGGAGTCCCAAATGAGGCACATTACCTGCATTGTGAGGGAGCGTCAGTTACGGCACTACGGCCATTTGGTGCGTTTCCCTGAGGGTGATCCGGCTCATAAGATCCTCGTCGTTGAGGACCCGAGTGGCTGAACCAGGCCAAGGGGTCGCCCACATAACACCTGGCGGCAGCAGATAGAGGGTCATTTTTGGAGTGTGGGACTGGACCGTGTGTCTGCTTGGGGTGTTGCCAACCGGAATCCCGAGTTGTTTTGTCGTGTAGTGGGTGTGGCAACACACTGTACCAGTGCATGCTCCCCGACTTGACTTGACTTGTATGTACATATACACACCCAACCCTGCCCACGCTAGTTAACTTACAATGAACAATTTTTGTAAATGAGGTTTTATAATAAAATATAAACATGCAGTTTTCAGATACAGAGCATACATTTACCCTAGCATACATTAATCATTTGTCAATAATGGTGCCTGGGTTTTGTTACACTTTTAGAATAAAATTTCAGAATGTTTTACACAGACTAAATTCAGAGCATCATTTGTTATGATGAGGCATGCTTGTATGCATTCCTTACTATGAAATATTCAAATGTAGGGCTATATTGTATTTACAGTAGTTAATTCTGCACCAAATTATGAATGTCTATACTCATGTATGTTATTTTGTTAAATTTTACAGCAGGCAGAGTCCATGGTATACCTAGTATAATATACAATATTATAATCTATCCTTTGATCTGAATACAAAGAGTTTGCCATCTGCAAGCTTCTTTGCTCCTTTATGTTGTTCATTTTAACATTTTTTGTATGCAAAAGCATTTTCACAGCAGTAATACATAAGGTAAAAATAGATCACTATTTATAGTATTGCCAAGTGCTTCCTTAAGGCTTTGTGATGCCTTGTATTGCTTGAAATGCAGCAGAGGCACAGATGATTGTGTTTGATCATGTTACACTGTTGTTACTATCAAAGAATTTTCCCATCGTGGGTAATGCAGTATTCAACGTATAGTGTACTGTAAAAATTTTGTCCTTTTAAAGAAATTGAGGTGTTTGATATTCTCATTAGCTGGTTGGCCAGCCGAGTATGCACAATTAAATGATAAGGAGACTTGCCAGGACTATAATGCATATGGGGCTCTTGTTTATCTTCTGCCTAAGGAGCTATTGCTGAGCTGCTCTACAGAAGTATTATTGTCAATAAAAATGTTAAGAGAAGTGAAATACTGACCTAAAAGCACTAGTAGGTAAATTAGACACCGTAAATATTAGTTTACCTTTGAATTGTTTCATTTTTTTCATACAGGGTGTGTAACCCTAAGGTGCAGCATTTATGTTTTAAGATAAAAAAGATTACTCATTATAAGCTCCTGAAATTTTTTTTTTATTTTGCATATAAAGAAGAAATAATTTGTGGCTCATGATGAACTAGTGCAAGTGTTGAAATTCTCTAGTTTAGTAGCATTTGTTCCTGTGGCAGTGTAAATGCAGGAATAGTTAATGTGGTTTTTGCTTTAAATTCTAGAATTAGTTTTCCCTTTTAAAATAGCTGGTGTCATCTTACCTGCATACCAACTGATTCAAGACAAGTGTAGCTCCATTGTAACTTGTGACTAGATTGGCATACATAATTCAAGCATAAATAGCACTTGCATGCCAGCAGTATAATGTTGCTTCAGTGTACATTGCCTTTTATCTGTTTTTTATGGGTTTTTGTTTTATAATTTCCTGGAACATCTATACAGTTTTTTGCAATACCAGGTAATTTACAGGGATATGTAAGTTAAGTCACAGAGGAACGCAGGAGTTGGGTAATTTTAAGGTTTCATATTTTATTCTGCTTCCCTATTCATGTTTGTATGTATCAGGTAATACCGATATGTTAGACATATATGCTGCCTGCATAGCACAACACAGGTAACATTACAACCTAGCACTTTTTTTTATTTAAATTTATAAAAATGGTATTGTAATTTTAATTTTTTTATTGTAGATTTGTTGTAGAGTAATTGAAATCCAGTATTGCATATATTTAACTGTGTTTTTCTTCATAATATTATATGACCAGCCAGTGCAGAAAGGTAGCTAAATTAATTTCTTGGTAGTGCTGTGTTCTTAGTTATTGATCATTTTTATTCATTTGGGAAAGGTTCAAAAATGCTTATAGCACATGGCAGAATTGCTCAGATTGTTACAAAAATGTATATAAAACAGTAAATGTAACTACCACGTGACTGTTAAACAGATTGAATGATTTATTGTATTTTTGATGTACTGTTAATATCAAGTGAGAAAAATATTGAAACTAAGAAGGTGACCCAAGTGAGCCATGTACAGTGTTTACTATACTGCATACTACTTAATATGCACACATTTCTGGTGATAATTACTGCATAAAGAACATTGTTTGGATACATATTGCATTAATAGTTTCTTTGTATTCTTTGTAGGAGATCTGTTGTTGTGTACAAAAGGTGAATTAATTAAGCGCTAGCATATGCCATTTTTTTAATACCATTTTTATTCAGTGGTAAAAAGATTGAGCTTTCGGCAGTTTAACATTTTCCTGACTTCATTAACAATATGTAACCCTTCTCACTGTGTTTTATATAATCTCACTTTCCATTATAACTGTGTGTACTTTAAAAAAAAAAAAAAAGTTGTGTAACATGGATGTAGGCAAACCTTCCTGTTAATTTGTGCCATATATGGTCTGTGTAAATTATTAAAAGAATGTTGATTGGTAAAATATTGCTTCATAGGGAGTTTTACAGTGCTGTTGTGGCCTGTTTATTATAGCTGTCTAATGACTGCTTAACAGTATGTACCAGTTATTGTATGTCTTTTGTGTAATAAAAATGATGCTGAATTTGTGTTTTGCACTGGTATGACAAATCTTGCCTTACCCTGACCCTAAGCAGAAGACTCATTCTTTAGTGCACTATATGTGACCCTGAGGATTGCTATGAGGGCCATTTACCACATTGATTGTAACAGTAGAGTAGACAATTGAAATACTGTTAGCTGTAAGGAATGCTGCCACTTGATTCATGAGGGACTGGACCCTGTGATGCTTAGAATAGTGTGCATTTTGGTGTATAGTGAAGCAGTGGTGTTTCAAAAAATCTTTCATATTTGCTCAGAGTTTAAACTGGTTTATTAGGGAGGGGAAATACTTTTGTAGAATGATTAATTTGATGCTCCAAGTTAGGGTGTCTGTATGCCAAATTCCCCCAAAACGACAGACTATATTTTGATGGCTGATGCTTTAAGAAAAATAAGATATTACATAATGACATAACAGTACATGATTTAATGTATTTATTTTCTTCTTCCATTAAGTTCATGAATATTTATCTCTGTGTAAACTTTGTAAATGACACCCCCTTATGCTTACAGCTAATTGAATGCTAGCACATCCAGGACTTTTGATGCAAAAATCTGCACACTCAGCTTTTTTTCTAATGGTTATGGGCATGAAGCACAAAACCAGAATATCTGGCCACCTTGTCCTAGGCAACTAAATATTGATCCTGTCCTTATTATTTTGATCAAGATTAAAGTTGATTGTTTTCCACACTTTATGGGACAAATGTGATAGATAGATAGATAGATAGATAGATAGATAGATACTTTATTAATCCCAAGGGGAAATTATTATATGACTAGACATTAAGCTCGTTATAATAACGGGCGCTAGAACAGAAGTGCATAACCATTAGTAGGAACAGTCTATATTAAATGGCAAGAGACCTTGACCTCATTCTGTTTCTTGTCTTAATTTTTTTTTGTCAAAAATGTTTTTGCAAGAAGCCTAAAGTAAAGTAATAATTAAAATAAAATAGAAACGTACAGTGGTGTGAAAAACTATTTGCCCCCTTCCTGATTTCTTATTCTTTTGCATTCTTTTTGCATCATCAAACACATTTAACCATTAGTCAAATATAACACAAGTAAACACAAAATGCAGTTTTTAAATGATGTTTTTTATTATTTAGGGAGAAAAAAAAATCCAAACCTACATGGCCCTGTGTGAAAAAGTAATTGCCCCCTTGTTAAAAATAACCTAACTGTGGTGTATCACACCTGAGTTCAATTTCCGTAGCCACCCTCAGGCCTGATTACTGCCACAACTGTTTCAATCAAGAAATCACTTAAATAGGAGCTGCCTGACACAGAGAAGTAGACCAAAAGCACCTCAAAAGCTAGACATCATGCCAAGATCCAAAGAAATTCAGGAACAAATGAGAACAGAAGTAATTGAGATCTATCAGTCTGGTAAAGGTTATAAAGCCATTTCTAAAGCTTTGGGACTCCAGCGAACCACAGTGAGAGCCATTATCCACAAATGGCAAAAACATGGAACAGTGGTGAACCTTCCCAGGAGTGGCCGGCTGACCAAAATTACCCCAAGAGCGCAGAGACGACTCATCCGAGAGGTCACAAAAGACCCCAGGACAACATCTAAAGAACTGCAGGCCTCACTTGCCTCAATTAAGGTCAGTGTTTACGACTCCACCATAAGAAAGAGACTGGGCAAAAACGGCCTGCATGGCAGATTTCAAAGACGCAAACCACTGTTAAGCAAAAAGAATATTAGGGCTCGTCTCAATTTTGCTAAGAAACATCTCAATGATTGCCAAGACTTTTGGGAAAATACCTTGTGGACTGATGAGACAAAAGTTGAACTTTTGGAAGGCAAATGTCCCGTTACATCTGCCGTAAAAGGAACACAGCATTTCAGAAAAAAAACATCATACCAACAGTAAAATACGGTGGTGGTATTGTGATGGTCTGAGGTTGTTTTGCTGCTTCAGGACCTGGAAGGCTTGCTGTGATAGATGGAACCATGAATTCTACTGTCTACCAAAAACTCCTGAAGGAGAATGTCCGGCCATCTGTTTGTCAACTCAAGCTGAAGCGATCTTGGGTGCTGCAACAGGACAATGACCCAAAACACACCAGCAAATCCACCTCTGAATGGCTGAAGAAAAACAAAATGAAGACTTTGGAGTGGCCTAGTCAAAGTCCTGACCTGAATCCAATTGAGATGCTATGGCATGACCTTAAAAAGGCGGATCATGCTAAAAAACCCTCAAATAAAGCTGAATTACAACAATTCTGCAAAGATGAGTGGGCCAAAATTCCTCCAGAGCTGTAAAGACTCATTTCAAGTTATCGCAAACGCTTGATTGCAGTTATTGCTGCTAAGGGTGGCCCAACCAGTTATTAGGTTCAGGGGGCAATTACTTTTTCACACAAGGCCATGTAGGTTTGGATTTTTTTTCTCCCTAAATAATAAAAACCATCATTTTAAAACTGCATTTTGTGTTTACTTGTGTTATATTTGACTAATGGTTAAATGTGTTTGATGATCAGAAACATTTTGTGTGACAAACATGCAAAAGAATAAGAAATCAGGAAGGGGGCAAATAGTTTTTCACACCACTGTATATGACAACACAGTAAGTATAATTAATATTGTCTTAGTATAAAACTTTGTAACAATCTGTAAGACACAATATCCGAAGAAGATATTTAGGAAAAATTTTCTATTTTTTTACCTCATGAAATGTTTCTATAAAATTTCATTACAGCCAACATTTCTTGTAAATATTCTGTCTGAGTTTGGCAACATTTTGCCTTGATCAGGACCATCTACAACCTTGACAACAACATCTGGAAAACTTCTAACTCTTGATAATGCAATATATAACTGACCGTGGCTGAATACTGGTTCTGGCAAGTAAATGCCAACTTTTTGTAAGGTTTGCTCTTCTGAGTCTTTCTCTTTTAGCGTTTTTCTGACGGTCATTTTCTTTTTCTTCAGTCGATCTATTTGCTCGTATTTTTCTTTGTCTTTCAGCCTTTCTTTTGCTGATGTTTACTTGTTGAGCTGACCATTCTTCCAGGAGATGTTGCTTATATAGGATTTGATTGTCCGTGTCTTTTGTCCTACTTGACGTGTCCTTTTTTTTGGGTGGCATGTTGTTAGTAGATACGTCCGTAATATTTTCTCTTACAGTAATACTGACTTGTATGTGGCTGTAATATGCGTCACTATATTGTGTTTCTTTAATTTTCTCTCGCAGTAATACTGGTTTATATTTCCATAAAATGCCTGTCATTTTCTCTGACAGTAATACTGGCTTTGTTGTCCGTAATATGACTTTAATTTTCTGTCACACCATTGGGCAATCAGCAGAGTGTCCCCAGCAACTGATTTAATGTGTGGCGTGTAGCTGATAATCGTGCCCGTGGCATCTCCCCAGCAAGTACTGTTTAGTTCCCCAGCAAGTATTTTAATCTGTGCTGGCGTGCAGCTGATTATTGTATGTGTGGCGTCTCCCCAGCAACGGATTTTATGTGCGCGGCTACGACTACTCAATCAGCACTCTCCCCAGCAATGTTGTCCTTTATTTCTTATCATGCGAGGCCGTGGCAAGGCCATTTACTGTGTGCCCAGCTTCCAGTGTGTGTGCTTTATTTACTTATCATGCGCGGTAGCAGCTAACCCATTCATTGTGTGCCCAACTTCCAGTGTGTGTGCGTCCACGGTGCCGTGCGCATGGGCGGGGCACGGTGCGATGCACAGCGCAGCCCGCGCATGGGCACTTCACCAGAAGATACACACACGGACACCTGGACACACACAGGGGTTTTATTAAAGAGGATACTTTGTATGGCAAGATATTTAAAGCATGTTCTTTGTAAAATGTAAATTCAATTAATGCACAACATTATCAGATTATTGTGTGCATTCAAAATGTAACGTCTAACACAAATTACACATATGGTGGTATAGTTGCAAGATTGAAGTTTAGATTACTATATTAATCTATCATTCTATATGATGTTTTAATCAAATAATAAATTATGCTTCCTCTTGTCTTTTATACACTCTTGTTTACTTTGATGGAAAGGACATGAAAAGAGAATGATTACAAACCAGAGACTTCTTTGCAACTAAAAATATTAAGTCATTTTGTCTGAACTAAAGTCTTACACTTAATTATTCAAGAACTCTTCAAATAAATTCTCAGAGAAGTGGTTTAAGGTCAGTTCTGATAGTCGTACATGAGAAAGAAATATTGATAATACATCACTCTGTTCAAGTAATGGATAAACTGAGAGGGAACAATCATTATTGAAGAAAAGTCCAATTATGTGCTGGATAGAATCCAACAGTGACTTGCTGTACTTTAAATTGAGCAGTCTAGAAACTAAAGCATCTTTCAGTCACTAAAAATACATTAATGATGGACTGATTAAAAAAAGTCTGTGTTAAAATGTGAACTAGAATTCTGAATTTATTATAAATGAATGAATGAATAATATTGTTAAGCAATCGTGTAGCCAGAGATATTTCCCTCAGTAGTTCAAAACTGCAGACCTGTCCAATTTTTTAAGACTGCAAGCAGAATTCATCAAGTAATATATTTGCAACTATTTTCTAAATCTGCTTTTGCCTAGTGATTGTTGCTGGGAGTTAAAGTGTGATTATATCTAATGCAGGTTTATTGAAGGTAATATATTTAAAGAACACTTTACATCATTTTTATAGATTTTTTTTAGGACGGCTGGCAAAGTTGTTAATTTAGTGGGGTGGCGGGGGATGTGGCTCCAAAATTGAAATGTCTTTCTTATATTTGTTATGTGTTAATAGTGTTTTTTTGTAGGGATTAACATAACACGTTGGGAATATGTAAGTAACAACTCAATCCACTACATTATAGCAGAATACAGAATCATGCATAAATATCTGTCATTTAACCAGTACAATTTAGATACCTCTATATACTCTATATTACTTACCCCCCATGTAAACCATGAGAAAACTTAGATTGTCTAAGGTTGGCCTTGCTAATATTCCAAAGCCTTGGCTGAACAAGCTTGTGTCTCTGTTCTGAAGCTTTCCATCAAGGTCTGTGTGGCTCTATCAATTACATCAATTTATTCATGGATAAAGATGCACCCTCTTCACTCTTGCCTTCCATAACTGTATGTACAACCTTAGACCTCTCAAACGGGTTCTGCTGAACTTTATGGTTGTAAATGGTTTCAGCTCATTGCACAGTGCATTGAATTACAGTATTCTTTGTATTCCAGTCTTGGATTTGTCAGTTGATATCATTTGGTGTACCTGATGTTCGATAAAGTGCCTTTATTTGGTATTTTTATTATAAACTAATGACTAATAGGGAACAAACAACAGTTGTAGATACAGTATTTTAGTTAGGAAAAAGATTTCAGACTGGAAACCTCAATCTTTTTTTGTATTTGGTAGCTGATAACATAAATATTAATGAGTATTACTAAATGTGATGTAAGAAAATGTGTGAAAACACATGATAGGTCTTGCAAAAAGTTATATTATTATTTTTAATAAGATATAATACAAATGATTGTGTATAGCACTTGAATTTATTATTTAATGTCAGTAGTTCATGAAGCATGTTAAAATTCTTGTAAATTCAATAAATAATGCAATTAATGTTCAGAATTACAATTAGAGGCTACACTGAGGCACACAGATGCCTAAGATAGCATAACAATTCTCATGAAGCACAGCAATTTAACACTTAATATCAATAATCCACAGTAAATTACTGAACTCTGCCATTCTTATTTTTCCTCTGTATTATAAACACACTCAGATAGGCTTAATTTAATCCTTTTCTGTTATAAATTATTAAAGTGGACTAAAACGTACTCCTTACCTACGATGGTATTTTAAAGGCACAATCAGCTTAAAAATGATGGTGACAGCACTTCAAGTAAAATTGAACACGTCCTTAGTAACATATCCAAGCTTTAGTGAGTACATTGTTTTTATTAAAGGTGGAAACACATTATAAATTAAAAGTATACTCTTTTTACATCTGTGACACATGCCCAAGCTACTAGCTTGTTTAATTGTTAAGTGGGCCAATCCTAACTGCCAATCAAAATTCAGAACCAGCAGGCAGCTATTTCTTTTCAGGGATGGGGGGATAAAGAAAAATGGAAAGCCTAAATTGGAAATGCATCACATGCCAGCCTATTTATAAACATGGTGACCTTATACAGGAGCTCATTTTCTACATGGTATCATAAACTCACAGGTCAATAGACCATTGCATATTTGTGGTAGCTCCCTGTTGCCCAAACAAAGAAAGTTAGAAAAAAGGTTATGTTGAGAAACCTTCCTAAGGTATACATTCCTATGAAGAAGTCCACACACATCTTCTCTGGGTATTCCAGTTTATCTCCCACAGTCTAGAAGTATGCTAGTTTGATTATAACAATAACATTTTACTTCCCATATTTTGTTTCCTGCCTTGCATGCCATGACCCTGTAGTTAGGATATAGCGGGTTGGATGATGGATGTATATAATATAATTAAACGTTTACTGAATGACTCACTTACTCATCAACAAAAGTACTATTTTTCCATTTAGTTAAAATGCTGACATTTGGTAGGATGGTACATCTGGGACAGTATGTACTCACTAAGAAAGGACATTTTGATGTACCAATATTTAGAGGCAAACAATATAATAGAAAAACTAAATACCCCAAAATCTCAAAAATGCTTTAACTGATTTGATTGAAATTTGATGATTTTATATAAATTTATTTGTTGATTAATTTTTTGTTTGTCAATATTTGTTAATATTATGCTTACATTCATGCTTTGCTCCATCTTAAGAACAGTATTTATGCAAATGATGAATGGAGCAGAAGCAATTTACCAGCCTTGTGAACAGCACCACTGACTAATAAGGTGGATGGACAATTGAAAAGGATGCTGTGTCATGGACAGGAAAAAAGAGATGTTATCACATTTAGCATGTACAATCAGATGCGAAATGGAAGGAGATAGTTAAATTGAAGGTCAAAGAAGACACGAAGCTCAATGAATAGAAAGCATTATAAATCTTGAGTGCCAGGAACTATGTTGACTTTGGTGTAGGCATTGTTTTGCTAGAAGCAAAAAAGGACAGAGAGAGAAGTAAAGGCATAAATTGTGTCCTTGGATTCAGGACAAACCAGAAACCTCGGCATATTTTTAAACTTGATGGGTCCCCCATGAGCAACTCGATTGTAATATACCTTTACATTTGCATCAAAGAACTTGGATACGGGACCCCCACTTCACCCTCTATTTACATATACATCTGCTTACTTTGAATAGAAATGGTACCCGACTCTCCAAAATTATTTGCATATAAATTCATATCAATGGGCTATAAAGGGGAAACCACATTCAACTGATGAAAAAACATGAAAAAAGTACTCAAGTAGATGACGTAAACAAATGAGAATAATAAACATATAATAATGAAAATTATATACTCGGATTTATCATTATTCCTACTCATCACCCATTTCAAATAAAAAGAATACACTTTCCTGTAAAATGTGTTTTTTCAATGACCATCAGCAAAAGCCAAGTCACTAGGAACAGATGGGAATGCCGGGATGTTTTACTCATGGACAATTGTACAGTATATAGCATGTTGAAGAGTAAGCAGCTCATTATTATTTGAGTGACTCCTGTTTCCAAGGCGACTTACAACATTTGAGATATAATTGATGATATTTCTTTTGGTTTTCCAGTTGGAGCACAGGCAGGTAACATGATTTTCACAGTGTCATTAGAAGAATTTGAATTTACAACCTTAAGGTTGAAGTCTAAAGCCTTCACAGTTACACCACATCAATAATATTAACTCTTGGTTAAAAAAAAGACTATAAATATTGTATAAAGAAAAGTACCGTTATATAGTATTTATGTTATGTCTGAATAAATGACGTCACTATAACTGAGGCCCTTTGTCATACAAAATTTTCTCAGGTGAAGCTGGGTAACAACTGTAATATATTGTAACTAAATTTATTTACAATGGCAGATTGCATGATGTTGTTTGTACTGTCCTAACACTCATACTGTACTGAAACCATACAGCATGTGTGTAAACACACATGAAATGAATACTTTATAAATATTTAATACTAGAAAATAGCAAGAAAAAGTGAGAGCTTTGAAAGCTACCCAACTATGTATTTTATGTAAATCATGAGGTTTAAAATCATTTTTCACTCTAGTACCCCAAGCTGTTCTCTTACTCCTACTTTAACGTAACTTAGTGGTTTGTTTATCACAGTATTGAAGGGAATCAGACTGACTTTTTTTGTTAGTTAAGCAATACAGCCCAGCTGTGCAAGTTCCAAAAAATACCTACACCTGTAAATCACATTAGTGATTCACCTCATAAGTAAACAACAAACAAAACTCCAGTCATGTGCATAAGTTGTATAATGCAGTTCAGTCGTGTTTTCTCATTGGTGCTCAAACCTACTTGCTTTTTGCATCATTGGGTCTGGTTAATGCATAATACTTGCCATGTGGTGAATCAGAGGAAGGAAAAAAATACAGTCTCTTCATATTTTTTTCTTAACATTTGGTAGCAATAGTGATATGCAGAACACAGAGTCAGTGATGTCATACACATGCAGCTTGGAGTTTGGTTTTCTGGATTGGCTAGGAATTTATGCTTTTCTGAATTAATGAAGTTCAAAAGTCTTGATGTTCCAGCGTCTCTTGTAAACTATTTTGGATCATAATGTGTCTATTCTCTTAGAAATGTTTTTTCACAGAGCTGTAAATTGTTTTGAGAACAATTGAAATCATTTTGATTGCCTTTGATTTGTGCTATTATGGATATTGAATATTAAAAAGCTCCTGAACTGGAGAATGACTGAAGTTTGGGTTCTGTTTCAGTTTATAAATTTTCAAATTCACTTCATTGTCACATAAAGAGTTTCTTTTTAGTTCTGAACTAAAACTTGTCATTGGCTGTAGTAGCCATTTTTTTACTATCACTGCAAATGGCAGAAAGAGTAAGCATTAAGCCCATGATGTAAAATGAAGCCTTCAACAGAGATGTCTGATGAATGCAACACAGCTTAGACTTTGTGACTCTAAACTTTTTTAGAACTAGGGGGCTTTGCCCCCTGCTTGCTTCGCTCGCCAACCCCTGTGTTTGTTTAATTGGATAAATAATTAAATTTTTTTTTCTTTGTAATTGTTTCAATTTCATTACTTGCACTTTTACTTTAAAGCTTCATTAAAAACAATATTTTTTTGGAGACACATTGTGACAATGCAAAGTATAACTGCCCGTGAATGAATATTGTTTCTGTTTCTCTAATAAATAATCTGACTTTTTCTAATGTTTGTCCCTGTGATTTATTGATTGTCATAGCAAAAGCTATACTCACAGTAAACTGTAAACATTTTAATACGAATGGCATATCACGATTTCCTTTGGTGTGTAATGTTATTCACAGAATATATACATTACCTTTCTTTTTGCCTGCTAAAATTTGCATTACTTCTCCGTGATCATAAATATAAACCTGACCGAATTGTGTATTCTTTGAAATTCATCTTGTCGTTGCTTTAACTGTTACGGGACCACAGATTCTCATAGCGTATGGTCTATTCTTGTGTAAATCCATGTTTTGTGCATATGAATGATGCGAATGTGAAAAGACTTTGTTGTCTACTCTTTGCCTTTTATTTCTAACCTCGATTTGTCCTGCTCTTTTTTCACTTACACCTGGTTCTGATGGTTAATCACCTTTTGTTTGCGGTAATGCGAGCTTCTGTATCTTTTCTTTGATACTGTAGTGGCTAACATGATAAAGTGTCACAAAAGTTAGACTTGAACAATCGCTGACTTCGTAACCCCAAACACAACTTTCTAGCACCCTCTCCAGCCCCTCCTGCCCCGGGTCTTGCCCCCCTTACCGCATCAATCAATACCCCACTATCAGTTTTCTGTGCTGTACTCCGCCCTCCCTCAATCAGACCGAACAGTCACTTAAAATCAAAAAGGCCGCAACCTGGCTGGGACACTGCAATACTTTCGAATTTTACTGGTTTCATAATCTCCTATCTGCCTTTTTTTCTCTCCAACGCCTTTGGGTGTCTGTTCTCTGTATTGTCCTTATACGCTTTCTATGTATTGAGAGCACAGGATCTGTGTGCACTACGTGCTTTTACACGACGGACTGTTTTTTGATGGATGTGCTCTTATATGATATCTGTTGTAAGTAGGGCATGTCTTGCAAGAATCTCATGTTCCACGTCCCCGTGAGACGGCCCTGGGACAGTCACTTGGCGCCAAGTCTCATGTTTATGGTCCCCGTGATATGCTCCGTGGCAAGTCTCTTTTTTCTTGCGGGTCTTTTAAATGTCTTTCGAGAACTTCCTAGAAGATCACGTACCGTCGCCTTGCTTTTTCTTTCCAGGATTTCTTTTTATAATAGAGACATTTATGCAGAGTTCATACAACTTTTACATACTCAGTGGGAGTACATCTACATCTCATGGCCCAGGTTTATAAAGGCCAACACCAAGATTAGTGCTAACTTGACAAAAGTACAAAATGTATAAATATATATGAAATGCATTAGACTGAAGATGGATGGGCTGTTTCTGAGTGGACATGTCAGGTTATCTAACTGGTGATTGATGCTTTTTTCCACTGCTCAAACTTTGAGAATTTCCAAAAACATTGCAAAGAAATTTTTTTAAATACTTTTAATTCTAACCGTTCATTCATTACTCTGAAGTTGAAGTGCCATAGGTCGGTTTTAAACATAAAATGACAGTAAACTGGAAACCACCAACACTGGGTAAAACAAGTTTTGCCACTGTACTTTATAGTATGGAAATCATATTAAAAAGGAAGCTCCCATGGCATGAAAATCAAAATGGCTCTGTTATTTCAGGATTGTAATAAGAGAGTTAAATTTGTTCACAGTCATTTGACCAATTAATGAGTTATGCATGTCATAGACATGTGGGGGACTGAAACATGCACAGAGTTAGAATTTCACTGTACTCTGTACACATGTTAATACTATTTCTACTTTAACTACTACAATATCTTACCAGGAATGGGGAAATCGAGTTCGGGTGCCTTAGTTACAAAAATCTGTGAATCTTTTGAAATTTAAACAATATATTTCTATTTTTTCTTCTGTCCAATATATACAAAAATTCATTTAAAAAACTGTAAATTCAAAATGAATAGCATTAACAACAGAGAAGCAAGAAGGTATTGGGCAAAACACTTGATAGAATTTCCCTGAAACTTTGCCCATAGTGAATGGGATTAGCTAATTTAAAGTAGGAAGTACAGTGCCTATATGTGGTGCACTTCTATAGTCAATCCAGTTCTCATTATTTCTTTTTGGTTCTTGTGTGATGGATTCAAAAAGTAAATAAATATGCATTGAGAGCACATTTCTTAACCTTAAAAGTGCTTATAGAGTACATGTGCTATCTGCCACCCAAAGTTTTGAAGATGCTTTTTTTTTTAAGGTCTCAAAGTGTAAAATAAAGAAAAACTAGCAAACATAATCTTTTGGCGTTCTTTATGGCACACTGCTGAGTTTGCTGTTTTTTAAAGCCATAAGAAGATACTGCCCTTGCAGTCACCTTTTAATAGCTATCCCATTTATCATTGTGTGTTCTTTTTATGCATTCGCTGATATGTAATGCCAGTTTCACACTCAGTGATAGATGGATACATAGGTAGATGGATCTAATATTGCTTTGCTAATCTTCTTCTGCTAAGTTAGCATTACTTGATATTGCCTCAAATATTCAGATGGCTATTCCATAATTTCTCAGGGCATTTCACAAAAGCAACATTTGTTCTAACAATACAATTGAGAATTTTGTTAGGATAAAATATTATTATTATTAAATTTTTCATATTTCTGCTCAAATTTAATATTGCTAAGCTGAATTTTTGAAATTATTTACTGCTGAAGTAAGTATATATGCAAAAAAGATTTTTATAGCTTGACTGCAAACAAAAAGTTCAACTTTTATAATCTATTGCTTCAAGCAGCATTTTGAATTACTGTGTGCTGTAAGCGAGGAAACTTTGCAACTGTAGTTAGAGCAGTGTAAAGGATCATCTATTTTTCTTTAAATTCCCCCTTCTACGTTACCACGCACACACACACACACACACACACGCACGCACGCACTGAAGAAAATACGCGCACATAACAGTGAATCCAACTCTTCACATCAGGAAGCCACCAGCATTGCCTAAAAGCAGAGGCTTCTTGGACCCTAATTAGCATGACTAGTTTGATGGATTTAGTCACCGGTATTCTCAGTAGAGGGGGAACTCAGAAGTGCTAAATTTACCAGATCTGTGCACTTCTTGGTTTTAATGCCCCTAATAATTTGTTGAGTACACATGTATAAATTTGCCTTCAAATTAATTGATTTGAACTTCTTTTTAGACGCTTTGGCCAGAAGCCATGAGAGAGGCTGTGCCCAATGCATTAGGCACCACCCCCTCGCAAGTTTGAAATGTGAGCTGCCTGGATTTTTTTTCTTTCTTTTTTTTTTTTTTTTTTTTCCTCCCTTCTGGCAAAGTGGCTGTGTCTGCTTATGTATGTGATGTGTGTATTGGGAGAACAAGAAATGGATCAGTAGGCAGTGAAAGAGAGGATGCATCAATAACAGCAACATACAAGCCAAGGTGAGGAGATAAGCATTTGGTGCTCTGTGTGTGTGTGTGTGTGTGTGTGTGTGTGTGTGTTTTAACCCTTTAACTTCAGGAAGAAGCCTCTTCCTGTCTGTGCAGAGGATCTTAAAGCCGGCAAACGAGAAGACAGGCAGGAGCTGCATCAGTGATCTGAATTGTATGTGATAGACTCCTGATGTCTATTCTGGTGTGTGAAGTTTTTAAAGCCTAACCTGATTCTCCCTCCCATTGTCTCCTGAGGATTTGTAGCCTGAGTGCAAAGAGGCCGATGGCAAATACAGCATGAGCCCATTAGCAAAGACTCAATCTGTGATTGGTTTTGCCTGTGAAACCGAGAGACTAGCAATGAATAATTGATGTGTATTGTGGAGTAGCTGGACAAGCAATGGAGAGAGAGAGAAAATGAGCGAACAGGAGAAAAAAAAAAAGAGTAAGGGTGCCCTCAGAGAGAGAGAGAGAGAGAAAGACAGAAAGCTTGAAAATAGCTGCTGGCTTCCTTAGTGCCGAGATTAAGGCCTGCCCTGTTTGCCTTTGTTCTGCAATAACAGATTCCTGCTTAGAAGTGTTTCCAGACATATGTGCCCTTTTCTTGCAATGAAGAGGGGAAAATAACACAGAGAGGCAGAAAGGCAGAGACATTGGTTTGCTGTTTGTGGGTAAGTCTAGTGGTTGTGCTTTGGGAAGGAGGATGAGATTGGAAGGGGGGAGGCACGTGGGGGTGTCAAATAGGGTTTGTAGACACAGTGTTAACAAGCAGGGGGCACTGTGGGAAAACCTGTGAATCTTCAGCACTAAGTCTTGGGGTGTTAGGACACTAGGATGAATTCACAGCAACTGCTTGTGGAGGGTGTAGGGGTGGTCCTTTCTATTGCCTTTAGTAAAGGAATCAAGCTTTATTTTCCTAGATGAACACTGAAACAGAGGGCATATGTCAGTGTTGTAACTAGCCACATCTGACCCAGATACTTGGGTATAAAGGGTCAGAATAGGTTTGATTGCCTCCCAGAGGAAGGATGACCTATTTAGAGCAAACAGTGTGTGAGATGTTTCAGCACTTTAAAAGTGGTGTGCAGCAAGCATGCTTTGAAAAGTTTTTTTTGTTTGCTTTTTTTTTTATTTTTATATTGGTATGTTCTCTTTCCGAAAGGAAAAAATGTTTTAACTTTAGCAGATATTGCAGATATAACTGCAGAGAATCAATATATTCCACATTTCCTCTGAATATTTGCAGATATGTCACATATATTTTTATGTTTATATATTTTTTAAATGTTCGCATGTGCTTTCCCCCATCGACCCACTTGTCAGTTGATGATTAACTGAAAATTAGAAATAAATTCTTATCAAGGATTTATAAAATTATTTATTGTAAACCTTTGTAATTTGGATTTCCTGGAGAGATCAGGTAGTGGTAGTAGTAGTATTGGCATGTGTACAGAGTGCAGTAAAATACTTGTTTGCGTGTCGGAAGCAAATTAAACAACTTTGCCTTCTTTCTCTTTGTAGATTGGACTTTGTTGTAACTTTTTTTTCCTGAAAATAAGATAAACTTGTATATAAATATTTAAAGATAGATAAGGGCAAAAATCACTTGCAGTTCCTAGTCAGGTTTCCAGAATTCTGTGGAATCTTATTGTCAGGTAAAGGAAATTCAATAGTACATATATGATTTTAAGTACTTCCAGCAATTCAAGTCTCTTCTGAGATCATTTTTAAAAAATTTGTTTTTCGAAAACTAACCACGTTTATTGACACCAACAAGATATTTCTGTGAATGTGCCATCATCAGGCATTGTTAGAGAACACATTAGCTAAGAATATTTAAAACATTACAGAAGAATTATTATTATACTTTATTTTGAAAGAAAATAAAATAAAGTACAAAACAGTACACTGTTATGGAGAGAAATGTGTATTCCCTGTAAGCAAGTGATTAACCATGTGAAGACTGCCATAAGTAGACTTAATTTTGTAGCAGGCTGTGTTTCATAAAGACCTTTAGGGTTCAACTGGAAATGAACCATCTTCTTGTCCAGTATGATGTTGGTAATATTTTGCATATTACCAATTACCTTACTACTTTGTTGATCACTTTGTAGAAAGTAAATATCATAACCCATTTTACTTGATCTGAATACTTTATACCTGGTTTGTTGTCCCAACTACCATTGAGTCTTGGCTGACTAAAGTAAATAAATGAGCATGCATTTTCTTTTAGTGCAAGGGAAAAGGGAACAGAAAGCTTGCAAGAGGTGAACTGAGGATTTAATTATAGGTTGTCTCACAAAACAAGATTTACCCTTGATGAAGTAAAAGTGGATCTTCATGATAAAATAGTTTGTTGTGGTGCTTACAGCAGCATGTTTTGAAAGCATGTGATTTAAATTTTAGCTGTATTTTGTATTTTTTACCAATGAGTAACTGTCAGACATTTTTGCACTTAAAAAGGCAAAGATAAGAGATGAGAAAGGGTGCAATATTTTCTTCTTTTTGAAACACAGTATTTTATTATTCTGCCCATTAAAAGTTAAAACTGCCAAAGAATGACCAATTTGGGACTTGTTTTAATTTCATGTGTACAGATGAAGTGCCTTGAAACAGTGGTTGGTTTAAAAGGCACTATATGGGTTCAAATTTGCTTATAAATTTTGCTAGTCATCTGTTTTTCTCCCCACCAAAAACTCTTAGTGAAACAATGATTTAATATACACTTCAAACGACAGTCTGTGCATGAATCAGAGCTGTTGGTAAAAAACATTGTAAAAAAACAGTTATTCAGTGGCTAAGCTTACGTTTTCAATCAGTTTTCATTTTATATAGCACTGTTAATAGCATTCAGTGTCACAAGGTATTGAAATGATGACTTCATTATACAGTATGTACACAAAAATACCTTTTTTTTCCTTTTTTACAGTTGTCACTTGTAAACATATTTGATTTCTTGTTTGCAGAGTTTTCGATTGACAGCACTTTATGTTTGATAAACCTTAGGGTGAAGAACCCTGCATTGAGTAGTAAGAAAGCATCAACTTGTTTTCTTTAATCACATTTTCATTTTCATGCACTGATAACTGTTTATGTAGAAATAAAAGTAAAAATATTTTAGTTTGAGAAGCCTGGGGTCCTGTCAATAATACTGATAATCCAAGTATACAGTTTCATGGTGACAAGCATTGTTTATGGGTGGAACCCCTGTTGTCTTTGGTAACCACAGCAGTATATTTTGCCCTGTTATTCTTTTGGTGGAGCAAATTTTAGCAGCCCGTAATCTAAAAAGTAGTTTAAAGTTGTTTTGATAACAAATTGTATATTGTCATCTCTGAAGTAATCTGAAAATTGTTCAGGCTGTTTTGGCCATTGTTAAGCCCCTCATATATCCTCTGTTCATTTGGGTCTTCTTGGTACTTTGCTCACAGTTTGATAAATGACAGTGCCAGCCAGCTGTTTGGTTGTATAAACACAATCAAAAGCACTTGTGCATATATACCTTGCTTTTTTATTGGGTGTGACTGATTGGTGGGGCTTCAGCAATCAAGTCACAAGCTCTTTGCCAAGTGTTTCTATTCCGCAAGGGTGTATGATGCTTTTAATGATAACTTAAACCAACACAACAAGAGTTATTTTAGGAATTCACAGATCAGCCATCAGTGAAGGTCTTAGTTTTAAAATAAACCCCCATACTATACTGCCTTCTTGGGTTCAGAGTATGGTCCCTCTTCACATGGTGGAAGTGAGCTATTCAGGGTTGCGCTAACTTCTTTCTTATTCTGTTACAAAGGCAGGTAACTGTAAGGGACATAATCATTGCAGCTGACATTAATGGCCACCATATCTTTATTCTTATCACTTCCAACCAGGGGTGTGTCCTTCTTAGTAGGATTCCAAACCACTAAAAGCAAAGCTCAAAATACTCTTCAGATATCTAGAGCTTATTTTGTGTCATATGCTCCCAACACATGTTAGATGGGAAAATGGAGCACACTGTGACAGAAACCTAAATAAATAAATACAGTAAATAGGAGGACAGAGCATTCTGTTAATCATTTATTGCTATATATATATATATATATATATATATATATATATATATATATATATATATATATATATATGGAAGGAACAGTTCATAGAAGCCTGCTATGTACCAGCACTTTCTTTTATTTTCAGCTGGTGTGGTCCAAAATCTAATCAGGTATATGGGAGGTGTTTTGTCTTATGAGTTTCATTTGGATGCTTTCAAGTGGCTCACTATGTGCATTTGGCACTCATTCAGTGTGGTATCACTTATAATGAAAGTGAAGTACTTTTAAATACTGTGCATTGAGCATTTGTGTTTTTCAAGGACATTTGTAAGAGTGCACTGTTGTACAAAAACCATGAATGTTGCCACAAATCAGTGTTTTTATCAGTTGATTAATCAATCAGTCAGTCACCATGAATGTCATAAATCCGTGTTTCTACCTGCTCACCAGTCAGGTTATGAAGCTTTTCTTGGACCATAAAGCAGTTCTTTGTACAAGGTCAATTAGAAGCAGCCTGTTAGCTAAACATGAAGAAAATATGAAGTAACATAAAGTAAAAATAAATTAACCCTGCTCTGGTATCATGAAAAAAGTCACATTATTGGTACCATGGGGTCAGCTTGACCCCATGGTGAAAAATATGCTATATGACCAGAACAACACCACTTTATTCCAATATTTTGTTTTCCTTGAAATAATATGGTATGACAATGTGTTATAAAATCCAAATAATATTGCACAGTGCTTCATGTGCGAGTTTCCGCTTATTTCACCCCGCTATAGGCAAAAATATTACTTTTGGCATTGGTTGCACAACCGTTTGGTAAACTTATTGCACTCGTTACAGACTAATTTGGTTTTCTTGTCACTTGATGTGGGACAAATATAGCATCTCTTGCGTTGTCCTGGATGACGCTGTGTGCTGTTTGCGGCTGGTGTGGGTGCCTCTGGTACAATGCCGCAGCTGCAAATTACCTGTTTGACATCTTTCGCCGTCTGCTGCACTTCCAATTGTTGACGTGCATGTGGAGTAATCAAAGCAAGGGTCGGTTCCTTCAGAATTTTTTGTCATTTGTCTGTCTTATGTTCTCCAAAGTTGGGCACATTTTCAATAAAAATAACAAACGCGTTCAAGGCAGCGCTGTCAACCATTCCATAAAAGACCCTCATTGGCCAACGATTTGTTTTTCTTGCTGTGGTGTAAAAGCTGCACATTTGATCATGGCTGTCCACACCACCTTTTTCGTGGTTGTAAAACACATTATTTTCTTTTTTCCCAGTATCTGCATCAGTCTTTTTTTGGGAATGCATAGTGGACAGAAATACAACCCTGTTGTTGTTCTTTGGAACAATGGACAAGAGAGTGAAATTGTTTGCATGTTCAAAGGCGTATTGAACTGTTCCTTCCCATATAAATTTTGGAAGTAACCTAGAAGGACTTTTTGCTATCAGCAAATACATATATCTTGATGCCATATTTACTTGGTTTATTTGATATAAATTGCTTGAAACTACATCTTGCTCTAATCCAAGGAGAGATTCATCCACTGTGCACCCAGTTCCTGGAGTGTAGTTTGCTTCACAAGCTGTGACAAATTTGCCATATATGCTGCGAACAGGTGCCAACTTGTCATCAGCTCTTCGCTGGGCCCTTGTGGTTGAATCGCTTCTGACTCATCGCTGATATGCAAATTGGCTTGCTAGTGCCATCTTTCACCCAAATACTTGCATTACTTTCCTTGGAGCTCTTTGTGGCACCCAAGAAGAACAGGATGCCTGTGAGTGCTCGAATTTTGATCATACTTGTTCAGTACAAAAATCCAGCATTGCTTGTGTGACCAGTTTTCACATTTTCAATTTTTTGGTTGGTCAATGTCACAATCTCTGTTATCATGGCATCATTGAAAAATAAATCAAATGCTTTCAAGGGTGTGTCTGCTTGACACCCATTCCTTTTCGGCCCTGGTTTCTGTGTGACAATATTTCGCATCGGAGTTCTTCTGACAGTTTTTGGCTTCTCTGACCACACCCGTCTTTTCCACGAATATCACGACTATCATCATCTTCCGATTCATCTTCCGGCTGTGATTCATTTGCACTTACTTCACTGTTGACATCTGACTCTTCATTATTGGGTTCATGGACACTTTCATCCCGGTTCAAATCATCTTAAATGTCATCCTCATTTTCACTTTCGACGTCACTTAGCTCACCTAAAGACTGCAGAACATCTTCACAAAAAAGACCCCGTCATGTCACCATTATGTTATCCCACGCCCGTCACAGAACCTTGAAATAAGGAAAAAATACCATTATCACATTGAAGGTACTATGGGGTCAATTTAACCCCAAGCGAAAATAAACCTAAATAAAAAATTAGCGGAAAGACTTTGAAACTATCGAACATGTGTCACATACTTAGGAAGGCCTTACGAGAAAATACGTGGCAGGCGAGGTCACCGATTGTGATAGTTTCCAAAAAAATATGGTCCAAAGAGGGCTGGGGTCAATTCTAAATCATTAGCATTCTGAAAAAAGAACTCTATTTGTGTGGTTCACGTCCACACACCAGATACTAATAAATAAATGCAACACAGGCACACATTAACAAATAGCCTATTTGGCCTAAAGTAGAACATTTTATTCTCATTTTGACATGCATGTTGGCTTTCTCTGTTGCTCATTCTGCTGTTAAATGTTTGCTGTATCTCGTTTTCAAACTATATTGTCTGAGGCAGACTTATTACATTCTTTATAGATTATCATATGAGTTGTATATGAGTGTAGCCAATGTCATATAATCCTAAAATGCCTGGACTGACATATGGCACTGACTGTTGGCTGCCGTGTGTATACTTCAGCTTCAGCTAATGCATACATTTAAAGGACCAGATGCTGACCTAATCCTACCACTGCCTGCTCTATCATCTGGCCAGTAGTCTATCCTTAGTTTTGTTTGACTCCATTTGATCTGCAAAGCTACTGAGGCTTGACATTTGACAGTAAGAAATAACTTTCCTCATCTTCCATTTTGAATGTAGTGCATTCTATTAGACATGCCCTTATTCAACTTAGTGTTCTCCTGTTAGTTCTGTACCCTTTTTGTTTTCAGTACCCTCAGTATTCCACTCTTTCATATGTTGCTTTTAAAGAGCTTCATTGCCTGCTGTAAATGTTTTAATTTTGAGATGTTGTTACTCAGTTGTATTATAATTTGTTTAAGACAAAGTTGTAGATCTTTTTCAAGGTCTTGTATTTTCGTTATTTCCATTGCCATCCTGTTTTACACTGGGGGTCATGCTTCTAAGCTTGTTTCATACATTTATTAGTTATAAGGCAAGACTGGCTCCCAGAGTTTGCTTTAAAACACTGTCTTTTGGAAATCCCATCTGTCTGTCCACTTTCAAACCTGCTTAAACTTTTATGCATCAAGACATGTTTTCAGTTGTTATGCCTAAATTACATACAGGCATTCCATATAAATGAATGCCAATTATTATGCTTGTGTAATAAAAGTGCTGCAAATGGCAGAAGAGTAATGAGTGTAACACTCCATATTTTTAAAAGAAATGATATAAATAAAAACCTTTGTTTACATCAGCATAAACTAAACAAAAAATGGCATTTTAGGGATTTCTCTCCAAAAAGCTGGATTTTACAGTACATAATCAAGACATTTCATGTTGCACAACCATGAAATCAATTTTCTTTTTTGCCCCACCCTGTCGGCTATCATAATACCACATTTAGATGTCATATCCCATAGCATTGCAAAGTACACTGTTTGGGGAAAAAATGGGTGTTCTTTTTGGAAACATTTAGTCTCTTGTACTTAAGCAGTCTCTCAGAACAAGTATTGCAGTTGCAGTTAGATTTTGTTACACACACTACTGTATATATCGCTGTAAAGCATCAAATCGCTAGTTGAAACTGCCTTTTTTTTGCAAGTGGCGAGATATAGTGACATTCAATGGAGGGAGGACTCTTCACATGAAAATTCAAGAGTTGCAGATACAGTGTAACAGTACTCACTGGAATGCTAAGAAACTTTACTGGTGCCCTAAGCTAAAGTTGACATTAACATAGTGAGAAAATAGAAGAGACAGCAACAGGGTATGGTAATTGAATCCATGACGTTTGAACGATAATCTGCACAGGACAATGTTTCAAAGTTATACTATAAGCAACACTTACAAATCAAGTTAGCATCGAGTACTTCAGCAAACACAACCATTTGAACAGAGTCCAAACTGTTATCAGAATCTGACTCAAGGTTTTCATATTCTGTATACCATATATTTTCTTTTTTTAAAAAGAAGACATTTACCTAGTAGAAACTTCAAATCTTATTGTTCATCAATCAAGCAATCCCCATGCACTTTCACAGAAGTTTGTGCGTAACATTGCATAAAGTTAAGCTGTCGCACACCCAATTTATTTCTTTGATTTTACACACAGTTGTTACATATAGTATGAGTGACCAGTCATGGACAACTATACATCATTGGAATGCTGTGACCCTCCACTATGTAGTCTTAATGAGCCTTTCACTATATTTGGCTTGATGTAGGTGGGATCTGAAATAAAACTAGAGTCTTGCAACTGTGACACATTGCTTGTCTTGGAATATAAATGTGCAAATCACATATTTTACTAGTAGACAACATAGAAACCCATGAAGTGTTTGAAAGAAGATACCTTTTGGCATGTAAAAATACTATTACTGCTTTTGATTGACTTGTGAATTTATTGCAATGTACATAAACAACTTTGAAATATGGATGTGTCCCACCAATGGAACACCTCATGCATAAGTGTGTAATAATTTATAGGGTGCTGGAACCTGTCCTGACAGCATCAAGTACAAAGTTTGAACCCAACCTGGTTGGCTCATCAATGAACTTCCATTAATGGTATAGACAGCAGCATGGGGTTATGTATTAAAGGAGCCCAGCCCTTAAGGCAGCTGCTTTCCTGATGTCAAAAACTGAGAAAAAATATTTTGTTCTCAACTTAATGGATAGAAGACTGTAGCAAACAAAATTACTGTTTTGTTGGAGCTCTTGTGTGCTGCTACTTACTATTAATACGATATGAAGAATGCTTATTTTGTTCTCCTTCTTTCCTCTTTAACACTTCAGTAAAAGTTTTAAGTTCAAATTGTTTTTTTGCTTGGAACACAGTGTGTCAATTTTGATATATGGATAGAGGCATGGACTGAGAATAAAGCTGAGCTGCTATATAAAGTGGTTAGTTTAGGCAGACAGATCCAAGTTAATTAAGCACTCAGCAAGTAGAAACCCAGCTTCCTTTCATTCATAAGTGAACTGCATAACTAATGTGAAGCAGTGCCTGATCATGTCTTAGACCCTTTTAATTATAAAGTAAAATTTTTGCATTTAATTACACATGAAAAGCACTTGTTAAGAATGGAAAAAGCTGTTGGTTGATAATATCTCATGTTCCAGCGTGCTCGTATTTCTAGCAGTTGTGGTAAATAGGCAAGAGAAGTGGCTTGATTATTTTGTTGTTTTGATGCAGCTAAAGTGTAGGTTTTCTGTTACTTGTTTTTTGATGTTAAAAAGGAAATATTTAGCAGCAGCATATAGTTGTTTGTACTTACACAGGCACGTGTAGTGTATGTACATGTATGTGTGTTTGATTAGTTGCATGATCCAAAAAGCTTCTAAGATGTACAGTTTTTTTCAGATTTCAGTAGAGGTTTGTGAAGAAAGCATGTAAGATTTAATTTCCTCTTAAGTTTATAAACTTAATTAGAAGCGTGTGTGTGTTTTTTAATTTTTGTCCTAATGGTACAGGAATTTTCTAGGATCTCGGTGCCCATGTCCACAAGGATCTAATGGTCACTGAATAATTTGAAGAGCATGGTAATGAATGATGTAAACCATATATATTAACTGTCTTAAGCCTTTGCAATAGATTCTTTATTTGAGTCTTGGGCTCAACTGTTTGCCCCCTGCCTCATAAAAATGCATTTTCCATTAGATAATTGTTTTCTTGCAGTACAATTCTGGACACTTTATAATTTATGCCAAGGTTTATTGAAGCTATTCTTGGGAGTTGTGGTAGCCCAACACTCTGTTGAAAAATAATGTCAATTACCTAATAGATGGATTGATAACTGCATCATAAGTAATGAAGTCCCAAGTATTTAACACATATGTGTATAAAGTGTCCTAAGCAAAAGTTTCCATAGTGGTCTTATTTGTGTGATTGCAGTCATTATGCCTATATTACATGATTATTTTGTATATTGTACAGATTTTGAGGTCTGTGCTAAAGACAGATGCAGCAATCATAATGTATAGTCTTTAAAGCTGGAGTATGTAAACACATTTTCATTTCAAAGCACTTTACTTAAGCTTTTCTTATAAAATAAAGTGGTTAACACATTTTAGATTTTTATATTAATTTAGTAATTTCCTACACATGTACTGTATTTTGAAACACAAGTTATTTACATATATATGTATATATGTACATGTATATAATATATTTATAAACACACAGAGGATAAAAAGTCTTAACAAATTTTTATCGTGAACTTTGCATTAAAATGACTTTTCATGCAATATAGTTTTCATAATTATTAAATGCTAATTGCTGTCAGGTAAACTTTCCCCCAACAATATTATACAGTTATACAAAATTTGAAGAATAGGCTTAGAGGTATGTGTCTGTATTTTATTTATGTATTTATTGGAGTTACAATAGAGGCATGTAATATAACTTGCTGAGCTTTATGCAGAAAGATGGGGGTGAAATTATAGCCAGCATGTTTGCTCAGTGCAATGCTTTTCCTTCCTTTTACTTTATTGATGATGTTGTTAAGTCATAAGTGAAAACAAGTTTACATTATGCAGTATGTCTGGTGAAGAGGAACCAGGTTATGTAATGTATATAGGTAAGCAATAAGCTATTATTGAGAAAATATGTCACCATAGCTATACACAGAAGTCTAAAAATCCAAGGAGAGCATCTATCTACTACTGTTTTCAGAGCACAAACAGTTCAGAAGTATAGCAACACTGCAACTTCTGCTTTTATCCTGTGACCAATGTGCATATTTAATAATGTGACAAATGTGCAGGCAAATGAGAGCGTTTCAGAAGATTGATTGTTTCTGCATCTACTGTACCTAAAATAATGATAAAAGTAAAAATCTCTACATGGTTGACCCATTTTCCCTGGGTAACTTTAAACTTGAAATATGCATGAAATCAGAGAATGTTTATGTATTTTGGTGTGTTTTCAAGGTCTTAAATGTAATCATTTGAAATGGCTCAGCAGTAATAACATTAGGCTTTCAAAGTTGATAATATTCAAAGTTGCATATACCGAATAAAATGTTGAATTTAAACCCTACAGAGACCAGCACCTGCAGGAGATGTCAGAGTGATTCAGGTACTCTTACATGTTATGGCATTGTGTCAACAGTGGAGTACTTCATTGAAATACTGTTTAAAGTGTGCCATCATCACATTCAGCTGTCATTGCTGCTATGCCAGTAAAAGAAACATAAGCCGTCAAAAACAATGGGTTGGACTTGGTTACTTATAATCACTAAATGTAGAAAAAAAAAATTTTTTTTTAATGAAGCTGCCAAATATTTAAAATAAATTTTTTTTTATAAATTGTGCACATTGTGCAAATCATATTTCCATGACTCTTCCCCTTTTTATCTAATGATTTAAGAGGCATAATTATAATTCACTTTTATCGACTTGTGTTACAGAATGCAATCAAAAAGTAAAGGCAATTTCTTTTATTTTATCCAATCCTTTTTGATTTGATCCAAATAATTCTTCAACATTCTTCAGTACGATCTCATTGCTCCTGCAAGCACTCCTCACATTCTTGCACAATCTTGTCAAAGAAAAATGTTTTCAAGGCCATTCCCAGCGTCATGATGATGGCCTAAATAGTGTGCGTCAGTGCCATGTTCTGCCATTTGTGAATCTTTCCACCTGTTAGGACAGTTTAAAAGACCTTTGTTGATACTGAGGTAACATTCTTTATTAAATCTGGGGTTCCTTATGTCCATGTAAATATACTTACAGCATGTTGTTTGCTAAGGCTACAGCAGTGACATGATTAAATCGTGATGTATAGAAAGCAGAGATCTACTGCATGGGTTGAATGGAGACTACAGACCAGGTTTTTGTAAGAGTGTAGTTTGTTTAAATGGTTTTTAATTTTACACACTAATTGCCTTTACTTTTTGCTTTACAAGTACTGTAGTTCTTTTTAGAATATAAAGTAATGCCCCCCTTTTATTTTTTTCCACAATTACCTTCCTTGGTCATTAAAGGAGTCCAAGGGTCCTCATCAAATTCCATTATTTTTTTATTTTTTTTTTTTAAATTGAGGCGGCAAATTACAAAGTTAATTTCCAGTGTAATGTAGTTTGCATTGCATCCAGTCCAGATTTGTCATGAAAATCAAATTACAATGCTGTCTCTTTTACAAAATAACAGGTTTAATGTAGTATGTGAAGAAAAGCTTTTGCCATTAAGCTCATTGATAAACATCAGCTTTTGTTTGCCATTTCAGGCTATACAGTACTGTGGTTTCTGCCCAGTAACATGTTGCGTGTTAAATGATATGCCTTTTTGTGGGCTACAGTTTGTGTGGCATTCTTCAGGTACAGCAGTCACTGATGTTGAATTAACATTTCATGTGAATGGTTTTATTTTTCTTTGCTACCTTTCTGTGGATGCTTGTCAAGGGCTGATCAAAGTTTTTTTGATATTTTTGTTTATATTGTTTTCTCTTAATATGTTAACAAGTTTATTAAAACCTAGTATGCACTTCACATTCATCTTTTCCAGAATGATTGAAAAGATCAGAGCTACACTGTCATTATTCTATTTGCAAGAAAGCTTTTGCAAAATGGCAACATCTTTTCCTTTTATTTGTTGGGAGTTGTTTCAGATTAGCAGGCCTCAGTGAATGATTTCCATTCCCTAAGTATAGGCCTTCACATAAAAGGAGTAGTTTAACTGAGGAAGGTGCTTTTTTGGAGTATATCATGACGTTTATTTAGATTCTGACTTCCTTCACTGAATGGAATGTTTTTCATAGGAAGAAAAACTGAACCTGTTAGTGGGCCGTGTTTATAAATATGACTTCTGTTTCAAAATCAATGCAATTATCCCATTTAGACAGATGTCTGGTAGTTGGGGGGGCAGAGTGGAGAGCTTGAGAGTCTGCTGTCTCCCTAAGCCAACCAATTAGGTCAGGTTTGCAGTAAGTCTATAGAGCCATATGCTGCATTATTTAAATAAACAGGTGTAAATGGGCAAGCAGATATTTAACTAAAACAAAAGACAATAACTTTATACTTTGCTGCTGAATGCTCTTCTTATCAAAGTGTTTTCTGATTCTTGTAATTCTTAAGCCTGCGCTTAGATTGTCGTCTTATTAATAAAATAGCAGATCACAATGCAGTAGCATCATATTTTATACTACTAAAAATAAATGTGACCTTTTTCTTAATGGTTTCTGTTTTAGTAGTTTTATTAATTATTATTTGATTTTGATGACAATATAATTTCAGAGAGTCTATTAAAGTATAAACATTTAAAATGTGCAGCAGCAGTTGTGCGTTGTCAAAAACTGTATTGTTAATCTTCTCCAAGCCTCCTTTATTTTTTTTATAAGTAGTTTTAACTCGATTATTCCTGTTCTCCAGATAACAAAGAAGCTCAGCATGAACAGCTTGTGCATTTAGGCATTTCTCAGTAGCTACTGTATCAAACTGGCTGGTCTAAAAACCTCTTAAACTGCAGGCACTAATTTAAGGATGTTTTTAGACATTTTGTTTTTAGGTTATTTTAGTCGCAGAGCTTAACTTTAGTTATGAAAACACACGTTTGTATTGTAACGGTGGAAGGTGTCAGCACCCCTTTTTAACATTGAGACTTTACCTGCAATCCATCCACGGAAGCAGACAGTGATATAAAATTAAGAACTGTCACCAACAACATATCAAGATATGACCATACAAAACTGTCTGTATGGCTTTTTCTATAACTTCATCCTGATGAAGGATGCCAGATTTACACAAAAAGATTATGTCTGCATGACATTATCTCTGTTTCAAGCGAGAAGCCAAAATTCTTTCAGGTGTGCAGCGACTTTTCTTCAAGTGCATAATTTTGTTGTAAAATTTAGGAGAGGTTTATTTCCAAATCTTTATATGAAATGAATCAGTTATTGCATAAAGATTGCAGATATTTTTGATTCACTGGTGGAGTTCTCCAGGTTGTAATGTTGGTGAATTCCATATTTTACTTGACCTTAAACAAATGTGCCAATAATACTACACCACATGAAGCTATACTAAAGTAGTACAATTTGAATTGCTTCTGTTTTGTAGATTACAAAAACCGTTTAATTCAGTCTTTTGCATGATGGGAGTTTCACGTAATATTTGTGCCTCTTCCCACAGTCCATAGATGTACTGCTTTTGGAGGGTGTATTCTTGAGTGTACCCTGTGATGAACTGGCAGTATGTGTTTTGCACATACTGATGCCTTGATAAACTCTTGCGAGATAGAAACACTCCCAAGAAAATAGATGAAATTATGAAGCACGTTACTCTATTTTATATTGCAGTCAAGGTCATTAGAATTGCAAATTAAATTATATTAGGCACAACTGATAAAAAGACAAGGTGTACCACCCAGTGAATAGGCTACTTATAATTACTGAGCCTGTGTGGTTCATCTCTCTCTGCAGTTATGACAATTGTCTACATTTTTCACATCACAATACCCTGGTTTCATTTTCTGAAAACAGCTTTATTTGTTAGGAAATATTTAATTTGTATCCATCATTAAGCAATTATCCAAACTCTGACAAGTTTAGTGTATGAAAGTCTATCTTTACTATCATATCCCAATTATAGCATACTACTTGTGTCTAGGAAGTGTAGATTTTTTTTCTGTCGTATGATTTAAAATTCAACTGTTTGTATTAAGACCATATACAAACGCATTTTTGATGAAAGTTTCTGGATGAAGTGAATGTGTTTGTGAGTTTACAGGTCAAAACAGGTTTAATTCATTAATTTAGGAAGGATCAACATCAGCTGTTCTTTTATTTGCTTTCATGTTGGGCAGTTGCCTTGGAGCAAATATGTCATGTAACTTTCTTCAAGCGGAAAACTTTACATCTCTGCAATTACCAAGATGAAAGCCCATCCTGCTATTTTTCTTTCATGTGGTTTATATTTGTTTCCAGTCATATGGAAGTGTAAATGATGAGCTGCTCAATTTTAGGAGAGACTGAAGTTCATGTCAACTTCATATTTTAGGTACAAGGTGTTTTTTTTTTTTTAAATTGTGTATTTGGTATAAAAAAGTCCTTAATGTGCACCTCTTAATCTATAAACTGATGTCTTATGAGTTTGAGTGAAAGATTAATGGCCATCTAGGAATTGCAAAGTTTAAGAAGTCTATTAAATCTTTGTAACAAAGCTCAAGTTTAGAATTTTAACAGTTTGCATAAAGAGAAAAGATTTTGCTTAAATGTCCATGAAATCTAGCTGACTGATTTGTACTGCTGTTGGAAACTGTAGCAAATCCAGGAAAAGAATTACAAGGTTTCTTAAAGACACATCTTGACAAGTGCTCTGTACTCTTGTTGAGCTAGTTTTTTTTTTTCAACAACCCTTAACCTTCTTTGCTCAATAATTAACATTTTTTAATCCGTTTATGTATTTATTCTATGAGAAGTTAGCTCGAAAATCATATGTTTAATTATTGTGCTGAAAATTAAAATATTGACTAGTGTGTTCAAAAATGAATTACTGAACCAATGAATTGCTTCAAATTTACAGGTTTATATTCAATAATTTCTGCAATACACTAACTCAAGATGCTTTCATGTGGTTTAAGTTCCTTGAAACCTAGTGTACTTGCATCACTAAATGCTGGATGCTATCCACCACTGACAATACTTTTAATATACAGTTGGTATATAGTTAGCATGAGCACCTGCCATGCACATGTTTTCAGAAGAGCTGCAGCCTTCCTTCAGAGGGGCAGCAGGTGCTTAACTACTTGTGATAAAGGGTCATTCTGCTAATGCTTTTGGATAACATAAGTTAGGTGTGGTTTTACATAAAGACCACAGCTTCCACCAGTGTGATGCAGTTTTATTGTTCAAAACAGCACCAGTTAGTTGCTTCTGAAAGCTACTTAAACCCAAAGTTGCAGACATTCCACTGAATAAATATTATTACTTTAGTCCAAGTGGTTGTTGTGCTCATCTTGCAGGGGATGTTGTACGCTACATCTGGCTCAAGACACGCTGTTTTTTATGCTACTTTTTGATTTTTTTTTTCCATTAAGAGTTACTTTATATAACCAAATTGATCATTTTTTTATTCAGCACTTGGTGGTACTTGTTTTAACAACGCTAAACTCTCAAGAGTAAGACCTAATACTGGTTACTTACAAAATATATACTGTAGTCTTTTATGTTTCTGCCTTAATTTATTATATGGCTGTTTCTTCTACAAGTTTGACATCTGCCAGGCTGTAAACAGAGTGCTCACCATTTTTATTGACTTTATGATTACTTTCTCTGTATTATATACAAATTTGGAAAACAACAAATATTTTGTCTTGGTATCTTTTTCCAAGTCTGAATTTGAGTTGTACCTGCCATCTGCCATCCAGAAACAATGAACAAGACTGGGCCTGCAGCTTTTTCAAAACCTGTAATAGATCAGTCACTTGCCCTTTTTGGTAATGAGTACTTAATAGTTCGCTGTCTTAGAATAAAGAGTAAAACATCACATCTGTTGTCTTGGTGAATTTATAGCATATTTTTGCATGGCAGCAGATGTGCATCTTTTCAGCTTCAGCTATACCTCATGTCTCTTGCAGGCTGCTTCTGTAAACGATGCTGGAGTCTTGAACAATAGAAACTACAATAATGTTTCTTTGTGCAGCTGCAGTGCTATGCAACTGCTTATCAGCAGCAGCACAGTGATAATAAGATGCATTGAGAGATTTAATCTGTACAGAGTTCCAGGAATGTTTGCCTACTTTATATGCTTATAATTTCTGTAACAAGCTAAGCATCTTGTCCTAAATCTTGTAAGTACTATGACATAAATTCAATTTCTTTACAAAATCCGAAAGTAGATTTCATACAATTGATTGTTAATGTTTTTCTTTATTTTCATTTGTTGCAGCACACTTAATTGCAAAAGGTTCAATGTAGGCGTAGCATTTGGTTACAGACAGAGTACTGTTTTCCCAAAGTCAGTGTCTGCATTGCTTTATGGTACATTCATATAAGGCTAAAATTAGGAAATTTTGGCTACAAACCCAGTCTGGCTCATGTTGCTTCTAGGAAAGGAAAAAAAAATCAAGACTGTTTGTTATGCATTTAAGGTGGCACATTTTTAAGGTCCTTCTTTGTTTTAAAGGTCTAAAAAGTATTCTAGGCTGAGAGGCAGTTTTAATAACAGGCAGCTGTAAATTCTTTATCAGCACTTTTCTTCTGTTGAATTGATTTTTTTAATTCAAATTCTGATCAATACTAAATTTAAAGAGATCCTTAAATATTCAGTAGCATCATAATTTACATCAAGCCTCTCTTTTGTATTATTTAAGGAACTACATGAAATTCTCTCATACCTTTACTGAACCATGCCTGTTGCTATAAAGAGGAAACATGTTGCTTAGTTTTTTGTTCACTTTCCAAACACATGTACATCTTACTATTTTTAAATATTTAATATATAGATTTTGGTTGTCTTTGAAGGCATACATCTGATGACATCTAAGTGTACCCAGATACATGTTTAAGCAATGCAAAGTACAGGATGGGAATGGATTCAATTCTGTTTTGATGCACTCAAGTTTGTTAATACAGGAGAAAAAGAAAGAATACCCAAGAAATTTTTTTTTTATTATTATTAGATAATAGGATCTTATTAGTTAGTGAATGTCACTGTGATTGTATGGGAATGGACACTGCAGTGAACCTGTGCCTTATCTAGTGCCAAGTTCTTCTGAGATAGGGTACAGCTTCCTCATAATCTTGAATCAGATTAAGTGAGGTGAGAATGTTACATGAGGATGCTGTTGGAAGCAAAAAAGAAAAAAAAATATCACTTTTCATTCCTATTAGCAGCTGTCTACCATCTGTTTTTAAACAGTTCAGGGCCAGGGCCTAGCCTGACAGCTGGAGGAACAAGGCAGGAGGCCACCCACACTCTAGGTTTTAATTTACAGTTACCCAGTAATCTTCTGGTGTATCCAAGTCCTTGGGATGCGGGAAGAGAAATTAAACATCAAGCGAAGAATCCATGTACACTTAAAGAATGTCCACACAAACCAAACAAACAAAACCAGTACTCTGAAGCACTGAGGCAGAAGTGCTAATGTCTCTATGGCCATGCCACCTTAGTGGTATATAGAAATCACAAAAATGAAAGCCAGGAATATTTGTTCTATCAGATTTTCATTCCACTTTGAAGAAATAACTTAATGAAGATGAACTGTTACTTCTGAGATATCTTTACTTTATGAAGGGTTTTGGGGACAAAAATGGTTCTTTTACAGTTTACAAAGACTTGTACATAAAAAGTCAACAAACTGCAACATATGTTAAAGACAACATGATAGATTTGGTGGGTTGTGATAGATATAAATCTTTTTTAACACTTACTTGTTGATGCAGACACAGTAAAATGTCATGTTTTGCTTCTGTGTTTTATTTTTCTTATTTTTATTCTTTTTGACATGTATTTGACTTGATATATAATAACTTGTTTAGCTGTGGCTGTACTGTTAAATTCATGACAAACACTTGCCTGAAAAATTAACAAGTGGTCATTTGACATGTTTTCTTCAATCTCTAGTTTGACGTTTGTCTATTTGTTTTAGACAAATAATTATTTTTGCAGCTCTATGGTAATGCACTTTGGTTGCGTCCCACAATGATGTTAAGGATGAGCAAGATATCTGATCAAAAAACCTAAAGCTACAAATGATTTTTTTTTAAAGAAAGCTATCGGAACATACCTACAAAGTATGATTTGCTGTTATAAGTCCACATTGTACATTTTCCAGAATGTTTTTTTGCTGTCGTAAATCAACAACAAAAACCTGTAAGGATAATTTTAGAACTAAAGAAAAGAACAAAACAAAACATTAAGGGGGAAAAAATTAAAGCAATTCAGTCTGCTGCACATGAATGTGTCCATACCGTTCTTCCAAAGTGTGTGCTTCTTTTAGAAGCTTATGGTCAACACTAACCAGCATAATCTGCACACTAAAATTAATAGTTTAATGGAAATATTAGCAGACAAGAATAATGTCTCCATCTACTGCCTAATGTTATCTGCGGTTTCATGTACTTTTAAACTGTAGATAGTACATTACCGTGTAGACTGAAACAAATATACTGTATCTGGTTAGATTCTTTTTTACATACAGAATCATGTGTAAATTCACTGTATATTTATAGTGTAATCATATAAAGAAACATATGAGTATTATACATAACTAGAATAGTATAACTTTATTTTCACAGAATTAAAGTGTTATCCTTTACTGAGTTTTAGAGAGTGAAACATGTATTTTTTTTATCTGGGATGTGACATCAGAGTGCAGTAAACATTACCTGACAAACTACTTCCAGCTGCTGGGAAATGGGGTCCTAGCCTGTGGACTGTTTGTTTATGGTGCCATCTGATGTTTTATGAATCCAAGATGTTTATTAATAATTACATCATCTAAAGGGCAGTTACAGAAGCTTGACACTCAATCATTTAATAGGGCAGTAAAGTGACTGCTTGACATGCTGGGAAATGGAGTCAAGGCTTCTACACACCCCTTAATTATTAAATCTTAAAAGCAATTTTTGTTTTTAATGAACATTATTTTGTGTGTGTGTGTGTGTGTGTGTGTGCACGCGCCCAGTAGAAAAGAATTGTTAATTATTAATTTGTTTTCAGATAAATAATTACTTTTTTTTTTTTTTTTAATTCTCCACATGTGTTAATGCTTAATAAAGGAGTCAACAGAACACTGGTATTGATCTGGTCTGCCAGGTAGAATTCATTTACTGGTGTACAATTCTATGCAAAAGGAAATGAGAAATGTGATTTTATGTTGGTGTATTAGTGTCATTACCCATAATTATATGCAGTTTAACCTAATTGTTGAGTCAATGAACATAGTAAGATAGGACGGGAAGAAGCTTTGTGCGTCTGATGTGGTGTTTGCTTTGTGCCATGTGAATTAATGAATGAAGTTATACAATTATAAGTTCAAGAGAGGTGAATACACTGCTATTGAATCTGTTTCAGTAGCATATTGCTAACAAGTATTTTGAGAAATGAGAAGTGCACCTTAGTGTGCAGTTAATCATTAAGATATTTGTAGTTCTTTAAAAAATATATTTCAGTCTGAAAAGTACTATGTACAGATGCATTATACCAATTATCTACTTAAACCATCAGAATTTTTGACTGTACTGTGATTTGGATTTTTGGCAATATTGCCTACCCCTTAATATGACTACTCATTGCATGTCTGCAGTTTTCTTGTTCTTGTTTTGCCTGTATACATTACTACTTTAGCATGAAACTAAGACAGATCGTTAGATAGATTCTTACATACATACCTACATACATACTTTATGGTACTTCTTGATTCCGATGGGAAATTGCAGTGATTCAGCAGCTAGCAGACAACACTTGTCGTTCCGATATATTGTAAGTCTGTTGTAGATTTAAGTAGTCTTTCCACATGGGTTTGGTAGCATTTATATTGTTTCCTTCAACCTGTTAACGTTGCTAGTCCCAGAATCAGATAACGCTGCTGCCTCTTGATCCACAAAACACACAGCTTGTTTAGACCCCTTGGTTATTTTTTCATCAGAATATACAGTATATATATTTTTATGAGGGAACCTAAAATTCTGTAGATCTACATAAAAAATACATTACCTGTATTCTGAAGTGACTTTGCCACAGTAAAGTGCTGTAGAAGCTGTTGTTTTCTAGACCAACGTTCTCATTTGTGGTAGCGATGTTTACAGAATTCTTCCACATATCCCAGACATTGCCTTACCCAGTTAACATGTTTGGGAGAATGTTATTGTCTTATTTGAAGATGGATGGTCTTTATTCATTTCATCTTTTTCTCAAACAAACTTGACATATCTTCTTAGTAGCTTTCATTTTTGCTAGCCTAGATTTATCCTTACTGGCATCTGTATCTCAGGAATTTAAGAACAGTGCTTGGTCTTCAGGGTGAAGTGACAGTAAATTGGCTGCATTCACACTTATTATGAAGTGAAATTATTAGGAAACTGGGTGGCCCTCGGCTCAGCTAGTCAAGTGGTATAACCAAATATGATTTAAATTGCAACAAATGAATTCACAGATCATGTAATATATATATATATTTATATATATGTATCTGTATATATATATATATATATGTTTTCTGTAGTTTTTCTTCTTCCGTGTATCAAAATAATCAACACATTATAGTTTGGTAAGCCATATACAGTTACAGTGGTGTGAAAAACTATTTGCCCCTTCCTGATTTCTTATTCTTTTGCATGTTTGTCACACAAAATGTTTCTGATCATCAAACACATTTAACCATTAGTCAAATATAACACAAGTAAACACAAAATGCAGTTTTTAAATGATGGTTTTATTATTTAGGAGAAAAAATCCAAACCTACATGGCCCTGTGTGAAAAAGTAATTGCCCCTTGTTAAAAATAACCTAACTGTGGTGTATCACACCTGACTTCAATTTCCGTAGCCACCCCCAAGCCTGATTACTGCCACACCTGTTTCAATCAAGAAATCACTTCAATAGGAGCTGCCTGACACAGAGAAGTAGACCAAAAGCACCTCAAAAGCTAGACATCATGCCAAGATCCAAAGAAATTCAGGAACAAATGAGAACAGAAGTAATTGAGATCTATCAGTCTGGTAAAGGTTATAAAACCATTTCTAAAGCTTGGGACTCCAGCGAACCACAGTGAGAGCCAGTATCCACAAATGGCAAAAACATGGAACAGTGGTGAACCTTCCCAGGAGTGGCCGGCCGACCAAAATTACCCCAAGAGCACAGAGACGACTCATCCGAGAGGTCACAAAAGACCCCAGGACAACGTCTAAAGAACTGCAGGCCTCACTTGCCTCAATTAAGGTCAGTGTTCACGACTCCACCATAAGAAAGAGACTGGGCAAAAACGGCCTGCATGGCAGATTTCCAAGACGCAAACCACTGTTAAGCAAAAGAACATTAGGGCTCGTCTCAATTTTGCTAAGAAACATCTCAATGATCGCCAAGACTTTTGGGAAAATACCTTGTGGACTGATGTGACAAAAGTTTAACTTTTTGGAAGGCAAATGTCCCGTTACATCTGGCGTAAAAGGAACACAGCATTTCAGAAAAGAACATCATACCAACAGTAAAATATGGTGGTGGTAGAGAGATGGTCTGGGGTTGTTTTGCTGCTTCAGGACCTGGAAGGCTTGCTGTGATAGATGGAACCATGAATTCTACTGTCTACCAAAAAATTCTGAAGGAGAATGTCCGGCCATCTGTTCGTCAACTCAAGCTGAAGCGATCTTGGGTGCTGCAACAGGGCAATGACCCAAAACACACCAGCAAATCCACCTCTGAACGGCTGAAGAAAAACAAAATGAAGACTTTGGAGTGGCCTAGTCAAAGTCCTGACCTGAATCCAATTGAGATGCTATGGCATGACCTTAAAAAGGTGGTTCATGCTAGAAAACCTTCAAATAAAGCTGAATTACAACAATTCTGCAAAGATGAGTGGGCCAAAATTCCTCCAGAGTGCTGTAAAAGACTCTTTGCAAGTTATCACAAACGCTTGATTGCAGTTATTGCTGCTAAGGGTGGCCCAACCAGTTATTAGGTTCAGGGGCAATTACTTTTTCACACAGGGCCATGTAGGTTTGGATTTTATTTTCTCTCTAAATAATAAAAACCATCATTTAAAAACTGCATTTTGTGTTTACTTGTATTATATTTGACTAATGGTTAAATGTGTTTGATGATCAGAAACATTTTGTGTGACAAACATGCAAAAGAATAAGAAATCAGGAAGGGGGCAAATAGTTTTTCACACCACTGTATATGCTACAAGCTATATTCACTAATCTTAACCAAATCCTTTCTCACCAAACAGGAGACAGAAAAATGGGGCAGAGTATAGTAAATGGTGAAGTCAGAAAAGTTAGTAATCAAGCATGTTCACTGATGACTATTTCTAAGACTATATTTCAATGCTTTGACAGGATGTTTAATGGCTAGAGCTTCTTCCACCGTTACAGTAGTTCTAGCTGGATTTCTGAGTGGAGTAGAGTTTTCATGTATTCCCTGTGTCAGTGTTTGTTCGTTTTACCCCAAGTACTGTACATTTTTGTTTTACAGATCTGTATGCTTGATTAATGGCTACTCTGTTGCTGTCCTTTGGGATTAAGTGAGGGACCATGGTGTGGCAGAATGGCATTAATTCTTCCAGGGCGGATGTTGACATTTGTCGACATGTATCCCTTGAGGGTTGATGTTGACAAAAGTTGATATCCAGCTGTAGAAAGTGACCTATCGGCTATAAACGTCAACAAAACTTGTTGTTACATTAAATTATTTATTTATTTATTTATCTATTGCTTGCGTATTATTGCTGAATCAGATTCTGACTTCTGGAACTCCTATTTTGATACATGAAATCTGGAGATAAAAAATGAAAGTCTGGTAACTGCATCTGCTGATTAGTCCACGATTGATAATGAAGATGAGCCGCCAATGGCAACATCTGCGACACTTATCGAACTTCAGTTTTGATGCAAGTGATCTGAAAATCGAAAATGAATCCGCTGAACGGTCCACAGCTAATCAGTTCCCAGATATGGCAACGTTTGCCTGGGAGATCTACAAAGACATAGACTCGTGGCAGGCAAGCTGTGTAACTAGATTTTATTAAGTGACATGGTGTGCTAGTCGACACTACGGATTACCAGCCACTGAACTGCTTAAAGCTGTGCCATTCAGCTTATGAGTGATGCGACAAACAGGTATGTGATACTGTATGTATGTACTGTAATGAGTATGTACAGTGTATTTACATACTGTAGAGGCCCATCCATCCATCCATCCATCCATCCATGGACAGATAGAACATTTGTCATAAGCAAGTATTTTATCTTAATTTATGTGTGAAACCATTACTTTGTTTGCTTTCTAGAAAACTGAGTGTTTTGGAAAAAATATTCAGCCCTTGGAAAAAAGGGAAAAAAAGAACCCTAAAAGAGTTATGGGTGTCCATTATCCTGTTCAGTGCTGGTGCCTTCTTTGTGCTCAGTGGTGGCAGGGTAGGCTGTGATATGTGCACTGCAATGTAGTTAGCACCTCACAGAATGAACGCACAAGAGAGGCAGGCTGCAGGCAATGATATTTTGAATCTGCTCAAAGCTACATAGGGGTTTTAATGTTCAGAATTTAAAGTAAAGTTAAGTAATTATTTGAATTGATTTCTGGAGCTGTTGACAGGCATTGTTTTGGTTAGTTTTTTTAATTCCTGTGTAGTCTAGTGTCTGTGAGAAACTGGGTGAATCTGCACACCTTAAACTCTTGCAATCCACAGCCATCAATCTGTAATATGAAGTATTATTTGGATTAACATTATTTCACATTAGAATAACCCACTATGAATGCCAAACCTTAATCAGCATTTTGAAGGCTTAGGATCTAGGCAGAGATGTCAAGATGGTAGCTATCCTGAGAGCACAGACTAGAACTGAGAAAGAAAAGCATTCTTAAAGAGCAGAGTTCTTAACCCTTTGTAAAATGCAATATAATTCTGATGATCTGAAGATGAAAGTTTACATACTTGGTGTGCCCTTGATTGCATTTTCTCAGTACTGTGTATACAAGCCACAGAACTGCTATCGCTTATGTAAAATTCTCACTTGTGATTGAAGAGCCTCTTGAAAATTGTCCACTGAATAAGTGAGATACCGTTTAACATTTAAGATGGATTTTACTGATTTTTTTTTATCATATCTTAGTGTTCAGTGTATCCATTAAAATCAGTGTGTTTAAGACATCTTTGACATATTTTACATATCTAATAATGTATTTCTTTTTCATGTATGAGTTTTACTTTTACATTTTATTGATATTTTTTGAGGAGTTCCTCCTGTCATACTCTGTTCTTCCACTCAAAGAAAGAATGTCTTTTCTATGCATTTGCCATCACAGAAGCATCATTTATAATGGAATAGCACACATTAGAACTTTAATTGTTATTATAAATGAGACTTTTAAAAGGGCAATGAGGAACATATAATTGGACATCAAAGGATAAAAGTGTACAGCATGAGCTACCCAACTCTATAGTCGGTGTTTCTGTGTTTGCTTCAATTTACTCAAGTTTGTGTATACCTCATGTACCTAAGTGTTAATGTCATCATGAATGAATATTCTTTGGCAGAGGACTTTCCTGCTCATCTGGTAATTTTTTTTTTAAATCAAACAAAGATTGTTTATGGCTTGTAGGGTGTTGCTGGAACAGTGCAATATCCTTGGTGCTTTCGAGAGCAGGTGTTCCTTACAAAAGTAAAAAAAGAGCAGGCCAATGGGTTGGGCCTTTGCCACATCTCGTGCCTTAGTATTAGCAAGGCTGAAGTGAAGAGGCTTCCGATAAAGGCACAGCAAGAAGTTGTTTTTATTAGGAATCATCTCAAAGTTAGATTAGCATGGCCAAGAGCAAATGGAACGATTGAGGTATATAGCCCATGACAGACGTTCAGAGTAAAAGATCACACAATAAAAAAGGGATGGGGACAACATTTTTCATTCACAAATGAAACAAATAAAACATGATTATTGTTGAAACATTTCTGCTCAGTCACAAACCCATAATGCCTCTTCCTTCATATTGCACCATTGTTCATTTCAGCTAGGTCTGTGTTACAGTTTAAGGACAAGTAAATAAATGCTTTTTGTAATAGTTGCTCAAGATGAAAGTCATATTCAGAGTGAGCAAATAAAATTGTGTTATTTTATTATTTGCTTATTTTTACCCTAAAAAAAGCCATATATATCCACTAATTTATCATAAGTAATAGTAATTATGAAAAACATTTAATTTCGATTATGTCTGAAGATAATGTTAAAAAAAATACTTATTACTATTATTTTGTTCTTTATATTGCACTCATATTCATATCAAACATAATTTGCATGTAATGTGTGAGGAAAGGGAGGTGGCAAATTAAGGCATTTGTTTTATGCACATTTATTGTTGATTTTCAGTCCCCTCTGGTACCTTAAGTAGCCTCCATATTTTTCTCAAATGCACACTTTTGTATATTACACAGCTATTTGATGCATCGTTCTTAATTAGCTAAAGACTTTAATAGAAGAGTAGCTCTCTACCAAGTGATCAAAAAACAAATGGATGTTCAAGTTATCTTGAAAGGGTCTATACCTTTAAGGCTTTAGTTGTGGAAAAATAAGATAAGTGTCTGCTTGGCATCTTTGCAAACTAGTTGTAGCAAGGAAAACTAACACAGTAATCCTATTGTAACCTCCCCTCAATCCATCCTCCTTGCAGATACAGGAATGGCTGGACGTATTTTTTACTTCCCTCTGTTTTTAACCTGCCTTGGAAGAGATATAGGAAATTTGGAGGTCTGTCGTAAATACTGGTTTTCATCCTCTTTAAGTGTGTTTTGTAACAAAAGTAGTGATTTAGCCAAGTGATACACTGTTGCTAATGGTAGGATGCTGTAATTTCCATTTAAGTAGGCAGGAGATCCCACTCTGTCTCTGTTATTGTTACCACTCTGCTTTGTTAGAGAGTCTCACTTCACTTGTTAGATGTTTTGGTGATATATGTTGTTAAGAAATGCTGGATAGGTGAATACTGCTTATTCAGGGCATTATGTGAGGGATTTTAAAAGAAACTAATTACCGGTAACTGTTTTGAAATGACTGAAACATACACTTGTTAAAGATTTGTTATTTTGATTTATTTTCAGCTTAAATTTCATTTACTAGCTAGTTTCTCTTATAAGCTGTCATTTTTTCGATAGTCCATCAGTGTTCACAGTGGCTCAGTGTAGTGGGTAATGCTGCTGGTTTACAGATGCAGCAACTTAGGTTTGAACTTCACTACCATTTGTTGTCCATGTAGAGTTTGTAAATTCTCAGGGTGTCTGTGTGGGTTTACCTCTTAGGCTGGCAGCATACTACACGATTTTCAGTCAGAGAGTGTGCCTAATTTTAAGGCCTTGTCACACCATATGATTTCTCCAGAGATTTTCTGTCACACATTTGTTTTACATAATCTTGACAACTTGGGGGCGGTTGTGTGTGCTCCTGTGACCTCAATTTGTGTGATTTGACATTTCCAGTGACTCCATTCTAACCAGTCTGCAAAGTGCCCTGGCAAAATAAAAAAAGTTTAATTTTGTCTTAAGTTGTTCCGTTTGTGATTATGTGATAGATGATATCCATCAACCTGGATGTACAGAGTATGTAATGCATGCGCTGATAGCGGGTTGCTGCATCCACTATACAACAAACCCTCTGAAAGCACCAGCTAGACTAGGCAGTGTTAAAGGCTGTGAAAAACTAAGGGATGTATTTGTTATACTTTGGAAATTTGAATCTATGCTGGAAAGTCATCACCGAGTTTGCCGTCACCTGCAGTTCCTAGTCATGTAATGTGACTTTATCAGGTGACAAGATCAGCAATTGGCAGCTGTCAAGTTTGACATCCCCTCCAAATTGAAGTTGTGTAATGTTCCACCAGCTTTAGTGTCGGCAGTTGCTGGATCCCGTTGCCTTTGAGGATGTCAGATTACAAGACTCGGACGGGATGAATTTTAAATTTCAGAAGTATGGTGAGCTTGTCACATATTATACAGCCAATTAACCTGCTGCCTGACAGTGTTGGTTGCAGTATGGATACTTTCCAGATAGAGTGAGTTCAGATGCAGTCTTGCCTTGCCTTTTTTGATTTTCCATTTAGTAGGAAAAGCATCTTTTCTCTTTGCATAGTCGAAAATGCTCCTTGTTGTCCTTTCTTTGGGACTGTACTGTTCTTCCAGCTGTGTGCTCATTGGCGCTAAGCGCTCACACACAGGAGTCCACACCCATGACCTAAGACAAAACCAAGCCTGTTGATTTTGTTATGCCAGGTTGCCTCACGCTAAGATTCTGCAAAGTAAGGTTACAACTGAGAATCGCTTGAATATTGTGTAATGTGATATTGGCCTTAGTACTCCTGGTTTATTACTTCCCTAAAGGTTAATTGGTGATTTTAAATTGGCTCTGTATAAATGTGAATATGGATGTGTGAATGGCTCTGTATAAATGTGAATATGGATGTGTGAATTAGTGATGGACTGGCATCCTGGCTGTGACTCTGCCAAAACCCTGGAAAGGATTAAGAGGGTTTGAGAATGTCCCCTCGTCTATGTTCATCTAGAAGTCAGACCCTCTTTTTCCCACAAATAAGTTAAAATAATTAGTCAAAATCCTTCTAGACACTAAAATCTTTTGGAATACAGATCAAAATGTGTAGCTGTTTCTGGAATATATCTATCATATTTTACTATTTGTTTTTAATTTAAACACAACTAATTGATACTGCCTAGGTGTGGTAAACATTTGCAGTTCTTAAATTTATGTAATTGAGTGTAGGGCAGTTGAAAATTATTTGTTTTCCTTTCTGCATTTTTGACAAAGTGTTTTCAGGTAAAAAAAAAAAAAGTATATTCGATAAAGGGCATCTGAGTAAACAAAAACATCTTTTTTACATTTAAAAAATTAATTGAACCCTAAAGGCTTTGTCGCATTACATCATTTTTAGTCACAGACTTTATTGCACATAGTCTTAGTTACCTCCATTCATGTTGTCAGACATCCCCAGTGACTCGGTCCAACCAGTGAGTGACCTGCCCTGTCAAAGTCGAACAGATATAATTTTGTCTGAAGTCGCAGGAATGGGCTCGCGTGAATGTGAGAGTTGATAACCAGTGAGCGCTTACCTAGAAGTACAATGCATAAAATGCAGCTATGATAAATAATGAACACAGATGTTTTGGACCTCACAAACAGAAAAGAGGCTTGTCTATCTGATGTCTCATGTTTTATGTACCATGGCAGAATGCACAGAAAGAGAACAAAATGGGCTGAGATTGCGTTCATACAGAACTGAAACTGTGTTGGAAAGTCGTCACATAATAGTCTTAATTTTTGACCCCCAGCAATACAAGTTGTGTAATCTGACATCCTCATGTGGCAAGATCAGCAACTTTAGTCATCAATTTGAAGTCTCCTGCAACTAGAAGTTGTGTAATTTGACATAGGCTTTACACATAATAACTGGCTCTACACCTTTTGTTTGGTTGGCAGTGGTTTCTGCTTTGCTACTGTCCAGTGAATCTCATTTGTCATCTCAGTGTTTTTCTCATTGTGGACCCATGAACACCGACCCTTGCTGAGGCAAGAGAAGCCTTCAGTTTTTGGATTCTTTTAGTATCCTTTGTGACATCCTGAATGATTTGTGCTTGTTGAACGTTTGTGCTGGCATCTGGACTCTGATGGTAAGGGTCGAAATACTGTAAGTGAGGTTTACATTGATCAGGGCTGACTATAATTGAACTTGGCTGTGTTCAGTCTGCTAATGCTTTAATTGGGTTGATTAAAATAGGGATCACATACTTTTTCACACAATGGTAGTTGAATGACTTTAATTAGAGAAATGACATACGTTTTTTAAAAAATGTGTTATTTGTTCTCTCAGATGGCTTTTATCTAATTTGAGACTTGATTGAATAACTGAAAACCTTCAATCGCAAACATAATAGAGGGATGGGAAGATACTTTTTCACTACACTGTGTAATACTGAAATGTACTGATTTTTTAATCATTTGTGATTATTAGTTTTCTTTTGGTGGATATAGTGCTACAGTGGTCCAGGATGGATGTTGAGATTTATATAAAACATGAATATATGGAATGTAGTACTGAGTGTACCCTTAATTGATTTGTGTCTTATTCACCATAATGTAATTTACAAAATCGATACTGTAAAATAAAAAAAATGGAAAAAATGCTTCACCAAGCAGATTTCCTTAGTTGAAAATGATCTACAGCATTTGTTTAATCACTTTTGCTTAGCAATTATTTATTTGGAATAATGAGTAAGTAATATAAATAACACATCAGCTTAATGGAAACTGTTCTCGCTGTGCTCCCCAATCAATGGCATGTAATTGGGTTTGGTCTCCCAATATCCCCTTAGTGTGCTGTCACTTGAATGAGGAGAGTGACACAGAATTGTGTGAGCATTAGGATCAAGTCAACTAGAGGAAAGTTTGTCCCCAGGCATTACACTCAACCTGTTCTCTCTCAGACAGACGCTGTACACTGGAAATGCGCAGTGCAGTCATTTCAAGTTCATTTTGTTTGACATATACTATGTAATCACTGCATTAGAGTATTTTTCAACTTTTTTCTAAAGAAATCCATTCATTTATTTTTGTATATGCTTCAGGTTCAGGGTGGCAGAAGGCTGGAGTTTATCACAGTGTCAGTAGTAATACAAAATAAATATAAATAAACGAATAACAAATAACAACTTTGAGTGTAAGAAAGAAGTACTAGCTGTATCAGTACACACAATTTGTTGTTGAAGTATAGCTGCCAAATAATTTTGGTGCCACAGTTAATTGCCATACATACTTCATGGGGGGAAAAATATTGATAACAGTGTTCATTTTTGTTGAACACGGAATATTTAGTCCATCCTTTCAGTTAGAGCCCCCGCTTTCTCCAATTTCAGGATCGGCGGGTCTCATTCAGTTTGAGGCAGGAACCAATTCTGAATTTAGCACATGTATACAAATCCTGAATGACCCATATTTATACACACCCATACAGGGTTGGTTTAGAACTGCAATCTGTCAGAGAAAACTCACACAGACTCAGAGGACATGCACACTTGACACAGTAACTGTACCAGGATATGTCCTAACCAACATGTCCTACTCCCATGTATCATCAACATTTTCTAATCCTCGTCTTTTATGTGTCTGTTGGTTTTCATTGCATCCAAGTTCTTAAGAAATAGAAAATAAACTCACATATCAAAACGTTTGATTAAGACACTTGCAATGATTTGGTTTCATTTTTTCTCCTATATTTTATTGGATATCTGTTAGAACTAAGTGTGATATGTCTGTCCATCTTTGAACACAGTGGAATGTACAGATGAATGTTCTTGTCTTGGAAAAAGGCTCCAAGTGTGTGAGGCCCTGCTGGAGACGGAAGAGTGTCTGATATCACAATTGATTTATTGTCCTGTCAGCTAATATGTAACTTGTATCTTTAAACAAACAATATCCTAACTGCACTGCATTTATCTCACATTTTTTTTCTGCAGTTCTGCATAGACGGAACAGACAATTTACCACACAAAAAGCTGTTCTCGTTTCTCTGCCTTGCAATGGCACCCTGCAGTTAGGTGCACTGATGAGATGTTAATTGATGGGATTAAATACACATTTTATTTGGTGATTAGGCGCTCTGTTGCAGTGATGACCATTGGAACACTGGAATTCATATTCTTACCACAAACACAGACAGGCTAATTGACTTGCATCCCCAAGGGTATGATTGACCGAGTAATGTTGTTTAAAATCCACTGCTTTGACACAAGCAAACAAGCTTTCTACTATATAGCTCCTTTTAATTGTTAACACCATCCCACATCCCATTTACAAATTACTACATTTGTTTCCATATTTCTGTAATAGGAGCACATGTCATCTGGTTTAAGTGACTTGTTCAGGGTCACACAGCAAATGAGAGGTGAAGACTGAATGCCAGATAAAGCGTATATTGACATTGGTTTTATGTTTAATTAAAGAAAAGAGGTATTTTGTGATGCCAAGAGGGACAGTGAAAGGGTGCCCTGGGAAAAATGACTGCCGCCTAGAGTGGCTGACAGAAGGAGTGTAAGCCTTCGAGATGCTTTGTACTGCTGCAATCAATAGGCTGTCAAGGCAATATCCTTTTGTTAGGTTGCCAGACTTGAGGCTTCTGGGTGTTCCTCTGCAAGAAATGCAATATGTGTAAACCAAAGCCAGCCTTGCCTTTTTTTTTTTTTTTTTTTGCTTAAGTGGGTGCAGCTTTAACTATAGAAAGGAAACTGCCTGTAGATTTATTTGCATTTTCAAATCCTCAAAGCCTTCAGCAGAGATGAAACATTTTCATCACAAGGTTTGGGAATGTAGGCAGGGGGTGGAGGTGCTAGCACGAGTCCAGTTATGAATAATAACGCATTTGCTAATGAGTGCATTGGTGAAGTGGTTCTTTTTGGTGTTTGGTATCCTGCTGTCATCCATCTACAAGACCACCTCTTGCAGTTAAGATATTAGTGTGTGTTAAGGGCAAGCAGAAGGGCTGATCAGTCATGCAGTCTATAAGGTTATTACTGCCTGATCGATAAGCTAAAGTAAAGGGAGATGGCCATGGTCTGTCTTCTGCCCCTGGACACCTGCCTTGCTGGAGAGAGGGGGTACAAAAACACAGCTGTCTACTGTAGCTCTGCATTGCTTGCTTAAACACACACAGGGAGAGAAAGCTGGGACCATCTGTATCTGTCTTTTGTGTTTTCTTTTTCATCTTTTCATGTAGCCTGAACCTCACGTGCTCAGTGTTTAAATGAGAGGAGAGTAGTTTGTGCCACAAAGTGTGGTAGTGCTGCAGACAGTTTAATACAAGGTGTGATTGTGATTACTTCATCTACTAATGGGGAGAAAAACAGCACATCTTAATACAGTTTTTCTCATGGGTATACTCTAAAAACGCAAATGAGATTCAAGCAGGATTTTCACATTCATGGATGAACAGTGTAATATGTGAATGAGTGTGTATCTTCTAGATGTTTAGCTGTGGGGTATTCTTCCAGTGTTTCTGTGTGCAGCTTACCATAGTCCATTGAAATGATTGGCTGTCCAGACAGAAGTGAAGGGAAAAGGAGATTCATTTGGAGCAATGTTCTTCTAATGGACTGCGATGTCACCAGCAAACAGTACTCTGTTAGCATACATCTGTGTAGACATCTGTCCATTTTCTGAACACACTTATTTAGTCTTATGCCCAGCTTCCTGTAACCTTTAAAATGGACTGAGTACATATAATTAGTTGTACCTAAAAATTATTTGGTATTATAAGACTACCATGTTATCTTAAAGCCTGTATTTATTGCCATTTATTTTCCTCCTCAAAAAGCCAATTAGTTATTATTTTCGCAAGAGCATCACAATACGCTTTCCAAAGATTGAAACAGTACATTGTTAAAAAGGAACACACATCTTCCTTTAAATACACCTTGAAAGTACATGTGACAGATTTTACACACTCATAGTTAAGGTGTAAATTTAGAGAACATGGTGCATAGCTGTAGTGATTTGTGGTTCAGTTCTGATGCCAGGCAGTCATAGGCAGATGAGTGAACACAGAACATTAAGTTTGTAAAATGGTACTTTGGCAAGGCGATAGCCACCCTAGGCTTCTTCTGCTCTTTATTCTCTCTCTCTCCCTCCCTCCCCCCTCCCTCTTTTATTATTTTTTTTTTTTGTAATTGGACCACCAAGACTCGTTTGGAATGCTGTTCTTTTAAAGACAAACAGCAGCTTTTGTTTACCTACTAAAGCCATTTGTCTGTTGTATTTGAAGTTCATGTGTCAAGTTTGTTATGTTGATATGCATTTATGCAAACAAGAGAAACTTGCATCAAAATCTTCAAAAGCACGCTTAGGATGACTGCTCTCATTTCACTGCAGCAGTAATTAATCGGGCTAGGGAGAGCTCCAGCAGACTTCTGTTATTTTGACATAGCTGCATGTGAACTGCTGCCGCTGCTTACCGCCATTTGGCAGAACACTTTGTTTCTGCCTTCGAGAACTCAAGTGCTGGTACAGTATATTGCAAAAGAAAAGTCCTGACCCCATCACACCCATCCACTTTAGAGTAAGCAGTCAGCCTGATTTTTTTTTTTTTTAAATAAATTTTTTCTCTCTAAATGGAAGACATTCATCTTTTGTACATGGTGTTTTACTATAGATACACTTGCATGATTTGAGTCAAATTCATATTGGCAGATGTGTAACATAACAGGGAAATGCATCTGATGTTACTCAGTGTCTATATCTGAGGAAACAGTGAGCCCTAGTGGGAAACACAGTGCAGTGAAACCCAGAGAGGCAGGATTATATAGCTATAAAAATACTGTTCATTTATTTATATACAAGAATGCATACGTGTGCACACTAGGCCATTGAGAAAGATTCCCTGGTTTCAAAATGTAACATCTCTTAAATTATGGATCAGAACACAGTTCTATTAATCACAAAATCAATGATCATACCATAACAGGTTTTGGGGAGCTTTAGTTGTAGCTTTACAGCTTTAGTTTTTGGAGCAGAGTCATTCAGTTGTTTACAATGGATGGGATTCTGTGTTAGTAACAATGAATGAGTGCCTTCCTTGCTGGAGTCCGAGCTTGTTTGGTAAAAGCAAAAGGAATTCAAGTGGGAACTTCTCTAGATAAAATACTGAAATTACCCCAATACTGTTAATGATCAATCAATTTATTCTGCCCTCTCTGATTATAAACCTCAGGATCAAGATTGATCCTACACTTTCGTGTGAGGCAATATCACTTCCAACAAAAAATTAAAAATAGCACCTTAGGAGCTTAACAAATGTACATTAGGCTGTATCTGTCCATGGATGGCAGAGAGCAGCTTGTGTGTATATCACACTAGCTTTACTATTGTAACTTGGTGGTCATCTCCCAATAAATTAGATTGCTCATATTTTTACAAAAACACACACCTTTTTTCTCTCTTTCCAGGGTCTTTCAATTAAGAAGATCAATTTTAAGACTTTTAATACTACAGCCTGTGCCTTTTATCTAAATGTATACCTTTATGTACTCAGTTAAAGATTATTTGACATTTGTATTGCTCCATGGGTGAAGCTATACTACTTTACATGTAGTAGTAGTAATGTCAAGGGTATAGAATAGAGTGAAATTCTTACTTGGAAGTAATATTCACCTGGATAGTTAATGTTTTATATATTTTTATCTTAACACCTTGATTTTACCATTCTGTCCAACAGAATTTTTATTTCTTGTAGTCAAGCATTTTGAGATGTCTTTGTTGTTTCAGAGTGTGATATAAAACAAATTTATTATCATCATCATCATCATAACAGGCCTCTCAGAAAGACCCTTCCGTAACCTCAGAGTCTCAGAAATATCTTAGTAACGCTCTTCTGTTGATTTCTCCCAATCTCAAGAGAGAGTGCAGAAATTGACAAGTACGAAGTCCATTAAGGCATACCAGTTAGCTTCTCGTTAAAACACACAACACAAAAAAAAATACAGTTGAAACTACGAGAACTGTGCCCAAATCTGTCACATAATGTGACTCTCGTTTTCAGTTGTTCTGTGAAATTTAAACTTCAGTTTCACAATAGCATAACAGTCGAAAAGTAAGTTAAGGTGTCTTTGTAATCTCATCCATTTAATTCCTAAAAGGAAGTCAGTTTTCCACGTCTACAGAGTGAAAGTGTTCAAGCATACAAAGAAAGGTAATTTCCATGTGTGTCTAAATGTTAAAGAAGTTCAGCTCTCACTTTCTTAATGTATTGCCAAATGTGTCTTTAACAGTAGGTTGTCCCAGTTTTGCAGAGCCTATTAGGCCAAGACCTGTTCTTTTCTTAAAAAATCCTACAACCAGATTTACAGTGTTTATGTTTACAAAAATACTGCATTGTCTTGTATCCTTTTTCAGCCCTTCTTTCATCGTGGTGTGAAGAACTGGGGCGACTTTTACTACTTCGTCATCAGAAGAACCGGCAGAACGAGCCTCCAGGAAAGATACCAATGCAGCCATCAATGAACGCCATGAGCTCAATGAAGCCGGCTCTCTCGCACAGGTCAGTGGGAAACATCAGTTCATTGAGGTCTGACCTCCAGTGCTTAGCTGGTTTACCAACACTGGAAAGGAGTCAACTCAAGCAGAGAAAGATACAACTGGTTTGCTAGTATGTGATAGCACACAGCATTTTGCAGAATGCACCTGCTATTTTCAACTTTGTTCTGTTAGCAGAAGCACAGGAAAGTAGAGAATGAGAGGTATTTGTGACTAGATGTTGGTTTATGCATTTAAATGAACCACATTAAGGCCTTTTTTTATTGTTGCACATGTACAATTGAAACAGTGTATGAAGTATCCGAAACTTAACAAGAAGTAGGCAACTTATAAATAGTACACTGAATGATGGATTTAAAGGAATCCTAACAAGTCATTTTACCCTCTGCCTGAAAGGGCAGTTTTACACTGGCCAGGCTCTGACACATCTTTAAGATTTTAGCTGAATCAGTAAACTTTCTTCCCTTAATTTATGCACAGTGTGTTTCTGTACATTGAAATGCACTCAGTGTAGCATGAATGTGGTTTTCACCTTCATAGTGAAATTCTGAAATGCACAGATGACATGCTTTCAATCAGCCCTAAATGAAGTGCTTGAATCTTAATAACAGTGTGCAAATGCAGGGTGGGAGGAGATGCAATGAATGATGTGCATGGCGGTTTGGAGCCTTGTGTTGGCTGCTGCCTGCTACTACAATAAGAGGCATGTTGGCAATTGACCTGTGGTGGGCTTAGGCAGCTTGCAAGTGCATTTGTTTATTACTGAGCACCGGTATTTGCAAGTATGCAGTGGACATGAACTTACTCATTAAATGATACAAAAGATGGAGTGGTTCCAGTTTTGAATTATGCTGTAACACTACATTAGCCATATATAGTCCTGTAAAAAGGATATTTGCCGTTTCAAGATTGTTCTGTTTTGCACATTTTTGTTTTGTTGTTGTTTGAAGAGCTGTACACAATTTGTGTAAATAGTGGGGCGGCACGGTGGCGCAGTGGTAGAACTGCTGCCTCGCAGTATGGAGACCCGAGTTCACCTCCCGAGTCCTCCCTGCATGGAGCTTGCATGTTCTCCCCGTGTCTGTGTAGGTTTCCTCCGGGTACTCTGGTTTCCTCCCACAGTCCAAAGACATTCAGGTTAGGTGCATTGGCGATTCTAAATTGTCCCTAGTGTGTGCTTGGTGTGTGGGTATGTGTGTGTGCGTGTGCACCCTGCAGTGGGCTGGCGACCTGCCTGGGGTTTGTTTCCTGCCTTGCGCCCTGTGTTGGCTGGGATTGGCCCCAGCGGACCCTCGTGACCCTATAGTTAGGATATAGCAGGTTGGATGATGGATGGATGTACAATAGTGGGAGAGATTCCAAAAGTACATTACTTATGCTTTTATGTAGCACTGCAAATCAGTGCTGCTGTTGAAAAAACAAACAAATGAATTTCTTCCATCTGTTTTCATTTTGTGGAGACAACAATACAAACCTGGTCTGTTTCAGCATCAGAGGCACGACAGGAATCAACTCTGAATAGGATTGAAATTCATTGAAAGACATAGACACACATCCACTTTAGAGTAACCAGTCAGCCTGATAAGTTAAGTGGAAGTGGGAGAAAACCTCTACACCCAGGAGAACATATAAATCATGCCAAGGCTAGAATTCAAATGCAGGTATAAGGCTATATTCACATTTTCCCATTGTCATTTTTAAATCAAGTTGAGCATCTGCCATGACATAATAGAGCCATATTAGTTAGAGCAGCTGGCATGAAGTAATAGAGCCGTATATTATATTATTTTCTGTTACTTGGTCATTGATGAAATAGTAAGACTTTGACAGTTTGCTTCTCAGATCAGGCTGTTTTGCTAAACCAATATAGCCTTTTTGTCTCACAGAGGCTCAGTTAAGCATCTGCTTTCACAGTCACTCTGTTCAACATGCCCTTTAGAAGATATCAAACAATAATGATTTTTAAGCTTGTAATTATGTGACTGAGTAACATTTATGTTATTGTGTTGCCTTCTGTGCCTGAACTGAACAGTCCTAATTCATCCACTCTCTACAGCTTTGCTGTAAAATGCACTGACAGTTGTGTGCCATGTGTAAACAGTAGGCCACTGTGTCTACCTAAAGGGACATCAGAACAGCACTGTAGACTGAGTCTTAATAAAAGTTTGTGTGTTTTTTTCCTATATCCATTCAATTTCCAGAAGGTAAAATGGTGAAAAAGTAGTATGTACTAATGATCTAGTCAAACTTTTCCACCACAGAAGCAATGCTACAAAGTTTATTTAAGTCATTTCAGTTTTGCGACAGTGTTTATTACACAGTTTGCATGTCAAACGTGTACAATCCATTTAGTTTGAAATTAATTTTATATTTATATTGTGTGGTCTGTTAGTTTATATTGTTTTTAGTGCTGGTGCCATTTAATAACTGACATGCTTATGATGAAATAACTAATAACTCTACATAGACTTTCTGATGCTCTGATTTGATACAGTTGCTTTAAAAGTCTAACTATCTTAATGGTGTTGGTAGGGTCTGTGCTCACTTTCACTGAGGTTCAAAAACATAGCTTGGGCCTCTTTTGCTGAATTTCTAGTGAAGTTCTATAAAAATGTACTGTATTTCCACACACAATAATAATATCTGTCAATAAGTTGACAGTTGCAAAGTAACCAAAAGGTGGAAAACAGAAGGAAAGCAAAATACTAGTAGAATACCTACATGGATGTAGAATAACATGCAGACTTCAGAGCCCACTGTTTGTACTGGGGATTGAATCACAGGCTCCTGTGGCTATGAGGCAGCAGCATTAACCACAGTGCCATCTACCTTGTAAAAATACTCAATATTTCATATATGTGCACAAAACAAAATGAAATACATTTTCACTCAAGAGAATCATACATACAGATTATGTTGATACAACCTTCTCATATATAAGTAGTGTGCAACAGTGATAAAAAAAGGCAAATGTTAGGTTGTAAACCTATCGTAAAAACTGTTGAATATATAATCAAGGGATGACATGGTCACACTGAAAAATGCACTAGTGAGACTGTATCTGAAGTTTTGTGTGACACTGCAGCAGCTGAAACTATTCAAATAGGAGCAACCAGGTGTATGCCAAGACCCTAGGAGATGTTCTTACACTGACAGGGTCAGGGAGTTAAACCTGTTTAGTCTTAAATAGAGGGGGGTGCATGAGAAGCTAATCCAGGTCTTAGAAATCCTCAAAGGCATCGGTAAATTAGGTTCTCTCAACTAAGTAGCAAATCGTTTACTTGAGGGCACCAATGGAAATAAAGGGGAAGTGTGTTTAAGGCTGAAGCAAGGAGGCACTTCTTTAAGCAAAGAGTTGTGGGAATTTGGAACAGACTATTGAGCCACGCATTTGAAGCAGAAACCTTGACGACCTTCAAGAGGTATTGGGATGAGGTATTAGGACAGTTTAGCTAAACAAATAAGCTTGATTGACTAAATAGCCTCTCATTTGTCAGACTTCCATTTTTTTAACTAGGTTTTTCCATCGCAACTTTCATTTGTGCACTCAGACACACAGTGGGGTAGTTTTGAAAGCAATCTGTTGAATACTGTGTATATCATGCAAATAATGTAATATGGCAATACAATCATTTTCTAGTATGTTTGCTATCATACTTCATTGAATTTAATGTCAGAAACCCCTGCTCTTTATAATTTCATGCAACTTGTGGTGGCTGTTTTGTAAGATGATATCTACAATTAAACTTTACAGGAAATATTTTAGCTGTATCTGTGTTCTGATCCTACCTTGCTGGAAAAAAGAATAATTTGTCAAGGTGTCACTGAATGCAAATCAATTAAAAAAGCATAAAACTGTATGATGATTTCTTTGTGGTGTCATTCAATATAGAGTCAATTCCTGTGTTTCATTATCACTCTAAACTGTTTTTCCAGCAATTAAGTATTGCACACACTGACAATATGAGGTGTTGCTTTTCCAACTTCATTTTTACTCTGTAATTTTGTTGTTTATCTGTATGATGAAACTACTGTATTGCATAAGTGCTGGCAAGCTGTCTGGTAGTTTTGTGCAGTGTAGCAGTTTTTGGTTGTACTGTAACATCCTTTATCTTGTATTCATTTTACATTTGTATGTTTGTTTTCCAGTGATGGGTCATTTCCTTATGATTCAGTTCCCTGGCAGCAAAATAATAATCAGCCCCCAGGTTCTTTGTCTGTGGTTACAACAGTCTGGGGCGTCACTAATACATCACAAAGTCAGGTGAGTGTTGAAACAGAGGTCATTTGCAAAGTCATTTAACTTTTTTACCTTGTACTCATTAGTAGTCAGTGATTAATAGTGATATTTTTACTGAAGGTGTATAACCAAAATCTTAAATATTGTAACTAGAATAATGACATTTGAAATTGCAATGTTATTTTTTGTCACCACTTTTATGGCTCATGTCTCCCCTTACTTACGATATAGATGAATGTTTTATGAAAAAATATTCATTGTGTTTTCATATGAAAGACAATATGTAAAAAGCAAGTATGGATAAGTATCTGTTTCAAATTACCCAGGCCACATAGTCTACTATCTTACACTGTTATCACTTCAGATTTTGTATAGCCATTTAGCTGGATTATGTTTGGCAGCTATTGTTGTCATTAATTTGTGGTTATCTGCCACTATAAACATCTGGAAGAAACAAAGTCAAGGCCAATACATTTTGGGCAAAACCATTTGGAAGAATTATTTGCTTGATATGTTACAACAGAAGCCCCTAATTATATGATCTATTGTTTTTTTTCCTTTCCTAACATGATTTAACATGCTTTTTTATTATTTAATAAATGATGGTTTTGGAAATGCATTTGGGTTTGTAGTTTGGAAAGGTGATACGACACATTTGTTCCTTTAGTTACAGCACATATCAATACCATAAGATTTATGCATGGTTTGCATGGGTTACAAAAGTTTTGAAGTTTTAATGCATGGACTCAAAGTCTGACCAGAGTAAAGTAACAAAGCTCTTTTTCCCCAGTCAATGAAAATATAGCTTAGGTTTAATTAGCTCATTCATTCCTGGTCAGGATACGTTACTGAGCTGCTTAGAGCAAAAATTGGTTTATAATGAGCGCTTTTCAGCTAAGGGTGTGGTGCATATTACTGAGCTGATCACAGTTGTGTTTGCTGTGCACAAAATACTAGGCCAGCATTATCCGCTTTCCCAATATTCTGTTGTGAATGCACAGTGCACTCCAATTTTAAATTACAGATTGGATTGATTTCATTTTATTTTTATCTGAACCTCTCTTACAATCCCACAGTTACTAATAAGATATCTGATTAGATATAATAGCAACACAAAAACAGAAAATGCACGTTTTACATTATTCATTTGTTTATAGTTCCAAAGTGTAAAGGATTTCCTGAAGGAGCCTACTGTATGTATAAGAAAGAAAGAGACAATCTTTTTGTAAACCATAGATAGAGCAGATCAGTAGCAAGACATATTGGCTGTAACTTAAACCAGTATTGGCAAGTATGTAAATGAAATCAGAACATTTCCTGGAAAACCTTAAAAACAAAAAAAAAAGCACATTCAATGGCAATGATGACTTTTTAAGCAGAATTAAGAACACATATCTAAACATATATTGTTCTTTGGTAGGCTGTTTTAGGTAAATGAAGTACATGATTTTGGACATTGATGTGGTCCACACATTCATTCATTTTCTCAACCCACTTTACTAAACAGTCCTAGAGAGTTGGGACATACAGGTTACATCAGGTTCAAGAGTGAATCCAACTATGAACTAGCAGTGACAGTCCATTTGCAATGCCCACAATTGAACGTAACATGTTCAGGATGTAGAAAACAACAGTTTCTGAAAAAAAAAGTATAAACCCACTGACAGTGACAGTCCCCAGAGCTGTGACACAGCATTAACTATGGCACTACCACATATTATAAATTTTGCATATTTGCATTACAGCTACTATAAGCTCAAAACTCATTTTTGTGTATATTTAAAAAAAAGTTGATGATGTTTTAGAAGTACAAATGAACTCAAGTGCTACTACTAAACTATGGGTCGGCATCTCATTAAAAAGTAAAAATAATAACTCCAGTGCCACAGTGTTTGGTTAATTTCCTGAGATGCTGACAACACGGCCCATGCACTACCT